>NC_048599.1:106810516-108010516 GCF_003668045.3 Cricetulus griseus
CCATTCTTCAGTTGAGGGTCATCTAGTTTATTTCCAAGATCTGGCTATTACAAATAATGTTTCTATGAACATAGCTGAGCAAATGTCCTTGTGGTGTGAATGTGCCCCCTTTGGGTATATGCCCAAAAGTGGTATTGCAGGGTCTTGAGGTAGTAGGTTGATCCTTAGTTTTCTGAGAAATTGCCATACTGATTTCCACAGTGGCTGTACAAGTTTGCACTCCCACGAGCAATGGAGAAGTGTTCCCCTTTCACCACATCCTCTCCAGCATATGCTGTCATTGTTTTTTTTTTTTTTTTTTTTTTTTTATCTTAACCATTCTGATCTGTGTAAGATGGAATCTTAGAGTGGTTTTGATTTGCATTTCTCTGATGACTAAGGATGTTGAGCATTTCCTTAAGTGTCTTCTTGCCATTTGAGATTGTTCTGTTGAGAATTCTCTGTTTAGTTCTGTACCCTATTTTTAACTGGAATATTTGGTAGTTAGTTTCATGTCTACTTTCTTCAGTTCATTGTATATTTTGGAGACCAGTCCTCTGTCAGATGTGGGTTTGGTGAATATATTTTCCCATTCTTTAGGGAGCCGTTTTTGTCTTGTTGACCTTGATCTTTGCTTTCTTTACAAAAGCTTCTCAGTTTCAGGAGGTCCCAGTTATTAATTGTCAATCTCAGTGTCTGTGCTACTGGAGTTCTATTTAGGAAGTGGTCTCCTGTGCCTATGTGTTCAAGTGTATTTCCCACTTTCTCTTCTATGAGGTTCAGTGTGGATGGTTGTGTGCTTCTACGTGCTAACAGCCAGTTATGCCAGCACGATTTGTTGAATATACTTTCTTTTTTTCCATTTTGTATTTTTAGCTTCTTTGTCAAAAATTAGATGTTCATAGATGTGTGGGTTGTATCAGGGTCTTCAATTCCAGTGGCCTACCTGTCTGTTTTTATTGGGCCAGGTTATTTGAGGTGCAGTAATTTGAGGATTAGGTAATAATGGTAGATATGTATAATAGTCGCCCAAACTAGAAAGTGCCAGGTGGGCAGCCCGGTTAACTCTAAAGTTAACTAGAAGTGCATAATAGAATATTTGTGGTTGAATGCTACGAGATGTGCCTTTCTTTCACAATGACTGTGCAACAGCATGTATGAGGCTGCTTTGGTGACCAACGGGGTGTGTTTGCCATTGGACCGTCCTGTGAAGTGAATGGCACTTCAACTTTATGAGCTATGCATTTATTATGGTCATGACTTTAAACACCAAAGCAAAACCAGTGTGAACTGGAGCAGTGCAGGAAAATGAGCTTTATTGAAGTTTTTCACGTGTTTTATTCAAAAGCGTTGTCATTTTTATGCAATCACATAAACTTTGTTCTCTGTAGCAGTCTGGCCAGCTGAACTGCAAAGCGTTGCTTCTCTGCTGTTTTAGCTAAGTGGACAGTTAATGTACTGGAGGCCTTAGAATCAACAACAACACTGCTCCAATTGCCAGAATCTCTTTCAGAGTGAGACATTGTATCTGATGTTTCCCGAGCTTGTTTTACTTTGCCTATCTGCAGGCCCCCGTCAACACCCCCCCTCCCCCTTTTTTTTTTCTGGAGGAGTATCCACTGAGGCATAGTTTGGGAAACGGTAGGCTGGCATTTCCCCATTTATCACACTGCAGCAACAGAGGCAGTTTTGTCTCCTTTTGGACATGGGTGGAGCTGTGACCCACTAGAGTTGAAGCTAGTCAGGGAGACCCAGTTCTCCTTGTAGCTTGCTCTGGCTCCTCATCTGTCTCTCATTGATGAGGCCTGTAGTTCAGGCAAGCAGTATTTAGTTCCATGTTGCAGGTCTAGACTGGCAGCAGGAGGGTCATCTGAGTAATGCACTGGGCTGAAGTCCCTGTGTCCTGTGACTAGTAAGAGGGATGCATAACCAAGCAGTCTGACCCAAGTGTCCTCCTCCAGCTGCCCACCAGTTGTCTCAGCTCCAGGAGTCCCTCCTGCAAGGTCTTCTGAAAAGCCGAGAATCAGTCTCTGGGACAAATTCCTCCTTGCCCAGGTTTTGCTAGCTTTTTCTTCTCTGAGGAGGAGATTGCTGGCGGAACTATAATTTCTTGGGGGCCATTGTATCAGTGTCCTGACAACCAAAGGGAGTGACAAAGGGCAGGCTGACTACAGTGCTGTATCATGTCTTTCTTTTTTATTTATTACAGAAAGAAATTCAAGCCATGAGCCAGTGCAGCCACCCCAACGTAGTGACTTATTACACTTCCTTTGTGGTCAAAGATGAACTTTGGCTGGTCATGAAATTACTAAGTGGAGGTAAGTGAGTTTCGTTGTTGCTTGTTTTTGTTTTCCCTTGTTTGGTGCGAGTCATCATGCAGAATACGATTTTAGACTTTATGCCCTTCAGTTCTTGGTTTGAAAAGACCAAATTTCTTTTTTCTCTCTTTCTTTTTTTTTTTTTTTTTTGTTTTTGAGACAGGGTTTCTCTGGGTAACAGCCCTGGCTGTCCTGGAACTCACTCTGTAGACCAGGCTGGCCTTGAACTCACAGAGATTTGCCCATCTCTGCCTCCTGAGTGCTGGAATTAAAGGCATATGCCACCACCATCCGGCAGGGGGACAGATTTCTTAATGATTCAAAGCCTTTTATGATTGGGTTTAATGTCCTAGTGTTTTTGTATCCCCTTCTCCATGTAGGAAGTGTCCCCACCTTCTAGATTAGGTGATACCCATTATCCTGGCATATGTTCTCAGAGACCTCTAGTACTTCCCTGTCCTGTGCCTGGCTTCTGCCTTAGATGTCTCTCCTTTCCCTACACAATCACATTCTTTCTGTAGTCACCATTTACTCTTTTCAGAATCACTGGCCAGTGTGTGTGTATGTCTGTGTGTCTGTTTTGTCTGTGTGTGTGTTGCTGAGGTTCAAACTCGGGGCCTTACACATGTGGAACAAGTCCCCTAGCACTAAGCTGCACCTCAGTGCAGTCCTTCCTCCTTAAAGTCCTTTAAACACAATTCAAGCCCTTATCATGTTGTGTCCTGTGACAACGAAAAGTGCTATGGACTCTTGAGCACTTGCATGGTGGCTGGTGTGCTGCAGTCGAAATTTCTGTCCCATTTCTTCACAATTTTAAGTCATCTGTGGTGGCTGGAGGCTGTGATACTGGTCAGTGCAGAAACTGGTGTTCGGTGTTGGCACAAAGTGGGATCATTCTCATCCTGTTGCTCTTGGGAAGAGCTCTCTCAAGTTAGTGATAGTTTACTTTACAAAGCTCTCTCACATCCATGATTTTACTTGAAGAAACAAAAAACAAAACAAAACAACAAAATCCTCAGCACCTCAATATCAGCACCAGAGAGGGAATGAAAATGATAACCACTGATATCCTTGGATACTTACGCTGTGACTTCATCCTGTTCAAGACAGTTCACTTACTTGTCTCATCCCATCTCGGCATCCTTCATGTTATCACCATCCCCATTGTTTGTGGAAGCTGCACTGAAGCTCACGGGTACTTAGGCAGTGTGTCCCAGGTCTCTAACTCCTTCACACACTAACTATTGCTACTAGTGGAAAATGCTGCTTTAAAAACTGTGCCAGGGGCTAGAGAGATGGCTCAGTGGTTAAGAGTACTGGCTGCTCTTCCAGAGGACCTGAGTTCATTTCCCAGCAACCACATGATGGTTCACAACCAGCTATAATAGAATATGATGCCCTCTGCTGGCAAACAGAGCATTCATATATATATATATATATATATATATATATATATATATATATATATCATTTACAAAAAATAAAAACAACAATAACAACCAAAAAGAAAACTGTGTCATGCCGGACTGTGGTAGTGCATGCCTTTAATCCTAGCAAAGGCAGGCAAATCTCTGTGAGTTTAAGGCCAGCCTGGTTTACAGAGCTAGTTCCAGGACCACTAGGGTTGTTACACAGGGAAACTCTGTCCTGAAAAACAAACAAACAAAAACCAAAAAAACAGCAACCAAACCCAAATAAAACTGTGCCACATTTCAAGTGTTTTCTCTGTCTTACAGTCCTGGACATTAAGGGTCGCAAAGCCTGCATGGTTTCTCTGAAGGCCTACATGCTCTCTGTGCTGTCTCTCTCTGTATAAAACTCTGGTCAGGAAGGATGTCTTGGGAGCAGGAAACAATTCTGTGGTGACTCTGTAGAGCCAACACTATTGTGGTTGGATCTTGAGAGCAGGTTCCAGCCAAGACTAAATTAGGGATGTATTGTAATTAATTCATTTTAAAGAAACCCTCTTATCAGGCAGAGGCCCATAGATGAGATGCCAAGTCTCTGTAGTTGACTTGAGTATACATGGGTGGAGCTTCTAGGGAACACATCTCTGCTTTTTTAAGTGCTTTCTTTAGTTTGCAATAAAAAGGGAAAAAGAAAAGGCAGAGGAAGCCCATAGAGCCACACTGTAGCACTGAGCTCCAGAGTGCTCACTCTTCTAGTAGCTCTCGTGCTGTGTCAATGAGATGATCTTAAGCAATCGAGGCAGAGAGTCTCATGGGCTCTACTCCTTCTGAGAAAATGATGAGTTCTGGTGACCTGGACCCCTGGAAGTCTCAGGTTCTCTGTCCCAGTTGAAGAGTTCACCTCAGGTAAACTCTCCCTCTCATAAACTTGAGAACATCCCTGGTTTCTGTTTTGAGGACCAGATAGAAAATACTTTGTCTGTTTGAGAGTCCAGTCCAGTCTCCAAACAGGGCTGTGAAAGGTAAGATAATAGGTGGACAGCAGGCTTGCATGGGAGAGGGGAATGTAGACAGATAAGGACTCGTGCTCATTTTCTTTTAGAAGGCTAGAAATACCTATCTGCCACTTATGTTACATACTTTTAAGAATAAAGCAAACAATGTTTAGCATCACCATTTTTTCTAAATGACCCGAAAACCTAAGAACTGATGCATAGACAGATGCATTCTCTTCTCTGAGGAGGGAAATTTACATGTATTTTCTTCTATGATGTTTGACCACATGAAATCTCCTAATGAGGGGCAGACAGCTAGCTCTTTTGGTGTACAACATCATATGATGGCAAGACTCAATTCTCTTAGTTAATCATAAAGAGCCTAGAGCCAAACTCAGGTCCTGAGGTAAGCCATTTGTTAACTCCTCAGAAATGTTGAATCTCCAGGTAATTATAGCTTTAAAAATGATCCAGAGGTGCAGAATATTAATTACCATGTGTTGAAACATGAATTCATAGTGCCTAGGATACCAATCTCTATATAGTAACTAAGCACTAGGTATTTATTTATTAGAAAGGCTGGAGGGATAGCTCAGCCATTAAAGGCTAGGTTCACAATCAAAATATTAGAAAAGCCTGTGCATAAAGCATAAAATGAAAATCAAAGTAGCTTAGAGTCTCACAAATGAATCTTGGGGTTATGGGTAGTTGCGTGGAGGCACCATGTTTGCTCTGCCTCCCAGCTTTGAGGTAGGACTGCTACTCTTTCCTCTTGGTTCTCTGCTGTCTTTCCTCTCCCCTGAACAATGTTTGGTTCTGACTTCACTTGTTTACTTCTTTAAACAAATATGTTTTCATATCCTTTTAGTAGATATATTTATATTATTATTATTATTTTAAAAACTGTGCTGTCCAAGTTGTTTCTGAACTCCTAGACTCAAGACAACCATCCATTCCAGCCTCCTGAGCACCTGGGGACCACACCTAGCTTTTAAACTTTACTTATTATTACGTGTGTGTGTGTGTGTGTGTGTGTGTGTGTGTGTGTGTGTGTGTGTTACCCTTAGCACAGACATGCATATAGAAGTCAGAAGACCTTGCAGTAATCACTTCTTTCTTTCTACCATGTGAGTGAGTCCCAGTGAACAAAATCCGGTTGTCAGTCTTGGTAGCAAGTGCCCTTACTGTTGAGATAGCTCAATTCCCCATCCCCGCAGGTACTTTATAATTAAAAAAATTAAAAAAATATGTGCTGGGATCCATCATAGGCCCTTTGTAATAGTCAAGATTCTCTAGAGGAACAGAAATATTGGGGATAGTGTATGTTTTATATACATATATGTAATTAGAAAAGGAACATTGGTTTAAATGATTGGAGGCTGAATGGTCCACTGGTGGCTGTTTGTACAGTGGAGAGGCAGAGAACCTGTCACCAACTGGTCAGTCCATGAAGCCAGAAGCCTTAGAGGCAGGGTTCCTTTGATGTTGCCTTCATCTGAGGCTTAAGACCTGGAGGTTCCATACAGAGTCACTGTTGCCAATCTGCACTGAAAAGCTGGTGTCTGTGGGACAGCAGCTGCAGTAGACCTGCTCACCCAGAAGGTGGAACTTAGGCATGTTGGTGGTTTTTCTCTTTTCCACATTTAGTCTTTCTGAGCCCCAGCCTATCTGAAGACACTGTCCATAATTGGGGACAAACAGGTCTTTTTCCCTAAGTTACTGTTCCACATGCCAGTCACTCTGGAAGTACCCTCATAGATACAGCAGACGTGTGCCTTACTCACTCGTAGGAATTTCTCAGTACAGTGAGTTTGATAATGAATTTTAATTGTCACAGCCTTGCAGTCACAGAACTGATCACATACTTTATCACTGCTCCCTAGTTCCTGGGTCCCCTAGCCCTTTTTCTTAGCATTATTATTATTATTATTATTATTATTATTATTATTATTGTTATTATTTGTGTGTATGTGTTTATCTGTGTTGGCCGTGTGTATGTGGGGGCCTGCAGAGGCCAGAAGAGGGCATTGGATCCATAAAGGAGTTGGAGTTAAAGGCGTTGTGAGCCACCCAGTGATGGCGGCAGTGGGCCCTGAACCAGGGTCCTCTGGAAAATCATCGGTCAGTGCTGAGCCCTTTCCACAGAGCTCTCTCCTCCCTGACTTTTAATGAGAATTCTTCTCAACTTCACACTGAATGTGTTCTTGCCAACTTATTAATAGACATAGTGTTTCTAGCCTTGGGAGTGAGATTTGACTCTTATTATTATACCTTGGGAGTATCGAAAGTAAATAAACAGATTCTGTTTTTATGGTCTTATCTAGTGTTGCCATAGTAGAGGGTTCTTAATATTAAAAGGGATGGAGATGCTTATGAAAATAATCCTGCCAATTCTGTCTGTCCAATCAGGTTCCATGTTGGATATCATCAAATACATTGTCAATCGAGGAGAGCACAAGAATGGTGTTCTGGAAGAGGCAATAATTGCAACAATTCTCAAGGAGGTTTTAGAAGGTTTAGACTATTTGCACAGAAATGGTCAGATCCACAGGTATGGTTATGATTTCTGTACAGTCTGCTCTTCATAATATATAGATCCAGTTTGTAAAGAATTTCAAGGACGTATTTGCTACAGATGGGCTTTTTTTTTTTTAATAATTTAGTTAACTTTATTTTCTGTGTATTGGTGTGAAGGTGTCAGATCCCCTGAAACTGAAGTAAGAGACAGTTGTGGGTGCTGGGAATTGAACCTGGGTCCATTGAAAGAGCAGCCAGTGCTCTTAACCACTGAGCCATCTCTCCAGCCCTGGCCTTTTTTTTTTTTTTTTTTTTTTTTTGTATTACTCCAAAGTAACGCTTAAAAGCAAAACAAAACTCCAAAGAATGAACTTGGATGCATTTCTCTGGTATCCTGGTTTAAGTGGTTAAATTGAAATAGAGCAAATGTAGTAAGTGCTGTGTGGGCTCATTAAGGAATTAGTTAACATAATTGCTCTTCAAGTGTACTTTGGTTGAACTGGATGGCATCTCCCTCTTCCTAAGGAAAGCAAGACTGTTTCGTTTTATGTTAACAGTTTGGAGCCTTGTGGTGAGAGGGAGGGAGGCAGCACTGACAACTTCTTCTGTAATATAGAATGCTAAGCTTTGAAGCTGAGGAGCCAAGGGAATTTGAGTGCCCTATGCTTCAAAAGCAACAGAGTTACTTGCACTCTTAGGAATGTTACAAGCAGACAATTATTTACCCTAATACTAATAATAACATTGTTCAAAGTAGAACTACAAGAGAGCTATATATTTAATGATCTGTACCATATTTTTTAATATTGTTTCTTGATTATCACTTTCTTTAAAGATTAAATTTGCTCCACAGAACTTCATATAGTGAAGAAATATCACATGGAATATTATAATTAACATTTAGCCTTGGTATCACCCTATAGGAGAGACTGATCACATTCATTTTAAGTGGGCTGTGGGACTGTTTGGAATTGTGCCACAGGCAGCTCTGAGTGGAAGCAGAATAGTTGGACTTAGACAAGAATTTACTTCTTGAAAAATATGGCAGTCTTGTCTAGGCTTTAAGGTTAATCACTAACTCTGAAACATATAATGGTCTCCTTAGTGGTGATTTAATTAAATGCAGATAATGGATTCACATAAAATATTTGTTATTAAAACCCTAACTGTGCCTCGGGAGTAAAGTATAAAATGACAGTGTGCACTTAGAACTTTTAAAATCTGCTACGTGACTTTAATATTCACAATATAATGATTGTGTCAGGCAGTTGGCTTGTGTGCCGTGTGTTAAAATCTTCCGGACTGAGTCAGTGTAATATATAATCTATGCTTCATGATATATTCTCTGCTTTGTTTTTTTTCCTAACAGGGATTTGAAAGCTGGAAATATTCTTCTGGGTGAGGATGGTTCGGTACAAATAGCAGGTAAAGCTGTAAAAGATGAAAACTTCCTGTGTTCACAGGACTGTTACATTTTAAGGAATAAAGAATGATTTCCACGAAATAGTACCTTTTAAGAGTGTGTTTGGGCTGCCCTGCTCTAATAGACATGCCCTTGCAAAATTCTTGGGACTGGAGCCTGGATAATCTTGGCTAGTTCTCTTGAAAAATAATGCTGTTTTAGCACAGAACCTTTTTATAATGGTCTGATTTTCAGTTTCTACTTGAATAGCTTCTCTCCCTTTCAGATTGAATAAAGATGTTTACATACCTGCCAGAAAAATCATTTGTAAAATTGGTTTTGATTGAGTTTGAAATTTTAAAACATTATATGCATTTGTTTAGGAACCTTTGGTTTCTGTATGCTATTGAGTGACCACATCAGGTGAGCCTGTCCTATGCTTGGCTCCTTTCATTTTGTTGTTTTGAGTTATCAGAGTACCCGAAAGCCTTGGCATGGAAGGTAGCACATCCATATTTTCTCTCGTTTTGTCCCAGGTCCTTGCAGGTCAGCCCCAGCCTCACTTTTAGTCAACACCATCTCTCTGCAGAACTGGTTTTGGCTGGATGGTTCTTTCCTGTAATGGAATGGTTCCTGCCATTCCCGAGTGTTCAGCCTTCTGTCTTCCATTGCTTGCACTGTGAGAATCATGGACATGGTTTCTGTTATGTAGAGTGTTGAAGTTTGTCTCATGCTGGTTGATGGATTAGCTTAATTGGCTTCATTTCGAGTTATAGAAAGAATTCTGTGTTGGGAGAGATTGAACCAAAATTGACCATAGCACTTTATTCTAAACAAAGGTCTGTTTACAGGTATACCTGACGATTTAGAGTTACTAGGAAGCAGATAATCCAGGATCTGTAGGGATGGCTCAGAGATTAAGGTCCCTGGCTGCTCTTTCAGGGGACACAGGTTTGGTTCCCAGCATCCACATGGTGGCTCAAAAACAACTATAACTATAGTTCAGGGAACCCAATGATTTCTTCTGTCCTCTGTGGCTCCATGTACACATGTGGTATACAGATATACATGCAGGCAAAACATTCATTCACATAAAATAAACTACATTAAAAAGTTAAAAATAATTTAAAAAGAGAAGTAGAGGAGTTCAGTAGGAAACAAAGTCTAATACAGAAGCTAGACTTTTAAATTTTGGGGTTCTGGATCAAATGTGAGGTCTTTTGAATAGTATGCAGGTGCTTCCCTGATGAGAGCGGTCCTTCTGTGTATATGTTTGTCTTATTGGTTGATAAATAAAGTACTGTTGGCCAATAGGGAAGCAAGATAGCTGGGACTAGGAGTTGAGGATTCTGGGAAATGTAGTAAAGAGAAGTCTTGTGATCCAGGCAGGAAGTGACATAGCAGGCAGACTCAGAATGTAAGCAGGGACAAGCAGGAAAGAGCACTCTTCTTCCTCCTCTCTGTGGAGTCGCCATGTGATCTTGGGAAGAGGACGCATTTCACCAGAGTCCTTGATAAGTCTTTATAAAATATATAGATTAATAGTTATGGTTGATAATTAAGACTGAGCTAGCAAGTAAGAAATCCTAGTCATTAGCCAGCAGCATTGTACCTAATATAAGTCTCTCTGTGCTATTTTGGGCTCCCACGTGGCAGCTGGGCTTGGGCGGCTGGTGGAAAGATTTATTATTATACTTCCCCTTTGAGTTCCATCCTCAGCCTTAAGGCTTGAACTGTGGACCCTCCAGTGAGAGTATGGAGGGTGGGACGAGCAGGGTACAGACCTTGGCCTCTGTATTTTCATACGTAAAGAGCAACTTTTAATTTTCTCCTTTAAAGGGCAGAAGACATTTGAAGATACTAATGAAAGTTTTGTTTTTCAAATCGAATGTGTGTTCCCTTAGAGAATGTATATGTAAGTGATATTGTAAAGAAGGTAGATTTGGTCAAGTATTGTTGGTTTAAGGTATCAGGAAGTAACTTTGTGTATCACTTAAGTCCAAAGGCTTTGGTATCCTGAATGACATCCACTGTGTGGATATTGTATCTTTTAGCCTCACTTTTCTCATCTGTGAGGTGGATGATAATGCTTGTTGAATAGTCATATACTGTTTTCCTTTGTAGCTACTGCACCTTAAGACCCAGGTTTTGGGGACTGGAGAGATGGGTCTTAGGAACACTTAGGAGAGTGGTTAGGAGCACTGGTTGCTCTTCCAGAGGACGGCCGTGTGAGTCCTAGCACCTTTGTGATGACTCCAAGCTATGGGGTCTAATGCCCTCTTCTGGCTTCCACAGGCACCAGGCACACATAGACATACATACAAGCAAAACATCCATACATATAGAGTGAAATAATAATAAAAAAGACTCAGGTGTCTATGGATTCAGTAGACTCTGGGAACTGCAGTGTTCTGTGTGGACTGAGGGCCACTTTGAGGCTTTTTTCTTTCTTTCCATGTAAACACTTCTGTTAAACTGTCTGAAAGGATTCTAGAAAATAATGGCTAGGATCTTTATGACTTCTAAGAATTAATTAGTTTTAAATTGTGTGTGTATGTGTGTGTTTGTGTGTGTATTCATAGCACTATACATGTGTGGGAGTCAGGGGATAGCTTGGTGGAGTTGGTTCTCTGCTTCCATCTTTACATGATTTCTGGAGATCAAATTTGGGCTTGCCAGGTTTGAAGGGCATGCACCTTTAATAACTGAACCATCCTGCTGGCCCTGGTACACATTTCCTTTAGTTGTAAAGAGATATATTTGTACAGACATTTTGCATTCATAATTTTACATTGCTTATTGATAGTGTTCAAATTGTTTCTTGTCACATGAAACATGAACCTACCCTGCATGCAGGGGTGTTGTAATACCTATTATATATGTATATAAAATATATAAACACTATATATACATGTTATTTCATACATATACATATGAACACACACACACACACACATATGAAATGCTTAGACCAGCCAATAAAATGGACAGTGGACAAAAGCAGTGTAGTGAGCACAGGGAGGAGTGGAGTTTATATGAGGGAAAAAACAAAACACTCATAGTCACAACTAGAGAATTCAGCTTAAAACAGTATTGAGACACCTATACCACAAAGCCAAAGGTTAATACACTGTTAGTAGCAGTACAAAGAGTGACATCCACGGTGGAGAGGAATATGATACTGTCTTTCATTACTAGGAGTGCAGTTTGCCTTTGTCTCTGTAACCAAGCGAGGTGTGAGGCGGGTTATAGAAGCCACCCACACACATCTCTCCCCAACCCTGCAATCACTGACACCATGTGGATTGACTCTGGTCAGCTGTGGTGGGAGTGTGTGCATCTCTGGAGTCTGCAACACATCTGTCTGAGTGGGAGTTATTAATCATTTATGAGCACAATTATCGCTCTGCTAGGAGTCTGCCCTCCAGCTATTCCTGTGAATGTTTAGAGTGTTAGAGACCTAAGTTTATTTGTTGGAGATGTTTCTGGAAGGGGGTGTAGCCTAGACTTGAATTTGTGACAATCCTGTTGCCCCTGCCTCCCAAGTACTGGGATTATAGGCATGTACCACCATGCTCAGATAATTTCTTGGAATATTTGTTTGTGAAAGCAAAATCTGAGATGGAACTGTAGTGTCTGAAGTGTAGTGTATATGGTATATCCGTAATACAGAATACCTGTTCAGTCACTCCAAAGGAGAAGGAAAAGCTCACTGTTGGTTAAGTGCATAAATCAAGGTGATAGACAGTGTGGCATTTGTGTAAGAAGTGGGGAAAACTGAGAATCACCCTGACTTTATGCATAGATACAGGGAGTTTAGCCACACAGGAGTTAGACATTAATGTTACTCTTTTAGCACTTTTGAATTTGAACCATGTAAGGTACGGCTGACCTTATAAAACCAATGCTTAGGAAACTCAGTAATACACTGCCAGTAAAGTGAAGCATTTTCAGTGTGTGTGTGTGTGTGTGTGTGTGTGTGTGTGTGTGTGTGTGTGTGTGTGTGTGTGTCTGTGTTTCCTTGGGTTTAGTTCCTCAGGCACTGTTCACTTTGGTTGGTTGGTTGGTTTGTTTGTTTGTTTCCCCAAGGGTTCTCATTTGCTAGGCTGGTTGGCCCATAAGTTTCCTCTAAATGGGGTTAGGGGTAGTGTGCCCAGCCTACTTGCCTTTTAAACCTGGGTTCTAGGATCAAACTCAGGTCCTTATGCTTGTGCAACAGGCATTTTTACCAACTAAACTATCTCCTGAGTCCCCATTATCAGACTTTGCATTTTAAAAGCTTTCAAATGTCTGCAGTAGTAGGAATGAACCTTCTTACATACTTCACTTGGCTTCAGTATTTTCAGTCTTTCACCATTCATTCTTTGCCTTTCCCTTACCCTTTTGCTTTGGTGGCTTCTGTTCCTATGGATTTTTGTTCTTTTGGCATCTAAGTTAGCAGCTTATGCATGTGCGTTCTGTCAGCCCTTGGGGAGGGTGGTGTTCTTTATCCTAAAGGCTGGGGGCAGTTTGAAAAGCTGCTTCAGCTCAGGAAGTGATGGGCAAAACAAATGTGTGCAAAAACCTGAAAGTATCCAGCCACAAGCAGTCTCCTTGTTGAGTGTGGACCATCAGCTGGTTGAAATTCCTGGGCAATCACTCAGTAGCTCTATGAGGCTGGATAAGTTATAAGCCTCATTGAGACTCATTTCCTTTAAAGGGATTAAAAAATGCTGCCTTTATCAGTGCAGGCACACAGTAGGTACACTATAGCTGTCCACAGATGCTGCTCTGTGGCTGTTGCTATGGTTATTAGTGTTACTGTCATTCCTAGCATTACTTCAGCCAGCTCAACCACACTTGCACTGCCTGGAGGTCATGTATACCTCAGATTTGTCTTGCAAGAGATTCAGCTATGAGAGAATTTATGAGTTCCCAGAAGGTAAGCTTACCTAGTGTACAATTTGGAAGAAAGCCTCCCATTAACTTTGAGTTAAGCTGATAGGGAAGTACAGCTAGCTTTCTTTGTTTGGGGATGAAACAGTCCTCTCAACATGAGGGCCATACTAGCAGTCAGTCGCTTTTGAAATGCAAAGACAGGTCAACTCCTGCTTTGTTCTGCCACTTGGTACCCTGCCAGTCACCTCTTCTCATTATTCTTGTCAGATTAATGATCTGAGCCCTTTCCTGGGTGTCTGGAACAAGTTGTCCTTTTCTTTCTCTCACTTGGGATCCTCTGAGGTGAGGTCTCCTGCACATTTCTTTCTGTCTCAGACCTTAAGGTTCGAACTTCTTTCCCTACCACGAGTGGTGGTGTCGGGTACTGTGGCTCTGAGGAGCCCTGGGATCAAGAGGACACCCTTGGAAAGAACCTAATGTTTGGAGGCTGTGAGGATCAGCTGGGTAGGGGGTGTGAAGGGAGGGGCTGTGTTTTGTGTGTGTCTGGCACACAGTGAGGACTTTGTGTTACCATCCTTCCTTGTTTCCTGCTAGGCTTTGTACTCAGTAACTCCATGAACTGGACTGTGGTACCCTGAATGCCTAGTGTGGTCCAATAGACATTTAAATTGGCACTTCCTACAACTGTCTAGAATTCACCCTAGCTCTCCCAGCTCCTTCTCTGAACTGAGTGCAGTGTTGCATTTGTACAGAATTTAAAGGGTCATTTAAACACTTTGAGGCATGTTATAAGTTTTTTTGTTTTTGTTTTTTGTTTTTTGTTTTTTTTTTTCAGTTTTTTGAGACAGGGTTCCTCTGTGTAGCTTTGGAACCTACCCTGGCACTCGCTCTGGAGACCAGGCTGGCCTTGAACTCACAGAGATCTGCCTGCCTCTGCCTCCTGAGTGCTGGGATTAAAGGCGTGGGCCACCACCGCCAGCCAAGGTTATTGTTTTTAAAAGCATTTTGCTTTGCTGTCTGGATGCAGGTTGCTGCTGCTGCAATTCTCATTTCAGAGCACATCACTGTACCCTGCCAGGCACTCTGTCACCAGCCAGACAAAAACTAGGCTTTGAGTCCTTGGCCACTGTCACCTTGGTGTGGCTGTGAGGGAGGTAGGTGGGTAAGAGGGACAAAAGCAGAGGCACACAGAACAATGTGTGTGTGCAGAGTTCTCTAGCTGTCTGCCGTTGTGTTGGAACGGATAGTGATTGCTGTACACAGACTGGTCTTGCCCGTTTTCCTTTGTGCGCACATGCATCCTTAGGATGCACCTTGAAAGAAAAGTCAGGCAGAGGAGCTTTTAATTCTTGTTTCTCCAAGTATATTACGTATTGTGTATCTTTTATACAAAGAAGCCACTCATTCTATCATGTAGGTAAACTGCCCCTTTCAGAACTTTTTGTTTCCCAAGGGAAGATCAAGGGCTGGGCAAGGTCATGGAAATCCTGGCTTTATGATGTACCTGAAAAGTGTGGTGAATAGGCTCCCACATTTAGTTCTCCTTGGGGAGCACAGGTATATCCACTGACTTGGGGTGTAAGATCAAGAACCAAGGTGTACTGTGTGTTTCCCGTTTGTGAGGTCATCTCTTGGGCACTAACCGTACTCTGGAAACACTCAGCCACCTCACACATCATGGGGAAGGCCCCCATAGTTCATGTTACAGATCAGAAACAAAGACACAGAGTGAGAAAGTGAGTCCGTTGAGCCAAATGCAGGGTTAGTGCTGGAGTGTAGCTTCAGACTCTGGCCTCCTGACTCCAGAGCTTGTCAACCCTCCACCTGTTGGATTTCGGGGAAGCACCCCCTAAATAGACTTAAAGGATTTCAGTTTCAGATTGAAACTGAGCAGTCAGCAGCTTTTCTGTGCCTCTGCCTAAATCCACTTTGGGTCAGGGGACATATGCCAAGCAGCTTCCTTCCTTCTCCTTCAAGTGGAAATGCAGGTAAGATCTGAAAACAGAAAGTGTCCTTTGGGTAGAATCAAGTTCAGAAGTGACACCATACTCTGAAGATTGGTAAAAGCCAGCTTCGATGTTACGATCAAAACCCAGGGATAGAATGCCCCCTCAGGACAAAATAGATGCTTTTCACTGTTTGTACTGTACTTGGAAAGTCTGTGAGTGACTTCTCAATAAACCTGGTTTGGGTGCCTTGGGAAATGTAATAAATAGGTTTTACCACAGTTTGTGATGGAAGGACAAGTGGCTGTTTGAAAGTCACGTTCTTCCCACGCCATGGCATTTATTAACTAATTTGATACTCTGTCACATTGTCACGGAAAGCTTAGTACCTTGTCTGGGAAGTGACTAAGCCTGTTTGTCCAGAATTCAGGAGACAGAGTATGTTCAGCAAACAGAAATGAATAGTGAACAGGTCACATTGGGGTGGTCAACTACAGCTCTGTTTATTGTAAGATTCTTCTAAATAGTGGCCAGTTATGCTTCCTGTCCTGTAAAAATACTGATTTCAAAATCAGATAAAAATTTTTGTTCTGTTTTCTTTTTATTTCTGAGACAGAGTCTTGCTATTGAGCCCCGGCTGATCCTGTGTAACTCAGCTTGGCCTTGAAGCCTCAGCCTCTCATGCTGGGATTAAAGGCATGTGCCACCGTAACCAGCCCTGAAACCTGATTTCCAAAGACCTTTCTAGATGCATAATGCTGTATTATATATGATAGATGTTGTGCTTGTACGTTCTCATGCTTTTGCCATTTTAGAATTGTGCACTCTGTAGTCTCTGTGTCCCCCATACATTCATGTTGGAGTCCAATTACCACCAGGGGTAGGAAGTGATGCAGGCTGAGCTCTTGTGATGGGGATGAGAGAGAGGTAACTTTAAAAGGAGGCCTCGGGGAGAGCTTCTCCCTCCCATGGTGTGAAGATACATCCTGCAGGTGCTGTGGATCTACCAGAGCACAGGATAATGCCAGATGGAATCTGCTGGTGTCTGGATGTTAGAACCAGCCTTCTGAACATTGAGAAACAGGTTTCTGCTGCCATAACTCACCTAGTGGAAAGTTTGTTGTTCTTATCTCATGGACACCAACTGCACTTATGTCTGTGAAGGCTTATTTCCCATCTCTAGACGTTTTGTAACAGAGAAATTGAGTCTTCTACTTAGCTAAGCACAGGACACTGGAAAGTTACCTCATAGCAGCCTCCATGAGTCCGAGTACATTCCATTTAGCCAGTAAGGCGTGATCTCATGACTTCCTTATTCTGTTTCCTGGGAGGGAGATTTTGTTCTTTTATCCTTATATCCATGGTCAGCCTCCATCAACTCTCCCTGACAAAAACTTCCAGAGAAGCTTGCAGGGAACTGCCTTTTAGTATATCATTGTTAGTCTCAGGGAGACAGATGGGGGTGGGGAGTGGGGGTTGAGATTTTAAAACCAGGTCTGCTGGGTTATTTGTGTTCCTTCTATCTTCTTTGGACTCTGATGGAGGTGATTGGAGATTGAGGAGTTATTTCTTGTGTTTAGGGAAGAGAGGCTTTGAGAAGTAAATGGAAACTTGATCTGCTCTGGACGCAGCAGCCTTTGATGAGTGTGGGCGCACTCTGAAAGGAACCGAGACGTCCATCTTAATGAGTAGCTGCTGGTGGCATCGTCTTTCCCGACACCACGGCCCAGAGGGTGGACTCTGCCACTCACTAGGAAGCCTTCTTGAGACGTGGTGTTGCTCCTTCTGGCCCCATAACCATGTAGTGTGTACACACCTGGATAACAAAACACGAGAGCACAGTTAAAACACAGCTAACTGTTAGTTGTGTGTGGGAAAAGGGGGGCAGGTACTTTACTTATCGGAAGTGTTGCAAGATGACGAGGAAGTGGTTAAAGGGTCAGGCTCCGTGCACTCTGTCTGACCTCCTGCCCTGTTCCTTTGCTGTTCCCCTTTGTTTGCGCCATTGGTTTCCCCATTCTCACCTGAGGGGAGATGCTATTGTGTTATGTCTGCACATGTCACTCTCTGCCATGCAGTTTAAAGCCCACTGATGGCACAAATAAAGCTCCTGAAGAAGCTGTAGAGGAGCGACCTGCCCAGGACCATGCCCCCTCTCACGTGCTCCCGTTTCGGCCCGCAGTGCTCCTGTTCTTTAGGCTCCTCTTCAGTTTCCTAGCACCGTCTATCCCCAGCTTCATTTCTGGCATCCTATCTCTGTGAAACCCTTCCCCATGCTCCCCTTCACTAATTCAGCTTCACTTGGGTAAGCCCCTAAGAAGTTTGAACATGGTCTCTTCACAGCCTAACTTGTTCTATCTAGCCCGTGGTTCTGTATGAAAATTGGGTCCCTCATTTAACCTCCTCCCTCCAAACCAGGTGGAGACTCCCAAGATTAGAAACTCTGTTGTTGGTCTCTACTTCACCAGAGAGTACCTGGCAGGAGGAAGGCGTTCAGAAGTTTTGGTGAATGGGACCTGACTGTGAGACATGCTAGATGCCTTGTCTCTTGCAAATTAATGAGCTGTTTGTGACAGAAAGATCAGGTATAAGGCACAGACAGTGTGTCAGCTGAGTAAGCCTATATATCCACTTACCAGGGCAGAGGTGAGAATGTTTGAAATACCTAGGCACATACACAATGGCATTTTCCTCTGCAGCTAACAGTAGGTTTTTGTTTTAGAGACAGGCTCTCAATTTGTTGTCCAGCTGTCCCTGAACTCATATTTTTGCTTCCATCTTCTAACTATAAGGATTGTAGCTGATGGGCAGGTGCACCTCACCAAAGATAGTTTCTTAATAAAAAAATGTTTTTCCTCTGTTTTTGGATGTGCTTTGTTGTGGTTGACTATCAACTAAATGCTAATGAACTCAGAGAAGTGAAACAGAGAACACAAGGGACCTTAGAAAGGGACCATCTATGCCTAGAAATTAGATACATAGATGAATTAAAATATTTGGTGGGTGTAAGTTGCCTGTTTTCCGATTTGGGGTAGTTTATAATTATGTAAATTGTATTAAAATTTGAATAATTAGAAAAAAATCTCAGACCAATTCTCTTTTGGGGGTTGAGTGAATAAGGACAGCAAGTTGATGTGACTTTTTTGATTTTGGGGATTTTGATAGATGGTAATATTTGATGAAATCTCTGGCAGGAGCCAAGGATGTGATCATTTCTGAAAACCTGGCTTTTTATTCCACCTGTACACTGCCAGAAGAGTCACCTGGGAGAGACTGTAAGCAGCCTCTGTCCTTAGCAGCTGCTAGCATGCTCTTGGGTGATACCTTCAGGAAGCTTACTGGGTGATCTTTAGCAGCTGCTAGCATTTGCTTGGACAGCAACTCAGGGAAGCTTACTGGGTGAACCCAGCAAAGAAGAACCTTTCTGCTCCTCTGCTGGAGTCCTTCCTCAGCTGTGCACATTAAACTGTACGGTGGGCAGAGTTGAGCATTAGGGAAATAGATCGGACTCAGTCCCTCTCCCCTCTCCCCTCTCCCTCCTTCCCTCCGTCCTTCTCCCCCTCCCTCCCTGGACTTTCATAATCACCTTTAAGTTTTATATATTATCAAAAAGCTATAGAGATCTCGGCAAAACAATAGTGTTAGACTGAAAGACTAAGTTGAGTCCACTGGTATATTATTTTTTTCATTTTTTTCCAGTTTTTAATTTGTTACAGTCTGTTCTTCCCTTGGCAAAAAAGTGAACGTTGGATGCTTGGATTCAGTGTATCTTAAATGACTAGTCGACATACATTAATCATGAATTTACACACAGTCCTCTGAGCTGAGGGTGTGAAAGCAATGGGAATATAGTTGTCATCAGGCATACAGCAAAAGTGAAATGGACAGAACACATGATAGTATGTGCACATATGTTTTATATGTGTGGTGAATGTTTGTTCTTGTTTCAGGCAGGTATATGTTTATGTATGTACATGCGGTCAGAGACCAGAGGCCAACTTTTAAGTATCTTCCTCAGTTGCCCACTACCATATTTAAATTTATTTATTTTTTTGGTGTGGTTTATGCAAGTAGACTTGACAGTGCATGGCTTCATGAAGGCAAGGGGTCAATGTTGGATGTCTTCCTCTGTGTCTTCCTATTTTATTATTTTGAGTGTCTACATTGAACTTCAAGGTCGGCTAGACTACCTAACTAGTGGTATTGAGAGCTTGATAAATAGCAAATATAGATTAAAAATACTGAGAAAAATAGTCTAATGGATGCTCTTAATAGTTACTTGTTTTAGATGTGAAATTTTCCTTATTGCATATTTGAAATTCTGAAATTTCTTATTTGCAGATTCTTTGAATATTTTGTTATCCTCAGTTTATCCTTCTTAGGACTTAGTGGAAATGATGTCAGTTGTTTCTTTGAATACTGGTGGCAACCGGAGTTATTGTCATCATTTCCCATAGGGGCTGTCTCTTTCAAGTGCACAGACAGACTGTTGCGGTTTCGGTTTCAAAGACACTTGTGATAATAGAGCCAGTTCAGTAGAGATTTGCCTGAAAAAGATCACCTGCAGGTATATAAATGTTGCATTGGAAATTTAGAAGTATTAATATTTGATCTGAGATGCGTTTGTCTGTCCTTTTGGATATGGCCAGCTGCGGACCCTGGCGACTTCAGAAGCGTGACTCTGGCTTCAGGAATGATACATGTTTAATATATTTACTGTGGGGCAGTCCTGACAGCCCAGCAGAGTAGGCTTCCCAGGTGAGGAATCTGAAGGCCGCTGAGCAGTTACAGATGTGTGTGTGTGTGTGTGTGGAAGGCTAGTCATTCTGAAGGTCTCAGATCTCCTCAGACTGGTTTGCAGTGCTTGCCGTTGAGCCCCCAGCACGACCTCCCTTAGGAACTTTAGCTCTCTGCTTTCTGATGGGTCCAGCTGCTTTAGGGATCAGTTCTTTCAGCCAGAGGGTTGACAACATGATCTCCAAGTTCCTATCTTGTGTCAAACTGTTTGAGTGGCTCCTCATTAACTATAGTCACTAAAGACATTCCCAGTCCTATTCTAAAGTGTGCAAATCAGAGGATCATTTTGGGCATGGAGGATGGATCAAGCCTAGTTTCTGTCTGTGCTTACCATTGTCTGAGTGTCTTTAAATAAGCCCATCTGTTCTCTGGGGCGCTTGGTTTTTCTTTGTTCACAGTAAGTGTCATATATAATAGAAAATTGACCATTGATTATTGTATCATTGGACTCGAGAAAACTGACTCCTATAGGGGTCTTCAGCATAGCTGGCCTCGGGCTCCAGTTTCCTAGCTACATTAGAAAGCAACCGGTTGATGTTGATGTTGAAACATTGCAGATGATACCCTCAGTACCCATTGGCTTGTCTCTCATTTTCTTTATTTTTTTTTTAAATGTGAAAAATCTTCCTTTAGGAAATGAAAAGAGATGCCATCTAGTTTCTTCCCTTAATTTGCTGTTGGAAAAGGTTGTCCAGTTGTCAGTGTCTGAAGTTTCAAAGACAGTCGGGACTGCCCCCATCTCGTTCACGGATGGGGGACGTGCATTTGTCCAGAGCAGCTGACAAGTGACTCTCTAGGGCCCAGACTCAGGAAATTCCATGGGATCACGTTTTTTTTTTGAACTGTGAATACCTCAGGCACCATACTGTGGGTGAGGGCCTCAGCCAGTAAAGCCAGACCAGATGGGTGAGCACTGTAAGAAGGAAGAAGCAAAATAAAAGGCTGGAGCCTGGTGGGAGACAGCAGTGAGAGGGCATCACTGAGTGAGGCTTTAGAAGATTCTGGTATTTCCCCCAAGTCCCACAGGCTCTCTGGAGCAGGGCAGGTGGCATGTAAGCATTTGGTGACTAACGTAGATCAGTTGCTAAATGCTATCGACTCTCTTAAAGATGAGTACATTCAAGGTTATTGCTTTGGTAAGATGACCATTTCACCCTTAGTTCAATAGCATCTTCATGAGTGGGAAAGAAAGGATCAGGGCCGAAAATGTCCATGCATAAAATACAGTCACTACAGCTTCTCTCCCTGAAACATAGCCTCTCCCTTGAGCAGCTGTTAATGACAGACAGTTAATAGGAGTGTGATTATAAATTATTCTCATGTACTTAAAAAGATTCTGAAACCTCTTGGCCTCCAGGACACACTGGACACAGTTGAGAGTCACTGAGTTAGGCAGTTCACTGTCGCTTGTCATTTATGTTTGTGTCACCCTTGGAAATACCACACCAGGCAATATCTGGCCTTGTATGTATATATACTTTTTCCTGCAGTCTCTTTTCCTGACTGTGATTCTCTTCATTAAGAGGTGAATATGGGGAGCTGTGGAGTTGCTGTCCTTGAGGTTGTTCAGGCACAGTGATTGTCTAGGAAAGCTTAACTTCAGTGCGCACTGAGTCAGCTGAGCACCTGGCTGTGTAGTGCAAATTTTGGTCCAGTGGCTCTGGCCCAGGACCTGAGACCCTGTACTTCTGAGATGCTCACAGGTGGCACTACTTATTTCAGTCTGTGGATGATACTTTTAAGGGTCCAGACTAGAGTTTTGGTGATCGCTCTCTTTTCTATTTCCTAGAAGTATGTTGTACTGGGCAAGACTGTGGAATTCATTGCTCCAAATAGCAACCAAAAGTTAGACTTTGCTTTTAGTATGTGCTCCATCCCTCCCTGAGACACTTGTGCAATTACTCATTTTGATTTATGCCCCTGGCATTAAAAGCTGTGCCTAATACTGGAGCTGTTTCATAATCAAAAATTGCAAGGGGTACTAAACAGTTTTCTTGCTGATTTTTACCAAATCCTTTTGGGGACTGCAACAACTTTGGTCTTTGATGTAATAGTTCACTCTTGACACTCAGGAAGTATGCCAGTGCACATGGTTGGGTTGGACAAAGACAGGAAACTGTAAGAGTTAATAAGCCTTTGGGTACAAGCCATACATTCGTTGTCTAGTGGGAGATTAAGTAGACATTTGACTACCTTCCATAGCCAGGAATCTCGGGCACACACACAGTTTCACAGTTGATGCAGGGCATCATGAAGGTCGTGACTCTTTCCTGCTCTGTGCTGGAGTGTACTGTCTTCCTGGGCTGATGCTACTGCCTGCTTTGCATCTTGCAAAGGAAGAGGAGTTTGGGAAGTGAAGGAGCCCATTTAGGTGCAGACTTTCCCATAAGAATTTGCACTGTCCCCCCTCAGATCTCATGGGCTAGGGCCATTCACTGGTGCAGAGAGACCCATCATTGGTTGGCCTAGATCTACTTAGATCCATTCTCCACTGGATAGCAAACAGTCCAGGTTGCGGTAGAGCAGGAGAGGTGTAGAAGCAAAGCAGTCATGCAGCAGTGCATGCCACAGGGTGAATGGTGCCAAGAACTTCGGATATTCTAAATTCCCCAGTCAAGTAGGTTTTTTTTGTTTGGTTTTTTTTTTTTTTTGAGGTGGAGGGTTTGAGACAGGGTTTCTCTGTGTAGCTTTGCAGTCTGTCCTGGAACTCACTTTATAGATCAGGCTGGCCTCAAACTCACAGAGATTCACTTGCCTCTGCCTCCCAAGTGCTGGGATTAAAGGTGTGCACCATCACCTACCAGCCTAGGTAGGCTCATTTTAGTGGGTGTGCTGAAAAACCACTTTCCTAAGTACAAGGGTATCCTTTCTAGAAAGAAACCAGCCCTGTAAGTGTAGGTGGCTGCTGTCCCAGGTCTTGCCACATCTTGGCTCTATTCCCTTAGCCTTGATTTCTGCTCCTGGCCCCGAGTAAGTGGTGCAGACTTCTGCTGAGCAGGGTTCTGGAACTCAGAGGTATGGTGCTCACTCAGACACTAAAAGTGTCCCTTCAACCTCCTTCGAGGAAGTGCTGTCTCAAGCTCTCCTCTGTTCTTCAGTTGCAGGTTTTCCAGCTGACAGGAAGGAGGCTGTGGCCTTTGGGTTTCCACTTAGACTTGGCTCTCAGTGCCAGGAGGCCTGATGACATTTTAATGATGGCAGGGCTCCAGGAAAGGGTGAAGTTGCTGTGATTTAATTCATAAGCAAAAATAAACTGGTGTGCAAAGACCATGTTTAATCACTCATTACAAAAGTAAAACAGAAATGGCTACTTGGTCAGTTAAAGAAGCTAATGGCACTCAGCTGGCTTTTGTGACAATTGGGTAAGCTGACACTGGGGAGAAGTAATACAGGAAGCTGGGTGGTTCTACAGGCACGTTGTCTTCTGGCCTGGGAGGAGTTTCCTTGTTCTTCAGTGCCAAGTGTGGGGCAGCATTTGGGGAGGGGGTTGGTCTCAGTTCCAAGATCAGAACTGTACTTTAGGAAGAATAAGGCACATCTGGCACTGTAATTCTGGAATCCATTGCTCTTTGTGGTCCTACTTTGTTCCCCAATATCTAAGCAATGGGGGTAAAGGGGCAGCAAAATATCATGTGTTGCTTTTATGCATGTTTTTTTGGCTCATGCCAAGGTCATTCATTCATGTATTTCCTCACGTCTGGTCTCCTTGGAAGGTCAGTTGTGTCTGAAGCATAAATCTGCAAGCCCATGGTGTCTTAACCCAGGACCGAGTACTGGGTACTGAGTAGGAATGGGATCCACTAGTACTGATAAACATCCCAGAACACATTGACATACATCCTGGTGTGAACAGCTCAGCAAACATGAGCTATGTTGTAAACAAACAAACAAACAAAAAACAAAACACCACCACCACCACCAACAACAACAACAAAAAATGCATTTTATAGTTGGTGCATAACAGAACTGAGAAAACTTAGCATCTGTTCTATATCTATTGCTATGCAGCTTGCACAGTAATAATTTAAGCCACAGTGTCCTTTATATGCCTGATGGAGGTCTGTCATTTCAAGGAACCCATGGGGCTCAGGGAAGCCAAGATACTGGTAGGGCTGAGGATGTCACTAGGTATTAAGCATGTTTCAGTTTGAGAGTCTCTCATGGAGGGGTTGGGAGAAGTGTGAAAAAACCCCAACCAACCAACCAACCACCAACCAACCAACCAACCAACCAACCAACAATTGCTCCCCTCCCCCAGGATTGGATTCAAGTTAAATTACAAAAAGATTGTTTTTAATGACATGAATATAACATTTAGTATTGACTAGAGAAACTCAAATGACTTTTTCTGTGTTGAATACTCAAAATTTGATCTTTACTGTGGGAACACTTAGGATTCACAAAATATTAATCCCTGCCATGCTCTCTTTTGAATTTTGTCAGGGCTAAATAGCTCTTTTTGAAGGGCTATGATTTTATTTCAGACCATCTGCCACTGTGTTTGTTGGCAAGTCGTGAATCTTTTTATTCCTTCCTTTCTCTTCATTTCCAGCATCCACTAAGTCAATATCGTTTCTTTCCACAGAGTGGTCCTGTTGATTGCAGTGCTGGGTTACAGCCTCAGGGTCTCCCCCATTGCCAGCCCTTCCCCCTTTTCCTTAGCTACTTTGCATGGGACTTTCCAGTATTTCTTCTTTAGAGACAAACAACCACCTTGGTCCCCATTGCTAATTGGACCAATTGCAAGTTGCCTTCCCTCATGCCTGGATGCTGACCTTCTCACTCAGCATTTTGGTTTTATAAAACCCTGGCCTCTAGTAACAAACAACTTAGCTGCAGGTGGCTAAGACCTCTCAAGGACCACACTCCTTCAAGGCGATGGGGACACCTCCCTCCCTTCAGCTAGCCTCTGCAGGATACTCAATTTTTTTTTTTTTTTTTTTTTTTTTGGTTTTTCGAGACAGAGTTTCTCTGTGTAGCTTTGGAGCCTATCCTGGCACTCGCTCTGGAGACCAAGCTGGCCTTGAACTCACAGAGGTCTGCCTGCCTCTGCCTCCCAAGTACTGGGATTAAAGGCATGTACCACCAATGCCCGGCTCAAAGTTTGATGTTTGTCTTATACATTGTGAATAATCTCCTGAAGGCTCTGAACTATAAAATATTAATTTTGTTTTTCTCTAACCAAATGTTGAATCAATGTTTTCCATATAAAGGTTCCTTTAAAATACATTTAAATATGTAAATATTTTAAATGTTTATTTTAAATATTTAAAATATAAATATTTTTACTTGTTATTGACTGATTGATGACAAATACAGCATGCTACCTTCTGAACTACCTCTCCAGCCCAGTGGATATCCCTTTTAGAATATAGCAGGTGCTATGGAGAGTTGTGGTAGGCAAGTCCTTCCTAACTCTTAATGAAACTGATTCTCAGACTAATTTTGCCATTTATTAGCAAGCACACCCCTTGATGGTTCTTCCACTCTGTCCCGTAAGCTCAGGGAAACCCTTGGTCTCACTCCGTGAAGGTGAATGACACGTTCTCTTGTGGCAGGCACACTGAGAATCCACAGGCAGGTCTCTCTTGTCCTTATGTTTGGCAGTGATAAGCCAAATCTACACAGGTATACCAGGGTGTGAGCCTATATTTGGGCCAGACTGGGATTTTTTTTTTCTTACGAAAGGTGAAGAAAAGCCCTCAGATACTTTAATTCTGCTGAAGCCTCCATTGTCACCAGTAAAAGCTGTTTTCCAGCAAGCACCAGGCTTCCACACAGGTTCATCCTGATCATACATCTGTGGCTTTTGGCCTGGGTCTTACCTGTCTAAACTTAGATATAGAGAATAGAAATGTTTGTCTTGATCACCACAGGCTCTCAGGACCCCTCCTAGGCTTTCATTACCTGGGCTATGGTATTGCAAATAGACTATCACACTGTACTGTGGTCTTTAGACATTGTAACTGGCAGACTAGCTCTGCAGACTAAATTGGAAAAACTAGCATGCTCTTCCCATTGTTTTGCTTTCTTTTTTTAAAATGTGCATTTGTTGCCAACAATAAAACAACAAAGACACTTTTCCTTAAAGACGCTGGTGTTTGTTTTCTCTGGGAAACCAGGAAATGAGCAGCAGTGGGTCTGTGTTTCCTCTCTGTCTCTGAGTGGCAGAAGCTTGCTTGAGACCTGGGTGGGTGGGTGGGTGGTTGCGGAGAGTGAGTGCCAGACTCCCTGTATGGGTCAGCCCCCTAGCACCAAGGCTGAGCACCAAGTGTCCTTAATCTCAGGGACTGTGCTTCTCAGGACCTGGCCTCCTTTTGGTTTTCTCAAGACCCCTGTAGATAACTTGAGTTTTCCTCCCTTGAAGCTGTCAGACACTTTTTTCTTCTTAGCTCCCAGTTTGTGCTTTGCCCGTGCTGTGCCTTTGTCTGGGATTGGTTTCCCGTTAGCTCACTTGTCCAACTCCTCACCTCACTTCCAAGGCCAGATCCAAGGCCTGTTTTAGAGATTGTCTACAGTGGCAGTTATAGCTCCTGTGTCCTCCCACACAGACATCGTAACATTTGGTTTCACACGTTGTGCTGTTGTGTATTATTATTTATGTATGTCTTATTCTCCTGGGATGGTAATATCTTAAGATCCATAAGCAGATCTTTCTTACTCATATTTCGTGTGTGCTATTGAAGGATGCAGATGCTGACCCTCCCCCCATGGCCCACTTAACGTTATTTGTTAAAAGGTGAGAATGGTAAGTTGTCATTCACCCTAAGGAAAAATTATATATTGGGAGAGGAAGTAGAATAGAGTTTTAAAATGAAAGCAACAGAAAACTAGGCCCAAATGAGAAATCTGGTAAGAAAACAGAGCTCTGGGAAGGTTCTAAGTCACACAGTTGAGGAGTCTTGTACACTGTGACATCTACCTTCTATCTCTTAGTGTGTGATATTCTTCTCTAAGTCAGATTACTACAGTGCTACGGATCCACTTCAAGGCTCCCTGTTTTTATATCTATCTAGGACAATGACCAAAGCAACACAAATGATACTTGACAGAATAGGCAGGCTTGATGTGTTGTGCCCAAATTCTGAACCCCCAAATCACCAAGAGACCCCCATCTGATGCTTGTAGATTCATTAGTTAATTAACGAGTAAACTGTATTAACTCGGGTCCTCTGTCTGACTGACACAGCAGGTGAAGGGAGAAGGACCCAGAGGGACCACGGGGCAGGGAATTTATTGGAGTAGAGCAAGGGGAGTGTCTGGGGTCCAAAGCAGTCTCAGGATTGGTGCACTTCTGGGCTTGAGCAACCTGTCCTGTGCTGATTGGTCAATTGCAGCTGCGGCCAGGTTGCTATGGCCTATCGGCCCTCCCAGGGCGGTTGCTATGCTCTACACTCCACTGATACCATAAAGCACATCCAAAGGCTACCAGCTAACTTCTGATTGGTTCCTTGCCACATGGATGGTATCTAGCTTCCTAGTGATTGGGGCAAGGTCAGGCAAGTTGGAAGGAAGATCAGCACATGTTGCTGAGTCAGAGGCCTACATCTTGTTGGCTCTTTTGTGCAGCCTGTTATGGCTGACAAAGCAGGGAGCTAGATGGGGGTCTGGTCTCTTCAGATGGATGTAACTCAAAGGAATTGCCAAGGACCAGGATGCCAGAGATACCTCTGTCAATAAAGACTCAAGGAATGGACTTTGCTATTCCTGCCTGCAATTGTGCTCTGAAAGGAACCCTGTATGTGGACCACAAGCATCATATGTAGAGGCAGCACTAGGAATGCTAGGGCCTATTGAGACCTGTGGAAACATTTTAGTGAGGCAGGAGGTCCTAGTTGGATCTGGAGCAGTGACCAATGGTGCAGGAGAAGAAGGAGTTGATAGTTATGGGTTTTACTAAAGTGGTTTGACTTCATTATAGAAGGAAAGAGTCTCTTGGTAGGCTTTTAAGGAGGCCTGGGGCCTGTGACCTAGGACTCTTAGCAAGAAGTAATGGTGGCTTAAACTGAGGAGCTGACTCTGGGGAAAGAAAAGTAAATGGACTCAAAAGGTTTTAGAGCCCATTGTTACCTAGATGACAACATTTTCTGGGTAGCTTTACCCATATTCTGCAAAGGAACAAAGGTGAGCTGGCTGATTCCATGTATAGCATTTGATGCTTTGTTGCCAGAAAATTGTGCATGATTTCTGAGAGTATCTGGCTCCTATGAAAACCTGGCTTCCCACTTTCCCACTTTCCTGTCCTGGTCCCCCCTCCCTGCTCCACGCCACCACCATTCCCACCATCACATGTATACTGTTGAAACAGAACAGCATATACTGGCTCTCCTGTTTGTATTAGTACTCTGTGTACTTTTGTCAAAGGCTTTGTTCCCAGAACAAGTGCTCTGTGTACATACCAGCCTTACCTAGAAAGCCAGATGAAGCTGTTCTGCAGTTGTGGTGGTGAGTAGATGTTAGGCTTGGTGTTTTCTGCTTCTGGAATTTTTTTTCCTGAGCTCAAAAGACATTTCGCCATCTGCTTTTGACTTTAAAGTAGATGTTCTGAGCCGGGGCTGTGAATAAGTATGTGAATTTCAGGTGAACTACGGACGATGCATTGAAGAGGCATTGTCCATGTGTATCCTTCTCAGGGATTTTTCTAGCTTTTCAGATGTATCCTGCAGGCAGGTAGAATCCCGAGACATTGAAAAGTAATAGCTCTAGTTTACTTGGCTCACGGATTTAAAGCCTTTAGTGTGAGAACCTAAGTTTTTCTCAAAGCAGCCTTTATCCACATTGTTATTTATAGGTAGCATGTATTTACTTAATATTATCAATTTGTAAGATCATTTTAATAAAAGCAAAGCGTTGATTTCTTTGTTCAACTTCATTTGGGAAATATGAATTAAATTGAAATTTTTATTTTTCAAAGCCTTAGAATAGTCCCATTCTCTAGCCATCGGTAGTAGGCATTTGACAGTTCACTTGGCTCTTCTGTGAGTTACTGCAGTGTAGTCATTCAAAGAATTTTAGAGTAGGACCCGTACATGCCAATTAAATTGTATGGCATTTTCGAATAAAATGGTTTTTCATTGCAAGTAGCAGCTGGAACAAAGATGCCATTTTTCAATTTATTTACTTGTAACTGATGTCCTGTTGGGGACTGAATATGTTTAAATGTAAATAAAGTCAGCATATGTCCACTTACGGGACTAGTTACAAAGCTCCTAAGTCACACCGTGCACAACAGCGCTGCAGATCTAAAGCAAACCCCCATATGCTTTTGGTGTAGGTTTTTGCTTGAGGATGTTCTTTGTAATTGCTTGCACCCTAACAGTCAACAAAGGGGACCAGCAAAAGACAATTATATCATAGTATGCTGCCTTGTGCTGTGTGTTGGCTACCCCCCCCCCCCCCCGCCCCATTTTGGGCACACAAGGTCTTACTATGTAGCCCTGGCTGGCCTGGAGACTCGCTATGTAGCTCTAGGTGGCCTTTGGCTCCCAAGTGTTGGGATTAAAGGCACACATTACTCCACCCTGACCTTTCTGTCTGCCACTTCACTCTCCAGGGATACCTGGCGTGGCTGTTAGCAAGAAGTATTATAGTCCAGAGCAGTTTTTTTTTTTTTTTTTAAATTTATAAACGGCACGTACTCTATATGCAAAAATACACTTGAGGATGCACGCATTAATAAGCAGATGTTCACTGCTGTCCACTACAGAAATTATTTTTGCATATTTGTCTATATGCATGTACAATATACCAAATTAATCTCACATATCAAATTTCTAAATATATGGTAAGGATTAGGAAGAGTAATATGGTTTTGGCCAGTGAGAATGGCTCCACTGGGTAAAAGTGCTAGCTGCAGAAAACTGAAGGATCTGAGTTTGATCCCCTGAACTTACGTGTAAGAGCCTGATATGCTGGAGTGCATCTGTAATGCCAGTGCCAATGGTGAGGCAGGTGGGTGGCAGACAAACACCTGCAAATTTGTGAGCCAGCCAGCCTGTGTTATGCAGCACTACAGAAACAGCAAGAGAGATACCTCTGTATGGTGGAAGGAGAGAACCAACTCCCGAAAATTGTCCTCTGACCCGCACATACAGGTGCACGAATGTACACAGACACATGCACTCATGTACATACACAATCATAAATGATACAAAGGAAGAGATTATTTTAATTCTGCATACCATTCCATCTGCGCTTATGAACATTATGCAGGAAGCAAACTTTGGGGGTGGGGGAAACCCGGTCTTTGATGACTCAGCCTTTCCTTTGTGTGGTGGTTGCATGAGGACATACTAGACTTGTGAATTTTGTGTTCCTGGTGTGTGGGTTTGCTTTTAGGATTTTGGCCAAGGTATTAACATACACTGTTTAGTTTAGGACATGGTGATATGGAATGGATTCATTTTTCTTTCCTTAAGAAATTGACTTTTGAACATCAATAATTTAGAATTAAATGGGCTAGAAAATCACAACAAAAATAGAAAAATAACTATATTACATTCTACTCTTTCTCCAGTTGTGTTCTTGTTAGTGATTAAGAAAAAGAAAACTTAGGTAAAGGCTAAGACATTTCATATTCAGGGCTTTTGAAATGTGTTGATGCTTTCATTGGTATGATATTTTTAAAAATGGTGACTTTAGTACCTTTTTAGTAGAAGATGTCATATGGTATGGTGAACTTGCTGGCCCATTACCTCTAATAGCATTTCTTCAGCATAGATGATAGCAGATGACTTATTTCTGAGACAGCTTCATGGACGTGTTTGCAACTATTCATCACCACCCCAGGGCCCACCGGGGAGAGATGGGATGAGTTCAGAATTTATAAGCCACACAGAACATAAAATAAGGTTGTTTTTTTTCTTTCTTTCTTTCCAGATTTTGGGGTCAGTGCATTCTTAGCAACAGGGGGTGATGTTACACGGAATAAAGTTAGAAAAACATTTGTTGGCACCCCATGCTGGATGGCCCCTGAAGTCATGGAACAGGTAAAAAAAAAATATATATATATATATATATATATATATATATATATATATATGCTGCCTTGATTGTTGTAGTACAGTGATACATGTCATTGATAATATGTACACAGTGTGTCTAATTAATCTGACATAACACACGTCTGATGTCCTGTAGTTGTAACATTTCATTTCAGTCAGTCATCACAGCAAAATGTATCATACAACTTAGATTTCAATTCTGGATTGCCAGCGAGCCGTTAGCAAATTACGTTGACATTTTTTTCTGTGTTTAGCTTTGGGTATCTAACGTAGTAACAGATGTAACCATGTGCCACAGACCTGCGGCATCATTGTGAGTGCTCTTTCCTTATCTCTCTCTTCTCAGGTGAGAGGCTATGACTTCAAGGCTGACATGTGGAGTTTTGGAATAACTGCCATTGAATTAGCCACCGGAGCAGCGCCCTACCACAAATACCCACCAATGAAAGTAATGACTGCCGGGGTGACTCGTCGGGTTGGAACTGTGATGGGGGTGCATGGATTCTTTGGTTCTCCTGAACATGCTTATTTTCCTCTTAGACTTGTGGGAGTTAGTGGAGGAATGCAGCCAAGTTGAAGGCTGACTCATGTTCTCATGCCCCAAATTAACAGAGGTAGTGCCGTACGCACCCTGCTTTGCGACTCTCAGTACAGAGTTGAACAGATTCATAGCTCCGACTACGGACTCTGAAAGAGCAGGACAACCTCAGGTCTCCCAACAAGGTGTAAGAAAGTTGTTAGAGGGCTATCATATTTGCTGATGGATTTCAGGCTGCCTTTTTTCTCCTTTTTTAAATAAAGATAGTATGTAACGTTTCAGCCTTCGTGTACAGTGTGGTGGTGTGGCTCATCTGATATGAGTGACTCACAGTGTTTTGAAGCAGCATATACTTTAGGGGACTATTTTCAGGTTTTTGTTACTCTTTTATCTGCTCTACCTCTGAGAGGGGTCACAGCATTTTTCATTCCCCCAGCCAGACTTCGTTTAGAGGCTGCAGTTATTCAGTGGAAATTACGGAGATATTCCACCACCAAAACTCTATGCTTGTTTTGTTTTTCATATTTTAAGTTTTAGAAAATTTAAAAGAATTAAAATCTGATGGCACAAAGGTTCCCTAGTCACACTGTTTTAAACAGTGGGCAAAGGGTAGAGCTTAGGAAATGCTTAGGAAATGTGAGGTTTTGGTTTGATGCCCTGGCTGTTTTCCAACCTCTGCCTCCCAAATGTATTTTCTTATTGTAGAAAACGTGGAAGTACAAATAAGAATCGCAAGGGAGAATAATCACCCACGATTTCACCAGCCACAGATAATCTCTGTTAATGTTTTAGTGTTGTTAATTTGCTATTTTTCTTTTAAATTAGTTTTGGTGATTATGCCCAGGACTTCACCCGTTCTGAGCACAAAGTGCCGTGGAGTTACACCCTTACCCTGTTCTATTTTTGTGCAAATGTTTAATACAATTAAGATGTCAATGATATACTTAATGCATATATGTGCATCTCTTTATCTCTAAGATTGTTCTTAGTAGAAACTTTGAAACTGAAGTGTAAACCATAGAAGAGATTTTTATGGAAAAGATACTAGAGTAATTCAGAGAAGTTTGTCCTTTATCTGTTTTTTTTTTTTTTCTACTTGTTTATTTACTTCCCTATCTCCACTTAGTTTTTCCACCTGAATCTAAAGAGGCACTTGTTAATCTCAGCTTGAAGTCCTCCAGGACTTTCTCAGAGTTCACAGTAGCCCACATCCTCCTCTTGGCTGTTGTCCTCCACAAACAACAGTTACTTCTATCATTCATCTATTCAGGTGTCTCAAGTGCTTGAAAGGAGTCCTGGCATGTATAGAATTTGCATAAATTAGGGCTGATTTATGCATTAGGGAAGTCTGTTCATTTTGTAGGCCAATAGTGTGCTATGTACTCACTCTGCTTGTTTTTGCAGTAAATGATTCTTCTAGTATGAAAGAGTTGAATTATTGCCTTTTGACTTGAAGCTGTAGTTTGTTTTGTCCCCTGCCACATAGCACAGCTTTTGATATGATTATAGTTTTTTTGTAACTCATAATTATATTATGCCCACCAGTATCTTATTCTTTCAATTTTTACCAAGCCCCTTTAGCAGTTTTCCCATTTTGTTTTCTCTTTAAGAGAAAATCACGTTACCTCCTGGGATGCTGTGGTTTTATTTTTAGGGTTGCTAATATGTTGCAGGAGCCTTGAGTACAGCGGGTTCTGTACTTATGAATGGCCTTCACACTTGAATGTCCTTTTCTCTCCCAACCACCAACCACTCTTTCCCAACCAGCCTGTGCTGCAGCAAGTGTTCCCTGAGGTCCTGTGAGAGCTACTTCCCAGAAAATTCTTTCCCTGTGGCTTTGGAAGACCATTCTTAATCCACAGAGCAAATCTCCTAAGTTCTGTCCATGAGAATAACCAAGGTTAAGGAGGCTGTGGGCAGACTTGCACAGAAAAAAATGGATCCTTTCAGTCCTCAAGTTTAGGACTATTCATTATGGGAAAAGCATGCTGGTAACCCAGCCAAGGAAGGACTTTGATGCTTTTGTGAAAGAACAAACTAAAAATTCCATTGTCACTCACATTCAACACAGACTGTCTCCACCTTTCTTTTGGCTGCAGGTGCTAATGTTGACTCTGCAAAATGACCCGCCCACTTTAGAAACTGGAGTAGAGGATAAAGAAATGATGAAAAAATATGGCAAGTCCTTCAGAAAGTTACTTTCACTGTGTCTTCAGAAAGACCCTTCCAAAAGGTATGTCGGACTTAGTTTAGGAACTAATGACCTACCTAGTTTGGGTCCTGACAAAACTATGCTTGTGGATATGGAAAGGATATCTTGCTGTGGCTCCTGGCTATTGTTAGTGTACAACAGAGTCTGTGGGGGAGAGAGGCCAGTGTTGGACAAGGGAGGGAGGAAGACGAATTGGTCTTGCTTGCTAGGTGTAGGCACTGTCACCAAAAGAAAGGGAACAAAGCAAAAATCAGAAGGCATTGGCAGTGGTTAGGGAAGCTGGGTTGATACCCTGCACTCCTAGGTTGAGCTGACCTCTCAGGATCGGAACATCTGGCTAGCTCTGGTCTGAACCAGTTAGTGAATTTTGCATGAGCTTCCTTCTAGTTGCAGAACAAGTTGTGTGGGCTATTTAAAAGATTCTCATCGGGGAGGGTTGTGGGGGGTCACCTAGAAAGATTAATCTCATAAAGCGAAGCAAATGGCTTTAAATTAACTTAATGTTTCCTCTGTATTCTTATGTTACTGCCCTGCATTGATACAACTCATTTTTTCTTTTTTGGATCTCTTTCTTCCCTTTTAATTCTGGAACTTGGAAATGCCCCTGACATTGACAGTGGAATCCAGAGTCCTTTATCACTTAAAGGAGAAAGAACTTCAGTGATGCAAATCACAGACAAGCCTTGCTCCTTGTAGGGATGTGGCTGTGTGTGCCATTTTACCAACAGATCTGGAAAGTCTTCTGTCTATCCTAGTTCACCTAAGCCTCCGATCTTCTACTTAGCTTAAAGTAATAACGTTTCTCCAGGAAGTCTCCCATTTGGGGATGGAACCCTGTTGTTAGAAGGCATTGCTGTATTCTAGTCATAAATTCTTTGTGCAACTTATTGAGCTTTTAAAATAATTTGTAGTGTTGCTGTGAGTTAGGCCATGTTTCTTTGGCTTAAGCACAGTTTTTGTGATATTTCCTGACTATTTGCTATTGCAAATCTTTAAATTATTTCTTGCAAATAATGCCTACAGACTGTTTCTACTTGACATTTCTCTCGTCCTTACGATTGATTTATAGAGATTATTTTTCCTCCATCTGTTACTTGATCGTAACCTGGGGTGAGATCTTAACCTCCTTCTGGTGAGAATAGCTCTTAGATTTTAATTTTGATTCCTCAGCGTCTGCCTATCCTTTCCATGTATTTGGCATTACCACGAGGGCAGAATTTGTCATTACAGAGAACTGGTATAGCCTCTACACCTGGTGAGAGTTAGCTTTGAGTTTCTGGTTAGTTCTGAGACTTCACTGACAGCCTTTGGGATTCTGGAACAAGTTGAGATCCACCTAGTGGCTGTGATGAGTAATGTCACATAACGGAGAAACGTGTTCCTTAGGGAAGGGAATATTGTTAGTGCTATTAGTGATAGGTTTGTGATTTGGTCCAAATAATTTAGATCTATGTGCAATATGTTTAACAGACCATTTTGATTTCTTAATAAGCTTAAAGACTTTTCCGGGGTTTATTCCCTGAGAGAGTTCAGGTACCAGATTTCCTGTATGTGTGTCTCTATGGGACAGTGATCAAGAGAGGAGATGGAGAGACAGGTCCCTGATAAGGCAGCCACACACATATGTATTTATATGTATATGAAGCCTTTCCCCTGACAGCACTGCGTCTGCATTGTTCGGCGTGTGTGAGTAGTGGCAGGCCTTCTGGGTGCTTTCGCTATAACCTTATCCTGCTGAGTTATAGACCAATAGTGCCGTACCACTTCCCCAGCGGCTTTTCCTTCTAATGCAAAGACATGGACATTGAAGATGTATGCGAGGAGTTTGGGAAAAGCAAAAACAAACACACAGAATCTCATCATGGATTGTGAGGATGGGGAAAAAGTACACTGTTGAATTTAATTAGAAACACGTTCAGCATGAAATATACAAATAAGAATCTGTGCTCATGACTAACTTCTGAAGTGATGGCTGATGCAGAGTAGTTTTAGCCCCATCTGCCCTTCCGCTGTGTTCACACTCTTTAAGACTTTCCACTATTGTTGTTATTTTTTCTTCCCCTTCTCTTTCTGTTGCTTTTCAATACTGGATGGGATTCCTAGCTCTGTTTTATCCTCATTCTCAGGACTTCATTCCTTTGTCCATATAATGGGTCTAGCAGTGCCCATTTCAAAGGACTGCTCTGAGCATGCAGTGATATGACACCAAGGGCAGACAGCAGAGTCACACAGCCTGCTTCAGAGCTTGGGAAACAGAGCCTGCCATTCATCATTTGCTTCCATCCCAGCAGGGAGATCTTCTGTGATTTTACACACTCATTACACCGTGTTCATGCAGTGTCTATCTCACTGTTTAGCGCTGTACTTTCGTTGACGTGTACAGCAAATTCAAAACTTTAGAAGGGCTTGTGTACTCATTTCCACATCTGGAGGCTCATGGGAGTTTGCGGTTTGGAGGTGATTTACATCTTCTGAAGAGGATTTCAGGAACAGCAACCAGACTCAAGTGGGTTAAGGAGTCGAAGGAAAAGTTTGATAACCTTTGTGCATGTGTTTTGTCAGCATGCATCTCAGCTCCCTGGAACCCTAGTGCAGTTAGTAGCCACCAAAGCTCTCCTAGCGTTACTACGAGGCTTGAGCAACCGGTGACACACACGAGTGGCAGGATAACCAGGACAGATTGACTCCTGCACTCTCATGCCAGGCTCTGCACTTTCCTTGTGACATCGACCCGAGAGGTGAGAGCCACCATGCCACATAGAGGTTTGTGTTTTGCATTAGCTCAGGCAGAGTTGCTGCATTCGAGTAGCGGAATGTCTTGCTCTTTCCTGATAGAATGAGCCCTGATCTTATTATAGATTACATATTTCCCAGCGATGGCAGTCTATAGGAAGAGTGAACATTTACTTCGAGCAGGAAGCAGGTGGATGTTGTGTAGATGAATGAGCCAGCCATGAGTTAGATTGGAACATTCCTTTGCCAAGGGAGGGAGGGCTGTACAAAGCAGTTCTGCCTAAGGTCATTAAGCTGTTAGAATTTATTAAAGCACAGTTAGAGCTGTTTAGATTGTCTAATTAATACTCACCCTGAATCCTTGGAGATTCATTTTAAGTCTCAGTGGATTTTGGCCCATCCTTATCTTATGTGTCAGATGAATCCATTGAGAGATTTTCTTCTGAGAATGTTGGTACTTACAGAATACTGCATCGTTTTTAAGGAGTTTGCAATTTAGTCATCATTCATAGCCTGGATTGTTTCAGGTGTTGGTGGCACTTTAGCATTTCTTGTGAAACAGCGTTTCTATTTATATTACCTGTTACATTGCTGGGTGGTGGTTAGCAGCCACGTGGGCGGTGGTCAGGAAGATCCCCTGCTCCAGTAGAACTCAGTTAAAGACAGTCAGGGTCAATGACTCCACAGTACACAAGCATGTAGTGGCAGTTTCTGATGCATGCAACCCGAAGTCCAGATGGTCACCAGGCACCTCTGCTCCTCTCATACTTTCTTTCATCTTCCTCGTTTCTTCCAGTTCCCCTTCCCCCTACTTTCCCAAAGGTAGCTTGGCACGCATGGGGTTTTACCCCAAGCTATGAACACTTGATCCGACTTTAGTAACACAAGGACCCAGTGGCCCACTGTTGAATTGTTCTGTGTATTGTATTAGAATGATCTGAAACTTAACAATTGTGCTTATTAAAAACAAAACAACTCCCCAAACACAACAAACTAACAAACAAACAAACAAACACCTAAAAATGAATGTGGGCTTTTAAAGCCATTTCTCCCCTTATCTTATGGTTTCTTTGTGATGAAGGATAGGGTAGAGTGGAGTGGGGAGAAAGGTTTTTCTTTGAAATATGCTTTCCCCCTCCCCCCCCCCCGTTACATTTTTTTTTTTTTTTGGTTGCCATAGAAATGACCTTTTTCAGGAAGGGAAAGAATTTTTCCAGTCCCATTTCTCAAGGTCAGCCCAGCATTCCACAGCCTTCTCTCTACCCTGGTTTAACATTTGACCTTTGGCATGCAGAAGGAGAATGAGGGGTTACTGAGATAAAAAGGAAAATCATTTTTGGGACACCTGTGCTGTCCCCACTCTTGGTTTATCTAGTGCGAGTCTTGTTTTTAGTGCATTTCCCTCTTTTCCTCACTGTGCCTAGCAGATGCTTCAGTGCTGGCTAAACTTAGCCACGGGAGTTACAGTCCTAGCTCAAATGCCTACCAGCATTGCTTTCACTGAATTCATGCTGGGGTGTGAAATTGAGCTATAGTAGTTTGCTGTTCTGTGCCGGGCATTGGGAATATAAAAATGAAATCTGCAGGCTCTTTGCCTCAGAAGGGCTCATAACACAATGAAGTGGAGCTTCCAGAGAGGGATCGTAGATTGAGATAAATACAGAAGGAGAGTTGAAAGTACAGTTCCTGAGCACCAGATTCTGAGCAATGAATTCTACTCATATATGCTGGAGAGAGATCCCCAACATGCTGACATCTAGATTGTCTCTTGATTTATGAACAAGGTGGACTGGTTGGTTATGAAACATTTTGAAGAAACATTTTCAAGAAAAGCAGGGTATGCTTTGCTGTGAACGAACAAGAGACACATGAGAACCCCATCATGGTTGAAGGCAAAAAGTGTGTAAGGTTGATGAAGACAGCCTCAGGTGATTTGGGATCATGAAGCTTGAGTTAGTTGCTTCCAGGAGCCTGCTCCTTTGAGAACAAGTAGCACAGGGCGATGAGCAAGACTTACATTCAGCAAAACAGTAACTGGCACGTCATGTAAAATGGCTAGGTCCTTTTTCATCTCCAAGTTCTTTGGTTTTTAAACAAGACGTAAACTCATGCATTTAATGCATTTACTAAGGGATATGGCCTTCCTGTCATCCAGACCCTTATTTACTTAAAGCAGTTAACAGTTATCAACTATTGTAGTGGATGCATGACTCAGGCTTATTTGAGAGGTTCCTATAACTGATATTTTTTTTTAAATTTGAAGTGGTAACAATTAGAATGAAAATCTTCTTTGTACAGAAATACAGTTTATGGCTCTGTAGACTTAGGCAGACAGCACATGCATGTGCTTACTGAAGTTTCCTAGTTGTCCTGGAGTTCCAACTCTGTGGGCATCTTGGTGAACCTTCTTAGTCCTGTAGCAGTAACCTCCTGTCTAAACTTACACCCTCACCCCAGTATACTTCTCTTTGTACTCTAGCTAGCCTCTGAGGATAGTAATGTCCCATGATGTTTTCTTCTCCCTTCCAGTGTGCTAGTATAAAAAAATTAAAGACAAACAGAAAATGTGAACAGTAGCTTCAGTCTCACCCGTCCCAACATCATTACCATTTCCCATCCTTTGTATGTGCACATTTTATTTCCTGAATTATTTGAAAGAAACAGAAGCACTTCACTTCATGTTTCTTGTGAATAAGGCCATGCTTCTACACAGTGATGAGGTTTTCCCACACTTAGAACGAGCAGTTTTTTTTACAGGTGTCTTCTCTGTAGTGAATTTTTGGCTCTATTTCTAAATGTCTTTTGTAAGTTTTGCTCCTTTCTTTCAAACCCAGTGTTCACTCAAGGGCAATGAACTGTGTTTGGCTTTATATTTCAAGTGTATTTTGATCTCTAGGGTACTTCCCTCATCTCTCTTGCTCTTCCCTCTAGGAAGATGAGGAACATCTACCCTCCCTCTGCCCCTCCTCCATTCTCCCTCTTGCTCCCTCCTACCTTCTCTTCATTTTCTTAATGTAAGACTTAGCCTTTGGATGTTTGGCAAGTGCACTTCCTATGACCTACATTTCCAGCTTATATGGATGGGTATTAGGGCAGCTTCTCCCTTATTCCCCCTCTTTTACAGATACAAATAGAGAAAGCTGATGTGAAATGGATTTCTAATTAAGGAATATTGACAAAGGAAGCTATTCTTTATGGACGATTGTCAGTTGAACATAGAAGGAATGCTAAAAGTAGGAAATCAATGTTTGGCTACCTTCTATGAAATATTTAAGTCCAAGATGGCAAACCACAGGGGAAGGTTTCAGTAACAGGATATCCATACTGTGCCAAGACATCGCTCATCAGGACACTGGCTAATTGTAGTGGGGAAAGCAGACCTTGCAAGGCTGAGCTTTGGAGCCTGGGGACCGATCGGTTAAACTTAGCATCACTAATAGTGGACTAGCCTAATGGTTTCCGCCTCTGTGGTGCTGCAGCGAGGAACATGACAACATCTGTGAAAGCACAGCCCGAGGAGGCCGTATCTAAAATGCATTTTGGATTTCAGAGGCTTCTGAACTTTGGAGTATTTACAGACTCTCTAGTTATATATCCCCTGTCTAAAATCTGCAATGTGAAATGTTTCTAAGTGTGTGTAATTTTATGAGCAGTCTTATTGTCAGCATTCAGATGCTTAGTGAAACCTCTTTGAGCCTTCTGGACTTAACTTTGAGTTTATGGGACATGTAGCATAGAGAAACAAGTTATAGGATACCACAGGGAAGTAGACATATGCAGAAATGCATTTAAGTGAGTTTACATTTTATTAATCACCATGCCATTTTATTTATTTATTTTTATTTTTTTATTTTCTTTTGTTTTTTCGAGACAGGGTTTCTCTGTGACTTTGGAGGCTGTCCTGGAACTAGCTCTTGTAGACCAGGCTGGTCTCGAACTCACAGAGATCCACTTGCCTCTGGCCATTTAATTTTTTTTAAAACAGTGGTCCATATATACTTGAAGCAGTCATTTCAATACTATGCATACTGAGCTGGCACACAGCATCTCTCTGTGAGCCCTTTTGAATAACACAGCTCCTTTGGCAGGGTCATATTGCAGTTTGTATGACTTCTTAATAACACAGGAATTTAGCTCACAGAAGTTGGTCTGCTAGCCTTCAGAATCTCCCAATTGACATACTGAAGTTTAAGAATGGTACTGATTTGTGCCTACACATTAATTCACAAGAGCTTATGTGTTTTGCAGTAGAGGTATGCAGAAAGAACTAGAAAACAGGTTCTGCTTTATTGGGTGCCAGCGTGTAATTAACTTGGTGGTTGGTTTTGCTTGCCCCAAGGTCAGTCTTGCAGAGTTGCTCTTAGATAGGTTAAGCTGTAGCATCAAGACAGTATATTTATTATGTGGTGATTGTTTCAACTCTAATTTATTATTGATCTTTCAGGCCTACAGCAGCAGAACTTTTAAAATGCAAATTCTTCCAGAAAGCCAAGGTAACATGCTTAAAACCTCCAAGTCAATCTGCTTTTTTGAAATTGCTGTGAATCCATGGGCCCCTGATGAGGTGTTAAACTGTTGGGGTCATTTGTTTTGCAGAATAGAGAGTACCTGATTGAGAAGCTGCTGACAAGAACCCCAGATATAGCCCAAAGAGCTAAGAAGGTAAGCTCCATCTACTCCCATAGTCCTGGTCAGAAATGAAAACCATAGACAAGAAGAAGGTTCCCATACACTCTGGCCTGCAGTTTAGAGATCATGGATCATGACTCTAGCAATTGAGTCTTCCTTCTGGTTATCTCAGGCTACTGTTGCAGGTTTGGGTGTGGAAACAGCATGGAGCTCTCAAGGTTTCAATTTTGAATGCAGCAGTTCCCCTTACTACTGCCTTCCCCGCCCCACAAGGTTAGAGACCATGAAACTGCCAAGGTTTGAATATTGGAGAAGTGAAATATCTATATCGATTTTCTTTGGGATTTTTACAAAAGAGGGATAGCAAATTTTAAAACCTACTTTGGAATGATGAAATGAAGACATGTTTGGTCTGTGTGATGTGTGGAGTAACATTTGTGTATGCTCATGTGGTTGTAGAGGCTGGAGACCAGTGGCAAGTGTCTTTTTTTAAAAAAAAATATTTGAATTAGAAAGAAGATTATTTTACATGCCAATCCCAGGTCCCTCTCCCTCCCCTTCTCCCTCCCCTGCCCTCCAAACTAACAACCTACCTATCCCATACCCTTTCTGCTCCCCAGGGAAGTTGAGGCCTTCCGTAGGGGATCTTGAGAGACTGTTGTAGCCTTTGGGATAGGGCCTAGGCTCCTCCCCTTGTGTCTAGGCTCAGGGAGTATCCCTCCATGTGGGATGAGCTCCCAAAGTCCATTCCTATGCTAGGGATAAGTACTGATCCACTACAAGGGGCCCCACAGATTTCTGAGGTCTCCTCACTGACACTCACATTTAGGGGGTCTGGATCAGTCCCATGCTGGTTTCCCAGCTATCAGTCTGGGAACAAAGAGCTCTCCCTTGTTAAGGTTAGCTGTTTCTGTGGGTCTCACCAGTCTGGTTTGGACCCTTTTCTCATCAGTACTCCTCCTCTGCCTAAGAGTGGAGTTGCTGCATCTTGTGGTAGACCAATTCCCATTTTCCTGAAGAATCGCCATACTGATTTCCAAAGTGGCTATTTGAGTTGGCACTCCCACCAGCAGTGGAGGAGTGTTCCTCTTTCTCCACATCCTCTCCAGCATAAACTGTCATTGGTGTTTTTGATATTAGCCATTCTGATAGGTGTAAGATGGTATCTCAGGGTTGTTTTGATTTGCATTTCCCTGATGGCTAAGGATGTTGAACACTTTCTTATGTGTCTTTCAGCCATTTTAGATTCCTCTATTGAGAATTGTCTATTTAGTTCTGTACCCCACTTTTTAATTGGATTATTTGGTGCTTTGGAGACTAGCTTCTTGAGTTCTTTGTATATTTTGGAGATCAGCCCTCTGTCAGATATGGGGTTGATGAACATCTTTTCCCAATCCGTGGGCTGTCTTCTGTCTTGTTGACTGTATCCTTTGCCTTACAGAAGCTGCAGGTGTCTTTCCTAACTTTCTTTCCACTTGGTTTCTTTTGAGACAAGGTCCCTTACTGAACACGAGGTTGACTCTTCTAGACTAGCAGGCCAGTGAGTTCCCTGGGGAGGCACTTGTCATACCCCACTGTGCTTGGATTCTTTTTTTTTTTTTTTTAATGTCTGTGCTGGTGCTTGCAGACACAGGCCCCCAGTCTTTAGTGACTGAACTATTTTCCAACTCCAAATTTGATTGTAAAGGTTGGTTGAATATCTGTGGGATATAATTCATTTCTCATAAAAGACCCATAATCCTTTTCTAGTTTACCTTATGTTCACTAAGTTCCAATTAACTACAGTTTTTACAATTCTAGATTGTAGATTCTTGAAATGGCTTGCAGTTACATATGTATTTACTTACTGTGGATTCTCTACAATTATTATGGATTTTACTATTCTATATATGAATTCTATGGGTTGCAGCCGTTGGTTTGGTTATTTGGTTTTAAAGTTAGTCTCATATATTAGTAATTAAACATTCATGCTCTGCAGATTTAGAAAGGGATGTTTTCTTGCTTGCCTCCCTGTTTTCTGGTGTACCAGAATTGTGTGTATGTGATATAAATGAAACTGACAGGTGAACTTTGGACACTATATCTCATCACACCTTGAACTTCAAGGCTCTGACTTTTCAAAAACCATTCTTCCAAAAATGCAGTTAGCTGGAGCTGTCGAGTAGTTTTAAGCAATTGTTCATTTAGACATGAATGAGCACTCCCCCTCCCCCAGAAGTATCTGACCTTTCGTGGAGTGCAACTGCTTCTGGTTTTATGGGGTTATTGTCGTATTCACATTATAGACGCTCATCTCCAGGCATCTTTCTAGCTGCAGGTCTGAAGGGGGCCTCATAGCAAAGCCAGATCATCCATCTGGTGAAAGAGGGTGTACTGGGATTGGGAAGTGTCTAGCACGTTTGAAGCCTTCTAATGGCAGACACAGAGGGGCCTGGTTATATTCCTTGGGTATAGCTGGAGTCTAGCCCAGGGTCTTTTGATCACATGTCCAGTCTGCCATCCAGAGGTGGAAAAAAAAAATCTGTCATAGCACCGCTGGCTTCGGTAGGAAACATCTGCTAGGGACTGTTTTCTCTGTGCTTTGTTTGTCTTTGCTGCACATCTCACCTGTTCGCCCAGTCTCTGCATGCTGGAGGGATGCATGTCACCTCCTTCCTACAATGTCGACTTCACCTCAAGAGTCTCTTCTTGCTCCCCTACAGCATTGGAACTCTTCCACCCTCCTTTCTTTTCCACTGAATTCTCACCCTTCCCTTCTGGCCCCAAGCTCAAGATTCTCTTGCTTCGGATCGTAGGCATGCAGTGGTCACTGTACATGTCTCCCCCTCTGTTTTTACATTTTTTATAAAATGATTATTTTATGTGTACCAGTGTTCTGCCTGCATGTGTATGCATGCACAGTCTACATACGTGGTGCCCGTGGAGGCCAGAATAGGATGGTAGGTCCCCTGGAACTGAAGTTACAGATGGTGATGAGCCACCATGTGGGTGATGGGAATCGAACCTAGGCCCTCTGAAAGAGCAGCCAGTGCTCTTAACTACTGAGCCATCTGTCTACTCCAGCTTCTTTTGGTTTCCCCCCCTTTAAAAAATGATTTCTTTTATGTTTTGAGATTATAATGTCATTCTTCTTTCCCTTGCCTCCCTCTAAACACTCTGATATACTATCCTTTCTCTCTATCAGATTCATGTACTTTTCATGAATTGTTGTTAAAACATATTTGTACATGTATATAATACATATTCCTAAATATAATCTGCTCAGTCCGCATGATGCTGCTTGTTTTCAAGGCTGACCTTTGGGGAAGAATAGTTCTCCCACGCTCAGCCTTGCTCAGTTGCCTGTAGTTCTTTTTGTACAACAAGGGGTTAAGGCCATGTGGTCCTTCTGCCGTCCACTTTGGCATGTTTATTATTGTCCTTGTTCTAGTAAGACTTGATGGGCGTGGCTTCTGGCATTCCTACATGACACAGTCTCCCGGCAAACTCTCTGGTTCTCTGGCTCTCACAGTCTTTCTTCGTCTTCTCCACATTTCCTGAGCCTTAGGCTTGGGGCTTGTTTTATAGATGTGTTCACTGGGACTGGGCTCCACAGCTTTGCATTTTGATTGGTTGTGGCTTTCTGTAGTGGTCTCTGCGGTGAGGTCTGTACTTATCCGTGGGTGTAAGGACACATGTTTAGAATGTAAGTCCTGTGTTTCTAACTAAGCATTTGTAAATTAGATTTTTAATCTTTCTTCCAATCTCTTGTTCTACATTTCCTTAGACCCCACTTCTAGATTAAATTTTTGATTGTGCTCAAGAGGGCCTTCCAAAATTAAACAAAAACAAGCATGAGGACAGATAACTGAAAAAAAAAGAAAGAAAAGAACTCTTTCTGAAAGGTCAAGGTTCTTAATATTAAATTTCTAACCTTATGGTCGAACCTCCAGCAAAATGAACCCTACTTGACTCCCTAACATAGCACAGGCTTTCCCTATGGATTTCTATCAGTTTGAGAAGATGAAGAGTCTGTTCAGGCTATGACTCTATTTTCGTCCCTTTAAAATATTTTATTACATATCAGTATGCAGTATGTGCCAAATCCCATTGGCTTTTATCTTGGGCAGTAAGCAGCTAGAACTCTGAGAGATGTGAATTTCCAACCGTGTCTTCTCATCTTTCTGCATTATTATTAGTGGATTTTTGTTTTTGTTTTTGACTTATGACAGAATTTTAATATGTAGCCCTGGCTAGCCTTCACCTCACGCCCTTCCTGCCTCTTCTTCCCAAGCATTATGATTACTGGTGTGCACCACTGCATGCAGATGCTGGCTTCTTGATTTTAGGTCTTAATTTCTCATCTATATTTCAAACAATAGCTTTCCATCTCAGAATTCTGCAGAGTAAAAGGAGACCATTAATTTTTTGAGCATCTAGAAATATTATCCTGGCCATTTTGCTTCCTAGAGATGACTGCTCTCCTGTCACTTCAAGTGTACTTGGGCTGTTGTCTGTACCACACCTCTCATCGGAGAGTTGCTGACAGGGGCGTGGGTCAGACCCCATCACAACAGCTCGCTTGCTTTTCATTCATAGCATCTGTCCAGACACATTTGCTGTTCTGCTGACCACGTGTCCTACCCTGTTTTCCCCTTGACCTTAGTTGTTTGTTGTACACATGTTCATGCACACACATACACATGCACACAATTTTCCATGTAAAGCCTTTTTTTTTTTTTTTTTTTTTTGTAACCATTCTGTCTTCTTTTCCTGATGCTTGTTTAGGGATCATCTTGATTTTCACTTGGCTCTGATTTTTCTGTGTTTGACGTGGAAATTCTGTATGGTCCCTGGCTTATAATGAAAGGTAGTGAGGTACTTGACAGGCCTGGACTCTGAGATGCTTCCTATTTACTCAGTTAACGGTGACCTCCAAGAGCCAAGCTAAGCACAGCTATTTGAGTTCTTTTCCACCTCACATTTGACCTTGTTCACGAGCAGCAAAGGTTTCATGCTATCACTGCCTTTCACATTGCTTTCTTGGGACATGTTTCCAGCTACCTTTGTTCCATCACTTACTATGCTGAGTTTGTAAGTGAGTGTTACAGCTCTGGAGATAGAAAGAGACAGTTCTGAGGCTGGGGAGGCAAAGAGACAGCTGTGGAGGCTGGAACTGCAATAGAACAGCCCTGGAGGGAAAGGTATCCTGACTTGTCGGGAAGTCAGGCAATACCTGGAGCTGGGGTGCAGTGGAGGATGGTTTCCCCCACAGGAAGTGGCAATCCTGCTCCTCTCCTAGAGAAAGCCCATTACAGCTGAGCTCTGCTCTGCTCCCCTAAGAGAATGTCCTGGCAGAGCTATCTGCTTCTTCTCTGCTCAGCTTTGGCCCAAGATGTTACTTCTGTTTCACTCTACTAAATGGGGAGCTCCTGCAGAAATATAGCAATCTCCTCTCCTCTTCTGGCTCCCATGAAAAGTTGTTACTAAGGGAACGTCTCAGCAAAGGTTCTTGTCTGCACTGGCAAAAGAAGGTCTTCACTCAAATCACTTTTGAGAAAGAGTTTTATTTGGGAAGGAGGAGTGCAGGAGAATGGCTGCCTCTGCAAGGGTGGTGAAGGGTCAGCAACTGAACAGGCATGGGGGTTTATAAAAGGCTTCTTAGGGACAGATTTTTCCCAGGGAGACAATTTTCTGCTCAGGGATTGGTTAGTTTTCCTGCTCAGGGATTGGTTGGTTTAGTTGGTCAGTGGCAAAGTTGGCTTGTGTTTCAGGGCCAAACTATTTTTTTCACTGGTCCTTTTTAGCTTTTGGGCTCTATTTTCAAGGTTAATGCATATTTCATTTGCTGGCTGTGGTTTGTTGCGATAAATCTTTCCACCAAAAGCTGCCGAGCCCCACCCCCACGTGTGCACTTTATGCCAGCTGCCCGCCCGAGTTAGGGCCCAAATTGATACACAGAAACTTGTATTAGGTTCAAATGCTGCTTGGCCAGTGACTAGGATTCTCATCTGTTAGCTCAGTCTTAATTATCATAAATCTATATATTTTATAAGACTTATCGAGGATGCCTTTTGCTGGTGCCCTCTCTTGCTGGTGGCTCACATCCTGCCGCTCAAGGACGCTAAGGGGAAAAAGGGACCCTTCCTGTTTCTCCTTGCTTAAATATGAGTCTCCTGGCTATGTCACTTCCTGCCTAGATCACCACTTCTCTTCTACATTTCCCAGAATCCTCTTTGACTCCTAGTCCATCTGACTTGCTGTCTCATTGGCCAAACAAGTACTTTATTCAATAATCAGTAAGATGAACATACACAGTACATTCCCCATCACTAGTTCTAGGGAAAAGTGTTTCTTTGCCTCTGGTTTCAGAGTCAGAGTGTGTTTCCTGGGTTCTGAGTTCAGGACTAAAGTGTTTCTTTCACTGGTTCTGGGTTCAGGGTCAGGGTGCTATATTTCAGGCTCAGGGATTGGTTGGTTTCTTTGGCTGGCCCTTTTACCCTACAGGCTTCAGTAGGTGGAGAAGGGCATCGGTGAATCTGTTAGGACTAAACAGAGATACTTAAGGCTGTACACACCAGTTTTATTCCTCAGAACTGGCTGTTGCCTAAGGTTTATGGCCATGATATGAACCCTGATGGACTGCGTTAGCAGCTCATATTTACTAGCTTTCTGAAACCCGCATAAGGCAAGACTGGGCCAGGGGTCTAAGCCACAGGGATCCATAAGTGTCACCTGGTGAGCGGAGAGGGCAGGCTTTGGAATACAGTTTTCAGTTCTTCCTACTGTGGTCTCTGAGTTCTCATGGGAAGTAGGACGCTGAAGGGCTTTTGCTTGCATTTTATTAACCTCACAGTTGGAAGGTTAAAAATGGCAGCAGGTACCTAACCCTGTATGAGAAGGAGAAAAGCAGCTAGGTGTGGTGGTGTGCCTGTTAATCCCAGCACTTGGGAGGCAGAAACAGAGGTAGGTAGATCCTGAGTTTGAGGCCAGCCTGGTCTAAACAGTGAATTAAAGGCTGCCCAGGTGATCCTGTCTCAAAAAGAAAAGAAACCAAAATAAAGAAACAAACAAAAACAATTAAGGACAAAGGATGCCATAGCATTGCCACATTAGGAATTTCTTTTATTGGTCTGCAAGGTGGTTTCTGTATTTTCAGGACCTAAAACAGCATTGGCCCTATTGGAGTCTAGTGAGTGTTTGGGCATCACTAGGTAGAAATACTACGATTCACATTTATTTAATTCTGGATTGCCTTATGTTTTTTCACTTTCTGTTTTGAATTAAAATTAATTAAAATTAATCTTAGAAGTATAGTGTATGACTTTCTGCATAGATTTTGTTCTTCACTTTTTCCTCCGAACAGTTCAGAATACATGACACACAAGGCACCCTTTGCCTACAGCTGCAGGGACAGTCTCCCAGGCCACGACAGTATAGTGATCACAAGCAAGAAGGTAACATTAATCTGTACTTCTCTGGTCTTAATCAGGGTTTGTCAGTTTTGTCTGTTTCCCTACAGGATGGAACCCATAATTCTTCAGCTGACCTGTTTCCTGTAATCTAGTGTTTCTCTTCTATTGTTGTTATACTTTTGAAGAATCCAGGTCAGTTATTCTGTAGCATGCCCCCCATTCTCCTCGATTCAGCTCTCCTGCATCTTTTGACAGCAATCTCAGAAGTGGTGCTGCATTGTGGGTGTGTCATACTGTGTGTACCATCTGATATATCCTCACACAGCATCGCCTCATTCCCACCCTGCTGAGGTTTAATGGTGACCACCTGCTTCAGGTGGCATCTGTCAGCTTCTTCATTGAAAACACAGGTACAATTCTTTCATAGGAGCAACATACTCATTTCCTCTGGGTCATGGCATCTCTTTTTATTTTTTTCCCATGGCACCATTTATGATCTGAGCCATCATGGCTTCACATTCATAGGATGTCAGAGGTGGGAGTTCCTTGTGATTTGTAGTGCACAAGGTACATTTGCATCAGACTAGGCAAGAAGGGCAGCCGGGCTGTTCTCCCTCCATCTTTGCTGGGCATAGGTGTGACGAGAGTGAGCAGCCTGACCTCTTTACACCAACATCACGGACTCTGTGCTGCCTGGGGCTGAGCCATGGCCAGCACAGGATATCTGGCCCCATGCTCAACAGAAGCAGTCCACAAGGACATCGTGTCTGTGACGTGGATGAAGAGGTCACTTGTGGTTGTGGAAGACTGGATGTTCTCTTGTAGGCACACAGCTGCGGTGGGTGATGGAAACGGCTTGTCTAGCTCTGGTTCCCTGGGATGGAGAAAGAGCTCCTGGAAGCACACAGAAGAGTGAAGGAATCACAGTCTTTCTTCTCTGGAACCATGATTTCACTGCTCTTACTTGCCCAGCAGTCTTCATATTTTCTTTTTCTACCCCATAAAAGCCAGAGCTGACATCAGCTACCAGGAGACATGCCATGCGATAGCCAAGATCCTGGGAGTAGGAAGGTGCAGTATGCATGGCGATACTCCTTTGGAACCTTCACATCCTTTTTGTTTGTTTGTTTGTTTTTGTTCTTTTGTCTGTTTCCTTCTTTGTTCCAAACAGTTGTGCATGAAGGAAGGACTGGCAGGTGCTATTATTTCACCTTGCAGACAGCAGCATGACAGGGACCTCCCAAAGTCTAACACGAGTTAGGCGTGAGCTCCATTCTCCTATCTGATTCCATGCTGCTTCTCCCTCCTGAGGAAGAGGAGAAGGACTGGAAAACAACTAAATGGGTTACGTAAAGGGTTGGGGCTGTTACTCATGCTCAGACCCAGCTGTCCAGTGTCAGCACAGGAAGGGTGGAGGCATGTCCATGCCATTTGTGGCCACTGGAGGACGCTGTGCTGTAGGAAGTTAGGGAGTTTGACAGCTTTCTGGTGGGTTTGGGTGAACTGTAGTTGGTAGAATGGCTTGAGCAACCTGAAGGGGAGACAGTGGCTAGTGAGAGTTTGGTAGCACCAACAGTTGTTAAACCACTTTTTTTATTAAAGGACTAATTTAACAATGAGCTTAGTTTCTCATTCATCAGTGGGCAGCGGCATTATCTTCCCGTGTTTATGTATACAGAATTGGGCCGTGTATAGTGCTTCGATTGGGACAAACTTTGCAATAAATGGTTGTTATCATATACTGTGCTTTATTATTTTATAATCACTCTTGTTGTTTTTATCATCACCATTTTATTCCTGTGATGCCATTGTTTCTGTTTTCTGCTTGCCAACGTTGATGGGAGATGCGGTGCAGTCTCTGTCTCCCACTGCTCCCTGTAGTGGACTCTGAGATGCAGACAGATATAGGACAGCCCAGACGGTGGAACTCACCTGTCATCAGGGAATGTGGCTCATGCATCACAGGACTGAAGCCCAAAGGGTAGCAGAGAGTAAAACTGTCAGGTTGTGTTGTGGGCCAGGGCATGGAGTTGGTAGATGAGCTCTAGGGGAGAGGAGTGAGAAACACTGTATTTACCTTGCACTCGTGAGTGCTGGTATAGGCAGTTGGTTCACATTTGTCTCAGTTACTGCACTGTTACAACCATCAGTGAAGTTCTGAGTGTAGCTATTGGATAATAGGGTGAGCTGTGTTAACTTTCTCCCCTCCTGAAGTTTCAGCTATCTTAAGATGTTGGATCCTGGAGAGGTAAGGTGACTTCAGCTTTGTTCCATGTTTACCCAGTAGAGGGCAGCAATGAGTTTTAGAGACACAAAGGGAAGTTTTGGCGTTTTGAAGGCATCTGACTTGTAGAAGGATCAAAGGGGACTGAGGTGGACAGGTTAGGCAGTTGGCTGCTATTTTATTGGGCAGGCAATTAAAGGGATGATGGTCTAAGTACTTTTCCGCTTGTATTTTAAATTAAAAAGCCGTAAATGTGTGTTATGTTTTCTATTAACAAACCAAAGCAATCTAACATGCATTTTACACAACTCACGTCAAAGGCGAAAGTCTTAATTTTGAAAGATAGATTGGAGAGCTTCCAGGATTTAGTGATTAATACAGTTTAGTAGTATCAGGCTATTTCCAGAAAACACATTGGTTTCTAAGACTCTACCTAGTGCTGGCTGGGTGAACAGAGGCAGGAGAGACTCAAAGTGAATGTTAATTAATTCTGGAGGAGAAGTAAACCAAACTGTGTACCAGTTGTCACATGTGCTTTGTGTTGGTACGACAAACATCATAACCAAAAGCAACCTAGGGAGAAAGTGTTTCTTTCAGCCTGTACTTGTCCATCACTGAGGGAAGTCGGGGCAGGAAATGATGCAGAAACCTGAAAGGAACGTGCTTGTTGGCTTTCTCTGGTTCACACTTAGCTGGCTTGGCTTTCTTATGTAGTCCACGTCCACCTACGTTAGGATGGTGCTGCCCATGATGGGCTGGGCCTTCCCAAGTCAGTCATGGGTGAAGAAAGTTTGGCTTAGTTGTAACTACAGGTGAATCTAATCAAGGCAGTTGGTCAGTTGAGGTTTCCTCTTTTCAGGTGACTTTAGGTTGTGTAAAGTTGATAATAAAAGGTAACCAGGATACCTGGATGCATCACCCGGCTCGAGGGTGCTGTCTTGCAGTCTGTGTTTTCAGCTCTCCTCTTAGAAGCAGCTGCATATGTTGGTAATTCACTGAGCAGCCCATGTGCTCGTAGGGAGGACACTGACAGTGAAACATGTTATTTCTCCCTTTTTAGAGATGTAGCTCAGTATTAGGAAGTCTAGAGCTACTGTTTGACTGGAATGGTGTTGTCTGGGACCGGTCTTCTGAGTGTAGGCCCACCAATGCCATGTTTTCATTCACTCTGAATTCTGGAGGTTGTTTAGAACAGACTTCCTTGGGTCGGAACCTTGCTTTTGTCACTAGGGGGCGCTGACAGAACAGTTCATTTCAGGCTGGATAGGAATCTCTTTACTATTGTGTAAAAATCCCTGCTGCTCTAGATTGTGTCCTTTTGTTCTGTGTTTGTGCTGGGTGTGAGTTTGACAGAAGTGAAGGTAGAGGAAACGGCAGGGGGGAAGCATCAATACAGTGAATGAAGTGAGAGAAAGCAAAACAACAGCAACAACAAAACCCTAATTTTTTTGTTGTTGTTGTTAAGTTTTTGGCTACTCCCTGCTTGAACTGGGAGTAGAAAGCATGAAGGATGTGCTGTGGTTTTATGACCCTCACTTGGAGGAAAGTGCTTTTTAGAGTGAGGTGTCTTTTAAAGACACTGGGCTTTACCAAGTATGAGAGGTTTGGAGACCCCTTTTGGAAATTCCGAAACAGCGATAAGAATTCTAAGCTAGAGACACTGCTTTTGAACTATTGAGAGCTGACAGCTTTCCATCATGGAAAAACTAGTTAAGCCTTAGGCAGAATAGGCCATGTTGTACAGCAGTCAGATGCTCGAGGTCTGCATGTTCATAATATATTTGGCACTTCCTGTTTGCCTCCCAAGAACCTTTGCAGATGGCTGCCTTTTCTGGAATAAGCTGCATGTGTGTGCCCAATGAAATGGCCCCCATCCCCGCATCTCCCACCCACATCCCCTGAGCCTCTGGGACTGACTCAGAGTCCGCAGCCTCCCAGCTCCTTGAGATCCTCTCAAACTGTTTCTCTTGAATGTAGCTGTTAAGAACAGAAAGACATTTGACTAGAATTGTAAAAATAAGAAGTTCTTCACAGGCTTCTTGCCAATGATAAAATGCAAAGCTCCTTCTGCTTATAGGATGAGGTCCACAGGCAAGGAGGTCTGGACCATGCAATATTTCCCTTGATCCTCCTTCTCCGATCTGTTTCCACCATCTACAACTCAGCCACTGACAGGCCTGATAGAGTTATGGTTTACTTTTGCACTAGGAGGTGGAAATTCACAAGTGTTTTCCGTGAAGCCACTCTACTGGTCCATCGGTTCAGAAAGCTGCCCTTAAACCAAGTGTTACGCTTAAATGTGCAGTTTCTTTACATGCTCGTATGGTGTGTGGACATTTGCGTGGCAGCCTGTGGTTATATTTGGAAGGTTTGGAAACAGGGCCTAGCTGGAGGAAAAGGAGTAAAGGGCATTGGCTTTTGCAGGTCATAGCGCACCCCAGTTCCAGGCTTAGTTTGATGCTTCCCGGTCTGCAGACCTGTGACAAGTGTTTGCCCTGTGCTCCCACCACCATGGGGCTGCGCAGCCATGCTTTCCTCACCGTCAGGGACCATGTCCCCATTAACTGTGATCCAAAAGTCGTCTCCTCTCCCCTGGAGATGTTTCTCTCAGGTGTTCCTTTATGGGGACAAGAGGATGAGCAGCTCGCTGCACCTGCAGGTCCAGGGTGGCGCTCTCTCACACCTCCTGCTGCCTAGTTGCTCTGCAGGGTTTCATCTGCACTGCTGTGGCGCTTTGAGCCTAATTCTGTTGTTGAACTTGATGTCACACAGAGTTCACATCCTTCTGTTTTGCTATAGTGCCATCCTGTGAGCCCCATGGATAGAACAGTGCCTTGTGGGTCCCTGAGCTCAGTGCTCTGCACTGTCTCTAGGTATTTTGAACTAAAGTTCAGGGAGAAAGATGTCGGTGCAGTGCTCCCTGGAGTAAATGTGAGGGCAGGAGGCGGTTAAACTTTGGTTTAGCCTTTCAGCTCCTGTGGGTTTCCTGTGGATCACAGCTAAGACTTGGATGCGGCTGATTCAAGGTTTAAAATTCTCCATTTTCACTGACTTTTCTGGGAGTCCTAACCCTAAAGTTGGGTGGTTGAGAATTATCATCTCAGCAAGGTGGCCCATGTGGGAGGTTGACATTTAGTCCCTGCCTGGCATATTCTCCATGTCTTCTTCTCACAGGCAGGGTGGGTGTGTTCCTCTGGTACCTCAGCATTGCTCACTTAGTAAGGCGTTGCAAAACTAGGCTGAAATTAGCTTGAGTGCTCCCTAATCTTGTATTCCTTTCTACTTATCCCTTCCTTCACCAAGGGGAAATGATTTCAACTTTCTTCATCTCAAGCTTGGAAATCTTTCAAAGGAGTTTGACCCTTTGGAGATAGGAAAAAGAAAGTCACAGATAGTAAGGAACTGTTGGGCATTGGGGGGGACAGGAAGGAGTCAGTTTGGTGGAGAGAAGTCCAGGTTGTGCCTTCATGCCACTTTCCAGTCTTGTTCCCTAGGTCACAGAGACTGTGCTGAGGTGACTGGAAGCACAGAGCAAGGTTAGGAAAAGAAGAAAGGTCGAGAGCAGGGGCCCCTCTTGTTTGGAGCTAATCAAATGTGATTGGCCTATTAGAGATTCAAGACTAACTTTTTGAAAGGCAGAATTATTTTATGGTTTTAGAAAAGATCTTTGAAATTCAGTCATTTTAAAACAAATTAAAATGGAAGGGATCTAGTTAAGGTTGCTTTGATAACAGACTTTTTTTGAAGCTTGCTCTTTAATTACTGCTGACACACTCAAACGCTGATTTAAAAGTGTCTCAGAACTTCTATTTACTTTCCCAGACTCAAACACAAAGAAAAGAAGCCCCGTGCAGCCTGCTAAGCAGCACAGAGCTGAGCAGCGCTGAGTGCCTTCAGTGCAGCTCATACTTGAAAGGCCACATGAAGCTGCTTGGCTTCTTAACCAGCTTGTTAGCAGATGTGAGGGAACCAGCAAAGCTGTGGGTGAGGAAGCCAGGGCCACCTAAGTGTGGCTTGCAGGTCAAGCTCTTAAGACAAGACTCCAGCTAGTCCTGGCTATGCCACTCACTCCAGGGGTAGCTTCAGTGTCAGCTACCCTAGACCCTTGTATAACACGCAGACTATTGCTTCTCACTGATTTTGAAGCTTAACAGACGGAATCCTCAACCATGTGGCTTCTCTTAAACCTTCCAGCCCCAGTCCTCCATGCCTATTGATCTTTGAGTCTTGTATATTCCTCTACGCCCTCCTGACCAGAAGTGTCTGTCCCCCTGTCCACTGGAGACCTTAAGCACATCCCAAGGAGTCATTTCTCCAAAAAGCAAAACTGGATTCATGATTACTGGTCTGTCACTCCCTATCACATTTTCACTTCAGATGATGGTAGATATTTTGTGTCAAGAGATTTTCATCATCATGTTAATGGCTACATAATATTCCACTGCAAGGACGACTAATTAATTGGTTCTTTTTATCACCGTTCCTGCATTATTGCTGAAATGTTGTGTGTCTGTTAGGATATATTCCAAGGAATGAAATTGTTTTATAAGAAGAGGCCTATAATTATCAGTAAATATGGCCTTACTGGTTCTTAAAATGTTAAGACATTTTGTTTAAATCTAAGTCTGAATCTGGGGTCCTTCATTTGTAAAGTCATACATTAGGCACACAGACTGGCAGACAGACACAGTGCGTTCCACTTTATCACTTAGACAGGCAGACACAGTGTGTACCATCTCGCATGTAGTATTCAGTATCTGGTACTATAGAGGCAGTGATGCTCATGTGGTTTTTTTCGGCTTTCTCCTAGAGCTGCAGTTAGCTATTTTGTAGAGAGAGAGTTCCAAACCTTGGGGCAGTTTTTACAACCTTGAAGCTGTTGGTAGTACAGGAAAGATTCAAGAGTGCCACATCCTAAAGTTCCCAGAAGGTGGGTAGTGAGGGACATTGGGCCATCTTGTTCTGTCATTTTTGGACATGGAATTCGGCTGTGTGTGGGGACCGGTTGAATGAGCAGTGTCATGAGGTATATCTTCCTATTACTCTCTCACTATAATCTCTGTTGCCCAGAACAAACAAAAGATAAAGCAGCTGCAGGCTGTAGAGTGCTGACCAGGCCCCTTCCATCATCCCCTGGCTTAAACCTTACCCATGCTCCTGGCAGTGGTCCACGCTGGCCTTTGTGTCAGGGCATTATGACATCCACAGCCAGCTAACTCTGATGCTATCTGCTTTGGTCACATACTAGTTTCCTGACTCTGAGCACCGTTGGTCTTTAGCTCTTGTGTCTTTTTTTTTTTTTTTTTTTTTCTTCCCCAGACAGGGTTTCTCTGTGTAGACCTGTCAGTCCTGGAACTTACTCTGTCGACCAGGCTGACCTCAAACTGGTAGAGATCCGCCTGCCTCTGCCTCCTGAGCGCTGGGATTAAAGGCATGCGTCACCAACACCCGGCTGTTGATGAATTTTTAAGTTATCATTTTTTCAGTATTAGATATATCTGAAGCATCCCCGTCCCCCACAGTCTTCTGTGATACTGTTTCCATGGCACTCCTACTTTTTCTCTTCACTCCCTCTCCTGTGACTGCTTGCCTGTCCACTGTCTGCCTGTGCCTTCTTCCTCACAGAAAGTGGTTCTGAGACTGACAGCACCTGTAGCCATGACCTGTGACTGGAGAGGCACAGTCACAGACATGCGGGGCATGGCCCATTACAGTTGGGACCTGGAATGCGATGGACACAGGCCTGTGCTTCAAAGGCTCATCCCCAGAGTGACACTATTTGGAGGGTATAGGGCTTTAAGAGGTGGGGCTTAGTGAGGTCCTTTCAGATACCTGAGGGGTGAGGGCTGATGGGTGTGGGACTTTTAAGCAACTTAGTGGCTTTCAGAGGAGGCCTGGTGGGTGTGCCTCTGAGAGGCAATTCTTTGTGGCATTGCTTCAGAGGGACTGGTGGGTGTGTCTTTAAGAGGTGGAGTGGGTTACTTTCAGAGGGGGTCTCTGGTAGGTATACACTATTGAAGATATTAGTAATGACTTTCTGTCTTTGTCTTTGTTCCTCCTTCTGGCTTCCTGGCCATCATGAAGTGACCAGCTTTCCTTGAGGATACCTTTCATGTCATGACTGGCTGTCATGTCACATGCCTGAAGGCAACACGATCAAGGGATTGTGGACAAAAAATACTTCTGAAACCATGACCCAAAATAATCCTTTTCCCCTTATGAGCTGAACATCTTAGTTATATGTCACAGTAACAAAGTGTGACTAACACCACTCCATACTCTCTTAAGTATAAGAAGGCTGGGGGGCCTTCTGCCTTACTTTTGGAGCCGGATGTGCCACATTGCTAAACTCACAGACAACCATGACATCTTGCTGTGTGCTCATGCAGTTGTCCTGCATGCTTACCCAGCTGTAGCTCAAATGCCCCTTTTGTCAGTTACCTGTGTCTCCCTGGTCCCTCTGCCACTCAGGGTTCCCTGAACTCTCTGCATGGTGCTGGGGCACCTGATCCTCATTGTGGGGTTTAGCACCAGTCCTCCTGGCAGCATTCTGTCAGAGCTGTGGCTTCTTTTGGCGTTAACAGCTTCCTCACGGTCACGATTATGGTTGCCTCTGGTGTCACTGGTGTTAGTAGCACAGGCCTTCACTTTCCCCAACTCCTGAACACAAGAAGATGCTGAGAGGCTTTGTCATAGCAAGTGCAGGGGAGGAGGAATGGCATGGAAAGTTTTCACTGGGCCATCAAAAGAGGGTTTGGAAATGGCTTGGCCTCATTGTATGGGAGAGTTTTTAATGTGTGCAGACTAGTCAGTGATTAAACACCTGGCAACTGGAGCCAAAAGGGGCCTGGAGAGCTGGAAGAGACCATAGATTTTGTTGCCCTGTCATGACCAAAGCAATCCAGAAGGCTATGGATGGATGAAATAGGGTGTTGATCTTTGTCTTTCAGGTCACCTGGCAGGTCACCAGGGCCAGTTGATATGGATCACCTCATGCATGTATCCCAGCATGGTGCACGTGATCACTGTGTGCCAAAAATTTGAATATAGGGTGTGTGTGTGTGTGTGTGTGTGTGTGTGTGTGTGAGAGAGAGAGAGAGAGAGAGAGAGAGAGAGAGAGAGAGAGAGAGAGAGACAGAGACAGACAGACAGACAGACAGACAGAGACACACAGAGAGACACAGAGAGAGAGAGAGAGACAGAGAGAAACAGAGAGAGAGAGAGAGAGACAGACAGACAGACACACACACACACAGAGAGAGAGAGAGAGAGAGAGAGAGAGAGAGAGAGAGAGAGAGAGAGAGAGAGAGAGAGAGAGAGAGAGAGATGTAGATCCAACACATGGAGTTCTATTACTACATTTTGAGTGAATGTTCCCCTAATAGTTAATTCTCTCAGGAAACACCCTCCCAGACAGCCCCGCCCCCTAGTGGTATGCCTCACCAGCTGCAGAGTGAGTCTAAATCGGGTCAAGTTGATGATTAATGATCACAAGAGGAGATACTGAGTACTGTGAAGATTGAGTGGGTTTTAAATCAGTGCCTAAGACTTGGATTCCTGCTTTTGACTTCAGTGCTTTTGACAAAACATCGCTTAAGCTGCAATTAGATGACAAAGGCAATTAATGGACTGTGAGTTCATTAAGAGCAGGGACCACCCTACTTGCTTTTCTGTCCTCGGTGCTTAGCATGCTGTGCGAGAAAATCAGAGCTTAATTGATGTTGACCAGAAGAAGGAGTGTGAATGTGATGAGATTACTGGGAGACTGGGCACATGTCTGTCAAACCTAGTCCAGTTAAGGATTCAGCGAGGTTCTTATTTCTTGTTTGTATTTAGGGGATGAGAAAGCAGAGCCCACGGATCCCCAGTGGAATTGAGGGGTGTTGTACATATTGTGTATCCCACTCACTTCCAAGAGCCTTAGAAACTTCAGGTGGCTCACCAAGTAGAATTCAGAGAGATATTGGAGAGGTGGGGAATGTGGCTTAGCACTAGAGTTATTTGCCTAACATGCTTAAGGCTTTGAGTTCAATCTCTAGCAGCACATGAGCACGTAAACACGCACACGCACAGGCACACAGAGAGAAAGAAACAGAGACAAAGGTTTAAATAGCTATTTTGAACTTTTCTGTGAATTTAGGAGAAAATTATTGTATGAAATTAATTTTGCTTTAGAATATTTTCCCAACAGTGTTTACATGTGAACAATAAAATGAGTTGGGTTATTTTATCAACAGTGATAATGTGTATCCACTTCTTTAGCATTCAGTATATGGTTACAGACAAGGACCCTGCTTGTAATCTGTGTGCCAGGTTCTGCTTTAGACATGGATTCTATTTCATGTTGCGCTCCTGGTCTCACTGTAAGTGAAGACAGTTAGAAGGGAAGGAGATGTGCTGGGAAAACAAAGTGCACTTACATGCTCTGGGTGCCATGCAGAGGGACCTGTGTCTATGACTGTCTTCAGCAGTGATGAAGAGAGAATCATTTAGCCTGCCCTGTAGCCCATGTGATGGTTTCAAAAATTAATTTATAAGTCTGCTATATAAAAAACAGGTGTCTAATGTGTCCGTAGGTGGATGGTATCTCTTGCCTTCTCACAGAAGGTAACTAAAGTCTTTGAAGGAACACTTTGTTCTGCTGATAAAGACATGTTTAGTTTTGTAAGCATCTCTTTGTCTCTATTTTATATTCTGTGTAAACAGTAACACATGAAATGCTTAAAGAAATAAAAAATAGAATCATGAAAGCGAATCTACTACAAAATGCCCAAGTGACCAAGCAGAGTTGAGAAGTACTCATTTTTCAGAGACGAAACACCTGTTAGATTAGGAAAATAACATGCGCATGAGTGCGTGCACACACACACACACACACACATGAAATACACATGAAATACACCCAAGAAATGGCTTAGAGAGATGAAAGAAGATTTTGTGATTGGGTAGATTGAACATTGTTGAAGAGAGCATTGGTGAAATGGGGAAATAGTAATAGTAAAATAGTAAAATGGAGAGAGTAGCAGTGCAGCAGTACACAGGGATAGGAAGTTAAAGTTTAAAGAGAGAGACTGATAGATGAGGAAGACAGGATGAGAAATGACTGTCCAAACTCATTGTGCTCTTAGAGAAACAGAAAATTCAGGAGATGGCAACATTTGATTAATTTTCCAGAGGTTATCAGCGCTGTCAGTCGGCAGAATCAGGAGAAATAGGGTGATCCGAAGAGAAAGAAATCTGAGCCTCACAGAAAGTATGGTGGTACAGAAGAAACAGGAGTTGAAGGCTAGTCTTTAAGGCCAACCTAGGCCACCAGAGACCTGGTCTCAAAAACAAAGCAAAACAAAACAAAAAACAAAGAGAAGTATGTCCTTTGAAACTTGAAACAAGAGTATAGAATTCCAAAGTTTTAAAGATATAAAAACCATCTAGACTGGGAGGCTGTTAGGAGGACATGAGTTTGAGACCCATCTGGGTTACATAGTAATGCCTTAAAAAATGGAAGGAAAAAAAAAAAAAAAACATCCAGAGAAGCACAGAGGATCACCTATATGTCTTAAATGGCTGCCGTCAGATAGCTTAGGAGCAGCAAAGAGAAAGAACCCTGGAAATGAAGGAATAGCTTAATATCCCCAGAGAATTGGGAGGAATTTCAAAAGTGAGAATGAAACACATTTTTACATTAAACTGAGAAAAATTATATTTAATAGACCTTCATTAAAGGCCGTAGGAGGAAGAAAAATGAAAATGAACCAGCAAGGCATCTAATTTGAAACAGAAAATGAGCAGTGTTAACTGCGGAAGATAAAGAGTGGGACTTGACAAAAGTATGAACCCAAATTAGTGGCATTCGAAACAGCAGCAACAGAGATGTTGCTAATAAATTATAGTTTCTGCAGAGATTTCAAAAACCTGTAATATACTGGGGAGTACTGTATGACAGGTAGCTAGGTGAGATAGATAAATTATAAGATTAATAATAACTTACTAAACTTGAGTCAAGAAGAAAAACAGATTGAATAGTTTTACAAGTAAATGGCAGAGGAATATATTATTTATTATTGGTAGAACTTTATTAACTAAATTTAACAATTATTTAAAAGACTTTTGGATAGGCAAGGAGAATAAACTTGGTAGAAGTTATTAAAGAAAATCTAACCAGTGGACAGAGAAACCAGACTCGTGATTAAGACAACTGAACATAGCACAAAGTCAGTCATTCAACCCTAAGTGATTGACAGGCCAGGCTTGTGGTTAAGACAACTAAAGATAGCCAGGTATCAGTCATTCATCCCAAAAGTAATTGGTGGGGCCAGTTTTCCACAAGACATTCTGATCCATTCAACAGGGTTGTTTTAAAATTTATTTGACAAAGACTCAAGAATATACAGTGTGCCACAGTCAGATATGGTAATATTGGTGATAAGTCAGTGATGTGTAGAAATAGGCCCTGAGCCTTCAATAAAACTTGATTATGATAGGTATGTTGTACATCTCCATGAAAAAGGAGGAGGATTCTGTTAAGTTATAGTTCTCAGGCAAGATGCACAGCCATAATAAAAAGAAAATCTTATTCTAAACCATCCATACCTCTAACTTCTTTCCCTAATGATTATAGTGATTTAGGTGAAAGGTGAAAGGTTTTGATTTTAGAAAGAGGTGTCCAGACTAACTTTAGTTAGTAAAATGCTTACCCTGCAAACATGAGAACCTGAATTTGATCCTGAATTCCCATGCCAGAATGTCAGGTGGCACACATTTGTAATTCCAGCCCTCAGGAGGTAGAGAGAGGTTAATTCCCAGAGCTTGTTAGCAAGACAATGAAGCCAGGCCTCAGGGAGAGACCCTGTCTTAAACAAGTGGGCAGCTCCTGAGGAATGGTACCCAAGAGTTCCCTCTGGCCTCCACATGATGTCACACAAATGAACACTAACATACGCACACGCGCACACACACACACACACACACAGCACGTTTAGAAAGAGAAAATACACATACACACAGCACATTTAGAAAGAGAAAATACATTACTTTGGATCATAGAGGCTTCTGTTAAATAAAACTGAGTCTGTTCATATAAAAAGGAGACTGTTCAAGCTAACTGCATTAAAGTTGAGGACAAGTGTTTATCAAAGGACATAAGTAATGGAATAGGCAAAACTTAAACTAGTAATAATATTTTTTCTTTTGTTTTTGGAGACAGGGTTTCTCTGTGTAACAGCCCCTGGCTATACTGGAACTCACTCTGTAGACCAGGCTGGCCTTGAACTCACAGAGATCCACCTGCCTATACCTCCCAAGCACTGGGATTAAAGGCATGTGCCACCACTTCTCTGCCTCACAATACTATTTTTTTTTTAAGGTAAATTACTGACAACAACTCTAGATTATTTGACACATGTGTTCAAGTCAGTGGGGAAGTGTGTGTAATATATGATGCACACAGCATTCCAGATGAAGAGATCTGACTAGTTTAGCACCCCATCAAAGGCTGTGCAGTCTTGTCAGTCAGTCATCAGTGAGGTGCAAGTCAGGAAAATATTGAGAGCCAACCACCTTGTCCTTATGAGAGCAGAAACTGAGCAGTCCCACAAGAGCTTGCTTGCTCAGTGTGCTGGCCTGTTACATTTCTGGTGAGAGTAAGATGTGGCACCTTCCACATTCTGTAACCCCAGGAACTTTGCATCTGCACACTGTGCTAGGAGACCAGCAATGCTTAAACTTACCAAGAAAAGAAAATACCCGAGATAAACAGGAGAAATGGTAACAGTGTTATAACTCACACAGCATCAGGATAGCATATCACTGTGCAAATAAAACAGCATATATGAGTTTAAGAAATGTAACATTAAGTAAAAATGAGCAAATAACAGATGAGTATGGTCAGATTGATGCCATTTTGATAAAGCTTAAAAGTAGTCAAAACTAAATGATAGTATTTAGGAATATCTTTTGTGGCTATACTGTTTTAACAACGCAAACAGGGAATAAATACAGAGTTCTTGGTGATGTCAGAGTTAAATCAAGAAGACATACGTGTGACTGCAGTAGTATTTTAAGCTGGGTGCTATTGTACTTCATAACTTACACGTATGAAATCTCTGTTGTTCATTGTGCAGCATAGAGAGCCAGGCTTCCCAGGGCCCAGTTTTGGTTCCTCTGTTCTGTCAAGGCTCAACCATTGGCTAAGTTACTGAACTTCTTCAATGCTTGGCTTCCTCAACTGAAAATGGTGTGGGAATAACCGTATTTCCATAGAGTCCTAATTTCTATATGAGATTCTAGCACAGAGTAAGTGTGCCACAAATTTAGTGGTAGTTAATAATGTGTGGTCCTGTGTATCTTTAGGTAGGATCAAAGTAGTCTCCTTCATCGAGTGGACATGCAAATAATGATGGTAGAGACGAGGTGCTCACAGTGTGGATCTAAATATGCAGAAGTAATGTGTGTTGATGTGTTGAGAAGGATCTAAGTGTTTGGAAAACATTCCAAATCCTTGAACAACCAAAGAAGGGCCTTTTGGAGAGAGGAGTAACCTCTATTGCTCCCAGCTCTTTTAACTTTTGGAACATTTGTGAAAGTTCGTCTGTTTCTGGATTATTGTGGGAGACCATTCCAGAAGAAAGTGCTTTTGCAAAAGTGAGGTTAAGACATTACTGCGACTGTGTTCTTAACTTAGCAGTAATCATGTTTAGCTGCAGCAGTTATGAAGGAGGCTCATTGATTCCAGACAGCATATTAGAAAGGGTGTGATTCCCATGGGGGATTTAACATACTGTGTAGTCTGTAGTAGGTAGGATTTTATTGGGGTTGATGAGGCAACTTGATTGGCTTGGAAATATTCTGACTACACACATGTACAGAACCTAAACCAGATTCACCCGCAGCAGCGTTATTGGCACAAGAGGCCAGACTCATGGAAAGTGGGTGACTCTGGGGCTCTTTCCTCAGGGTGTAGGAAAAACCCACATAGTTTTTACTGTGTAGGTCTAGGACGTAGTCACTATGAATAGTGTTACAGTAGCTGTTCCTACATGGTAGAAAAACAAGAAATGATATCATGAGAAAAATTTTCATCAGAGTGTAAGAGGTAGGGTTATTTTCATAAGTGTTATCATTTATGACTCAGTGTACCTGTGAGGCATGGGAAAGGCCAGCTATTTCACAGTTAGTTTTTGTGTTACAAAGCTCAACATAAGTACATAGGCATGAAATGGTATTTTGGGAATGCTGTTTTTAAACATCCTTTTGTGTGTGTGCATGCATGTATGCATGCATATGTGTACATGAGTGTCACAACACACATGTGGAGGTCAAGAAACGATAGACTTAAGGACAATAAGTGAGTTGGTGTGTTCCAAGTTACTTTATGTGCACGTTCCAGTTTATTCTACACTCTAATGCTTTACCAACACTGGCTAACAACAGTAACGTATGCCATGCACTAACTATAACCATAATGTCTTCAGGACTGATGTTTCCTCCTCAAGTAGGCTCTTGGTAAATGAGATTCTTCACTTACCAAGGAAACCCCAGATTCCCCAAAGCCTTCAAACCATTTCACTGTAGCAAATCCTGATTTGAACAGCCTTCAAATGCAAGACTGAAGGCTTTTCACAAGCTCCGGTCATTGTGTCATGCAGTTTTCATGTGGGGATTCCAGTCAGAATAAAGCAACATTTAGGGGCTGGAGAGATGGCTCAGTGGTTAAGAGCACTGGCTGCTCTTCCAGAGGTCCTGAGTTCAAGTCCCAGAAACCACATGGTGGCACACAGCTATCTATAATGAGACCTGTTGCCCACTTGTGGTGTGCAGGCATACATGAAGGCAGAATGCTGTACACATAATAAATAAATAAATAAATAAATAAATAAATAAATAACCAACCAAGCAAGCAACATTTAGAGAAGTTGCAAATACAATTTGAGGATAAAAAAACTGTAATCACCCCCTGATTTAAAGTTTAATAACTACAAAGTAGTTATTAAACTAGTGATTATTGGGAAAGCACCAAGTATTTTGTAAACATACAGTTGATGCTAAGTAAATAGAAAACAATCATTTCTATTTAAAGTGGGGTATTAGGCAGTAACCACTATTCTCACATGACTGACTTACTATAGAAAGCGCAGATTCCTTGAGCCTTTTAGGTTTCATCTTAACATATATTCTGTCTGCTTCCATATTTCATGCTAAGCTTTGATGAAGTGTAGCATAATCTGAGATATACCCTCTCTGTTCTGTGTGTCAGATCTGTATGGGCTTGCACATGTGTCTTGGTGTGTGCACTGTTCTGACAGTGGGCATACTGGCACTACCAAGCAAGACTGCTTCAGGCGAAGGCTTCATTGTTCTTTCGAGGGAAACAATATTGTTACTTTGAATTTCAGTGTAAGTAAGGTTTTAGAATGAATATAATCTTTCAGTAGGATATAACCAATTTCATTTTTTTTCCCTGAGAATTGAATCGAGTTTCATGCAGAATCCTGTCTTTTGGTAATTAACCCTTCAGCATCTCGACTAAATGTGTGTGGTCCCTCTGGGAGACGCAGTTGGCTTCTCTAAGTAATAGCAAATGCGATTAAAATTTCCCTGTAAGTTGCCAGGGTTTCTTGCTGTACCTTGTCACCCTGAACTTGAATTTGAAGATGGCTTGTAATTCCAGACTTCCTTTGCCAGTCTGTTTATGCCAATTAGATAACATGTCCTCAGGGGAGTTTTCTGAAGTGGGCCCATTAGAAAACAAGGCAGCCTGCTTTGGACTGTGTCTTGACTGTTAACTTTTTTTTTTTTTTTTTTTTTGTCTTCATGTTACCTGCACAGTCTGGAGCTGGTTCTCCATTTGCTGAGTAGTTCACTTACTCTGTTCCATAGGGAAAGCCGGCCTCATATTGCTGCTTGTGAATATTAGGTTGCAGGACAAGGGGGAGGCTGTGAGCATTATTAGAATGTGTAGGATCAACTGAGCCCCCTTCCATTATTATACAGATGCAATTTCAGGCAAACGCCAGAGTATATAACCGAGAAAGTTGAACATAGCAACCCGACAGGTGGCCTTCTGGAAATTAATCTTCATATGTTTGTTTGATCAAATATAAACAATATAACATAAAATAAATTAATATATAAAAGGTCATACATAATGCAGTTTCTGTCTTGCTTTTCCCCCTACGGAATATATTTTCACAGTCTTTGTACAACTTTCTTATTTTTATTGCTGTGCAATAGTCTATTGTAATTTTTACAATCAATCTTCTATTGTTTCATACTTGAGTTTTCTCAGATTTTTGCAGTTACTAACACTGCATCTGCAGTTATTTTTACACAGGAACCATTTTGCATGTGCTAAGTTATTCTGAAAGGCACACACTGAGATTGTAGATGTTTATGGTAAAGGGCATACCAAGCAGTCATGTAAGCAGGTATGGCAAACAGCCTTTCAGAGAGGTTTACTGTATTACAAACATCATCTCCAGCATTCTTCAGTGAGCATGTTAAATTGGAGCCCTACATTGTGGCCCCGTGAAGAAAGAATGATGCAGGTTTCCACCACCGTAGCCCCTTTCTGGAAAGATTTCTTCCTTTCATCTGACTGTGCACCTTTGCACACCCATCCATCCCTCATTATGGACATGTAAACATACATATGCATGCACGAGTGTGGTTCCTCCAGTGCTTAAGGCTTCACAGATCCCGCCATTTCCTGAGTTAGGGTGTCATAGACACATTCACTCAGTCATCGCTTCTTTTTGTCATGTCCTTCCTTGTTTTCAGTTTCCTCTCAATGATTCCAGGGTAGTGAGGGCACTGAATTTATTGTCTTGGTAAAAAATGAATAATGTATGCTTCTTATGAAAAACTTAATTGAAATAGTGTCTGTTTATGTAGACTTGGCTCAAAAATCTTAATTCTGAGGGCTCACTAAGCATTGTCCTAGGCATGTCTTGAGATGAATGTATATATAAATGTTTGTATGAAAACCCAGATGGATGCACACAATTTAACGCTTGCTGTCATGTTATTTTTACTGTTGAAAACTTTTATTTTCTTTTAATAAAAGGCTTAGGCTTGTTCCATGCCAGCTGGCATGCTTCTATACAGCTCTTAATGTTTCTATAATATTTGCTTGTGTGCATATTTCATAGTTTTTTCTTTAACCAATTTGACCTGATTGACATTTGTGGGTTACAGTTTTCTGTCTGGATGAGTAAATCCTTTCATATTGGTGCCGTACTAAGTCATGCTCTGAAATTCAAACTGTAGTGGCATTGAGTAGCACCACTTAGCAATCAAAAAAGCATTTGGAAATCTTACACATTTGGAAATGGGCCAGAAATGTTACTGAGGTAGATAGTCCACGAGGAGTGACCTTTATAACCATTCATGAGCCTACAGAGTCACTGCTGCTGTTTCTATCCTGTGGGATGCTAACTACCCATCTTTCCTGTTCGGCAGATTACTTTGGAGCATGAGTCCAATTGAGAATATTATAAAAGTTTTTTTTTTTTTTTTTTTTTTTTTTTTTTTTTTTTTTTTTTTTTTTTTTTTTTTTCTCCTGGAAGGTACAGAGAGGGCAGTGTTTTCTGATTCTTAGAGAATACTTTGCCTCTGAAAGTGCATGTCTAGTGAAAGGGCCTGCAGCTGTGGGCTATTTCGATGCTTGCATGAAAATATTTCGGTGTGTTTATTTCTACACTGCTTCACGTTATTTCACAAAAGGCTTGAAATAGCTTAGAAAGGTGCAAGCTGTCAGTGCTCAGAATCTCCTTGGTGAGCAAAAGAAGGTAAAGGGGAACAAGAATAGGTAAGTAATTAGAAAGCCAAGAATGAGAATTGCTTACACAGTAGGCCCACGTGAAAAATGCAATTGCCACCTTCAGCAGTCCAAAGGTATTGAACATGGATGGTTTGTCTGGTTAAACCACAGTTGTGAGGCGTTAACAGTTGTTCAAGGTGGATCTCACGTTTGGCCCTGAGCTTTCATGATGGAAATGAAGCTGCATCCTTGTTATGGTTGGAGCCCAAGCCTCCTGCTTGGAAGAAGCCCAGCTGTTTTTGATGTTGAAGCCAAAGAGAAAATTGACTTAGGGAAGAGAGTTTTAAGCAGTATAAATTTATGATCCGAGACAGTCACAGCTGGAAGGATCTGAAGGGGCTGGCGGCATAGTGTTCTAGGATGAGGAGATGCCCTGTAGTTGTGCTGTGTGTAAGAATGTTTTCTGGAGGGTACATAGTCTGATGATGGCTTTGTCCCTGCATCTGTCACTTCTCCAGTTCACAGATGGCTTGTGAAGACTGATCGTTGGCTCTTGTCTCAAAGTTGTGATCAGGAATAAAGAGGACAATGCAAGGGAGTGAAATACAAAACAAACTCAGAAAGAAATTCTGTTTTATAACCACTAAGAAAAAGACAGACAATAGCCAGTGTTGACAGGGTGTGGAGAAATTGCAGTAAGCTTCATATAGAGTGCTGATGGGGAAATAAAATGGTGTGGCTGCTTTGAAAAACTGTATGACATGTCTTCAACAGGTTAGCATATAGCCCAGACATCCTACGGCTAGATTAATACATTGAAGAGAAATGAGAAGTATGGCCATTTAAAACTTGGTATATGAATGCTCATAGCAGCATCGTTCATCAGATATCAAAGCAGCTGTAACTTTACTGTCATCAACTAATGAATGGAAAGAGGTCCATACATTGTATGATTCTGTTTACACACACTGTCTGCAGTGAGCAAATCCATAGAGGCAGAAAACAGGCAGATGAGTGCTTAGCCTTGTGGGAGATCCAGCGAGTAACAGGGAATATCTACTGATAGGCATATAGGTTCCTTTGGGGAGTAATTCAGAATGTCCCCAAATTGATGGTGATGATGCTTGGGTGTATGAATGTACAACAATTGTTGGCTTACACACTTGAAATTGTGTGAATGCTAACATGTAAAAATAGACATATGCAAGGCAGAGTGCTTAGAGCTGTACAATGAGATGTCTACTGAGTAAACATTAGAAATACAAAGAGACAAAGTCAGGAATTGACCTCTGACCATATGAGTGTCTTTACTAATCCAGAGACCAGCTTCCTGAAGTGTAAATGAGCTACCTTCCCTGCAGGAGAGCCTGGGCAGAGCTGGCATGGCACTGACTTTCCCTTATGATATGGCTGTTGGTGATCTCACTCTGTTTAGTTTTGTCTGGCTTTCAACTATACTTTGAAATGATTTTTGAAGTTTTCCAGTTTTAGATACAACATAATCCTCAAAATAATATTTTTAACTAGCTTTTATAAGCTCTCTGAGAAGTTGATTGGTGGCCTTGTCTCTGCTTTTTAGAGACTAATTAGCCTGTCATGCCTTTATCGTCCCCATCATCCTCCAGTTTTCTATCTATACACTTCTCTGCTGGAGAGATCCTTAAATACAGTCCAGTGCAATGGAGTCTCTCTGGCTCTCCTGAGTGTTTACAATGGGAAGTTTAGTGTAACCTTTGAAATTACATGGACATAAAGTAAAATTTGTGTTACCTGTGATAGATCTTCAGTATATTTCACTAGGATGTTAAAATGGGGTTTTTTTTGGGGGGCAACTCATTGTTGCATGGAAAAATAGTGAAGGTCATTATCCAGGGAAGTTGACAGGTTTTATACAATTGAAATTTTATTAGCTTGTTTTAGTTTGGTATAAAGAGTCACAGATTATGGGGCTGGGGACCTATTTCAGTGAATGCTTATTTCACATGGATGAAGTTCTGAATTCAGTCTGCTGCCCCAAGAGAATAAGGAAGGGGATGGGGTGTGTAGGACATAGATAGGGACACAGAAGTTATCAGCAACCACAAACCCATACTGTTAATTTAAATTGTATAAAATTTAGTGCCAGATAAGACATTATAATTGAGTCATTGTGTTATATTAGCAAAAACCATGATGAGATGGAAGCTTTCTGAAAATCAGGGTTTAGTGCTAACTGAGCTTTAGAGTGTCCTTCATTTTGGGGCAGTCTGTCTTTGGTGCAAAGAAATCAACACCAAATAGTAAGCATTTTAAAAGCGAAGAGCTGGGGGGACTCTTCAAGTTGAAAATACTCACTGTGCCTAGTTTGGTGACTCCACTCTGTGGATGATCATACATGCTCTGATATTGAATTCCCTGTGTTCTACTGACCATTGCTCTGGAGTCACTCACCCCAGCACTAAGTTGGCCAACTCAGCAACAGCCATTTTATTATTATCCAAGCCCAGCCAGGCTCATCTTACCTAAGGTTTCTGTGCTCATGGGGCTCCTGGAGGTTGGCCCACTCAAACAACTGAGGGTTCATTCTTGAAAACAGTGCAACAGCCACTTTTTAAATAATCAGAAGAGGAGAAAAAGCCTCCTAGCTTGGTAGTCCAGGGGCAACAGTGATCTGATGAAGGTGAAGAGTGAGTGCAGGTGTTAAAAGCAGGCGATTATGGATGGACCTTGTGGTGGTCCCTTCTCAACCCTTCCTTTCCCTGCAACAGATATGCACAATAGATCTAACATGTCAAATATGTTTGGGTGCCTATAATATGCAGTATTCTAATTTAATATATTTGGCAAAATATTATAGTAGTACAAAGCAAGTGTTTTCTTTGTATTGTTTTACATGATGAATTCAAATGTGTGGGTTATAATTAATGAAATCTGAAGCTCCTAGAAAATTGACTAGTAAGACTATATTTTACAAATAATATCCGCAAAACCCACTTGCACAGTTCTCACAGGTTCTAAAACATTCTGTAAGTGAAAACCACATAGTCCTGAATAAATATTAAATTCTATTCTTCGCTTTAGTTCCTTCATAGATCGGCTCAGTCAGCTATTCTCAAAAAGAATTCTGTGCTGTGCTGGTATTAACTCAAACATTTGATGTTTACTTTCATCCATTCACTATACTACTGTGGAATCAGTTACCTGAATCTTGGCTCAAACACCTGGAGTTTGCCAGTGTGCCGGGAATTCTGGGAGGAAGTCCCAGATCTATGGAACCTCCAGGAGGATTGTGCAGTTAAAAAGATGTGGAGATTGATGGTATTTGGTGAAAAGTTGAAATATTTTCAGTAGTAGTGAGGAAAGACATGCACATTCTCAGATGCTGCCACTGGGGAGTGGTATGGATGGGAATTGCGTAAGTGAACACCAGTTATTGGGGATGCAGAGAGCCCAGGCAACTCTGGAGCAGCTCTGAGTGCCTTGCCTTGCCTGAAGAGGATTACAGTGTTGGTTAAGGTTCACTCCTCAGTGGTGCTTGTCAACTTTACCTCTGACTGTTGTTAGGTAAGCAGGAATAGTAGGGCATGGACCCACAATAGCATGAATTCCGAAAGGGTCATAGAATAATAAGCCGAGAGTTTGTTCTGTTCTTTTCCCTATAGTCTTTAGGGTACAATTACTACCTGTTACAAGGCTTTCTCCCCATATACTCATTGATTCAGCAATTTGTAAAATTATAATTCAGAATATGGATATGAAAACAGTATCCCATGAAAGTTTATCTTTAACCCATACATCATGCTGTCAATACTTGAAGTCTCATTGTGGCATAACTGGGATGCCACATCTTTCTTCCTGTATGGAGAGATTGGAGAAAAGTTCTGGCCTAATGTCATCATATTCACAATGTTCATCTCCAGTATCCCAAAATAACCATCCTAGGCTGCATATCTCTAAGAAAGTAGATAAGTTTACACCCCACAGTGATTTATTCCCTGATAGGTTTTGAAGATGAGGGCTCAGATTTTGTTTTGTCCAAAGTAGAATTCAGTATAAATCACCATTTTTAGAGCGCATGCTGAGTTTTAGAACTGAACTAAATATTTCAGACATTAAATCTCATTTACCTGTAAAACCACCAGATGCCGTGGGTATTATCTCTTTGAGTGAGATGAGTGGCCTAAAGTGGTGGCTCAGCAGTGACAACTGATTCCACTTGGGGCCTTGGGTCAGATCTGTGTAGAATCTTTCTTTATGTCGGTGACCATTATTCTTAGCTGTCACCTTAGAGATGGATTCTGATTTCATCCTTGTGTTACTGCCTAAGGTTTCTATAATATAGATCACTTTTGCGTTAAAAAAACGTTGAACAGCATCATTTAATACAGCCATTCTCAGCCTGTTGGTTGTGACCCCTCTGTGGGTTGAATGACCTTTTCGTAGAGATTGTCTAAGACCATTGGAAAACACCGGTATTTATATTACAGTACATAACAATAGCAAAATTACTTATGAAGTAACAATGAAAATAATTTTGGGGTTGGGGGTCACCACAACACAAGGAACTGTATTAAAGGGTTGTAGCATTAGGAAGGTTGAGAACCACTGATTTAATACATCCAACAAGCATTAATAAAAAACATACTTGTACATGATTTGAAATACAAAATATATGAACTTGAATACTTTGCCTCATATTTAGTGAGCAAGTAGATAATGTGATTGATACTTAAAAAATACAAGACCTGTGCAGGTATTAAAACTTCTGCATCTGGTGATTATTTATTGGGAGAATACTGGTGATTCATTGCATTATCTATGCCTTGTGAATGGAGAGCACACTGGTGAGAATTGTCATAAACACCCCCACTCTTCCAATAGCTGACATTGACTTCTTGTTCTCCTATCTGTACATTGTAAACTCTACTGTAGGAAATTACTCACTGTGAAGACCAGAAACTGTGTCAGGGGACCCTGTTGTAGAAGCAGCCTGACTTGTAAGGAGTATCTGTGGTTCCAGAAGCTCTCTTCAGTCTGTGATGTATCCCATGATGGAGTATAATAACCCACATCGTAGGATCTCATTGTGGGAAAACATGTTCATTCAAGTTTCTAAAAACAAAAACAAAAACAAAAAACTTATGCATCACTTACTTTTCTTAGGAAATCAACCCCTATGCTTTAAGATCTTTAGTCCTTTATCCCAAGTTGATTTTCATATAGTAAACATATTTAACCCACATCCACTTTTTTTTGGTAAGTGTGTCTGTACCTAGCAAGGTCTTAGATGACCAGAGGGTTTCCGTAGTGTTGCCAGCAGGGATTTGAGTCTGCCTGATGAGGAGGATTGTACCCAAAGATAGCTGAAGGCAGTGTGATAGAAGTTCAGATGGGATGGTGCCTGGTGTGTTGGGGAGGGGGAAGGGCTTCGAAGCTGGTCCATGCAGACTTCATGGAGGTGTGTTGCTTCTGTTGCTCGGTGTGAGACAGATGGATGTCTTCCTTCTCCAGAAGACAGGCATGTGGGTGTTGTGTGGATAGACTTGGGAAGGTAATGCAGAAGTTAGGCGGTTGTGTGACTGAAGTAGAGGGAAGAGAGACAGCTGAAGGGTGGCAGGGGTAGGTTGGAATTTGAGCAGTGTCCAGATGAGGAGGATGAAGAACATAGGATTGTTCTGTTTCTTGCAGACTCGGGGCACTGTGATGAGAATTTCAGCAGGTTCAGTAAGTGGGACCACTGTGCACCAAACACAGTAGATGTGTAGGCCACGACCAGGCTCTCAGCTCGAGAGTGGCTTCTCAGTTTTCCAAATGACCTGGTTCCTTTCTTGCTTTCCCTCTTTTTCTACAGATTATCTCTGAAGTTTTTATTGCGGTTGTGCAGACCAAAACTAAAGAAATGGTTTCCACATGTTTTTAGGCTCACTATTGATTGGCAGGTACCTTAAAAATAGTAGATCCTTAGGGAAGGAGTGGACCTATAAGGGAGACTGGATTCACTTGTGCTGTGTCTCCCTTTCACCACCCCAACTATGGATCCCTGGACTGTGAATATTTTTCTACTACACTGTTTTTTTTTTTTTTTAACCACATGAAAATATATAACTTTAATTTGTTAGATTCTTTGAAAATCAGTAGCTGGTCAGATACTGTCTTTGTTAGAAAAATACATGAATTAGAATATATGGCTCGCTAGAACCTTTTACAAGGAGATCTATATTATTTATTTTGCTGCTCTAGCAGTCTCTTTTTAGTAAGAAATAAATTAAGACAAATAGAATTTATAACACTTTTCCAGTATTGGATTGAAGCACAGTTGGATGTTGCCCCAGAAATGAAAGTTGTGTCTGGAGGATTTTTACAGTAGGGCCTACATCCTACCTCTTGTTTATTTCCCAGAATTAATTTTCCTGGTGATGTAAGAGACAGGAATCTGATCCTTGTGGCAGAAATATGTTGTTGTAGCTATAGAAAAACAACAAGGACTTACCTGTTTTGGGGGGGGGTTAAAAACAAAGCATCCAATACAGACAGCTCTTGCTTGAGTGGATATAGCGTCACACTTCTTAGGAGAGTATTGGCATTGTGATAGGAATTTTGGCAGGTTTAGTAACTGGGACCACTGTGCACCAAACACAGCAGATGTGTAGGCCATGCCCAGTCTCTCAGCTCAAGAGTGGACACTGTTTTCTGAATGATCTGGGTCCCTTCTTGCTTTTTCTACATATTACAGATATGTTCTAGATTAAAGGTATAGACCATTTGCCCATGTTGACACACTCTGGTTTAAGTAAATAAACTGAAGGAAAAAATAGATTTCAAAATGGAAAAAAATTCTAGCATAGACTGATATGATAATCTCCTAGGGAATTATTGATGCTTTTCTTGGTAGGAAGATGATAGTGTGATCATAAGCCTCTCTGTTAGAGATGTGTGTTAACATATTCAGAGGTAAGATACTGCAGTGCCTTGGATTTGTTTTCAAAGTGCTGAGGTATTAGATATCCATCAACAGATGAATGCATAGAGAAAAAAAGATGCTATATAGGCACAATGGAGTTTTATTTAGCCACAACGAAGAACTAAAGTATGCCATTTTCAGGAAAATAGATAGAAATAGAGGTCATGGTCTTAAGAGAAATAAGCCAGACTCAGAAAGATGAAATACTTCATTTCCCCCATGTGGAATTCTACACACACGCGACAAGAAAGCAGAAGGGGATGAATAAGGTGGGATGGGAAAGGGTAGGGGAGTGTGAAGATATGAGAGACACCCTTGTGGCACCCAACACCTTGTACAGTGAATGCACACTAGTAAAGCAGTAGTGTGTCAGAAAGAAGAGCTAAGGTTGACGGATAAACAAAGAGTGGCGGAATATTAGTAGGTGGAAATATGTGGTTCATTATCGGACTTCTGCCTTCTGTGCATTTATGAGTGTTCTGTTTAAAGCCAAAAGTTTATGTGTAAGCCAAGTGAATGTTGTACCATAAAGGGCAGGATGTAGAAGGCTTGGTCCTGTTGGGTTGGTGATACTTGCATGACACCTGTCACTCTCCCAACCTGCTGGGTTATATAGCATTTCTGCTTCTCTGATCCAGAACTGATAGGGAGGATCCTTCCCTGACTAAGCAAATGCCCTGTGTTTAGGGGAGAGTAATAACCGTGCCATCCAGGAACATGGGGTCTGCTCTGAGGCTTAAGCCTCGAGGTAGAAATGGAAACACAGAGATTCCTCATCTCCTGGCGGTTTTGTAACTTAACTGGATGAATGTGGGATGAGAGCGTGGGTAGGATGGCGGGCATAGCGATTGGGAGAGAGTAGAATTTAAATACCAGGCATGTTTTTGCAGGTAGACGTCATGGTGCAGTCACCGATTGTTCTTACCAGTTCGGACTTGCGTTGGAAGCACAACCCTCCCTTTTTTGGAAGCCATGGTATCCATTGGTGCTGGCTATCAGTCTGAGTGGGCGTGTGCCTTCTAACTAACCTCACACCTGACATTGCTGCCCTTAGCAGTCAACAGGCAAGCTAAATGAGTTGGTTACAAAGGAAAGCGATCTCACGGAAGCAGTCTGGACACGATTGCTTCTTTAAATTACCCTCAGTAGCACAGGATGGTACCTCAGCAACGCAGAGGCAGATGGGCCCATCTGTTTCCACCTTCAGCTCTGCCGTTATTCCTGTTTAGAACTACATCCTTTCTCACGGGGCCTTCAGGTGCTTAGGAGATGGCTTGCCATTATCTTGACATCAATTGCTACTTTGCTCAAGCAGGTGGAATAAATTAGGCCTTTCAGCCTCCCTGTCCTCTAGTCTGTCAGTCATTTCTTGACAGTGAGATGGTCTGTGATGGCAAAGGACTGTAGTTTTGTAAGGATGTAATAGTGGGCCTCTGAGTCTCTGTGTTAGGTAGGTTGGTCCAAACCATCTTGTGTCTTACTTCAGTTGAGGATTATTCGTTCATTTTATTTGTGCAATCAGTGACACTCTCCTGTGCCTGTGATACAATAGTGGTGTGTGTTGGTCTTTCACAGAGCTGGGTTGTCTGTCCCCACAGCATCTGTTGGTGATGCTGGGTCTGTGGATCATGGCTATGAAGAGTGATGAGGGTTCGGGGAACTAATAGGGCTGTCTTAACTTGCTTGCTCCCTATATCCCTTTGGGAATTCTGTGATGGTTTGTTACTGGACTGGGGGATTCCTCTTGGGGGGAAAATGTGGGGAAACATGTAGGGAGCTTTGTTTATAAAACAAAGTTTGAGCAGATTTTTCTTTGAGCAGCAGATAAATACTGTTCAATCAGCAACTATATATTTAGAAGCCACTAAATACAAGCAATTGCGGTCTCCTAGAGCCTGTTCCTTCTTAGATCCAAATTTTCTTATATTCCAGATTATTTTCCTGGTTTCTTTGTAATTCTGTAGCAAGTGCCAGCTTAAACAAAGACCACAATAAAGCAAACCAAACCCAGAGCCCATTATTTTGTAGGACAATGTGGAAGCACACAAACTCAGCTCCCTGACAGTGAGAAATTGTAAGGCAGAATATTAATAAATATGATCTTGTGTCATTAACTATTTCTTTTTATTTTAAAAACTTTATTATAAAAAAACTCGAGGTAAGTAAAAATATCCAAAAGATATTTTTACTACCAAATAAATTACAGTTTTATGTGGTAAAGTGTAAAGTAAATTACTCAAACGACTTGCAATACCTGTGAGTCTTCACCATTGGAACCACTGAGTAGAAACCAACTGATGACAGTGGTGGAAACCATGAGTTGTTACACTGGTAGCCACAGATGCCAGTAAAATAAATTGTTGCTCTAGTTCTGACTCCATTGTCTTGATGTCAAGCTGTTATAAACCTCATTCATTTCATTTTTAATGCTTGAAAGGGGGAAACACTCAAGTTCACAATATATTTCACTCCCTGGAAAAGTCCATCTTTTACTCTGGTTTACATACACACTATACACGGTCATGTAGCTGGTGTTTCTTTCCAGCCAGGTCCTGCCTAGCCCACAGCCACTTTGCCCCAAATAAACACATGAACACGATATTAATTATAAAACTGTTGGCTGATGGCTAGGGCTTCTTATTGGCTAGCTCTGTCTTAATTATTAACCCATAAGTACTAATCTATGTATTTCTACATGATCTTATCTTACCAGAGAACCCCAGGTGTGTCCTATCTTCCCTGTCCCTACATGGCATCCCTTTTGGGCCTCTCTCTGCCTTCCTCTCCCAGCCTTCTCCTGGTCTGGTAGCCCCACCTGTCCTTCCTGTCTGGCTACTGGCCAAACAGTGTTTTATTCATCAACCAATAAGAGAAACATATATACAGAAGGACATCCCTATCACTGTTGTGCTGTTTTGAAGTGGTGATTTCTTTTTTAGAAGGTTCTGTAATTTCAATTTTTAAATCCTTAGTTTTTGACTTGGGTGAACACACATGATAGGTAAAGTAGGCCTAATGAGCGTTTCTTCTCCATACTTGATGTCCCCCTAGCAAAGCATTCTTGGGCTTCTCTGCACAGTGCAGTGGTTTCTGAGTGATAACTGGAGAGGGAAGTAGAGAAATCAGGACAGCACCCTATTCCCCTCCTCTTTTTGGGACCCTTGTATTACAATGGGCCTGCCTGTGTGAGGTAGGAATGTGCTGGTCAGCATGTCTGAGGACCAGATAAGCCTTGTCTAAATGAAGACTCTGTTCACACAGACAGGCTACTTACTGCTGAGGCCACAGTCCTGGACATTACCTTTGAAGTGCAAAGCTGATGTTTTGGATCTGAGATACCGTTCAATCTTGTTTCTATATTAGAATAGAACTAGGGAGGTAGAGAGAGATGTTACCTGCTGGGGCTCCTTGAAGGCCAAAACATAGCAAAAAAGGAAGCACACCTTCGAACACAGCAGACCTCCCCACATCTGGTAAATGCCTTTAGAAATATGCAGACTTGCCTAGAAATTTATATGTGTGCCACCCCAAGTTCTTTTGCACATTGATGGATGCTTGTCTGTTCTCTTGTTAGATTTTTCTACTAATTATATCATGATGGTCATCTTGATGCTTGTAATTGGCTACACACTGTTCTATACTGTGGACACACCATGTTGATTTTATAGCCAGAGAATAAGCATGCTTCCACGTGAGCCTTGTACCCTGATAAGCAGTGGGAAACATGTGCTTCTAAGACGGCAACTGCTTTCCATGTCTGTTGCTCATGAAGTAGCTGGGCCTGTGTACCTCTGTGTGGATGAGAAGTCTCGATTGGGTCTTCTGATGGACATTTACTATCTGTGTACTCTCTACTGTTGCTATCATCTGACCTGGAATATAAGATGATTAAAATCTGAAACGTCCCTAGAGAAGTGCTTAGTAATTGTTATGAAGACACATTTTGGAATTCACGTTCATACAGTATTATAAAATGTGTTTGGAACTTGGGACTTAGATCTATCAGTAGGATGCTTGCCTATCATGTTCAAGGTCTGCGGTTCAATCCTTAGTATCACATACATATTCGGTAGCCCACTCTGAACATATAGGCAAGAGGGTCAGGGATTCAAGGTCGTCTTTGACTACTTAGAACATACGAGGCTAGTCTGAGTTTCGGGAGACACTGTCTCAAATAAAAGATTGTGTAAATGTGTATATTCAGAGTCAGGTTTTTTCATTAAAATATAATATCAGGACTGTTTTCTGTATAATAGTTGTCTGGTTTTGGATTTTGTTTCCATCCCACCAAATTAGAACATTGGGATATATCTCCAGAGTGTGTTCCTGGCCACTAATCAAAGCTAATTTTTTTTCTTTTTTTTTTGAGACAGGGTTTCTCTGTCTCTCCTGGACTGAACTGGTCTCAAACTCAGATATTTGTCTGCCTCTACCTTCCCCTCCTGAGTAGTGGGATTAAAGCCGTTCACCACTACCTACCAGCATTCTTTTTCTTTTTCTTTTTTTTCTTCTTCTTCTTAATGAAAAGTTTGCCATAGTAACAGGGTTGATTGTTGTCTTAGATTGAAGAGCATGGTACTGTTTGAATCAGTAACTAGCCCCTAATCTTGGTAGGTGCCTTCTCATTTTAAGAATCTAGTCTCCATCCAGCCATCCTGTTACCTTAGTTACTTCTCATAATGTTGTTTTCTCTGTTTGTTTCCTTTTAAACTCCACTTGGGGTCGTTACCATTTTCCATTAACAGAAAGCCAGAGAGAGGATGCGAGTGCTGACATTGCTCTTCTGCTGGTTAAGGTGCTTTTTGTTTGTAAATACCATTAATGAGGCTGCAAGATAGAGTGAGTGGCTCAGTCATGCTTCAGCCGGAGAAAAAGAATGAATAGAAGACCCAGAAAGAGATTTATTATACAGAGTGGGCTCTTTCAACTGTGGGGCTGATGAGGCCAGCCTGGAATCCACAGAGCTGCTGTCGGAAAGGCAGGCTTGGACTGGGGAAGCATGATAGAAGCTGTTAACAGGCAATTTCTTCAGAGGAGTCCTGGCTCAGGCTTTTCACTGATTGGATCAGGCCCAGCTAGTTTATCAAGGATAATTTCCCTTGTTTTGATTGTGGGTTTTAATCACATGGACTTCATAGCTTTTGATTGAGTGACTGCGGACCATAGCATAGCCATGTTGACACAAGACATTGGAAACTGACCACCACCTTGCTTCTCTGTCTCCTCTTAGAATGCTTTCCGCTCCAGTCCTTAGTTATATTGCCCTCTGAGAGCTACTGTCATCTTGCAGGCTCATCTTCCTCAGTGCCCACCTCTCCTTCTGCAATTAAGTTCCCTTATAACTTGCTGCAGAATCTAGGCAGCTTCTACTCTGCTCTAGAGCCAAACATTTTCCCTTCTTCTTCGATTTTTATGAGAAGGGTGTCTTTTTGATTTGTGTTATTTGTCGTACTAGGGCGGAGTGTTCCCATTGTTCTTCATTAGCTGAAGCTACATATCAGCTTGGCACCCATTCCAGTATAAGCTTTAGTTCGCAAAGACAATGGTTGCAAAATTGGATGCTGCTTTCGTGGCTGGTAGCTGTTGCCATTGTTCTTTGTCACCCTCACTTGGAGAAATGCCATATTGGAGGATTGATGGCATTAAAGCAGAGTGAGAAGTCTAATTGCCTTTCTGTTTGGGGCTGCTTCTTCGAAAGAATTTTCTGCATTCTCTTTGAAGACACTACCCTTTCATGTTGGATTTCCAAAGTTACAAAATTCTTTGTCACTATCTGAAGGGTAACATTTATTAGGTTTTTTTTTTTATTTCTTTTTTATTCTCACAGTAAAAAATGCTAAAGTATTATGAAGAAGCTCTGCACGGTGACCTTCACTGTTTGGAACCACTCACTACTAACTTAGCAGTGCCCTCTGTTTCTACCCCACCTGTTCTAATCAAATCACTGATAGGAAACTCTCACGTCCTCAGCTCTGCCGCCCTTTATGCTCTAGAGAAAGGGATGGGACACCGAGTTCCCTCAGAGCAACATGAGCAGTCATTTAAAAGGTGTTAATAGGAATCACGGAGATTTAGCAGTAGCCGCTTATCTCTGATTAATAGCACTACGTTTTTTTCTTTCCAGTGTTTTAACGTGCAATAACATGGTCAGATGGAAATAATTTGTAGGTGTGAATTAAAATGGGATTTCATGGGCCCTGCATGTCTACAGTTTGAAAATGCTACCTGAAAGCAAAGTATGTTCAGGTCTGCTGTTGGCATAGAGGGTTATCAGAAACAGCTAGAGTCACAGTGTTGAGAAGGGAAGATGAAATTGAGTAAGTTATTTCATCAGTTCTTACCTTGATACTCATCTCTATATGCCACATCACTGTTACACGAATTCTAATTGATATTAATAATAAAACCCCAGAGTCAGATATTGGGATTAATGCTGAAGATCAGAGAGGCAAAGCAGCCAGCCACTAGAGAGTTCTCACCTCACCAGTGCTCACACCAAAGGGGCCATCCTGTCCTCAGACTGCATCTGTCTCCAGAAAACCTGTACTGTCTCGTCTCCTCCCACTTTATATTCCTCTCTCCACCCAGCCATATCACTCCTGTCTGCACATCCTTAGTGCTGGGATTAAAGGTGTGTCACTCCAAGTGCTGTGATCACCTTTGTGTGAGCTCTGATTTTCTTTTAGACTGGATCAATTTCATGTAGCCCAGGGTGGCTTCAAACTCACAGAGATCTGTCTGCCTATTGTCTTCTGAGTGCTGGGATTAAAGGTGTGTGCCACCAACACCTGGCCTCTATGGCTCACTAGTGTGGCTAGCTTTGCACTCTGATCTTCAAGCAAGCTTTATTTGTTATATAATAAGCAAAATGTCACCACACATCATCTCAAATGATAGATAACAACAGTTCTTTTCGAAGCTCTCCTGTTTTCCTAGGGTCAGAAATTAGGGAAAGACTTGGCTTATTGCTGTCTAGCTTCATACAGCTGCAGTTACATGGGGCCTCATGTGGTCTGTTTGGTAGCCCAGAGGCTGCAGAGAACACAGAATTCTTGTGTGACAACTGAGCGCCTTGACCACAAGTATTCCAGTGACCATGGTGAAGTTGTATGTATGAAGTTATAAGTTATATGTCTACACCAATATCACCTTTTTTGACCTGCCTTCGAATCCCTGCTGCTCAAGACTGCTCTACTCTGTCAGCCCGCTGTGGTGCACTAACTTAGTCAGATTTAGCAAAGGTGCTGGATTCCAGTTAAGTTACCCAGGGTTCCCTTGAACTTACTCCACAGCCCAAGTAGGCCTTAAAATAGCCATCTTCCTGACAGCTTCCTGAACAGCTGAGATTACACTTCTGGTTCCAGACTCTGTCTTTTGATAGTGGAGTGATGTGATTCTAGAAGAACCCATAGGACCAGGAAAACAAAGTTGTATGGGTTTCTTTGGGGGTAAAACCCATCTGCCCTCCATCTGTCTTCTGACAATGACAGTTTACTTCTCTGGAGCATATTTGTTAGACCCAGACCCTCCAAAAGTCTTACCTTATCATAGTGTCAGGCTCAGCCTCAGATAAAGGCCTCACCATCCAGACTTGGTCTGAGTTTACAGAAATTCCAAATCAGTTCCACAGCTCTAGCTCCTTGAGCTCTGCTATGAAGACCTCTGAGCTTTTGCATTTGCTCCCCATACACTACAAACACCCTATGGAGGCAGGCATCCTATAAGCTTGTCCAAAAGTGGGAAAGAAGAAGCACACAGATACATGGCATCTTTGGAATCTCCCAGGTTCCGGTGCCGCATCCTCTTCACAACTGTTTTATGTGGCATTCTGATCCTCTTTTGGGGTTCTCAGTTGTGTTAAGTCCTTTGTGTATAGAAAATATTTAGTGTTTTGGAGCCCAGTAGCTTCTCAGTACATGCCTGTTGGCTAGTTTGGGTACCTGAAAGGCTCTACTGTGTGTTTCCCATTGCATGTTTGGGTACTGAATTGCCCCATTGCATGTTGGGTATCTCAACTGCCCATTGTATGTTGGATATCTGAATCTCCTCTTTCACCCTGTACTCTTTATTTTAGTCTAAACTGTTGCTATTTTGTAATACAAACATCAAGGAAACAGAAACAAAAACAAACAAACCCAAAATGTGTGGTTTTTTTTTTTTCCCCCCTGAATTGTATTGACTTCATTCCTGTTGACAAAGACAGCACCTAATTTGCTTTGTTCCCAGGCTCCTTGTGTCATGGCAATGGGACAATGCCTTTACGGCTCATAAAAACCCTTGTTACTTAGTGTAGTGGTTCTACATGACAAGTCTCTAGAAGGCTGCAGGCTTCTTGGAAGGTGTCTGTGAGGCAGCACCTTGGATCTTTCTTAAGTCTTGACAAAGGCCCATACAATTCCACCCTGGGCTTGATCTTACTCTGAAATCATTTCTTGGTGTGAGAATCATTTGATGTCTGATCGAGTTGGAAATGAGAACTCATCTTAGATTTAATACTTAGTCTCTGAGCTCATCTCTCTCTGCTCACATTTTGTGTTCTGAAGCGAGCAGAATCCAGGTGTGACTCTGGGTGTTGTGCCTGGAAGTCCCTTTAGCTGGAGCACTTAGTTCATGATGTACATTTCAATTCCCCTCTTTGCCGTAGCTGTCAGTGTCATCAACTCACACAGTCTTCCTTTCCTCAAGCTTCCCGTAACACGTTCCCTTTAGCTTTCATAAAAAGAAAAAAACAAAACAAAACTTCTAAAACAGCAGTTATTGTGACTGTTACTCTGTACTGGAATTTGGAGAGGATGTGCCTTGACTTGGGGCATCTTGGCAGTTGTCAGCTGTGATGAAAAGGCCTGTGTTGTTATTGGTTGTTTTATTCACTCTTTACTCGGCTAGGGCCCGCCACCCAGCTCCCAAATGAATGCATGGAGGCTTATTCTAACTTTTAAATGCTATATAACAGAGACTATGAACTCATAAACCTAATTTGTCCTGCTAATATAATGTATTATTAACTGTTCTTTAAAATACATTCTTAAGTAAAATAGAATTATATCACTTTCCCCTTTTCTCTCCCTAGCCTCTTCTGGGTACCCTCCATCCAACCTCTTGCATCTCCCTCAACCTGAAATTGCTATCTCCTTTTTCTTTGATTATTATTGTTGCATATATATGGATAGATATGTATAAAAATGTGTAAATACAGCCTGCTAAATCTGTTTTTGTTGTTTGTGTGAATGTGGTTTCAGGCTGATCACTCTGTCTTCGATAATCAATAAGAGACCCACTCCTGGGAGAATCTAATTCTCCATCTTGTTTATGCAACCATTTCTAGGAGAAGACTGCACAGTAGACTTCCTAGTATTCTGGCTCTGATAATCCCCTCCCCCCCGGTGATATTCCCTGAGCCATAGATGCAGAAACTGTGATGTTGGTATATCCTTTGGGGCTGGGCTTCCCAGGTTCCCCTGATTGCTGTATTGTGTCCAGTTGTGGTTTTCTGTGATGGTCTCCATTTGCTGTAGAGAGAAGCTTCTTTGGCTAAGCTGCATTTGACCTCTGGGTGTAAGAGTAAGATTTAGAGTGTAGGAAGGAATAATGCTGGCCTATGAAGTGGGAAATGAAAAAATGGGATGGGGTATCAGACTGGGTAGGAGGGAGATAGGTCAATACTGAGAGAGAATTGGGGATGAGGGACAGATAACAGGTTTGATAAAACCTGAAGGAATTGTATTAATCTATATTTACCAAAAGCTATATATGGTACAAATAGATGAGTACATGCAAACATCTTAAGGAAATTATGCCACTTGGGATGACAGTGCTTTCCACCTGGACCATAGACTAACAAAAGCACCAGTATGAGGCATGAGAAACCCCCTTCTGTATGGTTGGGCACTGTAGTACAAGTGACTTCCAAAACAGTACAGATTATTGCCTTTTCTCTGTGCACACCACACACTTCCTAGCTCTTACTATCTTTTGAGAGAATGTCATCTTGTCTTGTGTAACCTGGTCTTTCAGGGTTTATATCTTGGTTATACTAGTCACCATTTATGGAAACAATTAGCTTAACTCCTCCTCTTCAGACTATGATTTAATAAGAGATCTAGAACTTGATAGAAAGATATTCAATAAAACATGGTTGACTGGATAAATAAAGTGATTTGTAATAAGGCCAAGTCAAGTTCTTTTCCCTGAAGCAGTGTACAGTTTGATTGGTGATCCATCAAAAATGACTAAGAGTAAAATGATGTAAACATGTAGGCAGAATTACAAACGGGAGGACCAAAAAAAAAAAGCTGCTTAGATTAAATATCACTGGAGAACATGGAAAGACAGATCAGGCCAAGGTGCATGCTATGCCTGTCAAAAGAAAATATGCAATTAGTATACACCCAGACTATAGAGGGATGTAGTGGAGAATGAACCCGGAAAATATAATCTCAGGTCAGAATGTGTAGAGACTTGAGTGTTAAAATCTTTGTTAAAAAGACAAATAGGGCTCATCCTATATGTCAAAATGAGAGAGTAATTTTATGCTCCTTGACACAGTACAGTGCTAAAACAAGTGACCCATCAGAGGCCTGGAGACGGGTTAGTATTTTGTACAATAGGAAAGCAATGTCCACGTTGAAGGGGACAGTGGCAGTACATTGGTAGTTGAGGTAAGCGTTGCAAAATGCAACATTTGATAGACTTACCTGTGAGGAAATATTAATTAGATTAATAATTTCACCTTTCAGGTCTTGGGTGTTTATTGTGAGGCAGGGAAGCTTTAGGAGACAATTCCCTGTGACCCTTGTGATGGACATGGTGAGTGTTGCAGTGAGGGAAAAATCTGAGGTGTTAATGCAGACAACACTGAGGAAGTGTCAGAATGAGGCTGAGGTTCTGAAGTTGAACTTTGAGGAATTACTAAGATATTCATATCCAGCCATGTACTTGGAAATCAACACTAAGACATGCTATCCTCTACAGCTCTCCTTCAGTGTGTGTGGGGAAAGCTGTGGGAAAGGCTGGTGGACTCACAGTCACATTGTTTTGTGACAGGATATAGTGGGGAGGGGCAGCCATGCTTATAGTAAAGATAGAGAACAGAGAGCAGACACAGACATGAGAGGATAAACGATGGAGCACAAACACCAGGAGCACAGGACTGAGAGAGTTTTCGGTAAAAGAATGGGTGTGGTCATTGCATACGAGATGGCTGAGAGTTGGATGTACAGGCTGAGCCAGCCTTTCTGTGTGAGGGATGAGGAAGTACAAGCAGTGAGAGTCAGCTTCAGGTCCTGTGTGATGGCAGTCTGGAGAGGACAGAGATGGAGGGGCCCAGGAGCCCAGGCAGGACAGAGATGTTGGGAGACAGTGTTCACACCGGGTGGATGCCAGGGTTTGAGCCCTAGAGACAGTCAAATGCTTACTGCTAAATCCCTACCAAGTCTCATTTTGTTTGTTAATTTTTGATAACTTAGAAGGCTTTTTGTTTGCTTGGCAGTGCCTCAAGTATGTTAAAAACAGCAATTAATTAGAATCGGCTTTAATTCTTGTTAGTAGAATGATTAAAAATAGAAATGTGCCTTGTATTGCTTTCTGCATTTCGGGGGAGCTTGGGCAGACTGAGGTGGCTAGTCCTCTATGACTCTGGTCCAGGGTAGAGTCGGGCACATAGCATGTCTACAGGGGAAGGGAAGCTGCATGTGGGCTTCTAGTAATGGGGGAATCATTCCAAGGAGCTCCCAGGACCCAGGGTCTGTAGAGTTGTGGCAGTGGGAGATGTTGACAGTAGTTGGTAGGCGGCTGGGCATGTGGCTGGACACACATTCTTCCTTTGCTCAGGAGTCTGCTAGAGACATATACATCCACTTCTGCGGTCAGATGCCATACATTAGAGGTCCCTCTGTTGGCTCCCCGGTGGATTCCTTCTCCTTCCTGATCTGGAATCAGGCACGATGTGCAAAACTCATACTTAGAGAGGCTGTCACTCCATGGGAACCATGAGAGCACTGTGGCCACTTGTCCTACCAGCCTGCCCTCTTCTTCCCCTGGCTGCTGTGCTCCAGATTTGCCATGGACACCTGCCCAGTGACCACTAGAACTGACCAACAATCAACACTGTTCTTTGTCAGTCTCTCCCTCCTCCCCCCAACCCTAACCCTAGTGGGAAATTGGAGCTTTGGTTCCTTTCTGTAGTGGATTATGGTAATTGTAAGGGAGATGAAAATGAAAGTCCCCCCCTCCTCCACACCCCATCTTTACTTTCCAAAGGCTTTCCATATTCCTAAGTCAGAAAGCCACCTGTAAAACTATGTGATGCCTAGGTACCTTGTGTCTGTGAGGTAAAAGTTCTTGTTTTGTCCTTAATAAACTCCTTCCAAGGATGTAATGGTGCAATTGATTTTTGTTCTCTTTACTAGGTGTCATTGTCACATAAACAGAACATGAGACCTGGGTTTCAAATTGTGCTGCAGTTTTATTCTTAGGAGTGAGCTAGGGACCACTATACAGACAAACTTGGGTTTTTATTCTTGAATTTGTTAAATCTACACTTTGCCTTTATAAGATTTGGAATGTTCTTTGTCCTGATTAAGTTAATGCATATACTTACTAGCTTATTCAATAGACAGTTGAACAACAAAGCCATGTCTTTCATCATCTGGGGCAATAATCCTGGGCATTTTATTTTATCGTTTTCATTTCAGCAGATAAGACTAAGACAGAAGCAGCCAGGGTTCTGCAGGAAAACCAGAATGGAGGTGATGGGCATCTTAGTCTTTGCAGTTGGCTTCTGCTTGTAGAACAGAAAGTGACAGATCTTATGAAGGCAGCAGCAGGGATAAGGCATGGTCCTTGTTTCAGAGCCTGAGTCTGTGCAGTTTCCAGGGGGAAGGAGGTTCCTTTTGTCTAATTTTTTAAAGAATACTAAATTTGTCAATGATCCCTGGTTTCTACAGTATTTCATAAAGGTGGTTTTTGTTTGTTTGGTTTTTGGTTTTTCAAGACAGGGTTTGTCTGTGACTTTGGAGCCTGTCCTGGAAATAGCTCTGTAGACCAGGCTGGTCTTGAACTCACAGAGATACACCTGCCTCGGCCTCCAGAGTGCTGGGATTTAAAGGCGAGCACCACCACTGCCCGGCTTTATTTTGTTTTTGTTTTGGACCATGATTTTACTTGTTTTCTCACTTGTTAGTTGAAAATCCGTTTTATAATTGTTAAAGCTCTAAGTTCTTTCTTTTAAATGTAGTCATTAGCAAGTGCCCCTCATCATGCTTAGTGTTGCCAAGAAAATTAATGGTATTATGTATGTCAATGGAGAATTATCTCCTCTTCCCTTCCCCATTTCTTGGTAGTTTGGAAATGAGCAATCTGTTCTAAAAATCCTTAAGTGCATATCATCGTTTATTTCTGTAGTGCATTGCCAGCATCTATAAGAGCCATTAAAATCACTAACATGATAATAGGTTTTGTGCAGCAATTTAAAATCCAAGTAGGGGAAAACACCTTTGCTGAGCATGGAGTGTCTCACTGAGGATCTCAAAGGTGATCTTTTTCTTTTGGAGAGACAAAAATGACTTCATCTTTTAAAAGTTAATTGCAATCATGGGTAACTTTTTAGTCCTTTTAAATATTCTCTGTTAGAGTGTGAATACTTTAGGACAGGCAGTCAGAGGTACTTTCAGAGATTACATGTGATAATCTCAAATCCAGGTCATCCATCCCCCTGTGTATGTGCTGTTTATGTTTTCATGTTTATATGACATGCATAATTCTTAAGTTTAAAGTGTTCAGTGGTTCCTTTGGAGTTTAACGACATGCCTGTGATATGGCTAAATGTTTTCTGTTGTAGAATAATAGTCTTCATTACATCATAGGTACATGCATGTGTATGCATGTGTTTGTGTGCATGTATGTGTAGAAGCTAGAAAATAATCATGGGTGTCATTTCTTATATGATGCCTGCTTTTTTTTTTTTTTTTTTTTTTTTAAGATAGGATCTCTTTCTGGCCTGGAACTACCCATATAGGCTAGGCTGGCTTGCCAGTGAGCGCTGGTTATTGAATTTAGGTCTTTGTGATCACAAGGCAAGCACTGTGACCCATCTATCTCCCAGCCTCATAAAGCTTCTTTCTGAGTTCAGTGACATTGGGAGACAATGAGTGTCTGAGGCTTTCTTTCTTCCTACGATTTATTTTTTGTCCTGATGGGTGTTTGTTCTTGGGTCACTTTGTGGGCCTTCATAACACTTACAAAATGAAGGGGCTGAACACATGGTCTCTGAGGTCCTTTTCCATTTGAAATTCCTCTGAACGAGTGAATCACCTGCTGTTGTGTTCACATGTAACACTGCTTTGCTAAATTACATCTCAAATTACTATAGTCAGCAGCTCTTTCTCCATTGTCGTCTCCTTTTGAAATCTTTTCCTTACCAAACATAGTACATTTGGAAAGCATGCCCTGTGGATTATACCATACACTGACACCCTGCACCCCCAAATGCAATAAGGGAGGAAGCCTGATTATAATCTAAGCCATGGCCAGGCTGAGGATGAAGAGGCTATGTTCCGTCATCTCACAAGTTTCAGATGTGAGGAGTGTTAGTGATAGTCTGATGCTGTTTCGTTTTGCTCAGGTAGGTGGAACAGAATTCTGGGAATACAAGGATGATGTCAGGATCTGGAAAAGAGCAAGGTGGCAATGGAAGGGGATTTGCTATGTGGATGTAGGTTTTAGATTGTTGATGCTCGGGCCCAGTGTGGTTCATCAGGCACCCAAATTTCTCCGCCTTCACTCAGCCAGCAGTGAAGTGAATTGGTGCTTGGGTGCATTTCCTTAGGCAGTTTTGAAACTTGGCTCATGACTGTGTGTGTGTGTGTGTGTGTGTGTGTGTGTGTGTGTGTGAGAGAGAGAGAGAGAGAGAGAGAGAGAGAGAGAGAGAGAGAGAGATAACTAATAAAATTTCTAAGTAAAAGCAAAAACTCCAGTCTATATTTAATGGTTCACATGTATGGTATTCTTAAAAATGTTTTGTTCTATATGTGATACTAATAATGTGTTTCAAGAATACAATATTTCTGGAAGGATGTTGAAAGTGGGAGTCTACAGACTGTATGGTCTTTGGGAGCGTTAACTTCAAGTTATCCATGGATTGATCATCACTTAGGTTAGTTTTCTGAGTCTCATGCAAGTGCCGTATGACCCAGGTAGCAGCACCAGTGGGTATTGCGCATGTCCAACCAGTGAAGATGTGGTTTGTCTTGACTCAGGTAAGGCGAGTTCCTGGGTCAAGCGGTCACCTCCATAAAACTGAAGATGGAGATTGGGAGTGGAGCGACGACGAGATGGATGAGAAGAGCGAGGAAGGGAAGGCAGCTGCCTCTCAAGAGAAGGTAAATGGCCTTGGCCACCACACCAGTCTGCATTGTGCTGCTGTAGTATGTCATGTATGCTAATGGACGTATAATTGTTTTGCAGTCACGAAGAGTAAAAGAAGAAAACCCAGAGGTGAGGAATGACTATTATGTATGTATGTTTGGGGTGTATTTGCATATTTATCTATTCACTACTTAATTCTCCATTGTGGCATCAGAGTCTGATCCATTTGGGAGACAGTTCCCAAAATCTCATGGAGTAGGAGAGAAGGGAAGGCACATAGGAATCATTGGTCCTACTTCTGTCTGAGTCACTGTGACAAATTAATTTACTCCCTGAGACTCTGCTCTCCCCAGTGGGGTGATGGTGATGCTTCTGAGGTAGCCAAGAAGACAGGAAGAGTCACATGGCAAGCACTCAGTGGTAACTTTGGCCCTTACAGGAAGAAAATTATTTCTAATTTGTACTGTTACACTATTAAAAAATAATGAAAGCATATAGGTAAAATTTGCCTTGTTTTTAATTCATGAAAAGAAAAAGCAGACTTTGAGTGGTAGAAACTCCAGGTTGAATGACTCTTGACTTTTAAATGTGCTGGGTGACTTAAGTAAGCTGGGGAAACACTCTTAATGACTTCTCTGAGAACTGGTCATCTTTTTACTAAAATCATGTTTTACTTGCTTCCTCCATCTGATTAACTATCCTAATATCTAATGAGGACTATAGCATGCTAATACTCGTAGAGGAAATTTGAGAATATTTAAATAGCCCCCAGTGTTTCAAAGACTCAGTAAATAATATGTACCTTGATAACCCTCGTTACAAAACAGGAAAACTTGGACCTAGAATTGATACCCATCCAACCTTCTTTTTTGGTTTGCACACAATTCCTTTTGGTTAAGTCAAGTACATGTTACATCGGGTTTGACGTGGCAGTTGCTAACTGCACTTTTAGCAAACCCGTAGCAGATCCACAAGGCACTCTGTCCCCTGGCCTTTTTGAACACTCTGCTCTCTTCATGTCATGGAGGAAGGTTCCTGCTGTCATTTCTCACCCCACAATGTTGGGTCTCCTTCAGATCCCGCCTTCTCTCCTGTGTGTTCTATGAACTACTCTACTTCTTATAACATCGACATCCCTCAAGGATGTTGTTCTCTGCTATAGAAACAGTGGTGGAGCATCTAAAATGGGACATACGTTACATGGGGGGAGGGTTAGAACAATCTTAGCCGGCTATAATGAACTCTACCCTCTCTTGCTCACTTTCCCATTGTGACCAGAGAAAAGCACAAAGTTCAGATTTTTTTTTTCATTTGCATCTAAGACTATCTCTAACTGAAAGCCTGAGTTCTGCTTAGGTGTAGAACAAGTGAAGATGCTTCAAGCACCATCTTTGACTCAAAAAGTGTTGCAGCTCAGTCATCTTTGACTAGGAACCCAGGGCAGTATTTTATTTATATGATTGTCCTCTTTGCATTCTGAATATACTGTACATGCTTATTGGTAATATGAGTATCTAGGGAAAAAACAGAAAACAGCTATGAATTGGCTATAATATTTGTGCAGTCAGAATGGGCATAAAAGATCACAAGACGTTATGTAGTTGAAGTGAAGCTGAGCGAAAGCAGCGTTGGCACTACCGTGCCAAAGACAGAGTGCGATGTGGCATTCTGTGAGTGCCTTGCTTGTGAGAGGCTGCACGCCATCCTCAGCAGGCCAAGGTCGCACATGCAGATATCCCAGACCTGCTGGGCAAGGCCGGAGTAGCTGTTCGTCAGTGGGTTACTGAGGGAAGAGGTGGCTCTTGGGCTGCATTTGGTCGTTCTGCTTTGGAGAGGATTTCCAGTGTGGACCTTTAAACTTTTAGAGTTAGCACTAGTTAGCTTGAAACTCATAGCCCAGCACTTTGAAAAATTGGCCCAGTTTCTTAAAAATATGATATTCTGGGAAACTTACCCACTAGTAATTAATAATTTGGAGCAAATGGATAATCACCCTCTCTTATCATCTCGTTTGACTTGGAGACAGAAGCCCACGGGGACTCAAGTTCATTAACAACAATACTAATATTAGAACCAGAGTGAATTAATTGATCAAAAACTGAACCCATACCTCATGTCTGCACGGAACTGTGTTAGGCACCATGGGATTTATGCACAGAGAGAAGACTCCAGCTTCCTAGGGAGCTTTTCATCTTTGGGGAAAACTGCTGAGAAAGCCTGGGCAAGGACTAGCTTCTTAGGGAGTGGTTCCCAGCTCATGAGTCTTACCTAAAATTTCCAGCTATTATTGTATTGTATTATTATACATTAATGATTTTTCTTTTGAGAAGTGGTTTGGAATTTCTTTTTGTCAGACTCTGAAGTGAGCACTTGCTACATGTTTTTGTCACTTTTGCATCTCTCTCTTAATTTTCTATGTGAAAAGTGAAGCTGACTTTCTCTTTAGATCTAGCCTCCCTTTGGTTTTGTTTAGCTGAGGAAGACATATTCACCAAGGCCATTGCTTAAACAGATCCTTTTAAAAGCCACACATTAGTTAGCTGATAGGAAAAGACCTGCTGCCTTGCCTCCAATCAGAGCAGACAAAACCTTGGAAAACATTCAAGTGATTCTTAGGTTCAGCCCATAGGGTTGAGCTTGGTAGCTTAAGGTTAGGTCTGGGCAACTCAGATTTTCAAAAGCTTCTCATGTGATTCTGATTTGTGGCTAGAATCTAGACTACTGACTAGAAAAACCTCAGAAGTCACTCTGAATCCACATGGGCAGAATGGTATCCAAGAAGGTTCTGGGTCTATGTTCCTGAAGCTTCTGCTTTGATATCTGCCTGCCTGGAATTAAGAAATAAATAAGAGAAGGAGACATTTCACCAATCATCTGAAAACTTGTCTTTGCCTTGGGCTAAGCAGACCCAATAGGAAGGATGGTGAAGGGTCTTGTTACCTGGTGTCTAGTCTAAGATAACTAGGACAGCCCAGCTTTGCTGGCTCTGTGATCTTACTCCCAGCAGAGCAGCTTTTCATTGTGGACTTAGATCGAATTAATTTTTTACCAAATTTAACTAGAGATTAAACACAATGTGAAGATTAAATGTATTTCTATTGCTTGGTGGCTTTTAAAACTGCCATTAGCTCTTAAAACTGTTCTGATAAAAGGTGTTTCTCTGATGCTTGGCAGCTCTTGGACGTGCTTATTTATACCTCTGTGTAAAGGCAGAGAAAGGCCGATGGCTTCCTGAGTATGTTATGCTGAGCCCTGTCTGTCACAGACTATGCAGCCTTGGTGTCCAGCTGCTGTGGTTTAGTACAGATGACTGCCCTTCAGAGTACTTGTGACCAAGGTTACATGTGTGATTAGAAATCACTGTGCTTCCAAACATTCCTTACTGTTTTATAATAATTTCCCTTTTGTAGAAATGCTGCAAAGATGGCAGACTCCTCATGCAGTTTTTCTCTGTGTCATTTCTCACATAATCTAGATATATTTATTAGAACTCACAAATATTTATTAGATATATTTATTAGAACATTCTGCTATTTTATTGTCAGCTAAGCTTCAGAATTCCCTGGGATTTCACTAATTTGACCACTAATGTCCTCTTCCTGCTCTATGGGCATGCAATCTAGCATAACACATTTGCTATGGTGTATTTAAAATAGAAAAAGAACAGGTAAAGCCCAGCTCTGTCAGAAGGTGGGAAGTAGTCGATGCCTCCTTTGGTTTTTTTCTTTTGTTTTATAATTGTTTTTGTTTTGTTTTAGCTCTGAAGTATTTACCTCTCTTCCTTCCTTCTGTGCTTCTCTTCTTCCTCCTCCCTCCTCCTCCTCTTCCTCCTTCTTTTTTTCTTTTTTTTTTCAGGCAGGGTTTCTTTGTATAGCAGCCCTAGCTGTCCTGGAAGTCATTCTGTAGACCAGGCTGGCCTTGAATTCACAGAGATCTGCCTGATTGTGCTTCCAAAGTGCTGGGTAAAGGCATGTGCCACCACCACCCGGCAATTAATTGTTTTTCTTAGAGTCACTTTTTCAACAACATGTTGTTAAAGAACTTTTCAAACATACAGCAACATTAAAACACTTCATAGTGACATACCTATCATCATATTTTGGCTGTTACTAAGGTTGCTTTTTCACATATGTGTTCTATTCATCCAGTTTGCCCCGTTTAACTATTCCATGCATTTCAAAGTAAATGAGAGGCATTCATTAATGAACTTCAGTGCAAGTGAAGTCATTTTTGAATGTGCACAGAGAGCAAGAAGTTCACTGTCTTCCATTTTAGACCAAGTTCACTGCCAAGATTTCTGATGATTTTAGTGTTGGTGACAAAATCCCACTCATTCATTTTCATTGCTGTTTCTCCTTGAGTGTGGTGGGTTTTGTTGGTGTTGTTGACTGTCTCTTAAGTTTATGCTCCGGGGTAGAGTTCACAAATGTAGAGCTTGAGGCAGAAATACCTTGGGACCAGAATAGAAATCTTGAGTGAAAAGTTTCACTCTTGCATTTCTTTTAGGGAAACGGTTTTGTGGTTGTTTTTCACTACACTTAACTCTTACTTGTTTTTACAAAGGTGAGAAATCATTCAAAGTAATGATGTACAAGGCAGGTTTTGCTGACTCTTCATATGCTTTCATTAAGGTCCCCTTAATGTTAGATGAAATGGTACTGCAAGATCAAGCTGCTCTTTTAAAGCATGCTCTTTCTCATAAACCTGTGGGTCGTCCCAGATCTTATTAAAGACATAGATTCTCTCCCTTCTCCATGAGATTCTGAATGTCAGAACAAGTGGGGCCCTGGAGTATAAAGGTGGCCAGCAGCATACTTTGCCAGATGTTGTGGCTTAAAGTCTTAGAAGTATCATCTCCGATTATGAAGATACAGTGTCCCAATGACTGACATCTCCCTCTGGCTTCCTTTTGTCATAATGTCAGTTTTCTTAACAGATTTCAGTAAACGCTGGTGGCATCCATGAGCAAATACAGTCCCTCTCCGTGCATGACTCTCAGGTGGGTTCTTCTGCCAAGCATTTCTATTTGAGATGTTTTGTAGATAGCTGCATAGAGAAACTCAGGAAATGTCATTATTTATTCTTCTCTCATATATTATATCCTTATTGCAGTTTTTCCTCCCTGCACTCCTTCCACTCCCTCCACCCCAACCACCCCTTCCCCAGATCCACTCCTCCTCTATTTCCCTTCAGAAAAGAGCAGGCCTCCCAGGGTTATCAACTGAACATGGCTAGTTACAGTAACAAGTTATAGAGTAAGACTAGGCACAGACCCTCATATCAAGGCTGAATGAGAAACAGGAGAAATCAGACAGGTGGGAAATGGAGAGTGAGTACTGGAAGAGACGACTGGAATTGGGGGGAACTTGGGGGTTAATGTGCAGTGGAGATTTCCTGGAATCTGTGAGGGTGACCCTAGTGAAGATTACTAGTAATGGCGGATGCAGAGCTTGAACCTGCCATCTTCTGTAACCAGGCAAGGCTGCCAGAGGTGGGACTGGGACATCAAGCCAGCCATAAAACCTTTTACCTATAATTTGTCCTTCTTGCAAAATGTGCTGGGGTAATAGTGGCCCAGAATTTCTGGGAATGACCAACCAATGACTAGTCCAACTTAAGGCCCATTCCATGAGAGGGAACCCACCTCTGACACTATCTGGATAGCCCAGAGACTCACCCCATCCCCAAAAAGGCCAGTGAAATGAGTCCTAATGTTATTCCTCTATATTCATAGGTCAGTGCCTAGCCCAGTAGTCCTTAGAGAGGCTTCATTCATCAACTGATGGGAGCAGATGCAGAGACCCACAGCCAAATATTAGACAAAACTCAAGAGTTTTAGACAGATAAACACTTCAAGATGGTGTTCCCAAATCCAGGGCTTAGAAACAACAACAGAATCCATCCTTTTTAAGTTGATATGAAGAAAGAGAACATCACTACTGTCAACCACCTTTTGCAAGGCATTCAGCCCTAACTAATGGACTGTTGAGAAGGAATAGATTACCCAGGTGCCTCTGAAAATCACTGGTACTGTGGGCTAGAAGCAAAGGGAAGAAGAGGACTCTTAAGTCTGTTAAACTCTAGCTACCAATACCGTGGTTAATTGATTCTTTCCTCCCTTGCTTCTGATTGGATTTCTCTAGCCTCTCTTGGTGATTCTTTTATCGTTGAATTTTATGGGCCAATTCATCTCTACAACTTGTCTTATTAAAATAATAGTTCAGTGACTGTGCAGTGCATGTATAATGTATACTTATAACCGGTTTATGACAGGAGGGCCTGTGCTGTGATTGTGTTGGGCGGTGAAGCTATCCAGGGAAGGACATAGACACAGAGCCCCGAATAGGCCCATGTGTTTTGTTATCTAATGGTATTCTGATTATACATCTCTGTATTTTACCTAACCTGCTTCTGAGGTCTGCTAGCTAGCCCTTGTCTTTTATAGCTGCAGAAAGGCATCCAGGGGGTAAGTGGTTCGCACAAGGCCATGCAGCTGCTCAGAGGCAGAAGCAGGGTTCAGTTTCGATCTTGACAGTCTACCATCCAACTCAGTGAAAGACCCTGAGGTGAACCATAGGGGTTAGCCTCATTGTAAAAAATGAATTAGGAAGAAGTATGGGAAAGCTAAGGTAGTAAACAGGAAAAGGGGACAGTATTGATTAACATTTTATAATTTATGACTCGCTTTTACATCTCTTATTTTCCCAGCAACCCTTTGGGACAGGTGACTTACCTAGTTTGTAAATGGAGCAATGGGCTCCGAGAATTACTTGCCCAGGGTTGCACAGCAGGTTACCAGCAGAGCCAAGCTGCACTTGAAATCTTTCCTTTTTCCTGCCTTTTCTTTTTCAACAAAAGAGGTCTGATCAAGCCCAGGCATTCATAGGAATAATGTGTGTCACAGACATCCATGATGATGATCTGTATCAAGATGATAAGTGAGAAGTACAGTGAGAATGAATGTGGATTAATCTGTGTTCACCTCTGATGCTTACATTTAATGTACCTAAGTCATCCCAGCCGCCCCCCCCCCACCAGGTATAGTCTGGGGATAGAACCCAACACCTTATCCATGTTAGGCAAGTTTAGCTCTTGCTTTTTTGACACAGGTTCTTGCTATGTAGCATAAGCTGTGTGTGCTTAAACTTGCAGTTCTCCTGCTTCCATGGCCTGTATGCAGGAATTACAAGTGTCACAACCAACCCCTACAAGGTTCCTTAGCTTTGTGCATCTCCACTGTCCAGTGGATGTTGGTCCTTTGCTCTGGACCAACAGAGTGCCACTTTAGGTGGATGGCCATAATTTGGAGTAGCTGCAGCAAAAATTTCACTCATAGAATTCATCTTGTGACTGAGGCTGTCTGTATAGAGCATCGGCACCCACAGTCGTGACATTAATTAAGAAGCTTTCTGACCCTCTGCAAAAGGTGTTGTGCAACCAAAGACCTGCTGGGATAAGCACTGATTTTGAACTTTCCAGAAAGAGCTATAGGAATCAAGAGATTCTATGATTTTATTCATCCTTTTCCCAAGAAAGCTTAAAACACTGTCTGTTGTTTTGTTTTCAAAGGGCCAACCCAATGCTAATGAAGACTACAGAGAAGGGCCTTGCGCAGTCAACCTTGTTTTGAGACTAAGGTAAATAAATAACTTTATTCCTTATTTTGCATCATTTGTTTTTCCTACAGTACAGTATTATGACCTCCTCCTTTAACTTTTCATAATATTAGGATAAAATGAAATTGTTAACTTACATAATTTTCCCAAACAACAATATATGCCATATTCCTGAAACTAATTACATTCCTTCCTTTCATTGCTTGCAAAATGATTAATAAGAGAAACACCATTTGAGAGCAGCTGTAGGCTCTATATACCCTTCATTACATTTTTCCCCTTGCCTTTTCTTTCTTTATTGCTTTTTTCTTTCTTTTATTTCCTTTTTAACAATGTAAGATCACAGTAAGAGATTTTTAATGAGTTTCTTTCACACTCCAGCAGTCAGTTTCTGACAGAAATAAACCATGCTTGTACTACAAGTTGCCTGTTCAGAACATTTTTCAGTGGCAGGTTTGATCAGCCACTGTGGAAAAATGACAGATATATTTTGAAAGCACTTTCATTCTTGTAGGGAATGGATACAAATATGGCGCCTGACAGTCCATAGGCTGGTGAATGAAAGCTGTTTCTATTTTAAGACTCTTTTAAACTTAAAGGTCTGTCTTTGCAGATGTTCTTTGTTAAAGATGCAGTGTCTCAGGAGAAAGGAAAATTGGCTGAACTTAATTGCAGTCAACCCACTTTAAGGTGTTAAAAGGGCAATCATGTGTTTTCCTGAAGTTACAAGCTTAGAGCATGTGTGGTTAATGCACATGTTCACAGTTGTGGTTAGGAAAATGGATGTATAGTCAAGGTCAATGTTGGTTTCCAACTCATAGAGTTAGCGTAGTCTGCCGGAAGGGCTATTGTGATCACCATTCCTTCTTAATGTGTTTCCACATACCTTCCAGGGGACTCCACAGCAGTATTTGGTGACATTTAGAGTGGACTTTCTAGCCAAGGAGTAAAACTAATTCAACACAATAGCTTTAAGGAATCTGTACAATTAATGGCTTTGGCAATTGCCAAAGAATGAAGTAGACCATTTGTGTTTTTGCCTTTGGAACCACAGTAGAGATTTAAATATTCAAATTCCATCCATTGTTTATCTAGTTTCCCGAAAGAAAAACCTACGTCAAGTGAAAAGAAAGGAAGGGGATGTTGGCATATATATTATTGAGGGTATTGCACTGAATGGTTTTATGTCACCTTGACACAAGCTAAAGTCATCTAAGAGGAGGAAACCTCAATTAAGAAAATGCTGCCATAAGATTAGGCTGTAGGCATGCATGTAGGCCATTTTCTTAGTGATTGGGCATCCCAGCCCATTGTGCCACACCTGGGCTGGTGGTCCTGGCTTCTATGAAAAGCAGACTGAGCAAGCCATTAAGCAACATTCCTCCATGGTCTCTGGATCAGAGTCTGCCTCTAGGATCCTGCCTGCTTGAGTTCCTTGTCCTGACGATCTTCATTAGTGAACAGCAGTTTGGAAGCATAAGCTAAATAAACCGTTTCCTCTGTAAGTTGCTTTGGTCGTGATGCTCCATCACAGCAATAGTAATCCTCACTAAGACAAGTGTACTAGTTTTCTATTGCTGTGAAAATCTTAACCAAACAGTGATGTGAACAGTGACCACTTACTGTTTCATCAAGTCCTAATCAGAAGCGCAGGGCCAGCTTTGCTGGGTTCTCCCTTGTCTTATAAGACTGAACCCGAGGCACTCTGTCCATTGGGGCAAGGTCTTCTTCATATCAAGGGGAGAAGGTTAGGAAGTAGACGACAAACTTTAGGAAAGAGAACTGTTAGGAACCTTCTAGAGCTCTGCAATCCCTAGAAGATCTCCCCAAATCAGGTCACATTAGAATGTAGATATCCTAGTTCAAAAGTTAAGAATCAAGCCTTGGGGCCGAGTGAGTGGTACTGGCAAGGGTTCTGTTCAGGAAGTATTGATAACCATTTCTAAAAGTGCCTGGAAAACCAGTGTGGGCAGAGTCATGGCAGGGTATAAGGTCAGAGTTAGCGTGGATGCCCAGGCATGTAGCCTGTGTAGCTTCTGGAGAAGATTTTTGCCTTCATTGTTACAGGATCAGGCAGGCTGTGAGCAGGAGTGTGAGGAGCTAAACTTTAAAACGAGCACGGCTGCTACCTTCTGGAGAGTATATTTAGCATCTTTACAGTTATATGCTATGCAGATATTATTTTCGGGGCCCTGTCAATTTGGTATTGTGTGTGATTCTTCTGTATGTGTGGATATTGTGGTAGTTTGAATGAAAATTGCCCCCATAGGTTTACAGTGCCGAGTGGCACTATTAAGAGGTGTAGCATTGTTGGAGTAGGCGTGGCCTTGCTGGGGGAAGTGTGCCACTGGGGGTGGGCTTTGAGGTTTCAGATGCTCAAGCCAGGCCCAGTGCTGCTGTCTCTTCCTGCTGCCTGCTGATCCAGATGTAGAACTCCCAGCTCTCCCTCCTGCTTCATGGCTGCCTGTGTGCTACCATGCTTCCCATCATGATGATAATGGGCTATACCTCTGAAATGTAAGCCAGCCCCAGTGAAATGCTTTCATATATAAGAGTTGCTGTGGTCACGGTGTCTCTTCACAGCAGGTGAAGGCAGGTGTGCAGCTGCTTAATCTTGGAAAGTTTTCTTCTGTGATCTTGTCGAAGAGCTATTGTGTGCCATTGACCTGCGATTCTTTGCATTCGTCTGAACCTACAATTAGAAGATTTTTTGTTTGTTTGTTTGTTTGTTTGTTTCCTGGTGCCCCATAGTTCTCGAATGTGATTAAAATAGAAAGAGTTAACATTTCCGAGGACTTGTAGGAGCTCGGTATGGTGGCTTCAGCCTGTAGTCCTAGCAGTAAGGTGACTGAAGAAGGGGGATTGCCACAAGTTTGAGGCTAGCCTAGGATATAAGGCCGGGGCTTGTCTCAAAATCCAATACCCAAACTTTCACAGTGATTCTAAGAGTGACAGCTTTGGAGAGACTGTTGAATAAGTAAACATTGCCATTGAGTGCTTGTATGTGAAAGATGGCCTTTGGGATCCCTTCTCACATCAACTTCTCCCAGAGACCCAACCTCTTGCAAGTTATTTGAGAATCAAAACGTGCCATTCAGTGTTGGTCCCTGCCATGCAGTTTCTTCACACCCACTTTCCATTTGAAGTCTTCTCTAGAACCTCAGTATTACCCTTTGGTCCAGATAACTATATCCTGAACTATCGTGGGTGATAGGAAGGGGGGGACGGCTGTTCTTAAATGTTTATCAGAAGAAAAAAAAAATGTCATGCTACATTCATTCAGCCTCATGGCCATGTCTCATAGCTTCCAATTTGTGTGTATGCACTTCTACGTGTACACATATTATGGTGGTTTGAATAGGAAGGGCCCCCCCCCCCCCCCCCCGCATAGACTCACATGTCTGAATGCTTGGCCTGTAGGGAGTGGTGCTATTAGGATGTAAGCCTTGTTGGAGTAGGTGTGGTCTTGTTGGAGGAAGTGTGTCATTGTGGGATCAGGCCTTGTCGTCTCATGTTCAAGCTTCACCCATTGTGGTACAGAGTGTCCTTCTGTTCCTTGTGGATCGAGATGTAGAACTCTCAGCTACCTCTCCAGCATCATGTCTGCCCGCACGCTGCCCAGGCTTTCCACCATGATGATAGACTACACCTCTGAAATTGTAAGCCAGCCCCAATTAAATGTTTTTCTTTGTAAGTGTTGCTGTGGTTATGGTTTCTCCTCACAGCAATAGAAACCCTAACTAAGACACACATATATGAATATATACATTTGCCCTGAATCATTGGCCTACATGGTATGTTGGTATCAGCAAATTTGCTTACAATCATTGTTCCCTGAGGTTATGTGGCACGGCATGTGTTTCCACGAACTAGTGGGTGGGCGACTTAAGTTCAAGCCAGCCTTTCATCAATCCTTAACTAGAACAATGTGAGTGGCTGATTGCTCTACCTTTTATAAGGTCACTCTGACTTTTTTGGTAAAAAATTTTATAGACTTGTTAGGAACATGCCTTCCTTCCTCATTGTACACTTGTGTACCCATCAGCCTCCTCTCCTTGCTCTGAAAAGATCCACATTGAACACCTGTATAGCCAATAGTCTCGTCCAGCTTCTCCTGAAAAGGTCCTCTCCATTCTGAGGGTAGGAAATTGGGAAATCTTTTACTTTCAAAATGATGCATTCTACAAGAAAAGACAGGTGCATTGTGGGTCTTGGTAGTGTCCGTCTCTTTTATTCATTCACTTGTTCTCATAGACAAAAGACCAAGGAGACAAAAGCATAATTTTCAATTGGAAAAAAACATAATTAGCTTTTAAAACTGATGCACTTACACATGAGATTGAGAAAATAGACTTAAACCTTTGGTCTCTGTGTCAAATGTTGGACTTGGGTAAAATGTAGATTTTTCCCCCTGTATGTACATTACCGGTACTATTTTCTTCATACCCTATATAATTAGGTTATATGTAACATAAGATAAAATATGTATCATAGAGTAAGTGGTCAGAAAGTGTTCTTGGATGTACTTCAAGAGGAAGTTTCCAACTGTGTTAACTTGTGTTTCACATGCTGTCAGGACATGGTTATAACTTTTTTTTTTTTTTTTGGATTGAGTCAAATAACAATGTACAGATATTTTGCCATTAGTGTACTTCTACTTAAATAAAAATATGGGCCCGAAGAGGTGGCTCTGTGATTAAAAGTACTTGCTGCTCTTCAAAACCACCCAGTTTGGCTCCCAGCATGCACATTGGTCAGCTCTCAACCACCAATCCAGCTCCCGGTGATCTGACAGCCTATCGTCATCTCCACAGGCACACCCCACCCCCACACAAATAAAATTGTATAAACCTTTCACAAGTAGTCATGGGGGCTGGAGATATGGTTCAGCACTTAAGAGCATCAGGCACTCTTCTAGAGGACCTGGGTTCAAGAACCAGCATGAGCATGGTTGCTCAGAACTCTGTTTACCTCCAGTCCTTGGGGATCTGATGCCTTGTTCTGGGCTCGGAGGGTACTGTACACATGTGCAACAGCTATATGTGCAGGCAAAGCACCCATACACATAAAATAAAAATAAAGGAGACAATTAGCCGGGCGTTGGTGGTGCATGCCTTTAATCCTAGCACTCGGGAGGCAGAGGCAGGCAGATCTCTGTGAGTTTGAAGCCAGCCTGATCTACATAGTGAGTTCCAGGACTCCAAAGCAATACAGAGAAATCTTGTCTCGAAAAAGAAAAAAAATAAATAAAATTAAAGGAGACAATTACATATGATTGCATACTTGACATAAAGTAGAATCAAGTCACTGATTTGGAAAATGGTAAGTTTATCAGTTGTGTTAATATGTCCATTCTTTTGTGTTCACTGCTGTTCACACATTGTCAGCTCTGCCGTGTAGATTGCATTTTAAGTTTTGCAGAAGTCAACTAGAGCAATTGGTGTATGTAGATTCTCTAACATGATAGAACCCATTAATTTGACCACAGTGGTTTCAGCTTGTTGTAATGCAGCATTGTCATCAGATCCTGATGGTCCAGCCAAGGTCCCAGCTGAATATACTAGCTTCCTGTTTGTGGGGGAAGGAAGTCTCTGGATTAGAATACTAACTTAACAGAAACTCTAAAGTATAGCAAATCATTACCTTTTTGACTTAATGTTTTAATCTTCCCACTAAAAGGCACACTGTAGGGAACACACTTAGAAAATTATGATTTTGTAACAAATGCTAATTTGTTAGAAAGTGTTGGCCACTGTGTTAGCATGAGTACACCAGAATTCTATTCTCATCGTGTCATTGTTCAGGAGTAATTAGTTAGTTTTCCAGCTGGTGAAATAGGGTTAATTGCATAATTCTCCAGTCAGATGGCCAGGAGCCTTGATTAATTCCCCCCTCCCCAGAGGTTAAATACTATGGGCGTTGAGCTTGGTTATGCAAAGCATTTTACTGCATGCCCTCTGCCCCCCTCTTCAACAAACCTCTTATTTACTGCCTTATTTGTGCAAGGCTTTGTTGAAAAGACAAAGATGAATAAGACAAGGTTTCTCCTCGCCAAGAGGTCTCCTCCTAGGCAGAGAGATCGGATTCTGCACAAATGACTCTAATGCAAGGTAGAAAGTGATAAACGCAACAGAAGACAGATGAAAAGGAGAGCGATGAGTAGTTAGGAGTAGGCAAGAGCCTTTTTGTCTGGATGTTATCTTTGGTTTGCTTGTTCCCATAGTAACCGGTGTTTATGCTTTTCAGTAGCTCCATTCTGAGCAGAGTAATAGGAAGGAGGCATCTAGGGGCAGTGTCAGGCTGCTGGCCTCCGTAAGTGACTTGCAGTCTGTCATTATTTCTGACAAGACTACTTTTACTTTTCAATAAAGTGATAATATGTTATTTTGTAGGTGACAAATTATTAAAAATGCAGTTCTCCAATATGAAATATATTTGCCATTATACTTAACTTTAGATGTTCTTGTTCAGATATTTTCTTTTCTTTGAGAATCTGAGAAATTGCTGTATGTTTGCTTATCAATAGTGGCATCCTACTAAATGACCAAGTGGCCACTGTGTGCCAGATACTAGGATAAGCTTGCTTTATGCTTTGTCTTGCTTAATCACCATTAATCATCATACTGTTAAAATATCACTACTGGTGCTGACTTTGATAGGTAAGAGTGTGAGACTCAAAGTCCTGTAGTAATTTTCCAGCACTGTAAAGCCTTTAAGCCAGTGGTTCTCAACCTTCTTAATGCTGAGACCCTTTAATATAGTTGTGCTGATCCCTCCCAACCATAACGTCATTTCATTTGCCTCTGTTACGAATCATAATGTAAATATCTGACATGCAGGATATATGACCTGATGTGATATCTAATATGTGACCCCTGTGGGGGGTCAAGACCCACAGGTTGAGAACTGCTGCTTTAAGCAGAAATGGTCTTGGTCTGCCCTCTCCTGAACACATCAGTTTTTATTCTTCTCCACTTGACCGTTTGGCCCCATTTTATTCAGTTCTGTCTTGCATGCATTTATTGAGAAATGAATATACAGTAGGACTGCTAAACCTTCCATCTCCTCATTAACACTCTCTGTGAATATGCTTTTAACAATGTTTCCTGATAAACTCATCATTAATGTTGTGACAGTAATACCTGAAAATATTTTCCTTGGGGATGTTAAAGGTGATGATTGAAATGTCAGTGAGCGTGTGTGGTGTTAGGTAATCCCAAAAGCATGCCCCATCACTTGCCTAATTTAATTTTTCCTCTCGATCTACACTTGCTACCAACAGAAGCTTTTAGGTGCATTTCCTGTGGTCCTGAAGCTACTGTTCTTAGACTGTCAGGCATCTGGGTCTTATGCTAATCCAGTGTCTTGGTGATGTGATATGGAGATACGTAAATATATACGATGCAAGGTAGTATAGGATGTCATGTTTTGCATATACAAATTTCACCTGCCAGTAAACATAATAAATGAAGAACTGTTTAATATTCAGAAAGATTTGGTAAGGTAAAGAGAGCAAAATAGAAGATTAAAATTGATTGTGAGCTGCCAATTTAAAACTATGTATGTGTGTATGTATGTGTATATATATTTATATTTGATCCAGAAGACTTTGAGTGCAAGTATTATTAGCAATAAACAAAGTATATACTTTTAAAAACAGTTACTGTTATTTTCAAGCCATATATGGTCAGCTTAGAAAGTTAGACAGTTAAAGTGAATGACAACAAAAGGAATAAGTGTCAGGCAGTGTGGCTCAGGTGTGACACACTTGCTTAGCATGCGTGAGGCCTTTAGTTTATTCCATAATACCATAAAAAGAAGAAAAATAAAATCACTCATACTATGTCATCCAGTGATAAAAAGAAATATTGTCTAAATACATGTTTATGCAAGGTTTACATTTCAAAAATACTATTACATAAGCATTTTATTTTACATAAAACAACATATGTTGGATGGCCAGTTTTGTAATATGCCTCAGATTCATTTTATATTGATGATTTTACATCTGGACACTCATTTCAATGATTTTTTTTTGTTTTATTTGAATGTGTCAAGACTTATATTACTTAAAAATATATGCTGTGGAACTGTAGTACATTTGCCATCCATGAGACCCTGGGTGCAATTCCTGACACAGTGGAGGCAGGCAATATTTGTTACTTGAAGTTGAGTTTTTGGTATCACAGCATATAAAAGCATGCTGTGTGGGTGCTGGAGAGAGAACTTAGTCCATAAAGTGAATGCATGCTATATTATCATGAGAACCAGCACCTACCCACATAAATTCCTTATTGTAGTATTGAATGTGTCATCTAAGCCCTAGGGAAACAAAGACAGTGAGATCCCTGGTGCTCTCTAGCCAGTCATCCTAGTTTCAATAGGCGAGCCCCAGGGACCAGTAAGAGAACCTGTCTCAAGCAAAATAAAACAAAACAAAAACTCTGGAGGAACAACATGTTGACAGTTGTCCTCCACATGTATACATACACAAGTGCACACACACACATACACACTGCATATACATTATGTATTTCATTTTGCTTATATTGTGCACGAGTAACGCCTGAGGAAACAACAGTCCCATTTGCACTGAAGTTTTCTTCACTTAAATGTTCCTCGATTGTGTGGAGTTTGTAGATAGATAACAGAGTAGCAGTATAGGAGGCAGAGCACATGGGGTTCTTGAGGAGCTGGCTGTAGCTCAGCGGAATTTGAGGGTGCCAGCATCCCCATAGCAGCAGACATCATTTCATAGCTGAGTCCTGCAGCAGGGTCTAACTAAAGGGCGGACACTGTCAAACTTCAGGAATAGATGATCCCTCCTCATGGCCTGCTCACCCGAAGCTGCACACACATTGGGGTTCATCCTGAAACTGTGCTTTGAGGAATCATCTTTTAATTGATTCTTCCTGGGTTTCATATCATGCATCCTGATCCCATCCCTCAAAGCACCCTGGGAGATAGGATCTGACATGCAGGACTTGATAGCAAGAAGAGTAGGAAATGAGTTCTTAGAACTTTATATATTGCCCAGCACGTGACAGACTGTTAAGGAAGAGATTTCACTAACTTTTTGTATCGTGATGACTCACAGGGTTGTTTATATGTACAGTTCTTCTCTCTCTCTCTCTTACATCATAGCACAAAGAATACTTAGTTGATAGATTTTAGTTATAAAAAATTCCCAGTCAGGTTGATATTGGGTGTCATCTCTCTTTTGTTCTTTTTTAATATTCTGTATTGAAAACAAATACAGAGTCCATGCTGAGGACAGTCTCTCTCTCTCTCTCTCTCTCTCTCTCTCTCTCTCTCTCTCTCTCTCTCTCTCTCTCTCTCTCTCTCTCTCTCTCTCTCTCTCTCTCTCTCTCTCTCTCTGTGTGTGTGTGTGTGTGTGTGTATGTGTGTGTGTGTGTGTGTGTGTGTGTGTGTGTGTAGGTGTGGGTGTGGGTGGGTATATCAGAGAACTAAGTGTGTGCATGCCTGAGATTCTTTGCCAAATGTGGCTTGATTTGCTCTGCTGGGCTCCTCACCAGTATCTAGTACCTCTTCTACTTCAGGGTCTCAGTGTTTACTCTCTAAAGTACCAGCATAATGTGCTTCTCCCCCAGACGTCTCTGTGACAGCATGTTCCCTAGTTGTGGTAGTTTTAATGAAAGTGGCCCCAAGAGGCTCATATATGGTAGCATTATTTGAAAGTATTAGGACATGTGGCCTTGTTGGAAGAGGATGTGTGTCATTGGCAGTGGGTTTCGAGCTTGCAGAAGTTCAAGCCAAGCCCTGTGGCACTCTCTGTCTTCCTGCTGCCTGCCAATCCAGATGTAGTGTGTACTCCTTCTCCAGTACCATGCATGCCCGTGTGCTGCCATGCTCTTGCTATGATGGTAATGCACTAAGTCTGAACCTGAAAACCAACCCCAGTTAAATATATTTCTTTATAAGAGTTGCCATGGTCATGGCATCTATTAGAAACCTAAGGACCTAGTAAAACCATTTTTTTCTCATCCACTCTTTTCCCATCGAAAGACTACTGAAGCCATGTACTTCCAATGCAGTCTTTAAGCAGCTAAAAAGCAGAGGCTGTCATGCACGTTGATAGCTCCCTGGGTCTTCTCAAGGACCCTCTCATCTGACCTCAGAAAAGTGGGCTGCACTGTGCCATGTTCCACGAGCAGTCAGTGCCAAGAATCAAGCACATTTAAAATGGAGCAGAGGGGCTGCCCTGCCTTGCCGTGCTTCCATTGTGGGTTCCACTACCATTTGACTGGCAGTTGTCATCTATGCTCGACTGCTGGGTCACAATCCCGAGACTCACACATCTTCGGTGAACTCTTGCTTCTTTCTTACTGGCCCTTTTGTTGTCCTTGCATGCAAAAGTAGTAGATACCTTCAGAAGTTTTGGTGGCATTTAAGTCAACGTTAATCACTTGCTACTTGACTGACGACAGCCTGAAGATTTTAACAAATGCCTTCATATTTTTGCTTTCTGCTGCTCTTGCCGAGTCTCTCTTCTTTCTCCTGTTTTATATTCTACCTTGCTAGCTGCTGCTAAGGTAACTTCTACTCTTTTAACAGTCTAAAAATTCTCCCCACTTTTACCAGGGGTGGTTGACTCTTAGGACTTAGTCTCTTGATCAGAGCTGAATTAATTATAGAGACTGTTTGGAAAGTCATTTCTGTTCTCCTTTACCACATCCCTGGAGATAATGAGGTCTTGGAATCGTAACAAGGGTATTTCATTTAGGGGTTTCCTGTGTATTAACTTTTCTTTCCCATTGGAAGTAGACTTTTTGGAGTATAATTTCTACTTGATTTTTGCAATCCTCTATGCACTAGAAAACTTTGTCCTTCTTGGAGAAATTCATGTAGTTCACTGGTTGTGTTGTGGGCAATCTCTGCTGATCAGTGAACTTCTTGGGTGGCCTTGGTGTGTGCCTGCCATCTTTGTCAATAAGTTACTGCAAGCCTAGTGACCTAAAACAGCACAGGTTGTTTAGTATAGACGTGTAAGTCAGAAGTTCACTGTGCACAGGGAGACCTGTGGGGATATTTGCTTTCCTCGTGGTCCCCAACTTCTAGGTGCTCCTGGTGTTCCCCAGTCCTGAGTCAGAAGCAGAATGCCTCTCTGCACCTGTTGTTATATCCTCTTCTGCCTACACTGAGGAAAGCTGTGTTGGTAAGTGCCCTTGTGGTTCAGATGAGGTCTCCAGGATAACTTCCCTCTGAAATTGTCTGATCATATCCACACAGAATCCCATCTGCTCTATTGGTAGCACATAGAGGTTTTGAGCTTCAGCCCTGGACATATTTAGGTGTCTGTAACTCTGATGGTAGGGAAATAGTTTGTCTTTAATAAGTTAAAGGTATATAACTTTTTTCTGGTATTTGTTACATTTTCTTCCTTACCTGCCCCGTTTCTCTGGCTCTTTCTGTTTTTCTCTGAGCATCAACAGACACTTCAAAGAATGCCTGGGCCAAGGCCCAATAGTTAGAAAGGTGTGCTGTGACCACTATAAGCAGGATATTGCTGGCATTGGTAAATGCTGCTGAGGCCTGTCTTGACAACAGCTTGTTTGTTACCTTAGGAAACTGCTAGGCTTGATCCTACTTAGGCAGTAGGGTTCTACTGAGGGGGTGAAGGAAACCTTGAGTCTAATCACCTGGTAACTTTACCCAAGAAATAACCCACGGAACTGCAGAGCCAGGAGAAATGACACCAGAATCTGCATTTGGTGCCATGTCTTGATGCTAGTGGCTAGTGGTCCAGGGATAGTAAAGCAGAGATGTAACTGGAAAAGGCTAAGAGTCCATAGGAAAACAAGCAAGAAGAACAAAGCAAGAAACAGTTATTGGATGGCAAGGCAGTTGACATAGTGTTTTTCAGCAAATTTCACATACCCATCCCCTGGACAATGCCAGGGTCTAAAGGTGACCTTAAGAGGTAAAGTTTTCTGATCCAGGTTTCTAAAAAAGTGATGCTATATAGATAGAGAAGGAGGTACAAAATGTGATGTGTGAAGGAACTATGTCAAAATAAAAATCTGTCTCTTGATAGTTTTTTTTTTAATCATTATTTGGATACATAGAAATCCCAAGATTTCTATTGCTAGCACAGTAGAAACAGACTATCCCACTAGTCTCAGAACTACATCAAACTTTTCTATAAAGACAATTAAACTGTAGTCTTGGTAATCTGCTTAACTCAATGAGTCGTAGTTGAGGTAAGTAGGAAAGTAACTTTATAATTTCCAAAGGAAAATAGGACGTTTGATGTAAGTATTATGGAATTTGTATGTCAGAGATGTTGCCTAGCATACCTGGCCACAAAATACTTGAGGGAGCCCCCTTCAAAATCCTATGCCTTGATTTTCTTTGCAAAGATATGTTTCTCTTCCGAAAAGTTCGTGAGGGTGCCTGCCCTGGGAGAGAAAGTGGACCATTTTTCCTGACACATGGGTCTCTCACACCGTTCCTCTGTGATAGTCATCAGTAAGTCAGGGCACACTGGAGCAGGAACTTGAAGACAGCTCTTCTGGCCCTGTGTGGAGACCATGTCAGTATGCTGCTCATTTGTCTGTGTTGTTTTAATGGAGAAGCTGGAGAATCAGGAAATCAGACTCTGCTGGGAGCTGTGTCTGGTTATAGAGCTCCTTGCAGAGGGCACGGACAGATGGAAGGTCAGTCCAACAGACAGAATGCTGCTGGGGTTCGCAGGCTCCAAGCCACTTTCTCTTTATGATTTGATCACACCCCTTCGCTCCCTCCCCTGGAAGAAAAATCTTTCTCTAAGAATGTTCAGATGAAATATTAGTCCCCTAAAAAGGCTTAAAATGAATGTTTATTACCACAGCATGGGCTGTACCATTTTAAACTAGCACATTGTAAATCACACCCCAGATCCAAGCCAGCCTGGCCTTTTGACTGCATTAGCCTAACTGCTCTGTGGCAGGGACAGGTTGTGCTTTGCTTGAGTATTTTTAGCAAGCTCCAAGTAGCCAAGAAGAACCTTTTTGTTTCTCAGAGTGTTCTGTTTCTCTCATCTCTCCTCCCCACCCCCAATGAAGATTAGAAGAAAATGGTGAACTGTAAACATCAGACACTGAAAGATACTTAATAACTTCACATTTATTCTTTTTCAGTCTGTACTTTCTGGGGTAAAAATGAAAAATGTAACTCCTTTTTAGTCAGTACTTCTAAGCATTTCTGTTGGGTCTTCCTTCCCCCTTTTGCATCTTGGCACTGGGACACTAAGTGCTACTCTCCTCTGAGACACTTAGTCAAAGGTTGGCTCTTCCATAGAGACCAGGGGGTTCTCTGAGGGGTTCTAGAATAGCTGAGTTTCTCCCCTTGAGCTGAGGTAGTGAGCTACAGGACTTAGAAGACAGGTAAGGGCAAGAGGGCTAGATTGTAGACTGATCCTTCACTCTGTGTGTGTGTGTGTGTGTGTGTGTGTGTGTGTGTGTGCGCGCGCGCGAAGCGTGTGCGCACACGCGCGCTCCTGGGCACATGTGGGCATGCTCTAAAGCCACCTCTCCTTTGCACCTTGCCTGTGTTGGTAGGTTTCTCTTATTTCCCCAAGGACTAAGGAATCCAAGAGATACCCGCTTTCCCTCCTTGCAAGCACCTCTTTAACTGTGGATGACTCTGGAGGGGCACCTGGACTTGGGTTGATGATGGGCATGTTTCATGTTTCCTGGGCTGATGTTTCATGATGAATGTTGTCACTTTGCTGTCCTCCCCCATATTTTCTTTATGTAAGCAGTGGTTGGGGGAAAAAGCCAGTTGGCCATGGTGCACACCTTTAATCCCAGCACTTGGGAGGCAAGAGGCAGGCAGATCCCTGTGAGTTCAAGGTCAGCCTGGTCTACAAAGCGAGTTCCAGGACCGTAAGAGATGTTACACAGAGAAACCCTGTCTGGAGGACTGGGGGGAACAACAACAGTGGTTGGGGGAATCAGAGGTCATAGTAGGGGCTGGCACAGTCATTTTACGTAATTATTAAAATGCTAGGAGAAATTGCTCACCATTAATAATTGTAGCACTCTTTAGGGCGTGAATACCTGATGCCTGTTCTTCCTTAGCATTGAAGCAAACAGAGACTCTGATGTGGCCATTCCTCCCTGTGCACTATGCATTCCTTCTAGGCAAAGTTGTGAGACATACAACTTTGCCTTTAACAGATGTATTAGACTTTAGTAATGTAGAGATATAAATATGGGAAATGCAAAATAACTACACAAAGGAATGTATGATGGATATTTAGGTAGTAGTATAACTGAGAATAATACCATAGTGTACTGAGTGTCAGTGTGACCTGGAGGGGTCAGCTGAGGTCTCTCTGTTATGCTGTGGAGGGCTTGGAGCGAGGACCTCTCCCCTTTGCCTCAAAGGCCAGCTGTTTCTATGTACGCATCCGTGCACAGCTCAGAAGACAGGAGCCCTATGAAAATGGAGTGGGTGGATATGGAGGAGGCATCTTGGAGATCCTGCTCTAGGGAGTGGATGTCATGTGACCTGCTGTGGTACTTCCGGCTGTGCTCTGCGGATCAAAAGGAAGGAGAGAAGTGCTAAGGCTACAGAAGGCAGTTTTGGGACTGACTATATTTTACTAAACTGATTTCAAAGTAATAAAATTATTTTTTATTCATAGTTTCTATTTGTGCTCACAGTTTAAGATACAAATGAGTACACATTGGTTATCTCTCTTCTGAAATGTTCCAGACAAGAATTTGGATTTCAGCCAGGCGTTGGTGGTGCACACCTTTAATCTCAGCACTCTGGAGGCAGAGGCAGGCAGATCTCTGTGAGTTGGAGGCCAGCCTGGTGCCAGGATAGGCTCCAAAGCTACACAGAGAAACCCTGTATCGGAAAAACAAAAAATAAATAAATAACTAAAAGAATTTGGATTTCAGATTATTTTAGATTTTGAAGTAGTCACACATACATCTATTTGTAAGCATGTAGATATATCATAAGATATCTAAGGAGTGGGTGCCAGGTCTGAACACAGAATTGTTTCATAAGTGTGTACTGCACAGCCTTCAGGGAATTTTATAGAGCGTTTTTACTGCACCTGTGTTTTGACTCTAACCATCAAATGTGACAGGAGTGGAATTTTCACCTTGTGAGGTCACATGAGTATTGGGAAAGTTTGAGACTTTGGAGTGTGTTTTGGCATTTAGATTGTCAGATGAGGAAGGCTCAGCCCATAGTTCATTTTCTAGAATGAAAAGATGTCTTTTCACAAATCCTATGAAACCATGAAGATACTCTTTGCTCTGACTGTTTTTCTTACTCCTGTTTTTGGGGTGATTCCTCTTCAGTGTTCTTGTTTTGCATATGTATCAGAATGGAATAAATAATCTTTTATATTGTTATAGTTACTTGAAAGGACACTTCAGATTAGCTGCTTGCTTTTGACAATGGGACTGTTTGGATTCTTACCTGATGGGTGTTTAGGTGTGAATGTGCTGTTTGCCCAATGTCCTGTGGCATGTAACCCCCCCCCTCAGTCTCCCTCCACACCTCTTGTCTTCTGATCACAGAACAGTTTGCATTTCTTTGCACATGAGCTGGGCTCATCGCCACTGACTCATCTTTCTGATAAACTCTCACTGGTGTTACTGGCTATGTGTAGGTTTCAAGGAGTGTATAATCTCAGCCCAGGATTTCTTCTCTTTATCAGAACCACTGGACCTTCCCCGATTCCCTCTGTGTTTGGAGAGCTATCAACAGTTGCTCTTTTTTTATATATATATATAACAGCTTTTTTTTGTCACAGTCTAGTATTTTATCAAAATTACATAAGGACCAACCAAGCAGGCACTCAGTAGCCCCTTCGGCTAGAATGGCTTCATGGCATTCAGTAAATCACTATATTTAAGCACTCCAGACTTATCACATTGGCCTTGGATTTACAGTTGCATATTGAGTGATAAAGGAAGGACACACATCTAATTTTTCTATCCTATCCTCTGTTATTAGTGTTGAAACTACAGAAAGATCCATTAAGTCTAAGGTTGCCTCAAAGGGAGGTTGTCTCTGCTGTTAAACTGACAATATCCTTGCTGTATTTGAGAGTATGACAAGGACCTTCCCCAGTCCCTCAGAAGTCAGCGTTTTTTATTTATACATCCTTGTATAACCCAGAAGACAGTAGCCACATAAAAACATTTCAACACATTGTACCGATGACCAAGGACTTTCAAACAGCCTCCCCTGAGAAGGGAGTGATGATTGTCCTTATAAAGTATTGTCCTGTCTCTGACTTGAATGGTTGCTTTCTGCTAGCTAAATCCTTATAGTAGTGCCCACATCTATTATGATATAATTGTGAGTATGTACAGGACCTATGCTGTATAAAATCATCCTCACTCTGGGGTATTTCTTTACTGCATAATCTGCAGTCTCATGAGAACAAATAAAAGATAGAAATTAAAATCTTCTTACCTTAAAGTGTACATAATAATGTTGCTGAGTGTCCAGGGTCAGGAACTGCAAGAAGATAGAAATCTTCAGGGAGAGACTGTACCATTCACACAGCAGATGCGGTCAGAAGCTGGGGCAGGTCCTGGAAAAGGGACTGTAGTTATGTGAGTGAGGCCTGGGTCTCTGCCAGCAGTGGGGAATGCCTGTGCTGTGCTTTCAACTTAATCCTAAAGTACCCATCCCATCCCTGCCAGGTCAGTTCTGCAAGGAGGATCTGTAGAGAGAATACGCACTGGCATTGCAGTTCTGTTTCAGGGTTTAAAGCAGCTTTGAAAGGATTTAGTCAATCAAGAAAATATGTTTAACTATTTGGGGGTGGAGGGTTGTGGGTTTTTTCCCAAATATGCACAGTTAATTGCTTCTGTTACTGTGGATTGCTTTATTTATATTCAATTAAAAAATTAGAAGTCGTCAGTTTCTGGATTAGACTTCTTTCATTAGTTATTGGTGAGTGGTTTGAGCTTTTTTTCCCCTGCTATCAGTGACTAATAAACAGAACTCATATTAATTAATTCCATTTGTTCCACAAACATTTTGTCTTACTACTTAAGCATATGTCAAATGCTGGGCTGGAAGTATTTTTATAAAAAATAAACAAAACAAGTCAAATGCTGAAGGAAAGCATACAGCAGGCTTCAGAATCTTAGCAGGCTTTGAACTTCATTTTGTCTTTATTGAGCTAGGCTCTTCTAGTAATTGGAAGGTGAATAGGGATGGACTTAGACAGTGAGGCCAGGAGGTCATGGAAGGATGACCGGACTCGAAAAATTATAATAAATCTCTACTCCCCCTCTAGCATCCACATTTCATTTGGCATGTACTTTGTATTGTTTACTATAGGAATACTCAGCCCTACCCCACCCCCCAAGCTCTTCCTTCAGCTGTGCCCACCTGGCTGGAAAAAGAAACTGGGCTATAACTTTCCCGTTCATTTTAAGTATACAGCAGAAGAGTGCTTCTCTGAGTGTAGCTTGTATAGGATGGTGAAGTCCAAAGAGGTAACTCACCCATACAGAGATGCCCACCTGCTACAGCCATATCATCCTGAACTTTCCCTCTGCCATCTGGTAGACACTGATCCAGTGGCCAAGGAAAAGAAATGGAAACTGACATGAATGCTCAAAAAGTGATGATTCAGCTTTTGTTTTCAATTTCTGCTGATCACTCATTGAAAGTAATTAGATCCTCATGGATAATATATTAGAAAAGGAGGTAGACACTGTTCAGACAAGGAGGCATGGAGACCAGAGACATACCCCCCCCCAATAAAAACTTTGCATTTAAACACAGAAGCCTCACAAACTTCCATCCACTGCCTGGGTTGTAAGAAGTTGCCCAGGAGCAATCAGTCCTGTTGGATTTTTATGTGGTGCTTACTTTCTTGCCTCTGATTCCAGACTGCTAGGTCTTAGCCTGGATTCTTTACCAACTTTTAATGTTCATATGTCTTTGGGGACCCCTTGACTTGCCATCTGGAGTTCTCTTGGGGACCTGCACAGCCCTCTGCTTGGCTGTTGTCTTTGCTTCTTCTCATCATTGTGTTTTCAGAGGCTGAAAGCATCCCACCTGGGCCAGTTTTGGAGCCTTCTGTATAGGATGCTGGTAGGCTTAGACATGCATTCAGTATGAGGCCATGGCAAAGCTCTTTCACACCACATGGGTTTGAGAATACACTAGTTGCTACACATGAAGGTGTAAACAGTGTAAGAAAAATGTTTTTCAAGTTGTGCTGTTGTAAACTGGGCAAGATGTGCTTTTAAGTAGGGAGTTTTGCCATGCTCTTGGAAAGTGGTGTGTGAACAATGATCTAGACAAAGGAGATTGACATGACGTATCCCAGAATTATCCAGAGGAACCGAAGTTGAGCCGGCAGTGATGCATGTGTTGGAAATGAATGGTTTGTTTGTACCTTGCCTTTTTCGAAGGAAGATATGTGGTAATGTTTCATACAAAATATAAAGTAGGAGCTACACAAGATGAAGCTGGCATGCAAATGTAAACATCTCTTGAGAAGGGAAAGAGAAGTGGATCAGGAAAAAGTTGTGCAATTACAATCACTGTGAAGGAAACTGCCTTGCCTCATTAGCAGCCGGGAAATTAGAATTATCTCAATGGTTTTCCTTTCCCGGTAAAAGAAACTGGCACGATGAAAAACACTGCACAGAGGCAAGCTTTCTCTTGAAACCAAATTCAAGAAGGGTGCAATTCATGGTCCTTTCTATGAAGAATTCTGGATAACATCATAGATCTTGGCCTATGGTATTTTTTTCAAAGAGCAAAAAAAAATATTCTTAAATAGAATTTTCTTACATTGAACTTCTTCAGAAGCCGAGGGCTTGTCTTCTTCGATTTATAGCATCAGGTTAGTTCTTCAGGACCTAAACCAGGTTCTTGTCTGTTTTATTTCCTGTGATCAGCTGTGAGAAGAGATCCCTGAGCTTAGAGTGTATGAAGTGCCTTTGGCACAGACAGAGTAGCAGTTAGTGCACAAGAAGAGATCTGTTAGCCACCAGGGGTGCTGTCTCATGTTTACACATCACACAAGCAATTAGAACAGTTACATTCTTAGGAAAACTTAAAAATCTGACTTTGACTTCACCCAGAGAAAGGGGGATCCCACTTTGCATGCATTGCAAAGAATGTAGAGATAGATAGTGCAATTTTTCCAAAGGAGAAGCCTGAAGTATTTCTCCCTAGTAGTAAGTATAGATCATACCTGCAAACCATACAATATAGACAGGATTTTAGCTGAGAAACCACTTTTCATACAGGATTGAACAGCAGTTTTCTGTCTGTAGACATAAATGTATTTCTTCATTCTAAATAAATCTGCAATAATTTGGTTGTAAGGAAGAAAGGACTACATGGTTTTGCTCTGATTGTAACAAGTGTCTATCACAGTGTGCCTAGATCCAGCATTTGAATATTAAGCATATTAAGGAACACACTCTGAAGTCTGAGGTTATCCTGGACATACCAGCTAGTGTCTCTACATTCAGAGTCTTCTCTTCAGACTTTATCTCCATGCAGTCAAGGGCTGGTGTTGTATTATTGTTCATAGGTGTCTTCTGAGCCTAGCATAGCTCCCAGTGCAGGGAGTTCCCAAAACACTTGCTGTTGAAGATAAATTAGGGGTTGGAGACATGGGCCATTTGGTGAAGTGCTTGCTGTTCAAGCAGGAGAAACTTGCATCTGGATCTCCAGAGCCCATGTAGAAGCCGGGGTTGACAGCCAGTGCCCATAATCCCAGCATGGGGAGGTGGATATACAAAGATTCCTGGAGATCATTGACCTACCAGTTTAGCCAAATAATCTAGCTCAGTGGTGGTCCTCAACCTTTCGGGGTTAGATGACACTTTCACAGTGGTTGCTAAGACCATCGGAAAACACGTTATATTACAACAGTAGCAAAATTGCAGTTATGAAGTAGCAATTAAAATAACTTTGCTGTTGGGGGGAGGTCACTGCAGCATGAGGAACTGTATTAAAGGGCCACAGCATTAGGAAAGTTGAGAACCACTTATCAAAGCTGTAGGTTCAGTGAGACACTCTATCTAACAAACAAATAGAGAGGAATTGAGAAAGATACCTCTGGTCTCCACATGCATATACTCATGCACTCACACCTACACACAGGAACACACACAAACATATACACACACACTTACACATGCAAAAAAGTTAGATGGACGCAGCTTCTTAACTTCTGTAAATTTGAAATGGGTATGACACCAAATTATTTGAAAACCAAGGCACTGTTTAGATATATTTAGTGAAAAGAAAATTGTAAGACACTCCTTTGAAAGCCCAGTTTGGTGGGGGAGGTGTGTTAAGACGTACATCATCACCCCCTCCCCCCCCCCCCGACTTCTATTACACATAAAGCCTGCTGAAGCTAAGCGTAAGACCTGAGCTGCTCTATTGGTGCACAGTCATGTGTACTAAGAAGAGAGTTGCCATCACCCTGTTCAGTTCAGTGAGTGCATTTAAAGTGTGTTCTCAACAGCAGAGTGGTGCTGTATCAGCTGCCAAGAGAAAAGAACCCTTAGCAGTTGGCAGAGAAGATGGACATACACAGATGGTTTTAGTCTGATGAGTTAAGTCCTCGATAATCCAGATTTTCAAAAATAGAAACATTTTCTCAGTGAGGGGAAGACACTTTTATGTTTTTAAACCTTAGCTCAGCTATCTGGATCTTTAAAAAGTCTTCGTTGCTCAAACGATGATGAGTCTTTGTAATACAGTTTGATGCATCCAGTTTTAGAGAATACCACGTCCCCTTCATAAAAGCAATGAATGTTCCCTGGAGGAAGTTTACAAAGAATACAATGCCATAAAGAAAATGGCTACCCATCAGGCGATTTCTCAGGAATAAATGCTATCAACATTTCAATGTATTTTCTCCTTTTCCTGTATCTTTGAAAAAAAAGAAAACTATTCTAATTATAGTGCGTATGCAGTTTTGTACTTTGCTTTTTACACTTAGGATTATTATGCCATAACCATTTTTGAATGTCATTAGAAATTGTTTCTATAAACACAATTTTAATGGCTGCATACTATCATATCTTGTGGTTATTTCACTGCAGTTTATTAGACTATCTTCTCATCATTGGTGGTTTAATTTGGTTCCAGATTTTTACCACCATAAACAGTTCTCTAAAAGCTGGCATTATATAGAAAGCTGTCAATTTTCTAATTTATTTCACATAACAAATTCACTGATGTAGAATGGGTTCAACGGATATAACCTTATTAAATTTTTTGGAAACAAGTTGCCAAACAAAACTGTCAAGTGTGGTATGGGTTTATACCTATGATGGCCATGAGGAAGGTCTAATAGGATGTATCCATACCAGCCTTTTATGTCCCATATTATCAATTTGTAATTGTTGCTAATTTAATTTGATAGATTAGCCAGGAATGATAGAATTTTATAGCTTGCATTTTTGCTGAGCCAAATTTTAAAGTTCTCAGGTAGAAAAATTGAGGTGGCCAGGAAAAGACTTTGGTAGTTAATGAGTTCCCAATCCACTAAAATAATTCATTCTATATTTAAAAATAGAGGTCTCTCTCTTTTTTTGTTTTTTTTTTGAGACAGGGTTTCTCTGTGTAGCTTTGGAGACCAGGCTGGCCTCGAACTCACAGAGATCCGCCTGCCTCTGCCTCCCTAGTGCTGGGATTAAAGGCATGTGCCACCAACACCCGGCAAAAATAGAGGTCTCTTTTAAAAGTTAAATTTACTTTTAAAATTATACATAAAGTTGTACACATTCTTGTGAGAAATTTGATGTTTCTATTATTAAGAATTCATGCCATGTCCCCAAATGTGACTTCATCTAAGCCAGGCAAGCTGAAATTTCCTCTTGAAATAAAAATCTTTATTATAAAGCAGAGAGACAAGTTATTCTGGAGTGTTCTGAATTTATCCTTTAAGAATGAAATGTTATGGCATAGCCTGTTCATCTCACCCCTTTTCCTAGCCTCTCTGTGAAGCCTGCTGCCTAGGAAGCCCCTACCCCTCTCTCTCTCTGCCGGTGGTGACTTGAGTCTTGCTGCCTGGTTTCCTTACTGACATGGTAGAAGACAGAAGTTGATGTCTAAGAGATACCCAAGTAGGTGAAAGTCAGCCAGCAAGAGACACCCTGGTGACTCTGAATAACAGCCACTTCCTCTATTAACATCTTTGCTCCTAAACTGCCTGGTGATATGACTGATCATTCTTATTCCCACCAAAGAGGATTGTGCCCATTTCTGAATGGTCTGTTGGTTCACTGCTGTTTTCTCATCTCTAGAACCATGGTGAAGATACATTGAATACATTGGACTTGTGTGATACTTGAAGTAATCAGTAATGTCCCCTTTTGTTTCCAAAGGTGCAAGGTTGCATGTTTCTGACTCTAATGGAGTCCTGTAGTATAACCTCCTAATGATTAAAGATTACATGAATGAGTGAATTTGGGGAATGTGTGTCAATCTTCCTCTCTGGTTACATCACCTTCTACCCCAGCCAGCCGCTCCTTTTCAGATAAGCTTAGTCTGCAGTTTGGGGATTGCAAAGTAACAACCCTGATTGGAGCTGTGCCAACCTAAAAGATTGATTCTTGGCCAACCTAGTCTTGTCTGTCTTAATGGAGGAAATCTGCAAAGTAGCTTTGAAATTTCTCAGCTGTCTTTCCCTCAATTTAGTAGTTTAATAGACTCAACTTTTCCTGATGCTAAACATTCATTTGCCTGCTAGTTGATGACAGGCACCATGAAGGTTCAGAATTGTTGCTTTGTTCAAGTATTAGCAATTCTCTCTTTTTTTTTCTCTTCAAGAAATGTTTATATTTTAGGAGAAGACAGGTTACCATAGAAGAGGCAAGATAACTGTATGATAGAAGAGAAATTTTGTTAGGTTCTAATGTCTGAGGTGAGCAATCTTTTAAGGACAGAATGCCAAACTACCTGATACACATCAGCTTTCTTTTCTAGCTCTGAATTCTGTGATTGGCCATAGCTTATTGAGTACACTGTGTATTTCTTCATTCCTCTGTGTGTTCTCGTTCAAGCCCAGAACATTTCCATGTGTCCTGGACATATTTAAGCTGAACACATGAGTTTCGATTTCCCCCATTTTTAATTCACTCATCGTTACAACATCTATCATAAGTTCCTAGAGAGGTTCGACCATATGTACTTAATTAAATGGTTTCTTTTATATTTGGCTGAAGTTTGAAGAATTAGGTTCAATACATATTTTCACTTGTGGTATTGTATAAGAAGCAACCAAAGAACAACTGAGATACTCTTTGCTTTTAAAAATTACCCATTAACATATTTTAGGTTTAAATAGTAGTTATATTATTTTCTTAATATCATTGTTCTCAAATTGAAAGGTGCTTATGGGAAAGGAAAACCTTATTTAAGACAGTTAAATGAAACTAAATTGTGGGTTTTATTTGTTTATTTTATTATATATAATTTATTATATATTTATATATTGGTGGTTTTCTGGATGAGCTCAAGGCCTCTTGAATGCTTGACAAGTGTTCTGCCACTGAGTCAGTACTACATCCCATGAATCGTCTTTTGTGTGCCAGGTGGAGCAAGAGCACCATCACACGCATCCGTGTCTCCATCTTCTGAGACTCCTCCACTGCAGAAACCTTTTTTTTTTCATTTGCAGCCAGTCCCAAACATGCACAATCATTCTGAGCATAGGCGGTTTCAAGGCCAGACTTAATCACAGACAGCTTTGATACCAGCTCCAGTTCTTTCAAATACACAGCTGCTTGGCAGCCAGGCCCACACTCCAGTTCATAAAAAGCCTTTCAGGTCATTTAAAAATATTTTATTAATGGGCACATCAACAGGATAAAGGAGGTCAGTGTGCTAAAGTGCACATAAAAATGAGAATTGTATTTTTTTTCTTCCCACTTGGCTCAGCAGGAGATCCTATTAGTGCGTTAAAAAGTTATATAATTAGCATGGTGCCTGCTGCTCACTTGGTGAGCCAAACAGATTCCTAATGTTGAGAGTACAAAACATGTAAATGTCATCTTCATATACTCCATGCTGTCACTGATAGCCAAGAGTGATTCTGAGTGACAGACCCATAATAGCAATGATGATGAGAGTCACAATTAAAGAGCAGTCCCAGCTTGGAGTACTCTTCCTTCAGGCAGTTCTGACTCCAGAGAGACTGAGGAAGGTGGACACACAGTGTCGTTGACATGTGTGCACCTCTTGTGGTGCACATTAATTAAGAAAGCCAATAGGACTGGTCACCTCGTGGTCCTGGTGCTGCTCTTGCATCTCCTGGGGATTCCCCTGAGCTGATGGACAAGAGCCCATACTTGAGCCATGTTTCAGAGATATGCATTTCCAACTTTGATCATGGAATTAGAGGCTTTGATTTGAGTCAGTGAAGCCAGGTATTTACATTAGTTACAATAGAAAGAAGCATGAGGTAGATTATCAGGAGGCTTCCCTGATTGTCATGGGTTTCTTTTTTACTCTCATCACAGTCAGAGTCCTCAAGTCGGCCCTAGTTACCAGTTTCTGCTGCTTTCAAAGGCTGTGCTGGAGACCAGTGTCATTTCCATCTACAGATAATCAAGTCCCGTTTATTAAAAACTTTGGCGATCCTTGAGAAGATACAGACCTACCCATCAATGAAATGTTGTTGCATTTATGCTAGGGTTTGTGGTGAGAAGCTGCTGGAGGACTCACATTGGTTTGACATCTAACCCAATCAGGTTTTGTGAAGGATGGATATCAGTTACATTTCTCATTACTCTGACAAAATGTACACAAAAACTACGTAAGGGAGTGTTTCACTTACTTTCATACTGCTATGAGAAAGCACTATCACTAAGGTGACTTTAAAAAGCACCTTAGTTAGGTTAGGGGCTTGCTTACTTTTTCAGAGGATGAGTCCATGATCATCGTGGAGTAGAGCAGGGTAATCATGGCACTGGAGCAGTACCTGGGAACACACATCTAATTTATAAACAGGGGGCGTGTGCAGAGTGGTGGTGTTGGTGGGGGTGGCCCGGTGGTGACTGGCAATGGTGTGGGCTTTTGAAAACTCAAAGCCTACACCCAGTGATGTACCTCCTTCAACAAAGCCACACCTTCTAATCCTTCCTAAACAGTTCCACCACTTTTGAACAAGACATATGAGCCTATGGGAGCTATTCTCATTCACACCACCACAGGAAGGAATGGATTGTTTTGGCTCACAGTTTGAGGGGATACAGTTCTTAATGGCAGGAAGGGCATGGTGGCTGGAGCATTAGATGGTTGGAAGTCATTGTATTCCATAGTAAAAAGGCAGGAAGAGAAACATGCTGGTGTCCAGATCACATTTGGGGGAGCCTTCCCTCATCAGTTAAGCCTCTCTGGAAATATTACTACAAACTTATCCAGAGGTGTTTTTCCCAGGTGACTCTGAATTCAATGATGTTGACATTGAAGACTAACTATGGTAGATTAGGAGATCAGGATTTGAAAGGACTAGGACCTGGCCTGTAGAACACAGTGGCTAAATGCTATGTTGGTCATGCTTGACACTATTTAGGTGTTGCAGGGTGAATGTATGTGCTTGCCTGTCCATACCTTCTCTAATAAGAACTTCCCATTATTATTATGCTATTAGCCGCTGCCACACTGACCATTTCACATGTAGAAATGAAAATACTGAACTTGGAAAACTGACCCAAATTCCATACGGCCTGGATTATTACCCCTTGCAAGAACTTACCTTTGGGTCTCCTCCAACTTTCCTTAGAACCAAGGCAAAGACTTTGAAGAGAAATGAGGAGAAAGATAGAATACTACTGCCAAGGGGCACACTCTTCTATTTCCTATATACCAGTCACATGTCTGTGTATATGATAGACCAACCAATAGCTCTTTGCACAGTTTTAGAACTACAGATATGGCATTTCTAAGTTACTATGTATATCCAAGTGTGTAGTGGCATCTTGCTTTGCCAGTGAACTTGCGGTGGTAGCCACGTCTTAAGGGCATGGTACAGATGTGACCCCTTATAAGTAAGAGGCTGGCTCGCTCTCTCGGGTAGTGGTATCAGAAGGGCAGAGACTGCATCTTCAGGAACAGGAAGATCGTGGTGGTTATTTACTATTACTTGTGTAAGTGCTTCCCTAATAAATATCTGTTTATCACTTATCTTGGGCCCATAACTGGTATGTCCTGAGTTTTGCCTAGAATGCATCTACCATCCCAAATGTAGGCTTTTGACCCTGCTCCTTTACAACACTAGCTTGTACAGCAAGTGCCTTTGGCACAGAAAGTTTTTATTGTTGTTATCAATTTGGTTGTTTCTATTTGGCCATGTATATACCTAGAAATGCTGTCAAGTATATTTGCATTTCTTATAATGCCATGCAACAGGAAAGGGTTAATGTTACACCCATTTGAATCAATTCAATTTCAAAAATATGTGCCAGGTCCTGCTGTTGACACTGGGGCCGTTAGTCCACGATATAAGTGCTTTTAGAGTACGTGTGTTTATTGAGACAGCTCAGACCTGATTCCTGATGGACATACTGTCCCTCTATCTTTCTAGTGGACATCCAGCCATTTGCGTTCTTTAATCAAATACTTCTCTAGAATTGAATTAACGTTGACAGTGAATCAATGATTATTTCATTTTGTCTGAAACTGATAGAAAAGAGCTCTGCCACTGCATTTAACTACTTGTGAAGGGTGCATCTTGGCTGTGCTGTAGAAAACCTCTCTCTGCCAAGTCCCAGAGCACTGGTCTTTGGTGCCTTCTTGAAAACACAGCTATGAATTTCCTGTAACCAGGCAAATAGTGCATCGTCTGTAGTATGTCCAGGGTATGTAGCTATGTGCAGTGAGAATGCATATACATCCTATCTGGTCTCTTTAATTAGATTTCCTTGAGTCAAAAGGCCAAGCAATCTAAGCTAATAAAGAAAAGTGCTAGAGATTAACAGCCTGGATAGAATGACCACTCACTTGCAGACGAGTTATGAAAGAAACTCTCCGATATATCTTCGTTAGTGACCCTTATGTAAGAGTACATTACCCCTAGTTCTTAGGTTCTGTACTCGTCATTCAGTCACACACATGAGCCATGCTGTTCAAGATTCTCAGACATGCTTTGAAAGTCGTCATATACATTATTGCTTTAAAATACCGTGTTGGTTATTTTTGTGTCCTGCTGATCAAAGAAATTGACAAAAAGACAATCAAGGAAAGATTTCACTTCTGTTCAGAGTTTCAAAGAAACTGTGGGCAAAAGCCCACAGTGAATAAGAGACTACCCTAACCCAGCCCTCTGACAGGTGTGGGTCTTCATGCTCTCTCTGTACAGCAACTTAGTATATGCCCAGAAACGCCATGTTTATCCCATGCAACTGGGTAAGTAGCTGTTTGCCGATACAGTTTCAGGAAAAGTCCAACTTAAGGCTTTAGATTGGCTTTGCCCAAGAGTTATCCACACTAGACTGAATGTGTGCTTAATTACAGGCCATTTTCCTGTGATGGGTCAAAAATAAAAATGCTTGTTTTAATATTATTAGGTATAATTGCTTTATGATTCCACCTGTGGAAAAGCAAGGGGGTTCTTCTAATCAAGATATGGATACCTCTTATTAATTAGTCCTTCATAATTTTTTTCTTTATTGGGTTGATACTTTAGTGTAACTTAAAAGGGATCATATTCCTTTTATGCATGCTACCTTTTTAGATAGTGTCCCTTTGATTTTTGTTAAGCACATAAGATAATAGTGAATTTATTGGAATCAAAAGACAATGCAGATTTCTTATTCCTGTGGTTGGCTAAATTTGAATTCATTATCCATTCATTTCATATACTCTTGTGGCTTTACTGTAATTCTCTGGGATACATTCCTTTGGTGGTGGTTGTTGTTGTTGTTTGAGGGAAAGCCTAATGTAGTTCAGGCTGGCCTTAAACTCAGGATGCTTCTGACTTAGCCTCCCTAGGCCTGGGATCACAAGCAGTTGCAACCATGCATGGTAGTTCTACTTAAAACTTTTAAGTGCAGAATGATCTCTCCTCTGTTCTGACTGCAGAAAGTTTAGGAATTCAGCTAAGGACGTTAGCTAGGTTTGCAGCCAGATAATCAGGGAATCCACTGGAAGTTTAGTTAATCTGTGATATATGTCCCTTAGGTGTTAGCTGGCTGTTCAGAAAAGTTTATAACATCATTGCTCAAGACTCATCCCCCTGAACTGGAAATGCATCTGTTTCTAAAGCATTCCATTGACATAGATTGATGGGGAAAAATACCTGCACATTTTCTTAGATGCTCACAACAGAATGCTGCCCACTTCCCACAGATGTTTCACCCATCTGAAACATCTGTGTTCTGTCAGTGATCAGGCAGTCAGGACCACTTCACATACCTGTCAGAGAAATGCAGTTCTGAAATTGCTACATGCAGCATTTGGTAAACGTGCTCTGGGCCCCCACGAAGAGAGGTTGGGATAGGCCATCCTTTTTTCTGTACTCCACAGGCTTCCTCTGTGAAGGTAAATCATCAGGAAACAATGTACCTTGGCTGTATTATTTCAGCTTCTAGCAGAAATGCCATCACTCAAGTAAGATTTAATATTGTGCCTGTAGCATGTGGAAGGAAAAATGTGCATCTTTGGCTCCATATGGTTGAAGACATTTATATGAAAAAAAGGTTTTTTTTTTTCTTTTTTCAGAATAGAATTGAAGACATTGTTAGGTGTCCCTTGTGAAAGAGATTGCATAAAAATTGTCTCCTTGAAATTAATGCCAAGGGAAAGAAATCCACCCCCATGTTTCTTTGTTAGAAAAGTAAGAATTGTTCTGTGCAGGTTTCTCTTTGCCTGCCTTTGCAAGAAGCCAGACAAGACTGACCTCAGTACGTAGCCAGACAGCCAGCATCTCAAGTAGATGGTTAACATCACTTTCTTCCCTTTGTCGAGTTTCCTTTTACATAATTAATCAATTCACTTATTTGTTGTTCTGTGACTCAACTCATCCACTATAGACAAACCTTACCACTGACCTCTGCCTTCAGCCTCTATATGTTAATAACTAAGTGTTCATCATACGTTTTATTTACTTTTGAAATGAGTAGCATTGATTTTTTCTAAGAATTAGCTAATAATAGACAAAGAAAGTGGTACTTGTGCTAACTAGAGTTTGAATGGTTCACACCTTAAATAAGTAAATTGAAAAAGATATGCTCCTCCTGGAATTCCCCACTGCTATACCTGCTCCCCTCCCTCTTTACCCACCCTACGAGTCTGGATAATTACATGGACTATGGCAGTGTGTCTCAGTTCCAAGTGGACATTCATTAACTCAGCCTTAGAGGTGCCTTTATATTTTTATTGTGAAGGACTTCGCAGGCTTCTGGGAAGCCTAATGCATTGAAGAGAGACATCTATCACCCAAACAGTGATGACTGATTTGTCTGAATTAAGCCTAATGTGTCCTTTACTTTTAGAGACAACTGATGTTGATGGGAGTTGTTCTCCTCTGCCCTGAGCTGATTTCCAGAAGGCCGTGGACACGGCTTCCTACCTACTAAGCACACTAAATATTTCATCCTAGGGTAAAACTAAGTTTCATCTTTCACCAGACTACAGTGTTTGCTCTGCCAGCTGGACAGCAGTTAGCTTTCTTGAGACCACTCTTCTTCCATTTCTGGTTCAGGGTACAAAGAAGTTCAGTGCACATATTCACTTTCTGAAAGGACTGCTCACCACAGGGAAAAATAGAATTTCATAGTCTCATCAGGAAGAAGTGTTTACACAATATTCCATTCCTTCATGATTTACCATAGCTGAGACATAGCTCAGTAGATCTCATGCTGTATAGGTAGAACATTATTAAAATTTTATGTGTTCTACTATGAAGTCAACAGGGCAGAGTGTTGCCACTTGGGAATTCTGGATGGTCGGTAAACAAGTGCTTGTTTTATTTTTCTTTATGTTAGTCTATATATTGAAAATTGTTTCATCATTTCAGAAACTATTATATAGTTGAGAAAGCAGAGTTGAGGATGTAAGGTGGGTGAGAGGAAATCACTGTGCTCTTAGCCTGGTGACTGCTGGTATGATAAAGAAGACCTTCTTATCTTTGTTATCCCTGGATGAAAACTACTTTTTGTAGGTGATCAGTTGTGCAGGTGACAGTTGCGAGATCTCAGGCCTTTGTGCATGCACAGCTCTCATGTGTCATCAGCCATGGCAAAGCAAACCTCCAGGACTGTGGTATCACTATGGACTGTGAGTCCAAATCTATCCTACAGGCAACTGAGACTTAAAATGCATTCCACTTGCAGAAAAGCCTGCATACAACTAGTACTTAAGAATAGTCTTTATGAATACATCAACATACTGTTTTGAAAAACACTATGTGTGGTGGGGGACTATGTATAGTGTGTATACATATATACATATATATGTGTATATGTGTATAGTGTGGTTGTGTAGATGACTTGTGTATGGTGTGAGAGAGTGTGTGTGTGTGTGTGTGTGTGTGTGTGTGTGTGTGTGTGTGTGTGTGTGTCTTGGGTAGTACTCTTGTTTCTATTAAAGAGACCAATGTGGTTGTCTGATCTGTTTAATGTTGGATTATGCGATGCTTTATGGATCAGTATACACAAAATGTTTGAACACTGCCAACATACATTTTCTAAGACAAGGTCATATTTTTGGGTAAAAGAAGATATGCTGTGCTGTGGAATATAGTTTAAGATATGCTAACATTCATTTATACTATGGAATATTTGTTTAATGATGCAAAGAGGTGTTGCATTCTTTTATATTGCATTTGTTCAACTCTGTAAAGCTGTGTTACTTTGCCTGTCTAAAACACCTGATTGGTCTAATAAAGAGCTGAATGGCCAATATCTAGGCAGGAGAGATCGATAGGTGGGGTTGGCATGCAGACAGAATAAATAAAGGAAGAGAAGAGAGAGTAACAAGAAAAGGAGAAGGAGAGAGGAAGTTACCAGGGACCAGCCACTCAGCCAACTACAGAGTAATAAGGAAAGAAAGGCATATAGGATAAATAAAGGTAAAAGCACAGAGATAAAAGGGAGATGGGATAATTTAAGAAAAGCTGGATTGAAACAAGCCAAGCTAAGGCTGGGCATTTATAAGAAAGAATAAGTCTCTCTGTATTTATTTGGGAGCTGGCTGGCAGGCTCCCTAAGAGCAAAGTGTTGACAAAAAACAAAACAAAACAAAACAAAACAAAAAAAACAGTAATAGAGATATAATGCCGAAATTAATTTTAACCTTTTAGAAGTCCCACTAGTTTTTGTTTTTTTAAAAAGACTATTTTGTGATAAGTTACTGTGTGCAAGGGCAAGGTTGGGCAGGGACAGTAGGCGATTCTGTTACTTCTCACATTCCTGGAACATGGGGGCATGCATGTATAGGAGGACTTTGAACTCAAGCAGATCTTTGAGGACAATGCTGAGCAAGGGTTCTCAATGCTATTTCTGTTGCAGTGTCTCACTGCCTATAATAATTCTTAACTGGGTGTAGGGTCTCCATCAGAGATTGCAATTCTCTGCTATCTTTGCCTGCACTTTGATGGCCAACCGTGTAGAACAGAAAACGGTGGTCTAGCCGCCTCGGCTCCCAGGTTTGAACTCCATTTCTGCATTAATAGCCCCCAGCATGGGCCTGGCACCTAGTAGGTGATCAATAAAGATTTATGGAGTATTGAGTGAATTAACCAGCTGTGTAATCTTAAGCAAGCCACTTAATCTCCTTGGCTTCAGTTGCTTCACCTGAGAAAAGAGGGGAATGGATTAGGTGACCTCGAGGGCCCCTTTTGGTTGTAAAATTATATGATTCTGTGATTGGCCCTTTACCTGAGCGGAAGATGAATTTGGCAGGTGTTTGAAAGATGGATTGCAGTAAGAGTCTGGAGCGGGGAATGCACTGTCCTCAGAATTTTCCGCTATTCCTTCCCCACAACTCTTTTCTAGTACTGGTGGACATATATGCTTGTGCTTATGTTATGTCTCTGTGGCACACCTGCCATGCACATGCAGAGGTCAGAGGACAACTTTCAGGAGTTGATTCTCTTTCCACCATGTGGGTTCCTGGCATTGAACTCAGATCATCAGGTGTGGTGACTGTTGCATTGACCTGCTGAGCCATCTCACTGGGTTCCTTCCATGTTTCAGATGCTGGCTGTCATCCTCTTGGATGACTATGGACTCTTTTTTTTTTTTTTTCCTTTCCAGAGACCTCAAATTTTACTCATTTCACAAAAAGCACAAAGTAACCCATTGCTACAGAGAAACAGCTCTCGGCTTACATCCTGTAAAGTTAGAACAGTCACATGGAAAGTTAGTGTGAATTCTTAGTTGGACTATCGATGTTGAAGTCAAAAGTATACATTAGGAATTGAACTGTTTTCTTCTTTCTAGAGATGTGACACACATGCTTTCTGGTTGGTGACAGTCCACCAAAGATGACAGATGACCAAAAAAAAAAAAAAAAAAAACTGTGTACTGCCCGTCCCCTGGACTTTTCAAGGACTGGAGCCATGACTCCCCCCCTCCCCCCGTGTCTATGTGCATCTAAATAGTTGCAGCATCATGATTCCTCACATCTGAGTCAGGAAGGAGTTCACAAGGCATTTCCACACGGTTTCTTTAATCTTGAAGGAAGCATCACTTCCTTTCTAGTGCAGAAGAGGCTGAGAGATAGAGTGGATACTAATACCTGTGCTCCGTCAGCCTCTGCATGGGTGTCTACAGGTTCTGAAGGCTCCCATGAAACTGACTCAACACTCCACTGGAGAAGAAGGGACACTGTTCCGAGTGACATGGGTGGCAGCCATGGGGTGGCTCTCCTCCAGGTTCTTGCTTCAGGCCTATGTTGTAGGTTCCTTCAGCTTATCCTTAAATTTCCATCATTTTTCATTTCTCATTTCTACCCTGGGTTACATCTTTCTGCCAGGAGCACACCCTAAACCAACTTTTCACTGTGTCTGTACACCACCAGCTCTCACAGTAGGAACTGACAGGTGTGCTGCTTGAGTACGAAGTGTCCTTTAGCCATTGAATTGTTATTCTAATGTGTGGCAGGTGGCAGTGTGCTGTAGTGAAGTGGTGGAGGAATGAATGACTTGGGAGATCTTAAGGGGATAGTCTTACCTACACGTCTTAGCTGTTGCTCTTAAGAGCAGAGGCAGAGAGGTGCATTGAGAGGAGAGTGATGCTCTGCATTTTGATTGTACTGAGATTCTGGTGTCTCTTGGCTCTTCTGTGGAAAGAAACCATGTAAGCAACTGCATACTGTTTTTACAGCTCAGGGGACGTGGCTGGGATTGAGTTATATATCTGAAGTTAATCATCCAGGGAGACAATAGGAAGAGGAACTAGTAGAGAATGGAACTTGAACCATTGAGGGGACAGGAAGATAGGAGTGTTTGGGACAGGGTGAGGACAGATGTTGTCTCAGAAGCCTAGGGTCTTCTCAATTAAACCGGCACTGGTGATCTTCATTCATTCAGCAAATATTTGTACACTCCCAGGCACTGACACAAACCAGAGAGAAGGAACAGGAAGTGGGGAAGTCTATAAACCATCAGCACCCACCCTCAGTAACATTCCTTCACCAACAATGCTCCGTCTCCCTAAAGTGTCCACAACCTTCCTAAAGTTTGCCACCATCTGGGGACCAAGTGTTTCAATGATATGAGTATATGGCCATTACTTATTCAAACCACCACGGTAGGGTAAGGCATAAGTATTTAGAATTTTGTTTTAAGAATGGCCAAAACAACTCCCCTTGGTCCCTGTTCCCCTAACACTGCTGCTCTGTGGACGACATTTCCATATACAAGCTTGTTGAGGGACCTGTCCAGGCCATAGCAGCTAGACACTATCTCTCCCTTCTCACAGCTGAGGAGAGAGGTCACAGAAGACCAAAGAAATAGTCTGTGGATTTGAATACAAATGTCTGTCTTCACAGCTCACATTGTCTTATCCTCCTTTACTAACCACTTCCCAGAATAGAGGGCAGGGAGCGGCTAGCTCCAAAGGAGCTATAGTCTCTGTCTTCTCCTCAGGCTGTGGGGACAGCCTTACATCAGTACAGTGTAAGGCAGGAAGCAAGCTGAACTAAAAATGAAACACGATCATGGAAATCATTCTTGTCCTGCCCCTGAGAAGGGACACATTCTGTAAAGCCTTGTAGGACTTGTCTTTAGAGCCCATGGTACCATAGCATTTCCTTCACTTGGAATTTTAGCAAAAGTAAGGAAGAAAGAGAGCAGGTTTTGCCATATCACCTTTCTGCTGCATACAGTGAGGGTGAGCTTCTGAGTCCCTTTGATTCTTGCAGCCTTAAGGTCTTCTGGTGGCTCTGCTGACCCCAGTGCTGTTGAACATCACTGTTCTAGGGGTACGTGAAATATCAATGGTAGGTACTCTTTCCAATGATCTTTGACAGTTAATGACATTTGGACTTGTACATCTTTTGATAACATCAGCTGCTTGGGGTTTGTGAGCCCCCCCACACCTCTGTTAGCACTGGCTACGAGACATTAACATGTAGCTAAGAATACAGGTGGCCCTGAGACTTCACTTTGGCTTTGAGGCCTTCCAGGAATAGTGACTGTCAGATAGTCCTGGCATGATACATTAAGAGACCAGGTGAGTGCTGTACCTGTGAGATTTCTCTGTAGCCTCCTTGTCCTATTGCTCTCCGCCTATCAGGAAGCTACCTGCTTTCTGGTGTGTTCCTTGCTGCCACAGCTGTCTCCTTGGAGTGTTCACGGTGTCATCTGGAGATGAATTGAAAGCACAAGAAGAAAGGCTGTACACATTCCAATCTAGACTGTGAACTCAATTTGGGCAGAAAATAAAACAAAACAATTCCATCCCCCCCCAAAAAAAAATTGTACACCAGTTGTTGTATGACAGGTCCAGAAAGCTTGAAACCACTTCCAATCTTATAGATTGTTTTTTCTTTTTGGTTAAGTTTCTTTGGACTTATTATTCTTTGCCATGATTAATTTTTCCAGTGCTCCTAGCCCGTGAGTCAGTGCATTATTTATGACTTTTTTGTAGATTCTTAAAAATAACATCAAAGTCTTAGCATTTCAGAAAACTTTGTGTGCTTCTACTGCCTGCAGTCTGTGTCTTAATATTGGCAGGTATTATATTTTAAACTCATCCTCACTAGCAAGTGTTTGTGGACTTCATCTGATCCCCATGCCTAGCAAAGTTATGCATCAACAGTTGAAACTATGGGGTTCTCTATATAATGTCAAATTTTCTGTGTCTCTGAAAAGTTTGAACAGCTCAGTTACCGCAAATTCCTGCCTGTCCATCACCATCAAGTATTGGGTACCAGATGACCCTATTAGAAAGTTATCCAGCCTCTACATTATTCTTTGAAAGTTCTTGAGACAATGCTTACATACTGCCAGGGAGAATGGAAATTGGTTAACTGAAATGAAGAAGAACTTGGCAGTACCTATCAAATTACCTGGGGGGGGGGTGTTCTTTGACTGAGTAGTTGACTATTAGAAACTTATTTTTATGCTTATGTATTTGCAGAGTGAGATAAGAACAAAGTTATTCATTGACTCCTTGTTTGTAGTGGTGAAAGATTGGAAGAAATATCGTCACAGGATAGAAATAACTTAAAAAAGCAAGGAGCGTAGAATGGGCAGCTACGTAGTTATACGGAAAATAATGTGAACTAATGTTTAGAAATTTCAAGATACATTATTAACTTAAAACTAAGGCACAGCATAATGGAAATAGTATGCTGCCACTGGACTAGGGTATGTGTATGTGTGTGTGTAAAATATCTCAGGAAGAAGATATACAAAAAGCCTAAAATGCCCTATTGCCTGTGGGAGCTGACTAGATCTTTGGGTCGGGGTGGGCGGGCTGAAAGATCAAACAGGCACAGGATATGCAGTCATGCCATTTGATTGCGTTTCTCATTTGTAAGAATAAAGTTCTTACAGAACGCTTTGGCATTTGCATTTGTGAGACAGTGTGTGCCTACAGTGAGGAATAAGGAGTTTTGCTTTACCAAATGGGGTAAGGAGGTTTTCAGTGACAGTCAGCAGCAGCAGCAGCCTGGGCCTAGAACTATTTCCACTGTAAAGCTGCACAGACTATTTTTGTCCTTAAACCATCTCTGTCTTCAACTTCCCCGAAATCAGGAGTCTACTCTGCCATATCAATTAAAGTGAATGTACTTTCAATTAAAGGTGTAAGTATGAGGCTGAAAAGATTAATTCTTTATAAAAGGACGACCTTCAGTAGTTAGATCCAATTAGGCATTTTTCCAAGTATATATCATCTTGATGGGACAAGTCTACTACTTACAATCAATCACAGTGACCTTTTCAAAGGTGAGACTTAGGTTCATCATCATAAAGAGTGACTTGCAGAGGCAAACTGCAGTTGATGTCGGTGGGGATTAAGAGGGTGGATTATTGCTTTTGTGATATTAATATTTAAAAAATAAGGATGTTCTTGATGATATTCTGGGTGCAGCTCATGCATACACTTCTCTTGCCATGGCCTGAGTAGAAAAAACTAATTTAAACAAAACCGATCCGATGAGAAAGGAGCAATGACACCAATTAACACTGAACCAAGTGCCTTTATTTTTTTTTCTCCTTGGGTCATTTCATTATTAAATATAATATTAGTTCTTCCTTTCTTAGTGATCCTTTTTCTTTGATCCTTTTTTCTTTCTAGATTATTTTTAATTTACCTTTAACTTATATATATATATATCATCCATAACCAAGACTGTTAATGAGTTTTGGGTGATTATTTAGTAACATCCATAATCTTGAAGGATGTGGCTTTCTCATGAAAGTGAAATGACTTGTTTCCCATATAGAATTGTTTGTCCTTACTCTGCCACTCATTAAACTTCTAAACAAGGGAGACACTGAATGTAGTTATGTAGTTATGCACTAGGAATAAATACTGATTCCACTGCCAGAGGCCCCTTAGACAGCCCAGGCCCCCCAACTGACATCCACATTCAGGGGGCCTGGTTCAGTCTTATTCTGGTTCCCCAGCTGTCAGACTGGGGCCCATGAGCTTCCACTTGCTCAGGTCAGCTGTGGGTTTCCCTTGCATGGTCTTGACCCCTCTGCACATCACTCCTCCCTCTCTCCTGGATTCCAGGAGTTGGGCTCAGTGTTTAGCTGTGAATCTCTGCTCTGCTTCCATCAGCTACTAGGTGAAGGCTCTATATGACATCTTCCAACATAGCTTAAAAGATCTCTGGATTTCTTTTAATGATTAATACAACATGATTACATATATATAATATATATATATATCATAATTAGTTGTTACACTCTTTTGAGAATAATTTTTATTTTTAAACTTCTCTCAGATCCCCTATACTCACAGAAGCTCATTTCTCTCTCTCTCTCTCTCTCCCTCTCTCCTCCCTCCGTCCCTCCCTTCCTTCCCCTCTCCCCCACATGCCACACACAAAACAAATAAGAGAAAAACAGCAAAAATTTCACACACAAAAACAACCTTAAAGTCTGTTTTGTGTTGGCATAGTGCCTGTTCTAGAGTGGTTGATATACTCAGTGTCACTCCATTGAAGAAAACTGATTTTTCTCTTTCCCAGTTTCTTGGTTAAGGGTGGGACTCTGTGTTTACTTTCCCTCCTCCATCCTGGGATTTTGTCTGGCTTGAAACTGAGTAGATCTTGTGCATTCTGTCACAGTCTCTGTGTGTTCATATGTGTATCAGTCCTGTTGTATCTAGAAGACACTGCTCCCCTGGAGTCATCCACCATGTCTGGCTCTTACAGCCTTTCCAGTTCCTCTTCTATGTGGATCCCTGTTCCCTGAGGGGAGGAGTTTGATAATGACATCCCATTTAAGGCTGAGTGCTCGAAAGTTTTTTACTCTCTGCACATAGTTCAGTTGTGGGTCTCTGCGTTAACTACTGTCTACTGCCAAGATGAACCTTCTCTGATGAGGGTTGAATGCTGATGCATCGATCTATGAATAGATCAACATGTCAATATGGTTCATTTTATTGCTGTGTTTCTTTAACAGAATAATAATAGTAGGGTTTCCCATTGGGCCCATCACTTGTCTAGTCTTACTTCCATAGCTACTTTAGTACCATCTTTTAGAGTGTGCCTTAAATCCAACAAAGAGGTGGTTAGTTACTACTCTAACATCTGTGCCACTATTGAACCAGTACATTTTCTAGGCAAGTTGTTGCTGTACATCAAAGGTTTGTAGCTTGGTGATAACTGATGATTCTCTTTCTCCTTTGATGGCATGCAAAGTGACTTCCAGCACTCTGAATAATAGTCATTGGGAAGAAGCTTCTAGTTGGGGCATTGCCTCCCCTTTACATAATGAATTCACTTACATTCATATATATTATATATATATAATATATATATATATATATATATATATATATATTCCATATGGCTTTTCAAAAGGCCTTTAGTGTTGTTAGTGGTCCCTCCCCTATTCCCTCCTTTACCCTGCCTGCTCAGCCTCCGTCCCCTCATTTAATCCTCCTATTCTACTTTGCCTCTTTCCTCTTTATAACAATATATTTCTAGAGGGATTACGCTTCATGCACTGCAGTCATTATGCAAGTGATTATTACATTGTTCAGAGAACGTACTTCTGTATGAACAGAAAAATGTATGCTCACTATGTAGGCTCACTTTTCACTGTGAACTTGACCTGTGGTTGGTTGATTCAGAGGATACAAAAACCCATAAATACAGAAGAGAAGCCAGTGTTACTTGATGTATATAGTTAAATGATCCTAGGTGTTCACAGGTTCCCTCTAGAGTTTATGACGGTAAAACTATTTCATTATATTAAGAAATTCATATGGGGTATCCTTCTGTACGCTGTGAATATGCATTGCTTTTATTGATTGACGAATAAAGCTGTCTTGGCCAATGGCAAATAAAATATAACTAGGCAGGAAATCCAAACAAAGATTCAGAGAGAATGAAGGTATAGAGGAAGACATAATGTAGCTGCTGAAGGAGTCACATGCTGGAGCATTACCAGTAATCCACAGCCTTGTGGCAACACACAGAAATAGAAATAGAAATGGGTTAATTTGTAAGAGAGAGCTTGCCAGTAATATATCGGAGCCATTGGCCAGACATATTAAGCTTCAGAGAGTTATTTCACAAGTGGCTTCAGGAACTGATGGCTGGGACAGAAAGAATCCAAGCACAAGAAATTAGTTACTTCTTCATTCATTCTTTTATACATACATGATTGCTGGAATTTTTCCTCATATGATGTGATATAGTGCAGTGGGTCAACTATAAATATTCATTTATGTGAAACTAATACTACAGAGGCTCTCGAAAATATAGAACAATTCAGTTTGCTCTTGCATTTATTTTTCTTTTAGGATTACTTTTATTTTTGTACTTGAGACCAAAACCAAGGCCGCACACATGTTAGGCAAGCAAGCCCTCTATTGTAGAGCTAAGCCCTCAGTCAGAAGTCAGAAAGTACTTATTTATAGAGTGCTTGAATTAAAATTGGGAATGTTAATGGTTTTTCTTTCAAATAAATGGAAGAATATAAACATTTTTATTGGGTCTGAAGTCTAAAATGATAAACTAGTTCTAAAATGATTTCTAAATTTCCACAGTTATTGTATGTATGTATGTATGTATGTATGTATGTATGTATGTATGTATGTATGTATGTATGTATGTATGCATGCTGTAAGACTTCAGCCCTTAAAAGGTTAGTGGCAAAATCCAGATGATGAAACCCAGGGCAGATGCAGATTTCTAGATTCAAGCCTCTCAATATTTGAACTTGAGTTCTTGCACTCTTATTTTGCCCTTTGTGCCTTGTGGATTGGTATTTGATGTGGGTTAGGTTTTTCTAGGCAGTGAGGAAGACTTTCTTTAAGTGGATACAAGGTCCTTTCCAGCTTCCTGGCCTTGTACTTAGTGTGGTGGGAGTTGATAATCCAGAAAATAAAGGGGATGGCTGTAGACTAAGGGGTTCAGAGAACGCATCAGCATTGTTGTACTTTGTACAGTGTCCAGAAGATATCAGACAAAACTGAGAATTTGTGTATTTGGTAAATCTGCTTAGTTATGCGTGGCAGGAACCAGGGCATGTTCAGGAGCATGAATTTGGACATCTCTGTTTCTGTATTCTACATTCTAAACCCCTGAATCTAACAATTGTGTTCTTGCTTTTCAAGCTGGTTACTTCTGGTGTTGTTACTGATTTATTTATATGTGTGTGTGTGTGTGTGTGTGTGTGTGTGTGTGTGTGTGTGTGTGTGTGTGTGTGTGTTTATCTCTCTCCAGTTCTCGTCATTACTTGAACATCATAGGAATGAGAAAATTATTTATTAGATTTTGACTCATTCATTTTTATTGAATACATATTCATGTATCTATTTTACAATTTTCTGTATCTTACATAAAGTTTATTATTCATTGGGAAATTTTGCAACATTTAGACATATCTGAATTTAGAAAAGACTTTTAACAACAGATGTACCTTACTGTTGTTGTTCTGTATGATGTAATGTGTAATGCCTCACCTCAACTCATTACGAGTCTGTCTTCCTTGATGCTTTATTTTAAAATTCTGTTACTAAAATACTACTGTCTGGGGGAATATGAAAAATGCCAACAATACCATTTACACTAAAGGCTTCTAAAAATGTGTATTCTGAAATTAGTGTTAAGCTTTCTGGGTAATAAGGATTTTATAAAATTAGCATTTTGTTTTGAGAATTTCTTGTTATCAGCATGTTCATGTAAGATAAATTCCATCAAATATATCTCTTCACTTAATTGTTGTATTCACTTAATAACTGTATCTTCTTCTTGAGGAAATATTTGGAGGTAACCTAAAACTATAAAATGCTGTCTCCACGCTACTGGCATCTTATAAAAATTGGGAGTAATTTGGTTTGATTAAACTCTGCCTCATTAGATTTTAATGTGCTTTATGTTATGTGTTTCAGAAACTCCAGAAAGGAACTTAATGACATACGATTTGAGTTTACTCCAGGAAGAGGCAAGTTTTAATTGAAATTATTATTTTGGTGGAACAAGAAACAATTGAGAAATTGATTACAAGTGTATGGTTATAATTTGCTATTCAAAAAATGTTTTGTCTTCAAACAAAGGAAGAAAAAACTTGTTAGTTGTCAGGATTGTAAACTACTGCTCAGTACACACATCCCAGTGCACATGTGGCATGGTGTACAGACACATATAAATTAGATATATTAGCCTAACCATGAAAATACATACTGCTTGGAAATGCAGCTTTTAGGAAGTGACAGTGAGTGTGGCGTTTATCCATGAGGTAACAAACTCCACCTGTCTTATGGCCTCTTTGTAATTTGAATATTGAAATTATGTTACTGCAACTGCTTAATGGCTAGGCTGATTGTTCATATAGCATCCGGATGCTATAAAACAGGACCATATATTGTTTTTAGTTCTTATTATCTTTTGCAACAGGCATAGAGCCTGCAGTGCAGAACAGCAAAAAATAAATAAATAAATAAATAAATAAATAAAATAAAAAATACCTTGGTTAATTAATAGAAAAGTAACCCAAGGAAAAAATATGCTTTACATTATTTACTTTATAACCTCAATAGTCTAGAGAACTAAAAATCAGATGCCAATCCACGCTAAGTTTCTACTGTTTTCCACGTCCTGTGGTGTCTCACTTTTATGTACATGCAGAGTTTCCTCAAGGTCTATCCTGAATACCTTTGTGAAGTTCAGTAGTCTCCTACATTCTGATTTGTAATTGCCATAAGCTCATAGCTTGGTGTTCATTCTAGGTGTTAGAGTTCTACATAAATTTCAGCCCCATTTGCTAAACTTTCAAAGCTCAAAGTAGAAGGATTCACTTAGCCTGATAGCCAGTCAACTGCCGTGGCCTTCTTACTGTCACCACCTGTGAGAAGACACTGGCTCAACTGCCTCACAGAGCGGAAGTGAGTGACAGGCACTTCAGGAAATTGGTGCATCCTGTGTATATACATTCATGAGAGGCTGTTTAAGTACTGCCAGTCAAGCAAATTATGCTCTTAGACCTTAAGTGTTGGTGGTCTTGGATTTACTCTAGTTCTCATTGTGGGTCCTCTGAAAAGGCAAAGGTCAGGTGACTTCCTGAATATTTGAATCAGATAAAAATATGAAGTATCTTTTAAAAAATAAATGCCAATGGGACCTAATGAGCTTGCTAACTTGGTTTTCTTTTCAAGTGCATCCATCTTTAGCAACTGTGGATGGACCTTTGAGATTGTACGACACCAGTTACAGTTATCAGAAATGCCATCTATTTTGTCATAATATAAAAATATTGACCAGGCAACATTGTGAATAAGATCTGGTGATTATATAACAGGTGTTTCAAGTACTGATGTTGAGTTTGCTTCTTTTCATCTGGTTGCTTAAAACTGACCACGGCAATGAAAATCAGTTTTAATTTTTAAGAACTAACAAAGAAATAAGTTTCCAATTTGAGGATTTGTGTGGATAAGATGGTCCTATCATCACTAGTCCATTTGCACTGCCTTTGGTGCTTCATTTGCCAAGGATTGATGAATAGTTTCTAATTTTAGTACCCAGGTGGAAACCATAACAGTGACTTGTCTGGTAATTGTAACCTTTACTGGACAGCAAACACAGGTCAGTTAGTACTGGCTGCACTGTGTGTGTAACTCTTGGTGCTACCTGTTCTTTAAGTAATGTCTGATACATCGGTGCAGGTACATCAGATGTGTACAACATGTGTGCTATCTATAAACAGGCACAGTGATGTGTGGCATAAAACGTGATGTGCACACCGAAATTCTCTGTTGTCTTTTGAGGATACCCTTTTATTTATTATGTAATTGTATGCTCTGGAAATGGCATGTTAACATGTGGTGAGTTAACCTGTTTGAGCATCAGCTTAAAGTAAAAATAAATTACTAGTAAACTTGAAAGAATCGTTTCATATTTCTGGCCTAAACTATTACAGGTGTCTTACTTACCTGTGTAGAAAATGACTGTTTCATGCCATATTCAGTGATGGGGAGCGTTTCCCATCTTGTCCAGCCAGCATTGACCATTTGCCACTTTGATATGATTCATCTGGTGCCCAAGAGGCCTGAAAAATGGGACATGCTATCCAGTTTAATCACCAGGGAGTGGCTATCATTCTGGCACTGGTTTAGTGCTAGCCCTTAGTGTGGCTTTGTTTGACTTGTCCCTTTTTATCTGCATTCTGAGAGTGCAGCTGCTCACAGGAATATAAGATTCAAACCTTCTTGCTGTTGGCCAGTCACTAGATATAAATGACCTCCCACTGCAAGCTTGTCACTTCCATCTGGTCAGCACCTTCATTAGAGAGTTGATCTCCAGGAAGAGGGGTATTCTGCATGCCAGAAGCTTCAGGAAGAGTATTAAACTTAGAACATAGCTGTTCACTGAGCTATCCTCAACCCCCAAATGGGGGCTCGTTCCATCAGGGACCTTTACAAACTTTATTTTTTAATATTTATCAAAAGGAGAAGGCCCAAGACAAGCTTCCTTTCTATGGAATTCTGTTGTTTAGTAAGCTTTCCATAACACCCCTCTCATCTATTTCGGTTTCTTGCATCCCATTATAAACCGAGAGAAGAATGCAATCTTTGGAAGCTTCAAGCATACACATTGAGTTTGGATCTTTTCTGGAGATTGAGCAAGGGAGAGAAAGCATGCACACGAGTGTAAGATGAGTTTGGAATGCCCTTTGGCTGTGGCATTGTCATAACCATCTCCATTTATTGTATTCTTACCATCATTACCAGGTATAAACCCTTTAAATTCCCCAAATTGTGAAAACCAATTCGAATTCGATACATGATACACATGCAGTTTATATGTGCACATACACCTACTCCATGGGCTCATTTACATAGTCCACCAGAGCTGATTTATGCTGTGGATAGATTTCTGCAGTTCTGTTTTGATGTTTGTTTGATGCAGTAGCTATACGTTCAAGTGTTCCCTGACTTTGGAAAATACTCATGTCAAATCCTCACTAAATTGCCCATGCTGTTTGTAGCCAGTGCTACTAGGTGTCTTTTAGAATATCAGAAGGCTGTGGAGACAAAATAATCTCCTTGATTATAACACAGGGTTCTGTAGTAGTTCTTTTGAGCATATTGCAATTTTCAGTTCCTCCTTGAAAAGTCTTTCAGTAGAAGTTAGCAGTGTTCCCATGCTCATTCATAACCTCTCAATTAAGTAATTTTTAGCTATATTCACTTGCTGCAGCCTGTTCAGTCCCGTCTTTATGAGATTGCCAACTCCTGTCACTTATCATTGAGAAACTACATTATTTTACACAGCCACATTTTCTAAGAGAATGAATCTGTTGCTATCAAATGATCAATGTTGTGTTAAAGGGGTTTCTTAATAGCAGACATTTAAATAGCTCATCTTAATAGTCCAACAAGCCCACTGGCTGTTTGTACCAAGTATAAGGCTGGATCAGGTTCTTCCCATTCAACCTTTGCTATAAATTCTTAACTCAGTAGCTATGAATGACTGAAAAGGATTGATGATGGCTAAAATTAACCTTGGCAAGAAAGAAAAGCAATGTCATAGAGAGCCTTAGGTATTCTAGGGTGTGCCAGAGGATGAATTCAGATGGTAGCCAAAGGGGAAGGTTTTTGGTTCACCAAAGTAAAAAAATATATATATATATTTTTATAGTAACATCTGTTAAGTAAAAATCAAAATACAAATAGCTTGTGGTAAAATATACTTCGTGGTGTTGCTGAATTTTTTCTGATAGGATATGAATTGATGAATTAAAATCATGTGGGTGATTTTAGTAAATGAAAGATATTTTTATATTGTGCTGGGCTGTTGATTTTATGTTATGGTTTCTAATACATATTCATCTCACATTTGGACAGATACAGCAGATGGTGTGTCTCAGGAGCTCTTCTCTGCTGGCTTGGTTGACGGTCATGATGTAGTTATAGGTAAATTGATTTTTAGTATGCAGTATCATTTTGTTGATATATCAAATGGAAATGTGTTCAGAAGCAAAATTTTTCATTAAGGAATTATTCGCACTGAAATTTAAAAGAGAATCTTCGTAAATTCTTATGTTTGTAATGAAATTGCATTAAGAATCATATTTAATTTTCTTCAGAGGTGTTTCATGTATTTCCCTCCCCTTATATAAGCATGATTTATCCAATGGAATATCACAGAGAACAAATCATAATGTGCTTCTGGTATTTAAGTTGGAGAAGACCCTAAAGGTCATTCAAGCCAGTTCGTTTGTTGTCCAGGTAAGGAAACAGATTGTTAGTGAAGTTCTGAGTTTCTCCAGAGCCACGCAGCAGGGTGTGGTGTCTCTTTATTTTGAAATCCTGGGTTTTTCTACAGTTCGTCTTTTTATTTATTTATTTATTTATTTATTTATTTATTTATTTATTTTTGTCTGAATGAAAAAAATATTTACCTACATGGAGTTAGGGAAGCTCATGTGACCCAAGCATGCTGATAGAACTAGCAACAGGTAGATCTGTCAAGAACTGGGAGGTACACATCACCCAAGAAAGCATCATCTTAGTCTCACCCAAGAAAGCCTGGCATAGCTGACTCTGCTCAGCCCAGCCGCTCCATGCTCCCCTGGAAATAATGAGTCTACAGGGAGTTTATAATGTGCTCTGTCACTGTGCACGCTTAATAATGACTCTGAGTGATGCAGTTAGTTAATATATGATTTATAAAGCATTCTGTTAATTATAATAACATTAATGAGAAGAATGTATTAAGGTAAGCTATTCTTCTGAAATAATTCTTCAAAATACTCTTCCAAAAAAATAATGCTTGAAATTGCATGTTGTTTGTTTTGTATTGTATTAACCTTGAGACAGAGTGTCTCTCTGTGTAGCTCAGGCTGTCCTAGAATTCCGCCCCACCATGGAATCCAGACTATTCTCAAACTCTCAGAGATCCATCCATACGTCTCTGCCTCCTCAGTGCAGGGATTAAAGGTGTGCACCCTCATGCCTTGTTTCATATTCTACTTTTTAAAAAATTCACTTACTACAAATGTGTGACTTGGGGAATTTGAGACAGACTTGCACATTTATTGGGATTGGCTTCTAGAAACCTGGTAAATAGATTGTTGTAAAGTAAATTTCTATATTTTATTTAAATGGCAATATACACCGGTTTATAGTGTAAGTTATAATTCTGGCTAAACACTCAGTATCACTGTTTTATATAAACAAATGTTATGAAAAATACGAGAGAGGAAAACTAAATTCCTTTGTGTAAATTATAGGCCAAATGTATACAATTAGAATTCTCCATTTGCTTTACCAAGTAGGGAATACATAAAACCTTCCATATTCTAAGTGAAACTTACATATATGCATGCATATATTATGTATCCACGTGTGCTTGTATCTCTTCATTGATCCTTATCTTTAAACTCACACCTTTGTTTCTTAGTTTACCCCAAGAAATAATGAGATAGTTAATGCCAAAACCAGAATACACTGAAATATCTTTAAATATCCATAAAGAGAACTGTGTTCCATGGACAAGTAGACAGATTTAACAATTAATTGCCAAGTGCAAGTAAGCCTCTTTAGCTCTTAATGTCCCCCCAGTAGGAATGAAATTGTTGGGATGGGGGTTGAGGGAAGTTTTTGTTCTTTTGCTTTTACTTACTGCAACAAGGCACAGTAGCTAATGCTGGACCTGAAGTTGCTCGCCTCAGGCCTCTGCACCTCAATACTGAGATTAAACATGTGCATCACCACACTCTGCTCGAAGCTTGAATTGATGCTGGCAAGAGGCTGGGACTGACAAGTAGAAGACTTAGAGACAGCCGTCGTTCACAGCTGTTTTAGGCATCACCTCACCAGTGACTTATAGTCAAATCTAGTGGGGGTTTGTCCGATATTCTCAGACCAATCTACAGGGTAGTTTCTTTTTTGTTGTTATTGTTTGTTTTTGTTTTACCTGCAGCAGGGTCTTAGCTAGCCTCTAACTTGCTACACGGCTCTGAGGCTATCCTCTGGACTAACAAGGTTTTGGTTATTGTTGAGTTTTTTTTTTAAATAAAGTAATAAATGAAGGCAGCATTCATATTTAACTTATTAAAATGTGCTTTAAGTATAGTATATAACCAAAAGGATTATAGTTTTTTATTATGCCTTAATTACTTATCCTTATAAATTTTATTTTGCTTTGTTTCCCCCTTGTTGGGCCTAGAATATTTCTATATGAAGTATGTTGGGGAAAACTAAGTATGTAATTCCTCCTTGTATGTCAAAACAACCAGTGCCCTTGACGGGCATCACACCTATGGCTTTACAGATGGTGCATGTGCATTTTATCTGATGGTCAAACCCATTCAATAATGTAGAAGGGGCAGACTCTTTTAGTCACTGTTTTACGTGTGACCCTAAGATCAAATGACGTCTGGAGGATGTAACCTGCAGTTATTGACACCAGGGTTTCTTGACTCCGAGATCTTATCCTTGTCCAGGCATTGCAAACAGAGAGTTTTGTCCAGTATCTTCAGCCTCCGAAAGTGCTGATTTCTGTGCATCATAGGAAAATAACAAACAAAATAAAAACTACTTATTGTTTTCCCAAAGCAGTATCATTTTAGTTGTTCTTTAACAGAAAAGATATATTTATTCCTGTCCCCACTAACCAGTCTCAGAATTTCTCTGCTGTCTCCCTTGGCATCCCTCCCACTCTTTACTCCATAGGACCCAGGGGCACCTCAGAGCTTTTATTTCTCGAATCTTAAGAATTTCTTTCTTTACCCTACATGTTAGTACAGCTATTTTCTTCCAACATAGGAAAATTTGCTAAAAGACCCACCTCTGTCATCACTTCCTTTCTTACCATGACCTCCTGAACAAACTCCAGCCAGACCTAGACCTTCCTGCTCCACTCAAACTGTTATTTTCAAAGCCACATCTGGAGAAGGCAGGCCTGACAGTGAGATGACAGATGCAGTGTTGGGTGCAACAGGAGCGGAGTGAACAATGTGGTGTTACAGGACCTGTGATCTGAGAATGGCTGCCACCTTCCCAAGTCTGAGGTTAATTATCTGTCTTCTTAATTGGCCTGTCAAAAGTACCGGGCCTAGAAGGTAGGGCCTTCCTCCGTGATCAGCTGTTCATTTGGGTTTGTTAAAAACCCACCCTTCTTTGTTCCTGCAACCTAGGGAGTGATTTCTTCTTAGTATTTTACTGGTTCCTCTTCATCTTTCTGACCTGTAGATGTTGATGTATCCAGAGAATCTAAGGACATTTCCTTGCTTCTGCAGTCACTTCCTCTTTTGGCGTGTCATCTGGAATGGCATTAATCACCTTCTGTTCTTCAGATTTCTGACACAGGCCCTTACTTTGAATTGCAGACTCAGCCAGATTTTGTTTTTAAAATCATCTTCCCCCAGGAGGGCAGTCAATATCTGAAATTTAATTGTCAGTCTCCAAAATGCAGCCCTTGGTGCTTCCTCCCACCGTCTCTCTCAGGGATACATTACTCTGTGTCTAGGTGCTCATGCCAACACTTGGGAGTTACCCATGACTTTTCTTTCTCCCTTACCCCACTTCCAGAGTGTCATGTGCATGGCATCTGTTAGTCATCTCCTTGGTTCTCTTTTGTGACAAAATACCCAACAGAAACAGCTCAAGGAAGGGAGGGTTAATTTTGCCTAACAGCTTGAAAGGATACAGTCTCTTGTGGCATGGAAGGCATGCCAGTGGTGTTCATGGTGGCTGGAGCATTATCCTCCGCTCTTGGCAGACCAGGAAGCAGAGATCTCAGAGAACCCTAGGTCAGTAGATACATTTTACCTATTAAATAATCAGCAACTGAAATATAAAATGATGTCTATTGCTTTGGGGAAAAAATAGGCTCCTCTAGCTCCATCCTGCATATTGCAATTAGGTAGTGTATCCAAAAGGCTGGTAACCTCCTCCAGCAGCTGCAGATCAGGTATTCAAATATATGATCCTGCTTTTCGGGGTAGGGGAGCATTTCACATTTAAAGCATAGTATCTTCTTCTAATCCCCTCGCATCCCTCAGCTAGAGTATCACCACTGTGTCCCAGATTCTGTCCACTAGAGAGCCAAGTAAGTTAAATCAGACATAAAAGTCCTGTGATTCCAGGTACGTGAAATACCCAATGCAGGCAAATATACAGAGGGAAAGGAAAGTAGTGGAGAGGCATTAGAATGCAAAGGGTTTGAGGATTTGTTTTGAATGTGACAAATATTTTGGAATTAAAAGTAACAATAGAGACTGTACCCCAAACCACTGAATTGTTCAAAAGGAAGAATTTTCTGTATGAGTCACATCCCAATCGGAAAAAAAATTGCCCAGATTACACTAACACTTTCACAAACTCTACAGTAGCTTCCTACCCATATGCCAGTGTTCTGTACCCCTTCACTGTACCTCCCCCCACACACAAGCACTTCTCAAACAACCTGTCTTCTCTTCACTCTGCTCCCACCCATCAGCTGCAGCATCCTGTAACACCGGCAAGCTGCACTTGCCTCTCTTCCTGAATGTCCCCTCTGAAAGCTCACATAGGCTCACCCCATACCTTTTGGTGCTTTCCCGGGGTGCCTTCCCTGACTCCCCTACTCCAAATGACATGCCCTTCCCAGCTTTCCACCATCGTCATTGCTTTGTACTTTCTACATTGTCTTTCCTCGTGAAAGCACAATATGTTTTTCACTTAGGAAAATTATCTGTAGGATTTCTTCTTGAACCCAACCCTTTCTCCCTCCCTATTCAGATAGCATCTCATTATGTAGCCAGGCTGGCCTCGGGTTTGCGATCCTCCTGCCTCAGCCTCCCAAGTACCACACCAGGCTAAACATTAGTTTCTTAAAAGTGGTCGATTTTATCTGTGTTCTAGACTGATCCAGACCCACTGCCACAGTGCTCCCCTTCTGCCAACAAACACTTGTCCAAAATTCTGTTCGGATCTCCACACCTATCTCCTAACATTTTCACTAGAAAAGAATCGTATTGAACATAGGATACTAGTATTTAGAGACCCTTTATTTTGAAGGCTTTAAAATTTGAGTAGCCTTTACAAAATGAAATAAGCTCACATGAGAAAGGCTGCACACACACAAAAAATAGCCTTCTCATGTGCATTTCTTCAGCTTATATAATATAAAATAGCTAACATTTAAATAGATTAAAAGTCTGTTTTTTCCCATCAGCATTTTCTTTTGAGTTGGAGGAAATGCTTATGGTAGCATGAAAAGGCTGAGAAAAGCAGTAGCATCTGTTGTAGAGCAGTGGGTGCTGTGGCTTCTGCTATAGCATAGCAAACATAGGTTACGAGAGGCTGCATTACCTAGCCGCAGGGTAATCTGCCTGGAGTGGGAAAAGCTTGGCAAAGCGCCATTTGGACTGAAGGAAGGCCGTGGATGGCACCAAATGATGGCTTTCATTCAGAGCAAGGGCGGCACAAAATTAAATACACAGCTTATAGAGTGAACTCAGAAACACGCTTCACTTAACGCTCAAATTCAGCACTACCTTAGGCAAGAGACAGGAAACACTTTTAGGCCCTGTGTAAACAGGCATGCAAAAGATGGCACTGCCTTCTGGGTGGTTAAAAAAGTAAATTTGTGAGATGAAAAACTAAATGATATGCCTATATAAATTTGCTTATCTTGTCTGCCTAGGTTGGCTGTAAAATGTAAACAGACAAGAGCCGAGTCCTTATTCCAGTTATTTCAAAGAGGATTACCAAGGAAAAACTGATAGGGAGGACTCAGAGAAAGCCCCGTCTCTCCCCTGAGAAAAAGTTGCCCTTTGGAAAATGAGGTTCTCCCTAGGAGGTGGCTATGCAGAACAACTCGGCTTTCTCTAAATAATAAAATTAGTTCTCAGTTTTGTTCTGGACTTGTGCATTGTAGTTTTCTTCAGTGAGTTTAGGAACTTCACCAGTAGTAAAAGGGAATAGGGCAGGTGTCATAAGCCAGTGTGTTTGTAAGGCCTATGGCACAACCTCTCTAAGCTGCCCCACCCACAGCCTGCAGGGCCCAGTGCAGAGGCCAGGGTTCAAAGGCTTGCACTGAGGAGGGAAGGCATCTGGGGCAGTGAGTGTCTGAGCAGAGTGTCTGCTGACGGATGTCACTTGGGTTCTCTGTCACCATTCCTGGCTAAAACCATATGTCTACTTTCTTTAAGTGGAGTTTGAGACCAGATGTTAGAATTTCTATCTCCAAAGAGGGAGATACATCTCTACACTAATTTATACAATTTTACTCTGATGTTTTAAGCCAGAATGTTAGCACTACAATGAAGCTTATTTTTAATGATGTGTTTTTATTACACTTTATTGTGCATTATTAATATATAGACATGGTTTATTATATATATATATATATATATATATTATATATATATATGTCCTCATCAGTTCTTTCTGGGCTTTCAGACATGTTCATATTTCTGGAATAATTCTCCACACCCGAAGAATCCACGTAAAATATGCTTGCTCTTTAAGACTCGCCATATATATCCCCTCCAAGCAGCCTGCCCCTCTGCCTGCCCCTTCACACTCATAAGCTGGAGGACAGCCTGTCCTTGTGTAGATCCCCAGAGAAGTAGGTTTCACCACTCCGTGGCATGTAGTACTCCTTTCACTTTTCGTCAAGGCTGGAGGTGCCTTTCATGCAAGCTCTGTCTGCTGAGTTATCGGTTCTATTACCCTTATCCCTTACAGGTGCTGAGTTACATTATGGGTGCAGAAGTACATTTAAACCCATTTCACAAATTTAGCACTAAACCAGTATATGAGCTAGTTCTGGATGGTAAAATCATCGCTGCACCTTTAAAATGAAATAGTGAATGGCTGAGGTTTTATTTGTGTTTCTTTGTTTGCCTTTCTTCCCCTCTTTCTCATCACATGACTTTTAGGAAGGAGTTCTAAGGTCTTACAGTGTCTCTTTTCCACTAGGATATGCTCAGAATTTGGGTACTTTTCAGAGCGTAGACAGTGAGATTCCCTACATCAGTATCTTATCTGGGATACTTCTTACAAGTGTATATTTCTGGGTTCCAAAGTCAGGCTCCAGCTATGGGCATCTTGGGCAGAGAGGGTGGGAATTAGCATTTTTACAAGCATCCCAGGTACGTCTTACATATACTTGGGCTTCTTTACTTTCTATTTGCAATAGCCTCTAGCAGTTGCTCTTGCCTCATTAAATCACTGTATCTTCACAGTATCATTAATCTTCTTTGGTTTTTTCTGCTTTGTTTAGTTATCTCCTTGGAAGTCTGCTTATAATCATGTTAGTCAACTTTTCAAGTGTGTGTGTGTGTGTGTGTGTGTGTGTGTGTGTGTGTGTGTGTGTGTGTCTGTGTGAATGGTATGGATACTGCATGTGTGAAAGAGCCTCACTGGTGAAAATTTTTACTGTCATTAGTATTTACTCTTTAAAAAAATTAAAACTAACATTGTTGGAGCTAGAGAGATGTCTCAGTAGCTGAGAGCATTCTTTTTCCTAGAGGGTCTGGGTTCAATTCTCAGCATGCACATGGCAGCTCTGAATATCTGTAAGTCCAGTCTGAGGAAATCAACACCCTCTTCTGTCATCCTTGAGCACCAGGCATACATATGCTTCAAAGACATACATGCAACCCAAACACCTTAAACAATTTAAATTTAAAAAAAATACTAATATTGCTGCTCAGGATGGAATAGGCCCCGAGGGGGTTTCCTCTTTTGTTTTTCTAGGTAATAATAAAGCATTTTAGGCTCCAAAGTCTGCAAGTAATAGAAGCTTAGCTTGCTTGGGAAGGGAACAGGTGGTGAGGTGTGCACTGCTATTCTCTATCTCCCTTCAGCATTATTTGAGTCTGTTCTGAGTGATTGCAATATTGAGCAGCAGTGCACTGCACTTCTATGATAAAGCCTATAGAAAGAGCAGAGAAATTTTCTTATATTCAGTTCAGTGAGTGTTTCTACCGTGTTTAATGATGTTGAAATCGAATGAAGAAAAGTTTTCCTTAACAAAATAGCCTGTATTGCACAATTGTGCTATTTTTTAAAAATGGTGGTGGATAGCTTTTTGAAAAGAAGACAATTCCTTACATACTTTCTGGGAATCAGTTTGAATAATGCCAGTAAATGTAGTTGAATAGTTCTTGATCAAAAGTTATAGATTGAAGAAAAGCGGGAGAGATGGCTCAGCAGCTAAGAGCACTCACTGGTTGTTCTTCCAAAGGACTTAGCACCTACAGGGTGGCTCACAACTCCGGTTCCAGAGAATTCGACACTCTCTTCTAGGGACTGGTGCATGGACATACATACTGGCAGAATATCTGCAAACATTTTTTAAAATTAAATTTAAAATATAAAACCAAAAATCTGTGTTGAATTCAATCATCCAGGGAATCAGAAATTATGTCTTTCTTGAGAATGCTGTGTTGATTACTTTGCTTAAATATTAAAAAAAAAACAGTAGTAAACATTGGACAGTTTAATACGACAGGGTTCCCAATTTTACCAAAATGCCAGTTGACTGTAACTCACTGCTCCTGGCTGTCTAAATACCATCTTTGCTCAGTAAATGTAAGAGTCACAGCACAGGGAGGAGTATTATGATGTCTGGACAGACACATGCATAGGAACTGTTTTCCAAAATGATTGGCTTTTGATAAGTGGTGGCTGACCTGCCCTTTATAAAGAGCTTCTGATTGATGGCCATCGAGTAAATTCAACACTGTCTTTCAAAATGTGCACATGTGCCATTCCAGGAAGTTCTACTATAAAGTAGCATCTGTCTCCCTGAAGACGGTCTCTGTTTCTATATTACATGATTATGAATTAGTACAGCAGTCAGCTGGGCTGTAAACCCTGTTTACCAATTAACATTGTCACTTTTTATTCACTTAGAAGCTGGTACCCTCTGTAGAAAACTCCTGGTAAAGATAGATTCCAGCAAAGATTTGTCACTTAAGTGAAGTAAGAGCTTGCCAGTGGATTAGTATAGGCCCCTAGAGTCCTGCTCTTTTCAGATGCTTTAAACTGTCCTGCTTTAATCAAAATGTTAATCTACCTTTTAGTTCTAAAATCTGATATGCATGAAGATTCTGCTCAGTCCAGCCAAACTTTCTATCTGTTGGATAAGCACAAAATTGTCAATCTTTTCTTGTGACAAGGCCATCTTTCTGATAGAATTAATTAAAGTAAGTTCATTTGGCTAAGAAATGTGTGTGTGTAGTGTAGTGTAGTGTAGTGTAGTGTAGTGTGGTGTAGTGTAGTGTATATCCACTTGACCAATCTCTGGGCTTACATCTAACTATTCCAATACTAGTACATCATTTTAGATACAGACATATGATCATGTGTGCATATTAATAGTCTAGCAGGTTTCTCTCACTACCAAATGAAATTTCACTGCTGTTATTTTTTTTAATGTACTAGTGTATCTCAACATCCTTTCTTATACATCATGAAATAGAGCTATTGCTTAGCCAATCAAAGGAAATGAAGAGCCAAGAAAGAAAATAAAGTCCATATTTTTGGCTCAATATTGGTTAATATCACTGTATTGGTATCATATCCAATTATATCTCACTCTGATCTTGTATCTTGAATTTGATTATCACTTTTTGACAAAAGCCTCTTGCACACTCTAAGAAAACCCAGCTCTGAATCTTAATCTTGTACCACACAAGTTTAACCTGGCAAAATGCTGTTGTGCCTGAGACCATTTTAAGACAAGAAGAGACTTTCCTGATCCCTTCCAAAAAAATCTAACATGCGCTTCTCATCAGGCCTGTGCTCTCCCCAGTGTAAAAGTCAACATTTGCATAAGTTGGTCAAAAGCAGAAGCTGTTTTTGCTAACCCATGACATCCTCTTCATAGTGCAGGTTTTGTAGGCTTCTGTGCCTGATGAGGTGCAGAACTACTGAGTGGGAAACCACAGCCAGGAAAACATCATAAAATCCATGGCCATAAATTCCTGGTCTTGACTGTACATCCTTCTGCCCAGAGCAAGCACACTGGTGGCAAACACTGGAGGATCTGTCTGTTCATTTGACTTGGGAAACAGTTTTTTTTTTTTTTTTCCTGACTTAATTTCTTAACAGTGAAATGCCTTCAACCCTTAGTGAATTTCTTCAGCCATGAGCTCTACATCACTGGATATGAGGATATCTTATACAAAGCATCTTTTCTGCAATAGACCCTTTGAAGGGCTAATTTTATAATGAGCTCTTGAGATGTCTTACCAAATTGTGTTTGTTGGCCAAGGTTCCGGAAAGCAGTATTTCCATGACTTAGTTCTTAATTGACCTTCCTTTGCTGTGGTGACTGTTGCTTCCTTACACGTCTTTCCCACAGTTTTGTTTGTTTGTTGGGACAGGGAGCTTTTTTCTTTTCGTTTCTTTCTTTTTAATTCTTTCTAATTCTTCTGTTTGTCAGAAGACACACATCATCATCATGATGGTGAATGATGAATCATAAGGCAGTGGCTCCATACAATGATGCACTAACTTCCAGAAATAAAGAATATGGCTTAGAAGATGTGATTTAGATGGTATCATTTTTAGGAAGCATAAAAAAATGTGATAGATTAGTTTGGTTAATGGGCTCAGCCTTTGGCATAATAGGTTTGTTGAGGATGTCAAGATTTCTTTGAAAAGAAAATTAAAGATGGTGTTCAGTGTTTGAGGTAGGTAGGTAGGTGTGTGTGTGTGTGTGTGTGTGTGTGTGTGTGTGTGTGTGTGTGTGGTGTGTGTGTGATGTGTGTATGTGTATAATGGAAATTAACTTAGTTTTTTTTCAGAATATATTTTGTATCTAATACCTATCCTTCATGTAACCCTGAGCAGTGGTTTTATGTTGTATTAACACTGATAGCTTAGTTTTCTAGACATATTTGGAAATATCACTGCAGCTCATATATCTTCAGATTAGTTATTAGCCACACATAAAACCATTGACTATTACTGGGAATTCCCAAAGAGAAGTGTCTCAGAGGTTCTTCGATTACCTTACCAGTGCTAATTAGCATGTGGTGATTTCTCTGGCTCCCATCTCTCTCCTTAAAGAGATAGCTCAACAATGTCACCAAGTAAACTATGGACCCCAGTGTCCCCATCAGGTGTGCTGTCACCAGAAGGCTCCGTGGCACTCTATATACCCAGTCATCAAGACCCTGAAGCTACTGTAGCTATTCAGTGAATAAAGCATTTCACCTACTCTGTGCCAGGTATATCTGCCACACAAAGCAGCCAGAGTCATTGCCCTGGTGAAGCCCAAAGTCTAACATGAACACAGGCATTCAGTAAGCCAGTACATATTACCTGTGAGATTGCAAACCACAAGAGGTGCTGTTATGAAGGAAACAACAGTGGGTTATAAAGACAGTTACAGACATGGGGCGCAGTTGGATCTGGGAACCAAGAAGTCCTTTCTGGGAGAGATGAGTGCTTGAGCCTAAATCTGATTCCCCTTTTTCTCTCTAATTATGTTTATTCTGTGAAATTTGTTTGTTTTTATTGATTAGTGTTTTTTACACTTTGGTGACATGTGTATAGTGAATTCCGTTTACTCTCGTCCCCCCTTTTATCTCACCTTCTTCAGCCTCACAAGTCCCTTCCCCACATTCAAGTCTTTGTGACTCACTGATTTTTTTACCTGAACAGACCATATGACCTTCAGTTCAGAGCTACTAGTTGGAACTTGGTGGCTTCAGCATGGGTATACAACTAATGACAATGAGTGTCTCCCCCAGAATCCATCAGTAGCCAGAAGTTCAGCACAGAAGGAAGGAAGGGTCCCATTAACGACTCCCCGACCCATGATTGGGTGTTGACAGGCCCAGTGCAGACAGTTGCACTCGCTGAGACATCGTGCTTGCAGTGGGTCTATCATGCTCTCAAGGTTGCTTTGTGAAGTCCTTCTTCCCACTTCCAGTTCTTAGCTGGTGTTTTCTGAGCCTTAGAGAGGTGAAACAGATGTCCTGTTTAGGACTAAGCATTCAGCCTTCACTGTGCACCTTGAGCAACCCTAAATCTCTGCGTGCAATCCTTTCTCGGTAAAGACAAGAGTCTCTGATTAAGGACAACACTGCCATTTATCTGTGGGTTTAAACAGGAATATTTAGAATACAAGTTGGTGCCACATCAGTTTGGCTTTAAAAGAAAATCCCCCTAGGGCTTATGACCTTCACAGCTATGGGTTTTTGATTTGGTTTACAGTATCAGGCATGAATTCCATCCCATGCTACAGGCTTCAAATCCAATTAAGAGAGCAGTTTGCTATCCCAAAGCATCCTTACCTGGAAAGTTGTTGTTATAGTTCATAGGGTTCACAGTAGGTAAGACTGATAGTACACGCACATACACATATGCACGCACACACACCCCACACTGACAGCATCCTGCATAGGACCTCCAGGCACTATGAGAGCTACCTGCAGAGAGGAAGCTTCCAGCTCAGTTCCATTTTGACTCTTCTATATCTTGCAACCAGGATGTGTGACGTCTTCAACAACAGGGTCTTATCATGTAGTTCTGATGGGCAGCCAAGAGGAATGGCAGGGGCCTGGATTGTTTGGGGGGCGTTTATGGCCTTTCTTACCAACAGCTCATAAAGAGGTCTCAAAGCTGGTATTTCTAGGGCCACACATGTAGAACGTCTTTATTCTAACTTATTTTTTTTAACTTATATCTTTGATTAGCTTACAAAGTAATAGGTTTTATATGTCCTTTTCCCATACATCCTTCATTTGGAGTAACACTCCCTCTTATTTCCCTCATCCCTACTGTCATCCCTGCTTAAACCTTATTCTCCCCAGTGATCCCCCTCTCTACTTTCCTATCACTTGTGTTCTGATGTCTTCCATCTCTTAAGACCCCTCCAGTCACCCATGCCTGAGTCAAGTCAGCACCACAGAGGGACAGGCATACAGTCCTTGAAGACTGAGAGACAAGAGCTGAAATGTTTCACATTTCTAGATTCATTTGTATTTGAAGGTTTTGAAAACTCACTGGTAATTTAATGTTTGGGGACCCAAAAGAACTTCAGTGACACCATTCAGGAATTCTCAATCCAGTTATTCCATCCTAGGAAAATTAGAATTTCGAGAAAAGTCAACACACAGGCATTAATTGCAGGCCATTTTCTTCACTTTAATTGGTGACCAAAGAGCCTTCGTGACATTAGTGACCAGTGGGCCTTCATGTATAATTTCAAAGAGAGTGAAGCATGTTTTCCATTTCACAAGATTGCCTTATTCTCACACAAATTATGATGTGGGTTGAGGTAGCACCATACATGCAGTAGAACTATTATTGTTATAATAGAGAACAGAAGCATAAAATATTCATGTTCATTGAGTTAAAGCAAACCTGCTGTTTCAAGCCCATTAATTGCAGTAGAATTGAGTGAATTTTCTTTCCGGGACTAACACTATAATTACCTAGATTAAAGTGAGCATGCAAAGCACTGCACGTTCCGAATGCTCACTTTCTTAGTACAGGAAAAATAAGCCCCTGTTTTTCCTACCGTTTGTCCTGGCAAACTGGCAGTGGGCCCTGGACAACGTTTGCTTGTGATTTCTGGATGTTTTGTGAGTGGGGAAAGTTGTCTGGTCTCACTAGTCATTCCTTTGTTTCCATCTTCCCTTTAACTGGCTTTATTCTCTCCATTGTGCTGCCAAAGGAAAGAACTGTGGAAGCTTGTGAGCACTAGAGATGAATAGTGGTAGAGAAACCATCCAGTGTTAGAGAAACAGCCATGCAGGCTGTGGTCTGCATACTGGCATTGTTAGTCACCCAACTACAGATTGGTTCCGGCGAACTCCATAACCAAATGCTTGGTTATTCACAAAAGCAGTTGCTATCTCTGTCTTGAGTGGCTGCATGGCCTTCCATTGTGCTAGGCCTGTTTGAGGCTCCCGTACCCCAAGTGCTTGGATCTGAGGTATTTCGGACTTGAGAATAGTTTTTTAAACTTTTAAATAGTTGCCTGTGTATGGAGCCTAAACCTGATCATAAAATCCATTTGCATTTCATACTCACTTTATAGAAGTAGCTTGAAGGCAGTTTCATACAGTGTTTTCATCGTCATATGCCTGAAAAAGATCTTCAAGTTTCACAGTGTGGTGTTTTCTGCTGGTGGCATCGTGTCAGTGCTTAAAAGAGGTTTGAATTTGGAGCATTTCTGACTTTGGAGTTCTGATTAGGGATGCTCAATGTGTTTAAAACAGCTTTGTCTTTATTGAGATCCTGAGAAGCTGCCGAGGAGAGCATGTGTTTCAGGGAAGGAGCGCAGTGTTGCCAGTAAGGCAGGTTCCTTTGGTCTGTCAGTTAGCCCATGCAAGTGTGTAAAGTCTGGAACTTAGTTCCCCTTTCCAGCCCTCAATGCCTTCTGTCCTCACAGTAAACTCTTTAACCCAGGGCTTGCAAGGGATGCTGGGCAACAGAAATAGTCCAGACTTAGGGCTGGCTTCTCAGTGGAGGCAGGTAACATTTTGTACTTTGTGTTTTAGACCTAAATCGTCTACCTCTTGTACAGTATAAGATTTCTTTCATGGGATCCCATCCCCATCAGAGACTCTCAAGCAAAATTGTGGTTTTCCAACTACAATGGTCAGGAAATGCCAGTGGAAATGATCTGAGCTAACTATAGACCTACTAAACACCACCAGCTTTGTGAATTTATCTGTGCCTCCTTGGTGCTACAGAGAGTCACTTTCTCTTCTTTGCCCCACGTCAGGCTGAAAAGTGCTATGAAACATAAGATGAAAGGGTGCTAAGAAGGGACTAGGCAGCTAGATAAATTGCTCTAAATCTCTATCCCCTGGGGATGAGTCTTGAGACACCTCCTCCTTGTCTTTTCTGATTGTTCCTTGTGCACTTGGCTCCTGCATAGGAGGACCACCAATGCCTCAAACTTCAGAGGTGAGGTGAACCCTAGGTGCCATGATTATTCTGTACCCTAGATCATACTCTGAGCCGGAGGCTCATTGCTGAACTTTAGTTCTTTTCCCAAAAACTTTCTTCTCCTCCTGCCCCAGGAGTTGGTGACAGGAATGTCCAGCAGCTTACAAGGACTCCACAACTCATTCCAAGCAAACTTTTTTTTTCCTGCAAGGAATGGCCCTTAGAAGCTCTCAAAATGCCTGTCTTGGTATGTGTTGACTTAGCATTATCCATTGCTAAATAAGCCCTTTGATAGTGTGGGGTTGACATCACTATGACCCCTTTGTGGGACATCAGATATATTTGGTGTGGCCCTTGTAATCGTCTCACTAAATAGTCTTAGCTCTTCTAAAATGTCTTCCATAAAACACTCATTCTCGGTGTAGGTGATTCTTCAGAAAATTTATTAGATCACTTTTAGGTTATGCCACGTAGCGTCACATATCTTTCCTGTGTGCCATTGAGACAGGTTATTTGCAACCAGTTTTTAAAAGCGAAGAATATGAAAGAGGAGGAAAAACCAATGTGTGCCTTCAGTGGGGGCCTGTATTTCATAGGTGAGTATCTCACACTTGACAGGAGAGCGACATCTAGTTTGTTTATGTATTCTCCTTTGGATTCCAAATGCTGTGTAGAAAACCCTCTTTTATGGTTGGTGCACAGTTGGTGCTTCGATGCTGATTGCGTTGTTTTGTTCTGTTCTCGTAAATCTATTTGGTATGCAGAAATTCACCCTTAATTATATATTATAGGCTTTCCCCTGACTTGAAACCATGACTCCTTTTGTTTGAATATGTTAAAAAATAAATCCCAGACTGTGAAAAAGTGATTTTTTTTTCAAAATTACTGCAGCCCACATTTTCTATCTCAAGTCCTAATTTAATCACAGCTCTCAAGGAAATGAACCTCGGCAATCTTAATTGAGTGCCTCTGTGCCTGTGGAATACTTCTCCTCTGTTGGCATACCAAAATTGAAATTTGTTGAGCTTTGAGTTTTTACTGCAAAGCCTCCGAACCACAATTTAGTCAATAACCCATCGCATATCCTTTTTTTCTGCTCTGATTCCAGTGAACAGCACTTCTCTAGCCTTTGCTATCAAGCAGAGGCTTCACTCTTGTGGCAGCTCCAGTCTCTCCTACCCATGTGCTTTGCTTGGCCTAGACAAACAAGATTTGGGGATTAATTGCCAGCATTTAAAAAGCAGGACAGTTAGTTGATGGAAGAGCCCAGCCCTGGTTTGTCTCAGGAAAGCGAGAAGATCTGAATGCAATTGGGCATAAAATTCTTCATGGCAAACCTTCTGGATCCCCTCATCGATATGCAGTGCCCTTCTGAACCCCTGGAGACTACCAAGTCTTTGGTCTTGTGGAGTGCATCAGTGCTAACTAGGCTGTCTTTTCTCTTCCTGTACTCACAGCATGTCATTTGCACATGGCTAGAATATTTTTAAAGCAAGAACCACATCTGATTGTTCCAGCTAGTGAGGCTACAGGTGTAAGAATGCTGCCCAGTGTTTCCTTAAAGATCCCTCTTTCCCTTATGTCATTGTGAGTCATCAGCAGCCTCAGACTGTATCTGGGTTAGAAGAATATAGCATTTACCTAGTAGTTCATCTCTGGGAAACAGTTCAGGGCCAACTATTGGAATATGAAGTTCTAAGCTGTGATCCTGTTTCTCTAAGGACAAGGTAGGAGATCTGTGTTTCATGAGTGTTAATCAGAGTGTCCATCATAAGGGTCACTTCTGCCCTCACTGAGTCTCTTATACAGACTCCTAGTGATTTGTTAATGTGGTTGATGTGCTCACTATGGGATTGGTATGTGCTCCCATCCTAAAATGTAAAATTGCAGTATTGACTTAACGCAGCAAAGTCGTATGTACTGAAACAGCAGCAGCATAGGATGCTGTCTTTGCTCAGAGATGATTGTGCCGTCATCAAAATGTCCCTTATTGCTCCTGATTGTTCCTTTATGACGAAACTCTATGAGACCTCTTCCACTCCCATTAGGCACATACCTTTCCTAACTTTACCTTCTCGTTTCTGCTCAGGTGGACCATCATTACCCAGGTCAGCATCCACCCCTTATTACTCCAGCCAACATTTTGAATGGTGGTCATGGCTATGATACTCCAGTGTTAGTAACAATACAGGCAGACATAACCATTAAACTATTAACCTCTCCTTGGCTTTGTTTTTGCAGGCTACAATAGATGTTTATCATGATAACTTCCACCACAGGGAAGTATATATGTTGGAATATTTGTATTTTTTTCAGTAATAGCTTGCTTGGCCATTATGCCATTTAAATAATCAAAAACATTATGAGGGTTAGCAAGCTTTAAGGGTTTTTTGGTTTTGGTTTTTCAAGACAGGGTTTCTCTGTGGTTTTGGAGGCTGTCCTGGAACTAGCTCTTATAGACCAGGCTGGTTTTGAACTCACAGAGATCCACCTGCCTCTGCCTCCCGAGTGCTGGGGCTAAAGGCGTGCACCACCACCACCCAGAAGCTTTAAGGGTTTTTAAAGTGTGCCAAACATGTGTGCCACACCGTTTGGTACTTGATACACCTATGTAATATCAAGAGACCTTGCATTAGAAGCTGTGTGACTTGGAATCCCATTACAAATCAGATTTCTAATATGCTCTTGCCATTTTGGAATCCAGTTGAACACTGTAGCTTGGAATGCCTATCAGTGTTATTTATAGAAAATGTTGTCATTCCCATGGCTTTGTTGAGAGGGAGAAGTCACACATGAGGAACTATGTAAGCTCCATGTGCATGCACAGGGAGTTTTGTTTGCTTTGTTGACTAGTGTTTCTTAGGACATGAGAATAATGAAATATTTATTCAATAGACATTTGGTGGATGAATTAATGAATGAATTACTAATTTGACTCCAACACACAGTTGTTCGTATTATGAAGATAGATGTGATTCTTTTTGCTATTTGATTTAGTAGGTCTTAGTCAAATTGCTGGCATTTACTAGCAGCCAAAATTGGGGTTTGCATTTGAACTGTTGAGATTTATAGACTAAGCAGGATAGGCATTCAGAGTTTCTACCTTCCAGAATTATTTCTCAGAAGCCAGAAGTTAGATGTGCAATCGTTTTTTACTGTATTAGCCAGGCAAGAATGAATTCATCATTTTTATCTCCCCATTTCTCATTAAAAGACTAATGCCAATATCTCCCACAGAACACTGCCAAATTTCAGCTTGTGTTAAAGTAAGAACCTAGATGTACATTTCAACAGCACACAGTGGACTTATGGCAGATTAACTCCTTGGTAATGGAAAATATATACGACTGAGTGACCTCCAGCCAGCCAGAAATAAATCCTGTGCATAATCTTGCCAGCCTGTCAGTTGACTGTGCATAGGACCCCTTGTTTGTCTTAGGATGGCTTGCAGAGCAGGTGCCCAGCCACAGCAGTCTGCCCCATCTCTCTTCTGGGCAGCTGCATCTTTTATAAGCTGATGCCGAAAGTATGGCATTGTCATCCTTTGTCATTAAAGGAATCCTGCCTTATTGGAATGTCTGTTTGTGGGGAGTTTCCCTCTTTGTTTAGCTTCTGATAGCTGTTCATTTTGTCTTTGAGCATGCTTCTAATTCATTCTTAAGCTTTTGATTTATTGCATCTTTCCATTTAGCTCTGGGAATTTTCACATGAGATTTTCTTTTCATGTCAACTGGAAATATAAGTCTAGTGCCAGATGCTTTTAATATGTTCTTTGTACATCTGAGGTGGGTAACCTTGATCCTGATTTTTTTTTCCCCTCTGCTTGGGGCCCTGCCTATTTAACTGAGAATCTAATGGTGATTGATATGTTTTCTTTTGACTTCAGAATTTCTTGTAATTAACATAACTCCCTGCCTATAATTTATGTGATGCAAATAACCCTTAATTGGACTAAAGTGAATATTTCATTTTTACTTTTGTAAAAACAAAATCTTTCTCTCTTTCTGTGTGTGTGTGTGTGTAAATGTGCAAACCTGAAGTTCTTTTGAATTTCTCTGATAATGTACACCTGGAGTCCAGTTCTTTAGCTTGGTTCCACTGCCTCCGTCACCCACTGCACTCTGACCATCCCCTTCAGTAACTGTTCCTGTGTTAAAATCCACTTCTCTTTTATTTAACATCTTGGGTTTGTGTTTCTTCTTCTATAAAAATGAAATTAAATCCTTGAACCAAGTACAACTAATTCTTTGGGGACAGTGAATTGGAAGTGCTATGTGGCAGCAAGATTGCCATCTGGGCATAACTAGCTACTGGAGACAATCTTACAGGACAGCATGTCCTTAGTGCTGTTTATGGATAAAGCTGTAGGTCAGGGCTAATTCTTTGTTACTGTGGCTGCTCTTTGTGTAAAACACAACCCCTAGTCAAGCAACCAAGTAGCCTATCTTCTTACTGTCTACTCCTGAGTCTTCTAGAGGCATTTTTAAGACATAATCGAATACTGTCATTCTTAAGGTAGTTTTAAACATTCACAAGATCTCTCAGGTATTTTATATATGAATTCCTAAAGTTGGTACTTGCACCAAGTCACCCACAGCACAATCATCTGTTCTAGTGATCATCTGCGCCCTCGAATTCGTAAGATCAAAACTTCACCTAATGAGTTAAAGATTTGTTTTGCCCCAGAGCAGGAAAAAATTTCCTTTTTCCTGAAAACAAGAAAAAGACACAGAGGTAGCAACAACAAAATAGTCCCCAGAGCACCTTCACTCTCCTGCAGCTTTACATGGAACCAGCTGTCAAACCTGGAGTTATTGAAGTGTTTGGAAACTCTTGGCTAAAAGCCTCTAAAATCAAAAGAACGGTGTTTCATGTTGAAGAATATTAGCTCCAGTTCTGTCTGAAATGGTCATAGGTGGGGAACATGGAGGTTTCCCTACTGTTTGGATCGCCAAAGGGATCTTCACATCCTCCTGCTTACTATGTTCCAGAGCAGCAGCAGCTGGTTTTGCAAGACAGAATCCCCACTAGCTGTGAGTCTTTGATATAGGATGAGGACCCCATCCATATGTAGAGGCCTTTGTAGTGCCCCTCACATCCTGATTCTTATATGAACTGCCCACCTTAAGGCACTTAGTTTGCTTCAAGAATGTTGATGCCCCTCAAAGAGGTAACACAGATTGCAACTGGCTATGCAAGTGCTGGGAAACCTGTCTTCATGAGTTCAAACCCTGATGTAGTCTCTCACAGGCTGGGGGACTTTGGGCAAGTCTTGCCATCTTTAGTTTCCATTGTAAGTGTGTGGATGCAAGAATTTAAACTGAAGCAAGTATGAATTGTTAATCTTTACTAATGGTTTTATTTATTCTGACAAGTTTTTATTATTCTGGTATACAAAACTTCTCAATGACGGAATAAAGAGATGTCAGTTCACAGATTTCCCCAACAAGTGGCCGTTAGCAACCAGTAAAATGAAAATCTTACTGAAGAAACATAGGATGGCATTTGTGGGCATGGGGGTTACTTGGAGGTTTTGTCATTTCCTGGGTGGCTCAGTGTGAGGCTGGGCTGACCAGCAGTGTAACTAATCTCTACTATGACATTCCCAGGATCTGTCTGGCATCAGAGCAAGTGGCTTTAACTAAATGATCAGGCAGTCATGAACAGAATACATCAAAGAAAGAGAAAAACAAACAAACAAACAAAAAATAGTTCCCATACTGTCTTGTGACTGACATATTTTGATCACATTCATAATAGTTTACAGCCTTCTCTAGTCAACTTTGCTGTACATATGCCATAGCCACAGTGGTCGCTATGAAAGAAATGATGTTATCAGAGTGTATGCACTAGCCACAAAGTGTAGGCATAGTGTTTTCCTCATGAATGGTTGATCCACATCTGCTCACCCTCCTCCCACACCTTAGTGTATACAGATATGATAAGCTCCAGCAAGGGATAAGGTGACAGAGGTACCTGCTTTATAATAGAACTCCATGAGCTGAGACCTGCATTCATTTTTTTTTTTTTCATTTTTCCTGGTCTTTTGAACCATGGATCCAATTGAGTTGCGGCACACAGCTTTTTGGTTGGCTTTCTTTTCTTTCTCCCCTCCCCACCCCTACCCCCCAGCAGGAAAGAAAAGCCATATCGGCCCAGAGTTAATGAGAACTTGCTGCCTTAAATAGCACCAGAATAAGCAGCGCGGGCTTGTACTCACTTCTGCTACACATGGAGCCCACAGCCTTGCTTGCCCTTTTCACTGCTGCCAAGCACTCTTCTGATTTTTATTCCGTAGTGCATTATTGATGATCATCCCCAGCTCAGCATCTCTTCCCTGCTCCTCGTCTGTGTGTGGACTGCCTGTGTCTCCTTTGTAGAGCCAGCCTCATTACTGCACTCTGCATGAGCCTCCTCAGCCACACCCTCCTGCCACTGTGCTCCTCACTCCCACTATCACAAGCTCTGTTCACTTGAGGATGGAGCTGCCTGTACCTCCTGGTGCAACCTTGTGGTCCTTTTCTATCTACTCCCTTGACATCAGTGATTTATTTGCTCATGTTTTGTCTTAATTCCCCAAATCAGTGTGTGGCATCTATTCACCTCACTTTTCTCCTGTTGCTTGTCATGAAATGCCTCCATGTGTGCCAAGTATCTAGGGATGAGGCGGCAGAATGGTGTCTTCTGTCTACCATGGCAGGAATGATGCTCTGAAATTCAGTCCTGTTATGTTTCCTGTGTGTGTGAGGAAGCTTTGGTATCTGACCCTCATGACACGGGTCATGACGTTGCTGCAAGTTTGGTCACCTCCTACAGCAAGGTCCCAAACAAAGGCCTGATGACTGTTTCCTGAATCAGTCACTCTGTGTCCTGTGTGTGTGTGTGTGTGTGTGTGTGTGTGTGTGTGTGTGTGTGTGTGTGTGTGTGTGTGTGTGTGTGTGTTGCACTTACTAGTATCAGTGTGTGCGCCTGCACATAATATGGGTTCACATGCCAAAAGGTATGTTTATATGTGGTTTGGCCATACGTCTTTCAGTTTTTCTACACTTTTTTTTTGAGACCATATCTTTTGCTGTCCTCAGAGCTCATCAGTTAGCGAGGCTTGCTGTCCAATGTGTTTCATCTGCCTGTCCCTCCACCCCTTCTCCAAGCTCTGAGGTCCAAGTGTTGGCCATAATATCCAGCTTTTTCTGGAGGTTCTTTAGGATCCAAACCCATGACCTCAGAGAATAACTTGCAAAGAGTTGGTTCTCTCATACCATGTGGGTTTCTGGGATTGAAGTCAGGTTGTCAGGTTTGCCAGGTGCCTTTACTCATAGAGCTATGTATGCACCAGGCTCCCAAAGCATGACAGGGAGGCTTATTAGTTTTGAATGCTCAGCCTAGCTTATCTTTTATTTTAATGTTTCTCTTTATGTTTTTCCTTGGAGCCTTTTACCTTTCTATCATCTATGTCTGTCTGTCTGTCTGTCTGTCTGTCTGTCTGTCTGTCTGTCTATCTATCTATCTATCTATCTATCTATCTATCTACCATCTTAATCTCCTGCTGTCTCCTAGTCTGACTGGTGCTGCCTTGCTTCTGGCCCCTTGTGTGTCCCTCTCTTTCTCCCTCGGTCTCTTCATTCTCTTCCCTCTTATTCTTCTTGAGCCTAGATTTCTCTTCCTACTTATTCTCTCTGCCCTTCAGCCCTGCCCTCCCCTCTCCTGCCTAGCTATTGGCTGTTCAGCTTTTTATTAGACCAGTCTGGTACCTTAGGCAGGCAAGGTGAAACAAATGCAACCCATCTTGACATAATTAAACAAATGCAACATAAACAAATGTAACACACCTTTACACAGTTAAAGTAATATTCCACAGCATAAACAAATGTGACACATCTTTACATAGCTAAATATTCTACAACAGAGCTATCTTGCTGACCATGACAGTATTCCTTATGCCTTAGGGTGGGTGCTGAGTGAATATTTTGATTTCCTAAGGCCTGTAAACAAACATGTTACTAATTATTATATTAACATGGATTCTTTAAGATTATGCACAGTGTTACTATTTAGATAGCCATTCCTTCTCATGCACACTATCTAATATTACATACTCAGGAAGAGTTACATAAGGAAGGCTTGTGCTTTCATTAAGATGCACTGTTGGTAATCAGGTTGTAACTGGTGTATTGTGGAAAGGGGTAATGAGGGAAGATTGGAACTTCCTTCTATAGGTAATTTCCAGTGTCAGATAAACTGCTTTTCTCTGGATCACAAGTAAAACACACACAGCAAGCGTGGAGATAAACAGCTGGAGTCACTGACCCCAGATGGCTCTTTATCATAAGGACACATTACGCCTGCCCTTCCTCTGCTCCATTTATTCAACAAAGAATCAACTCACAAGTTCTTTCCTGGGAAGAAATCTTTTCCTCCTACTGTTGTTTAGTACTGCCACCTCCAAATGGCCAGCATTGTTGATAGCACCCAGGACCTCCCCCATGCTAAGCCTGATTTGGAGCTATGTAGATGGAGCCCAGCCCAGGCCCAAGTACACAGGCTACTACTTCCAAGCTCCACTCCCAGCTAACATTTGTTGCCACTTAGCTCTTCTCTGTTCCCTTCTCAATAAGAGAACAATATCAGAGGGTGGGGGAAAGAATGCCTTGATAGAAGATTTCAGTTGAGAGTTCAGTTAAGGCAATGAACATAATGAGGTCCAGTGATTTCTCAATTAAGGAATCGAGTCACCCCATCTATGCCTAGCTTCATTGAAGTGAATATCCTGTGCTTAGGGGTGACTAAGAATGTATCAGGCAGAGCTGTCATGAGAGAGTCCACAGATGACTTTAGTGCCCACTTTAATTTCCCTTAATTATTAAAAATTTTAGATTGCCTGTATGAAAGAAAACACATGGTGCATTCAGTGCCTGACTTTCTGGACTTAACATGATGGACTTTAGTTCTATCGGGTTTTTCTGCAAATGGCATGACTTCATTCTTCTTTAATTAAGTAATACTCCATTGTGTGTATATATGATACATTCTGTATCCATTCATCCGTTGATGGCCCCAAGCCATTGTAGAAAGTGCTTCAAAAAAGGGGGGTTGGAAAGTGTCTCATATATGCTGACTTCATCTTCTTTCAGTTATATTCCTAGGAGGGGTATGAGTTATATCACATGATAGTTCTATTTTCAGGTGTTTGAAGACTGTCCTTGCTGTTTTCCCTGGAGGCTGTCCTAATTTACATACACACTAGCAATGTGGAGGAATCCCACACCCTGCCAAATACACCAACATTGTCACTGGTGTGTTTTCATATATACATATATGTGTATGCATATGTATATATGATGAAATCTCCGGTTCTTTTGATTTATCTTTCTCTGCTGAGGTGAAAGTATTGAACATGTTCCATGTATTTATTGGCCATTTGTATTTCAGTTTCTGAGATCTGTTCATATTGTTTGTGTATGTATGTGTTATATTATTTGCTCCTTCATTTTTTTATATATTCTGAAAATTAGACCTTTGTAAGCGGAATAGCTGTCAATCTTTTTCTCCCATTCTCTAAGCTCTTGTACTCTTGCCACTTATCTTCTTGACTGTGCTCTTCAGTTTGATATAAATCCACATATCAGCCCTTCCCTTTACTTCTTATTTGAGTCCTATTTGGAGACCGTTGTTTGCCTCAGTTGTAGCTGTATTTCCCCTGTTGTTTTACTTTGCTGATGTCTGGATTTAAGGTCTTTGGTTCCTTTTGAATTGACTGTTACTGAAGTGGAGAGGTTTGTTTTAGCCCAGTATTCTCAATGAAGGTCCCCCCTATACTTAGTACCATTTGTTGAAGGGATCTTTTTTGCCAACATGGCTGTAGATGTGTTCCTTTCTGTGTCTTATATCTACTCCTATGTCTCTTTTGGTGTTTTGCTTGTTTGTCCCCATGTCACACCCCAGTGACCTGCTGTTTTGTTCCTGCAGTATATTTTGAAATCAGGTCTTGTGATAAGAGTCCATTCTTGCCCTTTTCCTCGGGGTTGCATTACCTAGTCAGGGTCTTTCAAGCTTACTTAAGAACGTTAAGACTTTTTTTTTCCCAGTTGGTATTGCAATGAATCTCAAGTTGGCTTTTGGTAGCATAGCCATTTTATTAATATTAATTTCTTCAATCCATGAGAGTGAGGAAAGGGGCTCTCTATCTTCTATTGTGTAATCCTTTTTTTCCCCAGTGGCTTCAGTTGGTTTGATTTGGTTTGACTTGGCTTTTTTGAAACAGGTCTCAGTATGTAGCTCTGGTAGCAGTGGGACTCACTATGCACACCAGGCTGGCTCACAGAGATCTGCCTGCCCATACCTTACATAAGTGCTGGGATGAAAGCACTTGCCAGCACACATGGCTATTGTTTTATAATTTTCATGTAGAGCTTTTTCATCTCCTTGCTTAGTTGAGTTTATCCCTAAAGGTTTTATTGTTTGTTTACTTGCTTGTGGTTTGTTGTCTGTAGCTTGCTGACTTGAGGCTATCAGGAACAGTATTGTTTTCCTGATTTCCTTCTCAGTGAGTTATGATAAGTGAGTAGGAAAGCTACTAACATTTGTTTGTGTGCTGTTTTTGTAGCATGGTGTCTTCTTGAGTTTATCTGTCTGTTCTAAGATCCTTCTGTAGGACTCTGGATTTTCAATGATTTTATGAAAAAATGATTTTGAATTTTATCACAAACTATTTCAACATCTATTAAGATGAATGATTTTTACCCTTGATTAAACAGTTGTGCCTTACTATGTTAATTGATTTACATAAGTTGGACCATCCTTGGAATGAAGCCACCTAATTCATGTTTAATAATCATTTAATGCGATACTAATTTACTTTCTAGCATTTTACTGAAGGTTTTTACATCTCTCTTCGAAGGCATTTGCTTGTAATTTTATCTATTTATTTATATATTGCTGGAGCTTTGTTTTGTATCTAGTATATTGATTCATGCTTTCAAAATACCTATGGCCTATAGATTTCATCTATGTTTGTTTTAATATCCATCTTTCTTCTCTAATTTTATTTATTTGATGCCTGTTTCTTTTGAACAAGTCTGCTAAGAAAATGACTATTTTAAGTCTTCTTTTAAAGACCAATTCTGTTTCATTGATTTTTTTTTTGTATTGATCTTTTGGTCTCTATTTCATTTGCTTCAGGTCTTACCTTTACTAATTCTTTCCATCTTAATTTTTGTATAGTTCATTCTTGGTTTTGTAGGTTATTTATTTGGTACTTCTCTTTTAAGTTTGGTAGTAGGTATTTCATAGCTATAAAATTTCCTCTTCACACTATTCTCGCTGTATCTCATATGTTATATGGTAAGTTGTATTTTCATGGTCATTAGGTTCTCTGAATTCCTAAATTTCTTCTCTGACTTCTTCCATGAACCCACTGTACATTCAAAAGTTTATTCAATCTTTGTGTTTTTCTTTGCTCTCTGTAGTGTCTCTTGCTGTTAATTTCTAGATTCAATTATCATCTAGTGAGATTAGGAAAATATTTGGATTGTTTTGTTAAGATTATTTATGGCCTGAAGTATCATCTGTTTTGAGGAAAGATCCCTGTGCTGCTTAACGAAGATGTGTACTCCACTGTTAATAAGGCCATTGGATCTGCATTGTGGTTGAATTGGGGTGTTGTTTTGTTGTTTTCCCTTAATGATCTGTCTGTTGGTTAAAGTGAGTATTGAAATCACCTAGCTGACTTGGGGTTTCTGTTCCTTTATTTCCTGTAGTGTTGACTTGGTAAAATTGGTATTCTACTATTCACAGTAGATACAGATCTGGTCTAGATGACCATCAACAGACAAATAGATAAAGAAGACGCTGTGACTATACCAAGGGAGTTTTATTTGACCACAGAGAATGAAATTATGTCATTTAAATGAAACTAGATGGGATTAGTCATCAACATAATAAGCAAAATTAGCATAACTCAGAAATTCAAATGTTTCTCCTCTCCTGTGCAGGATCCATGCAATGCTCGCGTGCACATACACACACACACACATACACACACACACACACTCTCTCTCTCCTTATATATATGGTATGAAAGTAGGGGACAAAGTATAAAAGGAGGGGAAAGGACTGGATAAGAGAGGGAAGGAAAGACAGTATTACATGTTTTCTCTCACACTCAGAGAGAGAGAGAAAGAGGGAGGGAGGGAGGGAGGGAGAAAGAGAAGCAGCCTATCTGGAGAGAAGGGACCAGCAGGGGATGATAGTGGAATGAAGGGATAAATAGCAAAGTACAATCATATATATAGCACAAAACACGTTATTTTATATATTAACTAAAATAATTCAAGGAAAGTTAGTCTTAAATGTTTGAGTAAGTCATTACATTTTCTTCATAGATCATCAGTTTGAATTGATTTCACCTACCAATTTTGGTTTGGGTTCTCATTTCATTGGTTATGAGCTTAATTATTCTTAGCTTTGGATTCATTTCCATCTTCTGTCCTTTCACTCCAGGACTGCATATATTTTTCCCTTGAGGATTCTTGCAGCAAATAGTTTGACCTACTCCTCTTAAATGAAGAATAAACAATCTGTGTAGGGTTATTATCAAGTCAAATAATCTGATTTCTGTCATTGTATTGCTATATAAACCACATTTGATTCTCTCCCAGTTCATACTTGTTTATATACTCTTCTAGTGAGATTTATTCTTTCTGTATTAGCTCTTGGTTGTACTTGTCTTGTTTTGTCTTTTGTGAGTAGAATTCACTTAAGAATCGTATTAGTTGATTTTCTTGTTGATATGATAAGATACCTGCCAAAAGAACATTAAGGAGGGAAGGCTTTACTTTGGCTGGCAGTTTGGGGTATTGTCTCTGATGGTATGGAAGTCATGGCAGCAAGAGTGTGAGGCAGTGGATCACACTGCAAGGGCAGTCAGAAAGCAGAGGAAAATGTTTCCCCTTGCCATTGACATTCAGTTCTGGAACCAACCCATGGTACTATACCACTCACTTTTGTGGTAGATCAGTGTTCTGTCTTCTCTTAAACCTTTCCAGAAACATCCTCATGGAGACAGATGTGAGTGCATGGTAACTCTGAATCCATGTCAGGGCCCTGTCACAATGAATGGTCACAAGTGTCTTTAGTCATGCTGGGCATGATTCCCTTTCAGTTCTAAGCATTCTGGGAAGTATTTCCTCTTTGATTCTGAAAGATGATTGTGCTGGATATAGTAATCTATGATGACATTTACTTTCTTTCAGCACTTGGATTATATTATTCCATGCCATCTGGCCTTTAGTGTCCCCTAAGCAATGCGCTGTTACTGTGATGGCTTTGCTATTTTATTAGTAACATGGCACGTTTCTCTCGAAGCTCTCAGCAATCATTTTTTTTTCCTGTACTTTCACTACTTTATGAATGGTAGGAGCAGTTCTTTTCTGTTCATTGCCCAGGGATGTAGCAGATCTCTTCACTAAAGCTAGCCTGCCATGCAAGGAAGTCATATGCAAACCAAACTCCCTTACTGAATCTAAAGCGTATAGACTTACATAGACTGATGCCCTGAAGCTAGGACATGAGTCTGCTATAAGCATTTAGACGTCTTGCAGATCTTGAACTGCATCTGCATCCCCACTCATATCTGCATATCCCTCAGCTACAGTCTGTCAGGCTTGCTCTTCCTGTATCTAGTACGTCTTTTTGGTAGTCTTCTCCTGCCTGGGATGTTCTCATTCTTGTAGTAAATCATCACCCATCTTTCAAGCTTGATTGTTGTCTCCTCTTAGAATCTAACCTGGAATCTAACAGGGACCTTTCCTCTGGGCAGATGAATGTTGTTCTTTGTGCTTCTCCCTTATGTTCATGGAAGTGTGCTTTAATCAACTCGTTTCCACTGCTTGCGCTTCCATTTCCCCACATCCAGCAGGAACGCCAGCTCCTGACAGCACACGTCATGTGTATTTGTTCAGTGAATGGTCATAGTACGCATATTACAGCATATACCTACTTACAGAAAGGGTAAGCATCCCAACAGGCAGTGCAACTTCAGCTCCCAGTATGCAGCTTCTTGATGCTCTGTTCCCTTCATCTGAGGAGTCCCACCCCAACTCCAAGGCACCAAGTGCCCTGTGGTCTGCTACACAGCAGCTTTCTCGTGGTACAACCTGAAAGGTCTTGAGTACATCTTACTCCAAGTCCAGCTGAGACTCCAGATACTCTAAACCAGTAGTGATGAAGGTCCAGAAAGATCCAAGTTTTAAGGCTTGACAAGGAGCAGTCAAAAACAGGCATGAGAGCTTAGCTCAGATTTCACATGGCACATGGCCAAGAGCATATTGCCGGGATACATGGACCAGTCTTCTAACAATGAGCACCACCTCCTGAGCACTGATAACAACATTGAAGAGTAAGGATGGTTCCTGCAGCTCCACTGGCATGTCTGAGCTTCTATAGGGTAGGCCAAATTTAAGGAACAAAGATAGGCTTTACCCCTGACTTCTACAAAACATAAAGCAGGTCCAATAAAGTACACTCTCCTATCAGATTTAATTACAGATCCTGAAAGAGTTTAAATATTAGCACTAGTAAAAAACACTCCTGGGTCGATTTTCATTTGTTTATTCCAAAATTACTTGTGTTACACCTGTAGACCTTCTAAGAGTTAGGTGCTGCTGCCTATAGTATGTCACTTATGAACCAAGCAGATCTTTTTCCCCTGTGCTACCTCCACCTTTGCTGGTTTAAGAGGACTGAGTTTTCTCAGTGTCTAATAATAGTGTGGGGTAGAGAACATAAAGCAGAGCTAGAAGGTCAATCCTGCAGGCTGGTATCACATGACCCTGATCTGATCTGTTCATCTCCATCTCCACGGGGGAGATAGCAGCTTCCTGAAGAAGCCTTTCCTCTTGGCCACCATGCATTGGCTGGAGAGTCCTTCATTTGTTAATTCAGCTGGTGCCTACTGGTGCCTGGCAGGAGCTGGGTGCTGACCGATAATGGAAAGGACAGATGGGTCTACTGGCAAGGATCTTCAGTCTGGCTCCTCTGTCAGACAGGTGACTATACCAATTTGTCATCCAAACGAGGGCCTTTGGGAAGTAGACGGGAACAGTGCGGCCTTGGGAGAGTGCCATGCAGACACACCTTCAGCAGCTGCCCTGGGACTTTGCCAGAGCAGCAATCGGCAAGTGGCTGTTGTCTCTTAAAGGAGATGCCAATGCTTCTCAACCAGTTTGTGTCCCCAGGTTTTTGAGGAACCCATAATAGTAACTAGAGTCCCTAGAATGTGTCCATAGGTGCTCCTACAGATGCCTTTTATGGGATGCATTCTTAATGCTTGCTTGTTTTATCTTTTTCCCATTGGCCTTGTACTTTTATATAATCATTGCTATCAAAAGGATTTAATGCAAAATAAATGAGGATTATTAGTTAAGACAACAAACAACCAACAAGTTAGGCCGTTCTACAACTACCAAAAGTACTTTGCCAAGAACCTTCCTTTGTGTTCTGTGTAAAGACTAGGAAGGTTTTAATTTCTGCATTTTGTTTGTTGACTTCTAATTACACAATTCTACCATACACAATACTACAATATACAATTTTACAATACACAATTCTACTATACACAGTTCTGCCAATTGGTGTCCCTGAGGTGGGTCTAACCCACTACACCTACCTGCTGCAACAGATTTCATTCAGGGACCCTAGCATTAGATGGTACTCTCCCTCGAACTAACTGGGGTTGGCTAGCCCCTGCAGGATCCCCTTTGTGTTTCCCAGAAAGGCCTGTGACAGTCTGCCCGCCCACTGGAGACAGATGTGATTTAGTCATAGGGTTAAAGGGAGACATTTATTCAGTTCAACTATGTCTCACCCTTTACTAGATAAAATTCAAGTAGAAGGTGTGAAGTAAACTGCCATGTTCATCCCAGGATATATTCTTGTTATAGGTAATTTGTTTTAAAAACATGAAAGAACAAGGCAAAGGTTAAGCTGAAGATGGAACTGGAAGAAGCAGTGTGCCCCTCGCCACGACCCCCCTCCCCCGTGTGTGTGTGTGTGTGTGTGTGTGTGTGTGTGTGTGTGTGTGTGTGTGTGTTCCGATTGCTCTTTGCTCTTTGCTCTTTCAACGTCTGCAGGCCCTCTCTCCATCTCTTACTCTAGCACTGATGGGAAAGTTGGTTCAAAAAGGCCTTGCTATTTTACCCCATGTTGGAGGGTAAACAACATGGCTAGTCTGTTTATTTATATAATACTAGATTAAAATTGGGGCTTCAAGGATATTAGGAGCAAGAGGGAGTTGTAATTTGGGGGGAAAGTCTAAAGCACTACTGAGGGAGGTGTGATCCATGTGGGGCGGGGCTGCGGCTCAGCAACAGCTAGCTACATGTTTAAGCACCTGGTGTAGTTCTGTTGGCTCCGCCCACCCCACCCCCATGTTTCCTTTGTTATTCTTGTCGTCAGACTTTCTCAGTGTAGGAAGTAATGACTGACTTACATTTTGGTGCACACTCTGTAACTCATGTGGACAGACCTGTCACAGAGACTTGACAACTGGCCATGAGTTTCACTAGTTTAAGATGTGAGAAAGATAAATTTCTAAAGTGTCTTATTGAACATTAGATTATGATTAAATTAATTTCAGGTTATTTATTTATGCTATGGCTTAAATTAGAGAGAAATTTCAAGTTAACTCTTGAATTGCTTGGATTATTTAACTATTAGTATTAAAGAAGTGAATTCAGAGGCTGGAGAGATGGCTCAGGAGTTGAGAGCACTGGCTGTTCTTGCAGAGAACCTGAGTTCAGTTCTCAGCACCCATGTTACACCTCACAACTGTCCATAACTCCAGCTACAGGGTATCTGATGACCTCTTAAGACCTATATGGGCACTAGATGGGGGCATGATGCACAAGCTAACATATAGGCAAAACACATAAAATAAATCAATCTAAAAGAAAAGTCAAGTCAGCTTTACTCAGTACTTTATTGTCTCCTAAGCTTACTTTAAAGACTTTGGAATAGATCGGAACTGAGAAACAAATCACCCTTAACATGAAGATAAAGTGGGCATCCTTGTTGAGGCAGTGCTATACGTGTAACAAAGACTGAGCTCTCGAGTAGGCAGCTGGCCACAGGTGTAACATATCTTCTGCCTGGAAGGCTGTGGCCACACACTAAGCCCAGAGTCCTTCGGGCTTCCCTGGGCTTTGTCTGGATGCCAGATGGCATTGCCTCAGTCGGCTGCATCGCCTGTAATTTAGGTAGTATTCTTCATATCAGTGTATTTGCTGTCTCATTAATTTTAACTTATCCAGAGCTTTTTCTGGCCCAGAAGCCAGAAGGCTGAAGCTCAAGCTGTGTGTGGAAAATCCTCCCCATAAAATACATCAGGGTAAAACGAGAATGAAGACGAAAGTTCCCCCAAGTTAAATGCTGCTTTCCAGTTTCCTGTAACACATCTCTGCTTGATAAGTGCCTTTCTACTCTTGTAGGGTTTGACAAGGTTGTAAAGACAACTCTTAACAGTCTTTCTTTTTTAAATCAAGTGATTTTACACATTGAAAGAGATTGTTTTTTCAGTCTTTCGGATAGACTAGATTGGACAGCAGTTTCTCTGGTTTGAATGAGTAGCACTTGCCTGGGAGTCTTCCCTCTCAATGACTGTGACATTGTCATTTAGACAATGGCTTCATGTGTGTGTGTGTGTGTGTGTTTGTATTTGTGGCACACATGTGTTTATTACTTGTTAGTAGACAAAGTAAGGGGTTTTATTGTGATATTTTCATATATACATCATTATCGTTTGCTTTAGTTCATCTCATTCACCTACCTTTATGCTTTGTGCACACGTAGTCCTGTTAGCCTTCCCAGAAATATGTTCCTGGTGTCAAACTCCTATCTCAGAATTCAGTCATCTAGCATAATTAAATAAGCATTTTCTGTTGACATCAGAGAGCTGAGAAAGCCTTTCTTGGTGTCTCTAGAAATCAAATTTGGATAGATCCCCATGTTGTATCCTACCTTTCACAATGCAGTCATTTCCCTGTCTTCTCTGCTTAATTCTACTCAAACTCAAGACCTGCAGCACGTCGAAAATCCTTAGTGTGAGACAAAAAAAGTTTATGCAGCTGGCAGATTTGGGGAGACTTTGTAAGGCAGACTAATGTACTCGAGCTCTTTGTATACCTGTGTAGATATGTTTTGCTGTTTCACTGAAAAAGCCAAAGGAAGATCTCACATGCACCCTTTTGTGAGGAGACACCATTGGTTCCTTAACAAAGACAATACAAGTTCAGCATTAGAAAGTAGCCAAAATAATCTAGCAAATGTGCATGTGAAATGTGGTCTGTGAAGGAAGTGTAAATTAAAACAATACTATATTAGAATGGCCCTATCAAAGACTCAGCATACTAAATGCTGGTGAGTGTCTGAGAAACTAAAACTCTCATACACTGCCAGTTGTAGTTCTTAGAAAAGTAAGTGTGCACACATTGGGTGAGCATGCTTTTCCACTTTGGGGTAACTATCCAGGCCAAAAGAAAGATGGGAGGGGAGGTGTCCCTGGTAGTGTGTGCAGACATTTGCAATCCCAGACTGTGGGAGGTGCAACCGGAGGATCAGAGATCCAAGATCCACCTGGAATGCACTTTGATCCCTGTTTCTAAAACAACAAACAGGGAAAAAATCATCTGTTCCGAAACTTCTATGTAGATATGGATAAAAGTTTTGTTTTTGTAGTGGCAAAATTCATAATCAAGCCAGATTTCCTAGAGGTAAACACATAAACAAACCATGTTCATGCACTGGAATACTGCTTAGAAATAAACTATTGCTCATGTTACAGCATGGATGGGTTTCAAAAATATGAGGTATGAGAGAAGCCAGACAGAATGAACACATAAAAAAAAAAGATCCCACTTATATAAAATTCTAGCAAATGAAAACTAACCTATAGTGACAGAAAACAAACCAGTGTTTTCCTGTGCAGAGCCTTGAGAGGGTCGGGGAGGGGAGGAGTTACCAAGAATACAGGGTCCCTAGTGAGAGTGGTAGATGTGTTCATGTTTTCCATTTTGGTGGTGGTTTCATGAATATCTGAAAATTCAAAACTCACACTTTCCACTTGAAATGCATGTGGTTTATGTTACAGCAGGTTCATTTCAGAGAGGCTGTGTGACATACACAGATGTCCTCACCGCTTAGCTTCATACACTGGTGTCAGAAATGATGTTAAGACCAGTCTTTGTTTAAGACTTTAAAGGGTGTGGTCTTGTTGAGCACTCAGAAAAAGCTACATTCCTAATTTAGAGGTTTTCAAGGCTAAAGGCCCAAGCTAAGATACCTCTAGAATTTGTCATATTCTAGGAAGCAAAGGCGGTTTTCTTCTGTGCATCTCCCAAGCAAATCCCCTTCGTTTCTCTAAGGAAGTGATTGACTTCCGGCTGTTATCTCAGATAACACTCTCTATTCTTGGCAAGTGTGACTTAGCTATCTTCTCTCGAACTGTGCTTTTGTTTTTTTTTTTTTGTTTTGTTTTGTTTTTTTCCTTTGCTCACCTTCATTTTGGAGAGGAATGTATAAGAATATTGGTCTATCACTGCCATTAGCAATATGAGGTTACAACCATATTGATTATACAATTCCATTGCTCTGAAAGTCAGCAATAATAACATAATGACTATTGGACACCTCCATTACCATTATTGTCAGCCAGTTCATAAAATTTTACCTTCCACACACTAAACAAAATTCAGGCTCAAAATACCAATCTTACAGTTGTATTTTAAAAGGGAAGATCTGGTACCAAGCGGTTTTGATATGTCAGATGATTTCAGATTTCCATGCCCTCCCTGCCCAAATTAAACTAACTGGAATTGACCTTAGAGAATTCTTAGAGAGAATCATGGCTACATGTCTCAGTTCCTACTGTGTCCCATGAATTTCATCCTCTTACATGTAAGTAATAAAGTACTGAAGTGTGACATCTTGCTTGTCCTATAAACTGATACTTGTAGTACATGTAATATCCTAGTGGCTTGTAGAAGTACCACATTTTCTCACTAGAATTTTAATTGGATTAAATCCCAAGTAAAGTATTTAATGTGGTTATTTCTTACTTTCCTCCAATATTTCTTTTACCATTTTTGTACTGTCCCAGAATTCTGTAGTGGGAGGTTCCTTCTGAGTTCCACTCATGAGCAGAGCCTTCAGATTTTCCCAGACAGAGAATTTGTACCCAGGTAGGTTTGGTGAGAAGTGTTTTCAAGATCAACAGCTGTGAGGAAATTAAGGCATCCTAATGTGGAGGAATTAAATTGTTCCACCTAGAGAAAAGACCCTTAGCAAAAGGATCTTTCAAGACAAGAGGATCCTAGGGGTCCTACAGCATTGAGGCTTTGAGCATTGAGCATCCTAGGGGCTTTCTTACTCTCATGACCAGTCATTGAATGCATGCAGGTTTGGGGAAAGCCCGGACCTGGCTAAACCAGTTCTCTGGCCTCAGGAAACTACCAAAGTTTAGAGTCTTCTGCTAAGAGTAGCCCCCAAGATAGTGGCCTCTGTGTGTATTCACTATAAAGGGGTGAGGTTGACACTGAGCAAGAGATCTTATCAAGTGGGCTGTGGAGGCCTAATGGAGACGACAGCTTTCCTTCCGAGCTTGAAGCCATCAGACGGCCTTCAACAGAACATTAGCAAGCCAAAATACTTGTTATCAGGCTCACCTGATCAACACGGAGTTCTGAGCTAGCTACCATCTTTGCTAAAAGCTATGTTTTACCTCACAGGGAGAGAAGTGATGTCTCATCTTTGTAAAAAATTGAAAGAAAACCAGCCAGTCTTTAACAACATAGTTTGGTTAGTATGTGATACCTGACACTCATCTGGGATGAGCCAAGAGTTCTTGTATTTTCATTTGCTTTGGGAAACAAATGGGCATATGGTTCAGGAGACATATGTTTTTTTAATTTTTTTTTATTTATTTATTAGTTCTAGTTAGGGAACAAGCTTGTTTCACATGTAAGTCCCATCTCCCTCTCCCTCCCCTCACCCCATCACTCCTCCCCCACCCCCAGCCTACCTCCCACCCCTTCCACTCACCACTCCCCAGGCAGGGTAGGGCCCTCAACGGGAACTCTGCAAAGTCCACCAAATCTTCCTGTGCTGTCCTGGGCCCTTCCCCATGTGTCCAGGGCCAGAGTGTAAACCTTCACGTGGGATGGACTCTCAAAGTCCCTTCTTGCACCAGGGAAAAATACTAATCCACCACCAGAAGCTCCCTGGAGTGCAGAGGCCTCCTTATTGACATCTGTGTTCAGGGGTCTGGATCAGTCTTGTACTGGCCTCCCTGACAGCATCTGGGGTCGATGTGCTCTCTCTGTTCAGGCCAACTGTTCCTGTGGGTTTCCAGGAGATACATTTATAGACACTCTATAATAATAGGAACAATGCTTCTGTCAGAACCTCTTAGCCTGGGGTTATTTGGAGTCTTATAGCCCCTCCAAACTTGCATATTAACTTTCATGCAAATGATTCTGGGGAGACAGCCTATATTGTGCTTACTAAATGTGGCTACATGCTAGGATATCAGAGATCTGTTTGTCGTTTTCATGTGTTCAGCACAGATTGGTGTTTCCCATCAGGCATTTGGAAAGTAACAGGAAACAAGATGTTGCTTTTGTAAAACTCATTGTGAGGTTTTAAACTCAAATATGAGGTTATGTAGGTCCAAAAATAATAATCCATAAATATTTAGCATGTCTGGGTTGGTAAGTAACATAGAAAGAAAAAAGTCCTGGCAAAAGAGATATGAAAGGAGGCTGTTGAGGTGAAGGAGTGTGATAGCACAGCCAGGGGAATTAGTGTAGAAACTGGAAGAGAGGGAGGCAGGCTGTAGATGGCCTTTTACTGACAGTAGAGGCAGTGGCAGGCTCAAGGTTCTTTGTAGCGGCCTGCTCTGAATGCTCAAAGTCAATAAGGAGGCTGTTGTGAATAGAGCAGGCACAGAGAGGAGAGAAGAGGGATAAGGTGAGGGTTACAGCTGGAGGCCTGGTCAGGTGGGCTTTGTAGACTTTGCAGGGGCCATGATTCTGTCGTGACCTGGAAAACTATAAAAGGGTTTTAAGAAGAAAAGTGGCACCAATCAGCACACATAGTAACAGATTCAGAGGAGGCTGGCTTCTGGGGCCAGAGCTGGAAGCAGAGAGACCATCAGCTATCGGACAGATAGTAAGGAGAGATGACCATAGCCTGGTGGAGTGGCTGTGTGGTTACAACTCATCCTGTTCTATGTGTACAGACAAAATTATAAAACACACCGTATAGGAAAAATAAGAGCTTGTCTAGGTTACCATTGCAAGATTCAGGATAGGAAGTGGCAAAAGTGATGCAGGAAAACTGAGTCAGACCTCAGTAGAGTCTAGACTTTAATGAGATGGTGTAATTCAGAGGCAGCACATTCTCATTTGTGACCTAGATTTCCACATAAATAATGAGTGGGAAAAAAAAAAAAAAACACCTTGAGCAATAAAGATTGAAGACAAACCAGCTATGGCAACACAGACGCCCTGTGCAGATGGCACAAATGTGTTAGCACAGTGAATTCCCAGAAGTACTCGAGCATAGAGCACACAGAGGCACAGTGACCTTACTCCACGTCAGAGAGGACGCCCAGCTCTGAACAAGAGGCTGGATCTGAACCCAGGCATTCTAGCTGGGGAATTTAGATTTGTCCACACTGTACTTCATTGCATCACATGAAGCCAAGAATCTAGGAATGTAGGGAAACTGCTGAGATGAATCTCTTATTGCAGCATGAGTTCTAATTGGTCTTAATATAAAAAGAGTCGGATATAGTGGTAAATGCTGAAAGGTCAGAGGGACAAAGGAGCAAGCCACAGCCACACCTTACCTCGCCAACTTCTCAATTGAAAAAAGGTTGAGCTCCTGTCTCCTCCCATCTTCTATTCCTCTCTCCACCCAGCGTATCACTTCCTGACTGTCTGTACAGACCTCCAGACATCTATGGATAGCTAGTGGCCTGCTCCATCCTCTGATCTTCAGGAAAGTTTTATTTGTTAGAGCACAAACAAGGTATCATCACCACATCTTACCTCATCCTGATCTGGAGTGTAACTGGCCATTGGTTTCACATCAGTTTTATAGTAGCACCCCTACTCACCCCCCTTTTGTCCTCAGAGCTGGGTTATCTGCCTTCCTTTTGCACTTCTTGCTATTTTTCTGCATCGGCTCAGTGTGAGATCAGAGATGCAGTATGTCTCTTGAATAAATCATCAGTTTGAAGCTGTCACTTTGTCAGGTGTCCCAAGGTCATGTTTGTCTTATCTTAAGACTTATTCGTGACGGCCCACCAAACTTACTGATCACTGGCCCTCTTTTCCCTATTAGTGTTAGGTCAGATTAAATTAACTCACTATCACACAAGCATCAACACTGTATTAGATTGTTATCAAATAATATGTTATCCTGAGAGAAAAGTGCACCTCTTGACTAATTACTCAGAATATAATCATAGGCTATAAATACCCCTTAAGTCACCATTAATTCTTTAACTATGATGAAAGTATGGAGAATTTGAGGAGCACAAGGAATTCATAGTGAAAACTGTCTGGAGAAGGCCTGGCTTCATTTACCAAACAAGTATATCCTTGGCCTCCTGGATACCAACAGATTTCCCTGACAGTCTTATTTCCTTCTCTGTTTAGACCCAAGGAGGTATTGAGCATAGTTTCCGTGTGGGCCATTAATGATGTTATTACAGTTTGATAAGTCACAGTGTTTGCTATACCTTATGTCACATGTTACAAAAAGAAATGGAAATACAAACTTAATCCTAACAGATCTCCAAGTGAGAAGCAAGGGAAAACAGAAACGAAGGCTTAAGAGGCACAGCCCTTGGGTCTCAGTGTGTCCGGTTCCCCAAAACACAGAGAAATTCTTAGGACTGAGTTCAGTGGCCTGGGGAGGAACTAAGAGGCAAACTCAAAGAGGAGAATAGTTTGCATCAAAGCCAAAGACCTGTGTTTTATCTTGAGAAGTCTAGAGGGGCTTAAGTTTAGTTCTTGGCCGAGGAAATGGGCTTTGGAAACTACAGAGTCCCCCAAAACAGCAGGTTCAGTGTTCTCCAACATGGGTGTGCAGCCCCAGAGTCACAGACAGCCTACCAGCTCTTCCTTCTCCACTCACGTTCCAGGTAAGGAACGTTTTTATTTTTGAAATCCAGGTGCACAGTCAGGAGAAGGGAGAAAACAGTGACACCCATCTTTTTAATGAGTATTGCTGCTGGAAGAGAAATTAGCATCACCCTGGATTTTCTATGATGTCAGTTAAATGAAGGTGTTTTATAGCACTTTACAACAAATTAGAATCAGCTAAATTGAAAATAAGCCTAGCAGCTGGGTTAAGTAATCAGGTAAGTGGCCAGTTTTTGCTATTTTTGCTCTGAGCTGAAGACAGAATTTGAATTTCTAATGTCCCAGAGGAATGGGATTCACACTTGGGTCCTAGGGTGATTGTTTCAGATGCTGGCAGCCCATGCCTGCTCTTAAGTCAGTATACAACCTGCTAACCACTTCCCTGGAAGTTGGCCCTCATGCACGTGTTTGCACAGCAGAGGGCTATGAGTTAATGCAGGAGAGCAGTGTGTTTGGCTGAGCTTTAGAGAGCAACCTGGAAATAGATGACCCAGAACAACGAAGTAAATCAGCCACATTAGCCAAGAGAGCCCGATGAAAGGACTAAAATTCATGTGACAACTTTATAGCCACTCAGGAAATCAGCCCAAATCAGTGGGGCTATTAGAACACTTTTATGTCTTAAGAACACAAGTGCCGTCTTCCCTTTCTGTAATTTGTGTATAGTCAGAGTGTCCTGACACAGTTAAACACTGCCTTTCTTTGGAGGCAGTGTTTCCTAGCTGTGACTCTCACTCTGTGAGCCAGTATTTCTTATCCATATCACTGATGATTTTGTTATCTGGAATCTTTTCATGAAGCTCACCAGCCTCATGGGCATCAGTAGCCTGGGCTGTGATCAGTCGGTGTTATGTCTGGTGCTTATATCCGGTTGCCTGTGCTAACAGAAGAGGAAAAGAGAAAGAGATGAGAAGGGGAGTGGGCATAGATAAAAAAAACTTGAAATCTTGCACATTGCTCAGAATGGAACTAGTGAGAGGGAAAATTTTGCTTATAATTGTGATTTATAAAGAGAAATAGGCCGTATCAAATCTGTAAGTTTCCTTGTACCCTCCTTTACAGCTAACAGATTAAATGAAACAAATCTGCAGAAAGTCCTCATATCCAAGTTGATGTCTGTCAACCAGAAGGAAAAACAAAATTTTCACATATTTCCTTCTCTCTACTTGAAACTCGTAGAGTGTCTCTATGTCTTCTCAGAAAAGTCCCAAGTCTCAAAAAATGCAGGAAAAGAAATTGATACCCAGCAGCTGAATCAGCAGTTAGGTTTTCTCGTGACATAAAAATGACAAACAGAACACCCTGCCCTGTTGTTTTTGGTTTTGTTCTGTTAGGAGTCTCTTCCCTAAGGTTCCAACTGGACTCTCTGTAGTTTATCCTAGAGATTTGGATGTTACAAAAATAAAATAAACAGCTTTCAGTTTTCATCCTTTTTGCTTTTTGATAGTTCTACTCATAGTACTACTCAAAGTAGTACTTTGAATTAGAATGGCAACTGGGAAAAGTCTGCCTTCTGTACCACAGCCGAAGATCCAGAGACCAGGGCCAGTGTCGGATGGATCTGTTGACAGTGAGACTAGATCTTTGGTGCCGAGCTCTGCACTGCCAGCCTTAGTGCGTTGACCCTGGTCCGCCAACTCGGGTGTTGTTCAAGGTGACACATCACTGTAGAGACAGATTTCTGTGCCCTGAAAGCGTAACGACCTGCCTGAGTTGTAAAGGCTGTTTGCTATATTGTGTTGCATGATAAAACCTGGTTCAGAGAATTGAGTGAATTTATAGGCCAAGAGTTCTAACGTGCTGACTGGTTATTTCCCAGGGAAGTTTATAACGAGCCTCTCCTCTTCCGCACTGCCCTCTCCTGGCTAATAATTTTCTTAGTAATGAGTTTTTAGAAAAACCAGCCAGTTGAGGCTCAGGAGCTGCTATCATTTTTACTTTCCATTAGAAAGTAATTTCGAATTTTATTACAGGAAATGCAGGGTTGATGTACAGCGATTAATCCAGATGCACATACGTAGGAGGTGGCAGAAATGATATAAATGGTTTCAGAAAGTGTCTGTATGAAAGTAATTTGGTCATTTATATGGACTTTGTAACGTCTGTGAAAGAAAAGATTTTGCAGTTTATTGCATCATTAGTCAAATTTTCCAAATCATTGATGTGAAAACCCAGAGTTATTGGAAATAACTTGGACACTGTTTCTCTGTGTTTATATTTTACAGTGGCTGCTAATTTACAGAAGATTGTAGATGACCCCAAAGCTTTAAAAACATTGACATTTAAGTTGGTAAGTAGGAAGGTGGAGACGGAAGTGATGTTTTTGTCATGCCGATACCCGTGAAGAATAATCACCTCATTCCATACACATAATTTTGTTGCTGCTAGATTTGGGGAGAATCACATTTTTTATTCATTAGTTGCCTCTGCCACATTGTGAACGTTTTTCTGGAAACTCTTACTTCGTGAATGTAGGTCATTCTTTCCTCATCATACTTCTGTGAGTGGCCCTTTGAGACCCTCAAGGCCTGTGGGTACCATTTTGCTCCAGAGCCTCTTTCTCTTGCATCTTGACCATACAGACAAAATTAAGCTGAATTCAAATCAGCACCCTTTCAGAAGGTTTCCTGAGCCAAACTGGGTACTTCTAACTTTTAAAAATAGAGTCTGAGAGTTGTGTAAATGGTTCAGGTAATTGGAAATCTTGCTGAACAGCCCACTGAAGGCTACTGAATAAAGATACAGCATTTCACCCCCACACTGAAATCATGCCACCACATTTTTGTAAAGACTGTTTGTCCTAACAGTTTTTATGCAGTAGGGCATACGAACAGGGAGCATTCTGGGGTGACTGTGAAGCAAGTGCGTAGTCTAGATCATGGAGACTGATGCATTTCCAAGAAATTTTTAGCAAGCAGTGTATCAAGGCAAAAATAAATGACTCATTTAAAAACACAAATTAATCATATCAAGGGCCAGTCAGAATGCCACAAGTAATTTAAGATCTAGAGGACCAACATGTGACTATGCAAAACTAATACTGATGGCCTACCTTCTTTGTTGATCCTTGTGAAAATCAAATGGAAAATTCTTGTGGCCACAAGTGCTTCATGAATAACCACAGTAAATGCAAGTTAATGAATTTTCAATGTTTTGCTTCTCATCTCATTTCAGGAAGCTAGGATGTGTTATCAAATAAAAACTCAAGGGTGTTCACAGAATGTATCTGGTAATAATAGAACATTGTATTCACTATAGAGCTCTACAAGACACAGAACTTGTCTTTGTGGCTGTCCGATGTCTCATCTCTACTGTGTTTAGAACTCACCTGCAATTTTGTGAACATGTTTTATTTATATGAGAGCATGTGATGAGAAACTGATACCCCCTGTGCCAGCATTTCAAACTCTTCTAATTTGGGTGGAGCACTGTCTGAAAGACATTTTCCCCATTTTGGACGTCTAGACAGAGACCATCATTTGAAACTTCCATGCCAATTCATTCCCAGCACCTGTGAATTTACTTCCTGTAAAACAGTAGTGATGGTATCCGTTCAGGAAAGTTGTTCTGAAAGCAGCTACTATAGTGAAAGCAGTAGGAGCTGCAACGCTCTCCCATCCCTTCCTCTGATTAGCTTTTGGGTTTCCTGGATGATCTCCCAGTTCTCTCTTCTGTGCTCTGCACCTCGGTAGAAGACACTGCTTTGCTTCCTAGGACATCTTCCTAACAGCTGTTCCCCAGTGCCTAGCTTACTGTGTGCAGAACATCAGCTCTAGCCAGAGTAGCCTTTCTGCAGTTCCAAAGGGCTGTACAGACGGGAGTGGCTCCCTTCCGCCCTCATCCCTGATCATGATGCAAAAGCCATGTCTGATCCTATGCCCTGTACATCTGCTGCACTTCCCCTCTGATGGCCGGACCCTTTATGTCTTGGAAGTCTTGAGACCTGGTGGAGTCTACTTTCCCAGGATCACACAGTAGATGTTGCAGATCCAACTTTGGTCTAGTTGAGAGCCCACATGTCTTTCAGAGGCAGCACCTAAGCCTTTGCTTTCATGGATTCCTTTGAGAATTCTTCTTTTGTCCTTCTGGATGTGTTTATTTTGCTTGAGATGGGGTCTCCTCTGTACCTTGAAGATTGAACAATGCCATATAGTGCACAAGAGGTCCAGGAAGAAGATCTCTGCCTCAGCTAGATAGGTAGCAGCGTGTTCTCACGAAATGGAAAATAAACATATTTCCTCCAGTGGTAGCTGGAGATGTTAAATAAAACCAGTCTCAAGAATGGCCTTCTCTCCCTGTCTTCACTCTCTGTCCAGTTCTTGTTAAAGTCTGAGGTTTCTTTGTTGTTAGCAGCAGCCAGCCAGATTGAGACCCATTCCACAGAACTCAGTTGAAGCGTTGGCAGCCAAATAAAACTCTAAGGATTCAGATGCGTTGGCCTTCATCTATCAGTTTGGCTATTTTGGTTGAAGAATAAAAATAAAAGATCAAAGTGTTTCAGCAGTGGTTTTCCTCATCAGCTGCTGCTGCTGTGGTTCAAGGTCTTTCCATCTCTCAGCTGCTTACCATGATTCCAATTCCAAGGAGAATGTCAGGGGAAATTGCCTGGAGAACAGGGAGGGCTTACTACAGTGTTTCCTTACCTTGCTGGACTTGGTGGCATTGTTATTTAAGAAAAGTGGTGTGAGAGAGAAAGACGCCATGCGATGGGGTTCAAGCAGAGGGTTTTTTTTTTTTTTTAATTAGGGAAAGGGATCATTAAGAGGGAAAGGGAGGGGGGAGTCCATCTTCCAGGGACAGGAGCAGCCGGAAAGAGGAGAGAAGAAAGAGGGGCAGAGAGGAGGAGGGGGAGAGGAAGAGAGAGATGTGAGGTGGGCAGGGCCATTTAAAAGGGAACATTGTGATTGCACAGGTGGTGCTCTTAGTGGCTGCAACTGAGGGCATATCCTGTCAGAACCCAAGGACAGGCCAATACAGATGCCTGAATACTAACTCATGGACCTGTAGGGGTACTTTAACTCATGAGCCTGTAGGGGTACTTTAAAAAAAAATCCCAATTCCCAGGTCACTGTCCAGGTTCTCTGCTTGTAGAACTTTGAGGGCACCACTTAGTGATGCTGGTATTTCACCACAGCTGGAAGCATTCTTCCTATAGATTGATCAGTTGCCATTTCACCACCTCTACCACCACCACTTGGTTCACCTTTTGTCCTTACCTTGTTATTTCTAATCACTTAAGAAACCATTAGTATAAATGCCAGTGTTGGTGTCTGCCTTTTATCTGAAGAGATAAGAGGCAGGCTGACCTCAATGAGTCCAAGGCGAGTCAGGGCTACAGTAAGACTTGTGTCATAAGTGAAAATAAACTAATGAAGTTGGACTTCACTTTTGCCCAGTCAGCTCTTTAACCTTCTTTGACAGGTATGGTTTCCCTGTTGTCATGGCCTGGGCCAGGGATCAGCCTCTTCTCTCCTTTTAAGGCAGTTCTCCAGCCAGGAGGTCATTTCCGCCTCAGTGGCCTGCGACCTTGAGTTTGACACAGCCACACTGCTGTAGAATTGTTATTTTTTTAATTAGCCACCCCAAGGTTTCATAATGTAGGTGCATTTTGCTGCTTTCAATGTGGGGTTTTAAAAATTGCATTAGTGAAAATGTGAAATAAGATATATTTAATCTGCCTTTGAGAAACTATAAATTGGAGTGCATGTAATTAACATCCAGTTGGTACCCATTTACATGAGCATTATAGATTTTAGTTGTGAAATGTAATAACATGTACATCGCAGATAGAGATCTCATAAGCATTTTGATGATTAATAACTAAAGGGCTCATTTCTAGGGGTTCTCAGCGTAGGTTTACTTGGAGGATGCTTGACTGCATTATTCCATGAAATGTGGCTAAAGTGAAAACAGAAACAGATGAAACTATTGAGAGTTTTTCAAAACCCTTACTGCAAGAGGACAAGGGTGAGAACTAAGGGACTCAGCCCGTTCAGAAGGTCCATGTGGCAGCCCCTGTTTCTTGTTCTGTCTAAAGCAAAGGCTGTCCAAATGTGGGCCAGACAGAGACCACAGAGTGGGCTAGAAACATTCTTTCAGGCCCAGGGCACTGGGGCAGATGGAATGTGAGTGGTGCAGCCTTGGTGGTGGAGGTGTGTAATAGGGATAGGCTTCAAAAGCCTTTTCTCATGTCTGGTATGTTCTCTCTTCCTCTTGGTTGTTGGTCAAGATGTAAGCTCTCACGGGAAGATTTGATGGACTTTGCAGAGCCCTCGTTGAGGACCCTACCCTGCCTGGGGAGTGGTGGGTGGATGGGGTGGGGGTGGGGGAGGAGGGATGGAGGTGAGGGAAGGGAGAGGGAGAAGGGACTTACATGAGAAACAAGCTTGTTCCCTAACTAGAACTAATAAATAAATTAAAAAAAAAAAAGATGTAAGCTCTCAGCTGTTCCTGTCACCATGTCTTTGTCCTGCTGTTAGAGACTAACCCTCTGAAACTCTAAGCCCAGTTAAGTGCTTTTCTAATAAGTTGGCTTCTTGATCATGGTGCTTTGTCACAGCAATAGAAAAATAACTAAGACAAAGACCCACCCCCACCCCCTGGTCTTGATTTCTATAGTGGCTGTACAAGTTTTCCATCCCAGTGCATAAGACTTGTTCTTTCCCTATATCCTTATCCACAACTACTACTGTTTCCTTGATAATGGCCATTCTAACAGTGGTGAGATGAAATCTAGAAGCAGTTTTCATTAGCATTTCCTTAATAGTTGAGGAGGTTCGAAACCTTTTCAGATATTTACTAAGAATTCCTTCTTTTGAAAACTATTCAGTTTGCTAATCCATTTGTTTATTGCATGATTTAATGTTTTGTTATTTAACTTTTACAGTTGTTTGTGTATTCTTTATATGAAATCCTTGTCTGATGCATAATTAGCAGTTTATCTTTCTGCCCATTCTGTGCGATGTCTCTTCAGTCTGGTAATTACTTGCTATGCAAAAATTAATTTTATAGCATCCCATTTGTCAGTTCTTTAAAGTTCATTTTGAAGCTGAGGTGGAAAGAGTCTAGGTTGGTCATGGGCATTTATGGTTCCCTGTGACCCTCCAAGAGGATTCTGGATGTCACAACACTTTCAAGCACTACTAAGATAGCATTGCATTGCCTTTTCCACTATGTTGGCCTTGGTACAGAAGTCCTGATAGGTAAATCTCACAATGTTGCCATAAATAAAGGCAGAAATGTCAGTCCAGACTTCTAGTTACATCTCATCTCAGTAAGAAGACAAGTCGGTTTCGCTTAAGACTGTTCCACAGGGAAGAATTCTAGTTTTGTTAAGTTTCAGGTTGAGGACATGTCCATTCAATGTTCTGTGTAATTAAATGGGGACAGACACTCCTTTGGTGTACAATGGAAGTACAGTGAGGAGCTTTGGGGAAAGCTCTCATGAATAGCTAGTTGCTTGCCAGCTAAGACTCTCATTACCCTCCCACCTAAAAGAAACAATTTTTACCAAGAAAAACTGACAAATTATTGTTACCAGATTCAGCTATTTAGCAGACTTTTTTTTTAATGAGCAAAGTAAGATTGACACTTTAAAACCTGGCATTATATGTTGTTATTAATAAATTGGAGTTTTCAAATGGAAATGGGATTTTAGAAAACTTATTATCTATTGTTAGTTGGTAGTTGCCCCCCCCACCCCGTACTTACTGGCTTTTCCAATTGCTGATGGACCATATTAATGAATACGGTTTGTTTACACTGTATTACATTCATATTGTGTAATGAAATAACCTTTAGAAGATCTATAAAACTGATGGTGCTTAAAAATCATACACAGGTAAAGATCCACTCAAAGGGCAAAGGGGACCAATGGATTTTAATGGAACGTAGCACGGAAAGTTCAGTGCTCTTGCTTCAGATTCCATGCTGTAGCTAACCTTTCAGAATCACCACTGGGGAAATTTGGGTCTTACAGCAGACAGTATTTGGAAAAGCTTTTAAAAATTCTCTCCGTTTCCAAATGCGTGTTTGTGTGAAGCTGGGTTTGAGTTGGGATACTTCAGAGTGAGCAGCGCCGAGTAATAGAATAAACTCGGAAGTATATATAAGAATCCAGCTGGCATCACTAGGCAAAATGCCAAAGAAGTTTGCCAAGTCGCATCAGTGTCCTCGGGGTTTTGTTATTGTTGCTGATTCTTTGTGGGAGGTGGTGGGAAGCTATTGTTTTTCACAGAGAGTTTTATATGTTGCCATGTTACGAGTTCATCATTAGTTTTAATGACCCAGTAGGCAAATATTTTAGAATTGTATGTTTTAATTTTTAAGATAATATAATAAATATAATAACCTACATGAACAAGTTTTTAATGTAAGGTTTATTTTGGGTTTTGGGACCTGAACCCAGAACCTCATACATGATAAGTAAGTGAGGTACCACTGAGACATAGCCTCAGCCATCACTGTGAAATATTTTAAACAGCATTATTTTAGTAACATCAAAATATTTTTAGTTTTTTTTCTTTTTATTTTTCGAGATAGTCAGTACAATGAAAATATCCCACATAAGCATATTTTTTGGAGTCTTCCATCTTTTCTTAATAGTAAATAGTGACCTTGTGTCATAAAGGTTTGGAGTCTGTGTCCTGGCGGGGCCTGGGTCCCTTGACTCTGAGTGTCGGACCGTGTGTGCATGGTCTTCTTGGTGCTTTGTAGACTGAGAAAGGGTGAGAGGAGCTGAGCACAGCATGGGTTAGGGGCAGCAGGCTTCATGGAAGGTGCCTCAGTCTTAGAGGAAACCACAGAAAGGCTTTGTCCAGGAAACAAGGACATCTGTCTGCTAGGCCAGGCAACAGAGTGGGAATTTGGAGAGACTCCCTGTGGGCCTGCTTCAAAACTGTCCTTCCTGAAGGACTTCATAGTTCTCTTTCCTTTCAGGTCAGCTCAAGCACTGTGGATATTTTGGTTTTATTCGTCTTCATTTCGCCAAATCTTGCTATTCTTTTTGTCCTGTCTCTGAAGTAGCTTTGAAGTGCCTGATGGGCTTCAACAATAGCCAGTGGGATCATTTTGTCACCAGCTGTGGCAGTACTTTGTCCTCAGCTGCTGTCACTCACCTGCCTACTAAACCTGTGGTTTCTGCTGCCAGTCAGTGAAATTAAGAAGAGCCTCACGGGAGGGAGGGAAAGAAGAGGGAGCGTGTCAGGGGCAGAAGAAAGAACAGCTGTAATGGAACAAGAAAGTAAGGGGCGGAACTGTTTCAGTACTGATGTGACAAATGCCACGAGGAAGTGTCCCTGAAATGGCTGCTGTGCTACACTTCCTTTTTGGAACGGAGGCAAAGCAGAGACTGGAAACTGTTCTTCATTGAGTTGCTTAACTGTCAAGGAAAGTTAGAGGCGTCGTTGGACAGGCGCAACATAGATTCCTTGCAGTAAATGCTGCCTGATTTTTACCTGCCTTCAAGGCACTGATTTGACATCAGCATAATTTACACTGAATGTTATATTAGAGGCAGTTACCAAAATGTCTCCAAACATTTAAAACGTACTTTGACTATATTCTTTCTTAATGAAAAATGATACATTTGACAAAGGTAGGTTTCATGTACTGCTGTTTGAACGCAATGCGTGCTTAGCAGGTTAGTGGTGGTGTTTGCAAAGGGTTATAAGAAACTATTATTAGTTGAAATCATTTAGCATATTTTATGTGACCCTTTGATAATAAAATTTTGTCAGTCCTAGTCATTGGCCAAGCAGTACTTTATTTATCAGCCAATAAGACAAACACACACCCATCAACCCCCTCTTTAGCATTTCTGTAATCTCCAGTTTTGATCAGTGTGTGAGAAGGTGAAGAAGAAACTTACAAACAGTGATCTCCCCCTACTGTGTGCGTCCACGTGTGTACAGGTGCTTGTATCCATACATGAATGGGAAAGAAAATAACAAAATAGGATTAATGAAATGATCCCAATAAGTAGTGACTTACTTTCAATATCTTCTGATCTTGAAGTAATAGGAATAATAAAGTTTTGACACACTATGATTTGGGCTAACTTAACTAAAATGTGTTAAAAATAATATGAATATAATTTTGCTGAAGGAAAGAATTCTGTTACAATGCTATCTTAGTCATCTTTTGCCGAATCAGACATATACTTCAGGTCATGAGCTTAGGAAGAGGAAATGTTTACTTTCACTACCAGATTTGAAGGTTCCAGTCCACGATTGGTCAGTCCCATTCATTGATCCTGGTCTGTGGTGGGGTAGTGTATCATACTGAGAATACATGGCAGAGCAGACCCACTAGTCCTATGGCCAGGAAACAAATGGCAGGGAGAAGTGGGCTGGGATCTCACTTTTCCTCTTTAAAGGCATGTTCCCATGCACCTAAGACTTCCCACTTAGAGGCTGAGGCAGATAGAATATGAATTACACCCATAAGTGTATCTGGGCATGGTCCTGTAAAAATGAGTAGCCATCTCTCCACACCTCCGTTCTTTAAAGGCATCAGGGCTAGGTTTCTAACAGCATTTGCCACCCGCAAGTCAGTCATTCCCTGGCATGGTTCTCGGCGGTGTCTCCTTAAAGAGGAGCCAGTGACCTGCGCAAGGTTCTGAATCTAGCACTGACAGTTTCCTCTTCCTCTGCAGGCTTCTGGCTGTGATGGGGCGGAGATCCCCGATGAAGTGAAGCTGATCGGGTTTGCTCAGTTGAGTGTGAGCTGATGTATGTCCCTTGCCGTCACCCTCATCTATCATGCCCCGCCTCCGTTCCAGCCCCTTCTTTGGCCCCTCCTCCCCCACCCCCTCACTCCCAATTCCCAACAAATAAGAAGATTGTGAAGAGGCTGGCTTCGACGAAGTGGGATAAAAAAATAATAATAATTTTTAAAAAACCTACAGCACTCTGAGTTCTGCTTTATTCTCCAGCAATCCACAGTATGAGAACAGGCAAATGCTACAGCTGCACAAAACTGTTGCTGATTTCTTTCCAGGAGGCCATTTAATATTCCTAGCAGTCGATTTGGCTTGCCCGCCCATAAGTGAGGAGTCTGAAACACACTCAGGTGGTCCTATCTCTTGGTAACAAAAGGAGCCTCCTATCTGAAGCCTTTTCTCCTTCTATTGTATTTCTGTTAAATACTTTAATTGTACATCTGACAATACTGCCTCTTTTATGTTGTACTTAGAAATTAATATACTTATACAATTAAGATTTATTAGCCAAACTTGAATTCTAGTTTTAAAACTGACTGTGAATTTTATTTTTCATATATTTATGCTTTGCACACCTTAGCTATGAGGGAAAGAAACGGTTTTGATTCCATGCTTCTTGCAGTTGATCTCTTGTTATTTAAACAAAATTTTCAGATCTATCTTTGGAGTATTTGTAACTTCTAATTTTTGAAATGACTGAATTAAGAATTTGGATGTTTGCTCTTTTGGTTTGTTTGCCTAAAATCCAGTCCACAATCCAGTTGTCTCCTGGGAGAGGGAGGTGCCTTGCAAACTTTCATATTATGAATGTGCCTGAGGCTGCTTTATTCTGGAATAGTCTCAGATCTAAAATCCGCACTACATAAGGTGACATCCTTAACTTCTGCTTCATCGGACCATTTAGAATACTGCGAAGATGCTGCCGTTCTGTTAGACTGCTCACTGTACCCCTGTCTCTGATTTGGCTCTCCGGAAGGGTGGCATTTGTTGTTTTTAAGATGACAGATGTGACAGCATCAGAATCAGAGTTTTACTTGAAACTCTGCAGATGCACAGGTGGTATGAAAAATAATAGGAAGGGTTTCGTGCAATGACAAAAGGTAAAATTGCTGTAAACGTTCAAGAATAAATATTTCCAACCCAAGAGCCTTCTGCTTGACTATGTATTATGAACCTAGTAAACCTTAGGATTTTCAAATTTGGAGTCTAAACCTTCAAGGAGGTGGGCTCCCAGGATGGTACCATTGCTCTTTCCTAGCTAACCCTAGATACGGCAGCTCTTTAATGTACTTTAAAAGCAAATATATATTACTAAGGAAAGAAGTTATTTATAATTGCCTTGTCATAATTGTTAAGGTGTCCTAGAACCATTTGCATACAATTTAATGTAATTCCATTCCATTCTATTGTTTACACAATTACTCAAAGATGACTGCAAAGGTAAAAGGAAAATAAAAGTGTATTGCACAGTGCAGTTGCGTCTCCTCCTTTTCATTCCTCCTCCAGCTGTCATCAGCATCTCCGCAGTGCAATTCAACACTGTCCTAAGATGCCTAGCATGCGCTGACTAGTAAGAAGTGCCCCGAAGGAAGATTGTCATGTCTGTGCAGTCACAGTCACAGAGCATAGGTTTTAACTGATTGAAACATTCACACTCCATATAGACAGACGGTCTTTGAAACCACTGGGGCATCAAGGGACAAGAGAGAACAATTCCTTCCAACTACTTCGCCATTCACAGTAGTACTAGGAATACTGAGGAAAATCCAGACGAGTTAAGTGACTTACCCAGGGCACTCCAAAGAGCTGCTTGCAAAGCTGGGCATTCTCGATCCCAGTTTCCTGACAAAGAACAAATTCTTCACCATTTTCAGTACAACTTGTGAGTGTGAATAGCCCCAGAAGTTGAAGGTAAGTCCCTATCGCTGAAGACATCACAAACTTTGGACATAGGGCACGGAGGATTTGAGTGAGAATTAATCTCAAATCATCCTCTTTGGGGATTAGCTTTTATGATGCTGGGAGGTGCTATACAATCCGCTAAGGGACGAAATCAATTGTTAGTCATGCCCAGCTGTGACAACTGTTGTGAACCACAACAATGACCAGCATGGCAGGCTATCCCTAAAGGTACAGCAATGACACCGACCTTTACCTCTCTAAGGGTACTCAAGGTCCACTTAACAGGTGGGAAATGATGCCTGGTACTGTAAACTGACATAACACATGGCTAGTGAGGTCATGAATCTTAGAGAAGAAACCTGTTTCTGCAACATTGCTAAACCAATATATCCAATCTGCATTCTAAATACTTATACCCATAAATAAGTGTAGCTCTCATCTCTCATCAAAGAAGCTTCTTTGTGGACAGAAGGTGATCATTGCAGAAAGCTACTAATACTTAAAATGCAGGGAACAGCTGACTGTGGGAGGTCCTTTGCCCTGAGTGATGTATCTTATAGCTCCTGTAACTAGGTTTCAGAGAATGAACATCTTAGAAGAGGGGACAGAAAGATTGTCAGAGCCAGAAGGCCAGGAAGTCTCCTGTGAGATTGTGCCTTCTAGCTGTGGCAAGGAAGCTCCTCATATGAAATGTCAACATGGATACCTGAACAAGACATGAACAATTCCAACACCAGTTGACATCCTAACATAGACGGGAAATCTCACAGGGCCCTAAGATGAAGAGAACTACAAGCAATTAACAACTGCTGAGAGAGGGCAAATTAGTTTCCTCAGAGATGAGCCCCCGACTGGTTATCCAGTTTATAATAGTGAGCATCATGTCCAGGCAACACAAATGGACTCAGCAGATTAACTTACGTGGTTACTCATTTAGATGTTTATGTGACAACAGTTGTTAGCAAAGGGGGTGACCTTGGGATGTGGAGAGGGAAGTAGAAAATGTAATAATTACATTTTAATTAAATAATTAAGAAGAAAAATATATGATGAGGCTTTCATAGTCTCTTAAAATGACTAAAGAACTTTTGCACTATGATAATAAGTATCATTTAATTTCTGTATCCATACCCATATTGTCATGATTTTCCTAATAGTAGTTGGGATAGATTGGATACATTCACATAATAGGGTAAAGATTTTAAAGCACACAAATTCAGGATGAATGGACAATAAAGTTTCTTAACAAGCAAAGGTAAAATTGGAACACAAAATTCATCACAAGAGTTTACTTAGTTGGAAAAATACACAGATTTGAACTAATTCTCCCTAACTAATACATTGCCTCACTACCAACAATGCAAAGGTTTATACAGAATCATTAATCAATGTGGTACTTATAAAAATTCCAAAGTTCAGCTGGGCAGTTGTGGCACACACCTTTAATCCCAGCACTTAGAAGGCAGAGGCAGGTGGATCTATGTGAGTTCAAGGCCAAGTTGGTCTACAAAGCTACATAGAGAAACCCTGTCTCAAACAAACAAACAAACCCAAAAAACAAAACAATTAAAAAATAATCTTAAAACTGGTATAGAAAAACAAAAATTCAGATAGTCATAACAGGCTAAAGTGTCATATTTTCTGTTTTCAGTGTTTGTTATGAAGCTTTGATCATTTACAACCTAAGACCAAACCACTATGAACACAACTAATCTCTTCTGATCTCAAGAAGCTAAGCAGGCAAGGGCCTGTTAATACTTGCATAGGAGACAAAGCTGTGATAATCCAAGTATTATTGTCCTGTCATAAAATAGACCTACAGCTCCCCTTCCCCACCCTAAGCAGGGCAGAGATCCCAGAAATAAGCCTACACACAAGTGATCAACTTACTAAAAAAAGGATACCACAGCATACATAAGAAAGGACTGTGTCTTTGGTGAAGGATACTGGGGAGATCAGACTTACATATGCAGAAGGATGCAACTGGATCTCTTTTCCGCATGATATACAATACCAGCTATATATGGGTTAAGATTTAAAATCTAAATCATGAAATTGTAAAATACCGGGTTTGGGGATTTGCCTCAGTGGTAGAGCACTTGCTTAGAAGGCACAAGACCCTGGGTTCGGTCCTCAGCTCCAAAAAAGAAAAAAAAAAGAAAAGAAATTGTAAAATAATCTCTGGCATTGGCATTGACCTTGGTAATTAGTTGTTTGGGTGTGATATCCAAAACTCACTAACATACACATGGGCATGCGCACATACTCACAAGCAGAAAGAAGCAAATTGACTTACATCAAAATAAAAGGTTTCTACACAGCAAAGGAAATAATACATGAAACGGTGACCAATAGATTGGATGACAGCATTTGCAAACCAATATTTGCTAAGTTAATATCCAAAATGTATAGGAAAGAGTTAGAGAGATGGCTCATTGGTTAAAAGCAATTGTTACTCTTGCAGAAGACCTGAGTTCAGTTCTTAGCAGCCACATGATGGCTCACAACCATCCTTAACTCAGGTTCCAGGGGATCCAACAACCTCTTGACATCTACATGCACCAGGCACTCACATGGTACATATACATACTTCCAGTATAAACACTCATGAAATAAATCTAAAAATAAATGTATATGGAGAACTGCATAGAGCTGTGGTAGTGCATTCTGTAATCCCAGAGCTCTTAAAAGACAAAGACAGGAGGGTCATGAGTTCCAGATAGGCCTGAGATTGAATTAATAGAATTCCTAACTGTTCTCACCACACATAAAAATACATGAAATATTTGAAAAGATAGATGTATAGGTTATCTTGATTGTAGTGATCAGTACACTATGTATATCAAAATATGTACACCTTAAATATAATTTCACTTTCAAACATAAATAAAGGAAATGCTAGTCACATGCAAATTGTATTTAAGTAGGAATTTCTGTTGTCTACTGGTAGGAGCCAGGAATTGCAGGATAATGAGTTTTATTTGAAGAGGATTTCCTAAAAGTTGTTACAATCATTCCTGGGATTTTTTTCAGCTTGAAATGTATCCTATCAAGAATGGTTATAATGATGATAATGTTCAATTAGTGTTAATGTTTAAGTCATGTAATATAAGTGGCTTATAAGTGTATATGTTTATAACATGATTAAATGACTGGCTTGCTTAACCCTATAGACAGTATCAGCTTGTATCCAGACCCAGCTTGTATATGAAACAATACTCACAAAAGTGCTTACCCAGCCCATAGGAATGTACAAGCCAATAAATAAATAAATAAATAAATAAATAAATAAATAAATAAATAATAGGCAAAGGTGTCTGTCTCCAAAATACCCAAGTTATTGCCTAGATGCAATTCTGCTGCAAAGAAATTGTTTAACCAAACAATAATGATATCGCTCTATCTATTTTCTTCTGGCTTGTCCACCAAACCTATCTGCAGAATTGTCTGAGAATCTAAGAATCTGAACAACTAGATTGTATACCACTGTATATTATTCCAAAACCATGAATATGCTTTAGTTAATACTCATGTGAGCAAGGTTCACACAACCAAGAAAGGTATACCTAAGGTTTCAACTTGAATTTGAAATGTTTCCCCATACTCATGTTATGAAAATATGCTCTGCCTTTGTTGGCGTTATTTTAGGATGTTGTGAAACCTTTGGAAGATGAGATCTGGCCTAACTAGCAAAAGTACACTTCCAAAGGATGGAGCTTCAAAGGATATACTGTCTAGCTCTGGGTTGCATTATGGCCTCTGCTTTCTGGTCCACTGTGATGTGAACAGACACACAGTAAGGCTGCAGTGACCTCCCTACCATAATGGATTGAAACTATGTTCCAAAATGAATCCTTCCCATGAATTCTTTTTTCAAGTGTTGTATCACAGCAACATGAAAGTAAGACATACAAAAAATGCATGAATTATAGCCTCTAAAACAAACATCATTAGCTGCAGAAACTTACTGAGCCCATAACTCATAATTCATTGAAGGGCAGAGAATCTTATTTAAAGTGACAGTCTTGTGTGATTATTGGATTTATTATTGAATAATGAAAGGGCAGTGACAATTATTGGGATAGTACTTTTATCCCTCATATAGAATACTGGCTTGAGGAACAAAGATGTGTATTACAGAGGAAAATTATTTTAGAAACTGACTTATTCTTCAAGTAGAGTGTTCAGTAAACTAATGAAGCTATAATCTAGGAGAAGTTGGATAGTGCCTTTTAAAAGGCTCTGGACCCAAACAGATGATGATGATTTATGTGATATATGGTTCAAATTAACAGCCAATCATAATCAGTTGTAGTGCATTCAGGTAGATTTTTCATGTGCCTGTGTTCTATTCTCTAAAATATTGCTAAATATTTTTAAAGTAGAAATAACTGAATGATAATGAAATACAAGACTGAAGAGAAATATAAAAATTTGGTCTTAAGATATCAGTCCTGTTCATCTTATTGAGAAAGCCTGAATTCATAACCGCCGTGCTTCGTTTTCCCATTCAGCATTACCTGTAGCATTGTTCTATTCATTATTGAATTAATTTCATACAATGCTCACTTGAAAGAATGCATAGGTGCACAAAATAACAATGTCAGCACCGTTTGTTCTGTCAATTGTGCCCTAAAGTTTGAGAACTACTGCTTTAACGCATACTAAGTGTTTGTGGGGTTTTGTTTTATTTTCTATAGTGTGAATCAGTCAGACTCTCTGCTAAGCACTTTGCATCATTTAATTTAATTTTAAACAACTATCAGAGATTATGAGAGAGATTGGAAAGTCTAAGCTGAGAAGAAAATACACTAAATACTACACTGTGTAGCAGAAAGTTGGAATAGGTATGTCTGATTCCACTCCCAAGTCTTAATTATCACATTAGACAAACTGCTGATCCAATACAAGAAACTGTAGACAGAGTTTCTTTCCTGCCTGGTCCCACCACCCTTCAACCCCAAATAAATACAGAGAGACTTGTTAATTATAAATTGTTTGGCTGATGGCTTAGGCTTCTTACTGGCTAGCTCTCTTAATTATTAACCCATAACTATTAATCTATGTATTTTTACGTGGTCTTATCTTACCAGAAAATGTTCGGACCTGTTACTCCTATTTTGTCTACATGGCATCTCCCTGGCAGCTCTCTCTGCCTTCCTCTCCCCAACATTCTCCTGGTCTGGTAGCTCCCCCGCATACTTCCTGCCTGGCTACTGGCCAATCAGTGTTTTATTCATCAAACAATAGGAGAAATATATATGAGAAGGACATCCCCCATCAAGAAATACTTCATTAAAGGTTTGCTATGGAGTGAATTAAAACAAAGTCTTTGCTTAAGCCTCACAACTCTGGGAGCTTGATATCATTGTATACAGTTGGATGGAGAAATTTTGTTTGTTGGGTCATTTTTCCAAAGTCAGCCTGTTGGCGTGACAGGATTTGAACCCAAGACAAGACAGTAGGATTCTATAGCATTCCCGCTGTGCCATGCTGCCTAAGAGAAAAATCTAGAATATGTTGAGACTGCCACTAATTCATTTGGGGGTTAGGGATTCAGAACCATGTAAGGAGCCCTGAAAATGACCACTGATGGCTGCCACTGTGCAGTCTTTGTATTGCAATATATGTATTACAGCTTTCTCTGCTCATCACAGTCTTGTGATCTGTCCTGTAAATACAGGAAGGTACGCAATTTCCCTGACATCAAAGAACCAGACCATCTATGAGAACACATAGTTGGGTTATTTTTCATCTTAAAAAGACTTTAGAACCTAAGGTATTTCAAATTAAAAAATAATTACATTCTATAGTATTAATATATAAAGCATAAAGCCTTCTGTTTCAGCTTCCTTGATGTCTGTGAGTATGACAGTTTCACTTCCCATCATTCACATTTAGTAAACTCTGCCTTAGATAGAGGAGGTTTAATTAGTCAATCAATATTCTCCCAAACAGGAACATTCTAGGGGCCTAATTGAGCAGTGAAGGAATGAACAGGTTACTGCTTGGCTGAGCCTGCCTATCTGTTCCATGGTAACAGTTGAACAGATGATGAATTAGGTTAGAGAATTTCCCATCATCTGATTATGATACTTGGTTATAGCGAAGTATTGTTCGTACAGGAGTCAGGACTAGTCTATTGGTAATTAGAAGAAGGTAGAGTGTTGTAGCCCTTCTCCACAGCTTCAGTGGTTGCTTGTGCCCCTGGAGCCACTTGCAGAGAACTGGTGAGTAGGGAAACTGAGGAAACAGCCTAGTCTTCACATTGCAGAATGCACTAGACAGCACTGGCTTCCAGATAAGTGCACATATGTGTTAGGTAGAAGACATGCAATTGAGCTGGCAAGGCATCCTAAGAGCCAGCCCAAGCTCTGTTCCTGTCTTTGTACTACCTGACGAGTAATTTCAACCTCAGTTTTAAAAAATGACAAAATATCTCAACTGACAGCCAAGAGATCAAACATGGGATTTTCAGGAATCTTAAAAGGTGTTAGGCATGCAGTAACCAAGGAAATACATCAGTTTCTTATGTGTGTGTAGATGATCAGGATACCCACCATAGTTAAATGTCCTTGAAGCTGCAGATACATAGTTCCCACTATATCAATGCTAAGGTTCCAGCGCATTTTCCCACACATGTATTAATGGAGTCTCTACATCTTCAAAAGACCCAACACTTCACTGTATCCCATGCAGTATTAGCAACACCCCCTCCAATTTTGGGGGCCTTTCCTAGAAAATAATGACAACAAATAGCCAAGAAGAGAGATCTGGTTAACCACTATTTGGGTTAGAAAAAGGGCCCCTTACCCCGTGAATATATTGCCCACCCCATAAATATTAATATAAAGTCAAGATCCACAATTCTGAGCCTACCATGCTGCCACCTCTCTCACTCTAGTCTTTCTATGGAGACGCTGATAAATAAATATCTGTGTCTCTTGACGGAAATATTTCCTTTGAGAAGACAAAGCCAACAGATTCCTGTAACCAATGTAGAGGCTTTTCTCAGTACCTTGGTTATTATCTGAGACATCTTTTGCCTTGGGCTTTCTTCTTTTAGGCATGGGTGGGAGTTTGGGTGGGAATATGATTGTAAAAGCAGCCATAGTGTCCTTCGATGACTTCTGGATCTATGTCCAAACACCCATGTCATGAAAACTGCATATCCCTAGCATTTCTGGCACCTTTATTTTGTGTTAGTAACAAAATACAAATAGCTTATTTGCAATTTTTGTACAATAAAGTTTGTAAAATTGAAAAAAATCAAAATTATTAAAGGTGGTTAATATTAATTGGTAGTCGAAACAGTACTTATACATTTTAGATGCTTATTATATATTGTCAGCTTATGATATTTATGCAATGGTTGTGTCCAGTTTTCAGAACATGGGAATGAAGTTCAAAGAAGTAACTTATCCATAGATGCAGAGGTAGTACATGGCAGCACTGGGATCACAACATTCTTGTATTTTCCTGTAGTGACACATTGCCTGCCAGTTAAATCTGCATGTCCCAATATTTATTATGTCATTTGCTTGCCTTTCAACCTGACAAGAGGGTGTGAGCTTATAGGAATGGTTTCAAATGAAGCTTGGAGTTGTTACACAATTCATCACTCAATGCTTTGGAAAATCCGATAATATAAAAGGGAAACCAAAGCACAAGACAACAAAACAATCCATCAGGAGGAGTATATTGTAGAAAACTAATGACTGCAGTCACACCAGCAATGGATCTAGACTATACAAATTGTGAATGGTTGTGTCAGGCTGAGGAAGAAAAGAACATTACAGTCTGGCTGGGGAGTAACGTTCTCAGCTGTTCCTCTGGGTTGGCAGCCTTTCCAAGTCACGTCAACTATTAAATGCATTAAGAGAGAACTGCATAGCACCAGCATCAACTGTGTGAAAGGAATTTAGGAGTGATTGACGGGTAAGTAGACTTTAAGTAGCAAATTGTTGAAAAAGATCAGCCAGGAGCTTCGAAACAGAAAGATCCTGTGCTTGTGTTGAAAGAAAAGAGGTGACATGCCTATCACTAGATGGACCTTAAGGGTCATCTTTTGTTTTCCCTGAATGTTTTAGTATCAGTATGCTAAAAAAATGGTTAAAGTTCATTTATAAGTAGCATTTGGGTGATGCTCACCAGGGTAAGAGATCACCTTTGAACTTCAGGCCTTTCTGTCTCCCATTTTCATGGCCCTTTGCCTTCTTGTTTTGAACAATGGTATGATACTAGCCTCTATCTTGTAATACCTTCCTGGTTTCAGGAAGCAGCATTACTGTCTTTTATAAAGTGTAGGGGTTTGTGTAGGAATGCTTCCTATAGACTCATGTGTGTGAATGCTTGATCTACAGTGGCTGGCCCTGTTAGGAGATGTGGCCTCTTGGAGTAGGTGTGGCCTTGTTGGAGGAAGGGTTTCACTATGGAGGTGGGCTTTGAGGTCTTAGAAGCTCAAGTCTGGCCAGGATGAGACAGTTTCCTTCTGCTATTTGGAGATCAAGAAGTAGAACTCTCAGCTCCTTCTCCAGCACCATGTCTGCCTGTACCCTGCCATGATGATAATAAACTAAACCTCTAAAACTGTAAGCTAGCTCCAACGAAATGTTCTCCTTTACATAAATTACTGTAGTCATGATGTCCCTCAACAGCAATAGAAACTTTAAGACATAAAGGATATCATCAGTTTGTTCCTGCTCCATTTGTGTGAGGCACTTTGCTCATGGCTGATCCTTCCCAGTCCGCATTGGCCACAGCCATAAGACAACCCTGACTACTTGATGCTGACACTTGTGAAGTACTGTGAACACATAAAACCCTTGTGTTCACATGCATAAAAATAGACTTGGTTTGGGATAATAATGTAATGATTATTGAATGAATGAATACCATAGCTAAGTTATGCTAATTTCCTCAAATCTAGACTCATTGAATATGTATATTTTCAATGAGTCATGGGATTTCAGTGATCATGTGATTAATTCTCCCAGAAGTCTTCCTTGGAAGTCAGCCTTTATCTATTATATGTTTCTACTGCTATGCACAGAAAATTTTCCTGGTACTAAAGGAGAAAGATCTTTCAGATCGATTTTCTGAGTGGGTCCAGAGGTCACTGAAGCTTTTAATCAAAGAGAGAATATATTAAAGGTAGGATGATCCCAAAATGTCATCCAAGAGATATCTGGTCTGGGATGAACACAAGAGTACACAGCAGGCTTTTGATTTTTAAACCTAAAGTTTTACAAAATCACCTCACAGCCCTCAGCTGCCGAGTAGTGATTAATTTTTCAACAGTGACTGAGCCAGGGAGCTCTCTCTACACCTGCATTCTGTGTTGAAGACTAGAGAGGCTAAGGGTCTATATTCATTCCCTGCCCTTGGGTTTGCAATTGATGGCTATGAGATGTCAATGTGTGTACAATGTGTAGTCAAAGGACCTGTCTGATCAAAGTCCATCTAGAAGAGGAATGAAATCCAAACACTCAACTACAACAACTTCTTCAAACACAGTGTTCAAACACATCGTCCACTTTGCTTGGAACACATGAAGATGGCAGTGTAGGCTCAGTAATTTTTCCAACCTCCCCTTCTTACATTGATATGAAGCTGTGACTTTGTGATGGCCTAGGGAAAATATAATCAGTCCCTGGCCCATACTTTTTTAAAAAAATATAGATTTATGCTATATGTCTGGCTGAAACTTGTGATCATTTTTCCTCAGACTCCTGAATGCTGTAATTAAAGGTATGTCCCACTATACATGGTTAAAACTTCTGTGCAAATTGTATCACCTGTCTCCTTTGTCCTACTTCTATATTCTGCTGAAGAACCTCCCCTCCATCCCATTTTGCTAGAAATCTGGGTGGGTAGCTGAGACACACCTTGAGTAGTGTCTTAATTTGCTTTCTGTTGCTGGAATAAGTACCATGGTCAAAAGCAACGTAGAGTGGCAAAGGCGTATTAGCTTTACACATCCAAATTGCAGTCCATTTCTGAGGGAAGTCAAGGCAGGAACATGGAGGCAGGAACCGAAGCAGAGGCCTCTGGAGGAATGCTGCTTACTGGCTTGTTTTCCAGCTCATATTCAACCATTTCTCATACCTCTCAGGCCCACCTGCTCAGGAATGGCAATGCCCACAGTGGGCTGGGTACTCCCATATAAATCATTAAGGGAGAAAATGTCCCACAGCCTTGCCTACAGGGCAAACTGATGGAGGTATCTTCTCAGTTAAGGTGGATCTTCCCACATGACCCTAGCTTATACCAAGTTGACAGAAAACCCAAACAGCACAAGTGGTTCCACCACCTTCTATGTTCTCTTTCCCCTCTACTCCATCCACCAGCCTTGCTGTTCCCCTAACACATGAGTACTGTTGTAACCCTTTCTTTATAGGCAGGCTTCTTTAGATCTCCAGGGCCAATTCCATTTCCCACTTCAAGTCATTGTACAAGCATCTCTTCCTGACCAAGGCCTTGTTGATTTCTGCCTGTCTACCTATCATTCCCGGTCCCTCCTGTCTTCTGTATTTTTTAGAAGCACTTACCTTCTAACGCCCTACAAATTTCACTTACATTAGTATGCACTGTGTCAGCTGCTCTCCGAGTTTGGAGACCTCTGTTTTATTTACTGATGTATTTGAGCTCTGGGAACAGTAAGGAAGATATTATGGACCCTCAGTAAATATTGGAAGATGGATAAATCAAGGATTTCCTAGGTAAAAACATGGGGCCAGCTGTGAAGCAATAGCAACAGCAATAGAAACCATCCAGTGAAGCTTTTCCTCAGAGCTCATTTTCCATTTTCATGCAGACTAAAAAAATTTTTTTTTACCAATTATGGATTTATTTCATTTAACGGAGTTATCTTTTAAAATACAAATAGCATAGCAATGTTGGCAGGGACTGTCAGCTTCTAAGCATCACTGTGCAATCATCTGAGCTCATTACTCTGCCAGACTCTAGGAGACAACCGCTTTCTGATGAGAACAGGAATGTCAAGGGGATGCTAGGGCACTTTGGAACATAAACTACTTTAGGGACCATAGAAAACCTTGCTCAGAGCAAAGTTAGGAGGCAGAAAGCAGCAAGGCAGGGCTCAGTCTGCAGAGATGAGGATGGAACATCACATTTACATATTAATGTCTTGCTTCTGTGACTGGCTCAAAATCCCTCCAAGAAAAACTTATTTAGGTGATTGACTTCCTCCCTTAATCCACTGGCATACATTGGTCAGGTGTAGCCTGTGTCCCCAAATATGCCCAGCAGGAATTTATCTAAAGGGCTAAATAGGAATGCGGAAGGCCTTTTGATTTCCTGGAGCGCCTGCTGCATCTTTTGCCAGGAGACTGAAAATGTTCATCAGATTTGCTTCATCTAGAAAGAATGAGTCTATGTTTTCCATATAGCTCCATCCAGGCTGGCCCAGCTGATTAGCTGTCCAGATTTTGCTGCCCAACATTGTGGCACTTCCATAATTTATTTGGACACCATGAATAGTGCCAATATTTCAACCCACACAAACATCACTTTATGGCTATTTTATGATTGTTAGACTGTTGATGGTCGAGATATTTTTAAATCCAACATATCATGCCTCACTATTCAGATATTACACACACACACACACACACACACACACACACACACCACAAATGAACCAAACAAAGAACCTTGTGATAATGGTGAAGGGTTGCAGGGCTGGCAAAAACAGTGGCATATTAAGGGACTTATGTTTAAAAGTTCATGATCATTATAGCAATTCTTACAGAATAGGGCTGCTAAGTAAAGTCATTTTCCTGTCATTTGCCCAGAAACCAAGTGGTTATTTGTAGGACAATTTGAGATTTTTGAGTCAGCAATGATGAGAAAGCCCATGGACTCTCTGGGCAGGGTGTGAGCCAAATGGAGGGAATGCTAGCATAGAAATGCTGAAACATCCTCCACAGAACACTCCGAGTTTCAAGTCTTCTGCAATGAGTAACATTGGCTCTCATTTAGTTAACTGTGCGCTCCTTACCAAACACTACACAAGAAAGATTACACTGAGTTCTCATAATACCCACTACAGGGGCAGAGTACCTTTGATCTGAAGTTTTGCTATTTGGGCAACTGCAAGTGGCTGAGCTGAGGCTCTTGTCCTACCTTCACACACTGGCAATATCTCACAAGGTCCTGGTGGTATCTCCAAGTCATCTGTTGGTGGAGTGTTGCAAGGCATTATTTTACATCAGAAAATGCCATTCCCCACCCAATGTCACCCCCATCAAAGCCTTTATCACATTTAGGGAGTAAATATTCACTAATATATGAAGAGTCGGATGAGATCTTTTTAATTAAAAACTTAATACATTTATTTATTTTAGCCTGAAGTAGACTGTTCATGATAGGAAAGTGTGCCAAACTTTCCCAACAAGAAATACAATTTTCGAGTATACTCAGAGTTTCATGTTCTTCTTCTTTAGCAAAACAGCCTTACTATTAGACCTTGTACCCTTTAAGAAATAAGAGAAGATGCTAGGTTTGTTTCTGTCACAAAATGAACCACATGTTTTCCCTTTAAAACCAGAACCTGGAGAGTTGTCATTAGTTGGTAGCACTATAACGGGGATTAGGCGACTTCACGTTGTTTCCTTAAGTGTTTTTAAAATGGGTTAATGTGAACAAACGTTACATCTCTCTGTTGCCAAATGCCTTTTGGGGGTGTGAAAATGAATAATTTGGGTGAAAATTGGGAAAACATTGGCAATAAATGCCTCTCTTTGCCTGAAGAGGGACAGGATATAAGATCCCTAATGTGCCATAATTTGGAAGAACTTCTAGAGAAGAGCCACAAATTTAAAAATGCAGTATGGGTTGATTTCGTTAGTACTTTTACCATTGGGTGTCACAAAGAGGAAATTGAACTAGGAAGGCTATAAACAACAAGCATGTAAGAGAAAAGCAGGGTGAGAGAGTGGGCTCTGTTTTTTTTTTTTCTTTTTTCTTTTGCTTGCCCCAATAAAAACTCTAGATGCCTGTGATGACTTCTTGATAAGCCCTTTCTTCCATATGCTTCTCCAAAAACTATTTAAATGTCAGGGACTGCATTCCTGCTGTAACAAAGGATGCAAAGATGAGTCTGTGATGGTTTACATGAAAACAATGCCGCAAAATTAAAGTCATAAAGTCCCACAACTTTGAATTGAAACTGATATTTTCTAAACATATTTCTCTGAAAACTCAGCATATAAAAGGCACTCTGTCAAATGGGCAAAGTAATGAGATGCTAGTAAAAAGCATTCCAGCCATTGTCTTTGCTATAGTATTGAGTAGGCCATGTCTTTACTCCTTATTCTTGTGACTCTAGATTTAAACCATTATAATGTCCCCACAGGCTCATGAATTGAGTGTTTGTTCCCACCTGGTAGCACTGTTTGGGGGAAACTATGGAACTTTTAAGAGGATGATTTAACTTGCCAAAAAAGTTCACTAAGTGTAAACTTTTGAATGCCATAGCTAGCCCCTGATTCTGGTCTTTCTCTCTCTACTTCTTTGTCCACTATGACAATCACGTGAACACCACCTGCCTTACTTATCATGATAGACTTATTTCTCCTGAAACTATGAACTGTTGAAATAGCCAACAGCATCTTCCTATAAGCTGTTTCTGTCAGGTGTTCTGGTCATAGTGACACAGAACTAACATAGCACTCAAAACAAATGGACTAGTAACTGGAATCAAGATCCCTAAAATGAAACCAGTATTTCAAAATCCAGGAGTACCTAGTACAAAGTACCTACTCAGAAAGTCTCCCCATTTAATTCCAAAGAACACGAAATGTGAACCTTTTCAGATTTGGTGAAAAGACAGATAAAGACTGCTCTTTGGTGAACCTGTCTAGGGCCTCTGAAATCCCATATGAACATAGCTGAAACCAGAACACATGGCTTCTCTACAATCTCAATTACCAACACAGAGCTTCAGCAAGGTGGAGAAAAACATTGATTCCCTCCAGTCAATAATCACATTCCTTCAAATGGCTATTACCTAAATAGATACCCTATAGATATCTATTGAATAAAAAGATAAAAAGCATAGATAAACAGAAATATCAAGGGAAGCTAAACTTTTAACTCCCTCTCACTTCTGGGATGATGAAAATAATGGTATTCAAACACTTGGTAGCCTTAGTACAAACAGGAGAATATCTCTACAAAAACCATCACTCTGACATACTCTGTCCCAGTCATGTCTGTTCCAGGTTCACTCTTGATGTCTCACAAGTTGCTAGTGATAGAGCCAAAGCTAGAACTCAAATGAATTCATCTTGGAACTAACACTTTTTCAGTTTTCAGGAGACCAGAGAATCATCCTTGCTACACTTATCTTTGGACCACTATTCTTATGACCTTCGGCCCTCTATAAAAATGCTAAGTCACACCAATGCATTATCTTCTCTGTGAATTTCCCAGAGTCCTGAAGGTTGGACAAGCCACGGGCTGGACTTACTAAATTTAGGACTGAGAACTGGTCCACTTACACTTTGTCTAAGTTTAGTTGCTGAGGCATGGCAAACATTTTCAGGGTAGCCTGAATTGTCAAGGTTTAACTCAAATGATCATATTTTGTTTAGTGTTATGGATTTCAGAATGAAATGAGAGGTTGGGGAGAGAGGATGAGAGGGAAAGAGAGATTTATTCAGGTATATTTTGATGTGTAGAAGGAATGCTTTATTTTCCTTTTGAAGCTAAATTATATTTGTTTAATGCCATGTGTACAATAAGGTGCCAGTTATTATATTTGCACAAGTCAGCCATTATATTGCTGACAGTTAATTAATTACAGCTTAAAACATTAAAACAGACTTCTAATTCCTCCATTTGTAGTCAATCTAGGAGATGTATGAAGAAGCCAAGCATCATACTCACAGGTAAATGTTTACAGTTGAAAGTGAGGACATCCTATGATGGTTTTGACATCAACAAAGCCTGTTGATCTTAACACAAGTAAATGTTGCAAACAGAACTTTAAAAAACACATAGAAGATATATTAATCAGAGTTCTCCATGGAAACAGAATTGTGATTTGGAGGATAATGGAATATTGGCTGATATAATGACAGATGTTGACAACACTAAAAACTCTAATTGGAAAGCTAGAGACCCAGGCAAGCAATTGTATAGTTCCTGTTTGTATCGGAAGTCCTGCAAGTCAGGAGTTGATGCAATATTTGAAACCTGAAGGTCAATTATCTCAAGAATCAAGCAAAACACTTCTTCAAAGTATAACACACTCACACACACACACTGATTTTTAGTTAGCCATAAAAGCGAAATAATATAATTTGCAGGAAAATGCATGGAACACTTTAAACAAAGCTAGCCAGACCCAGAAAGATAACCATAAAATATTTTCTCCCATATGTGAAAAAATAAAATAAGCTAAATATCAAAGATGGCCTTTAAGAGAAAAGGGGAAGGAGAAATGAGAGGATAAGAAATTGTAGGTAGAAGGTGATGTGATCAAAGTATAGTACAGGCATGTATGGGAATATTGTAATGTGTTAAAACACACTAATATGTTAGCAATATCACTGAGTAAATATAATAATAACATAATAATATACAAATAGCAGAAACCAGATGTCCCAGGATAAACTCAGCAGGGAGGCTGAGTTCTCTGTTGTCCACCTGTTTCTCTTCAGCCTGGTTGGATAGGGGTCACTCACACTGGGGGAAAGGAACAATGGTGCTCACATTGGTGAAAACACTGTTTTATTCACTTTACTAATCCTTAATGTCTTCCAGAAAGACTTCTCCAGTTGCCACTCCAATGATGTTTAATGCAGTTCCTGGGCACCTAACAGTCCAGGCAAACTGGCACCTAGAAATAATTATTTCAGAAGGTATCTTTTAAATCATCAGCACATCCCTGCCAAGCACTGTCACTTCTACTCATTGGGTAAGCTACTGTCTTGTTCTTCTTTGCTTTTTGAGGCCTATCATATAGTGCCACAAACTGGGGGAAGGGGGGGGAACTTATAGAGCAGAAATTCATTTTCTTATAGTTCTGAAAGCTACAACTACAGAATCAAAACTCAGCAGGGTTGGTCCCCTCAGAGGCCTGTGAGAGACATTCTAGTCCATGACCTTATAGCTTCATGTGGGTTGTTGGCAATATCTGGGACTCCTTGCCTTGTAGATGTGGTATCTCTGCTTCAGTTTTCATGTGGAATTCTTCGTGGGTATGTGTTTATATCCAAATTCACTTTTTAAATAAGAACTGACTTAGAGCCCAAATGATCTCATTTTCAGCCAATTACGTCTACATAAATCATATCTAACTAGATCACAACCTGATCATACTGAAACTTACAACCCCAACACATCTTTTGCTAGTAGGAAAGAAGTCATAATTTGGTGTATAGTACTGTCTAAAGCATAAGCAGAAGCTTCCTTGTTTTCAGTTTTTATTTTCATTTTTGAGAATTTCATAAACACTGTATTTACATAATTCTGCCTCTCCCTTCCCTCCCATCTGATTTCTCTAGTCTCCTCCTGACTTCTCAAATTCATGGACTCTTATTTTTTAATTATAGTTACATTAATTACAATTGCACATATATTTACATAAATTTACAAATGCAATTGGCTGAGGTCATTTAATGTTTCTCATATGTATTTACCTGACCTCTTGGGATTGGCTAGCCTATTGGGGTGGGGGGGGGAGCTTGCCTCTGGAGAAGACAGATTCTTTGTTTCTCAGCCACCGGTAATTGCCTATAGCTCTTCTAGGGATAAAGCCTGATAAGAATTCCACCATAACCATTGGCATGTTAATTAACGATTTTTTAATGTCTTGTTTAGGAAATCATACTGTTTCGATTTCCTGGGTAGAGCTTACTTGTCATACATAGAAGATACTATCTTGCAGCAGATGTCTCATCCTGGTCTTCTGACTCTTAAAATCTTTCCAGTCCTTCTTCTATGATGCTGCCTGAGCCTCGGGTATGGGGCTGTGTTGTAGATATCTCATGTGGCTGGACACTCAGAGTCAATTCTCTGAATTTTGACCAGTTTTGGCTTTCTGTAGTGGTCACCATCTACTACAAAAAGGAGTTCCTTTGATGAGGAGTGAGAGCTACACCCATCTGTGAGAATAAGGATAAGTATTTGGACTAGATCAGTCATGTTCAGGGTGCTATGGCTGTAGACAAGTATTTAGAATTCAGTTAGAAATTAGGGTTAATGAAATGGCAGTCATAGGTTCTCTACTAGAGTCCATAGCCTCATCAGCCATGAGTTGTGAGATACGTTAATAGTACTGGACCTGAAATCCTCCAGATTATGAAGGTCTTAAATCCAATTAGATGTCTTCTGGTTGCTTCTAGGATATAAACACCACTATTGCCTTTTTCAGGATACCTTACCTTTATAGTCATTGCTGTTTGTAAGCATTGCACCTGGGTAGGACTGTGAATTGCTTTTCTCCCTGAGCAACTTGTGTAGCTCTTCCCTGTATTGTGAGAGCTACTTCTCAAGGAGGAGACTTCAGGTCATTTGCAGCTCAATTCTCCCAAATCTTTTATCTAAATTGTATAGTATCTTCAACAATAGGGTCTTACCTTCAGTTTCTGAGATGCAACCAAGAGCAAAGGTGGCAATAGTCTGTATTATTTTGGGGGTCTCTTTGACTCCCTTTATCAACAATGCAAAAGAATAGAACAATGCAAATCTTGGAATGCTCAAAGTACTGTATTTTTAGCTGCAAAGTTAGACACACTGTCTTGATCAAGAACACTCTACCTTAGGCTGAGGGTCATTAGCCACCTTGAGAGTAGGGACACATCTCTTGCACTTTATTGTCTCCCCATTTGCTCATACTGGAACTGGCCCATAATATATGACAAGTAAATATAAACTATTCTTGTACAAGTCTGTAATAAATAACTATAAAGCAAATAAATATGAAACTATTAAGCACATTGAAGTGAACTTTCTAAGTACAAACTTGTTCATTATCATTTTTAATAATCCTAGGAATAACCCTGTTGGAAAAGGAGACTGAGAATGGCCAAAATACATCTTAGTACTTTTAATAAAAAGAAATTGACTTTACAGATGTTTAGTCTTAAATAACTTTGAGAGTCCCTAGACAATGCTCTGAGAGCCACAGCTGAGGACAATAAGAAGGAGACTAGGTCTCTTTTGATCTGATGAAGACATAGGGTTTCCAGTTGGCCAAATAGACAGAGCCCCCACACTCTTACCTACAAGAAATGACCTTCATGTGGATGATAAATACAACTAACTGTCTCACAAGAACTTCTACAATTTTTCTCTGATTAAATCAAGTTTAGTCTTTTGGCGGGGTGGCCTTATTTTCATATGGTAAAGGGGAAATTGAGTCATTTCTTCTATCAGTGTGTATATTATTGACTAAAGATGGGAAGGCAACTGTATACCCACAAGGCCTTTGTATTTTAGATAAATGGAAATGGCATATGTCCCTATAGAAGTGATGGCTTTCAGATCCAAGGTTTACCTTTATCATAGTCCAACAAATTTATTCATTTATAATAGCTGCCAGTCCTCCAGGAATCCAGTGGATGTTTTCTGTCAGGAAGGTGAAATGGCCAGAACAATGTCCAGGAAAATCACCTTGACAGTGAAATTAACTAAATTTCTAAAATTAACTAAATTAACTAAAGAGAAGAGAGGGCATCAATTGGAGAGCCAAATAGCCATAAGGCTACCACAAGAATTAATTCAGATCTGGACTGATCTTGGGTGGGAGATGTGGAGTGAGTTTAAAATGCTAGTATTTCTGGGTCTGTGAGATAGCTCTGTGGGCAAGACATTTGTCATGCAAGCTTGGCAGCTTGAATTTGATCTCTAGGACCAACTTAAATGTGGAAGAAGAGAATTGACTCTCTCTTCTAAAATTGCCCTCTAACTGCCACAAGAATGTGATGGTACACACGTCAGCACAAGCAAACGATGATGATGATGATGACGATGACGATGATGATGATGATGTGTCAATTTCAGCTACCTGCATGGTAATAGCTGCCAAGTGTTATGACCCCAGCTTTGCACAGTGCTGCTTTGTCATTTGCTTTCAGTATCCTACATGTTGACCTGACCCATTTAGTGCATAAGGATGCTTTTTAAGACTTTCCCAGAGAGCGTTGCAGACCCATATTCCTTTCCACACCAGTGAAGGGCATGTGGGACAGAGGATGTGCCCCATCTTATGACATCTTACTATTCTACAGGAAGACAAGGAAAGAAAACTGGCCCCTTCACGGAGTCTGCCTCCCAGTCTTGGGAAGGGAACAGCTTCATTACTTCAGTGGCCCCTGCATGCGGTGTGTGTCCAGGATATCCCTGATAGTTCTTGAAATATGCTGTACTCTTTCTTCCTGAATTTTAGAGTAAAGAATTAGGAAGAGGAATGTGCTTAGGAGAAAGGGAAGGATAATATCAGCTAATATACAGTTTACAATGTGCCAGGCATGTTTTTGAGTGCTTTCACACACTTTACACCATCTAACACTTCTAACACCCATTTTAACAAATCACTGATACAATCCCCATGTTATAGACAAGGAAATTATGCACAGCAGTGTTCATTACTTGCTGACATCCTATGTACCAATGACTGAAGGAGTTGGGGTTTGAATCAGGTCATCTGTCTTTGAAAGTCTATAGTCTTAACCAAGCACTATACCATTTCAAGTATAATTTGTAGGAATCAAGCTTGGGTTCTGGAATATGGTCTGCAGTAATGTAAGTAAAGGACAAGACAGGAAGGAACTGATTTTATAAATCTCTTCACAGCGACTGATGCCCAAGCAAATAGAATGGGAATAAAAATCAATTCAATTCTCCTGAACATTTACACTGTTTTCTGATCCACAAGGCTCTCCTGTATGAGCTGGAACAGTAATGAGTATCATGGTGCTCTGGGTGTACTGCACTGCTGGTGCAGAATCCAACTATCAGCTTTCATTTGTAACCTTCTGAACAAGAAGGAGGTGCAGCACGGTCCTAGGTTGGTATGGGGTTTCTGAATATACATCATACAGAGAAAAGACTCTCTCACAAGCCCTGTCACTGGCACACTCATAGTCTCACCTGCTGCTTCCTGGAAGCCAGCAAAGTCTTTCTTCTCCTGTGGCGAGACACCTGGTAGTTAAGTTCCTAGAGTCTGAGGTTCTCTTGAAAAATGAGGGACACTTTGACACAGTCTTTCAAGGCTATTGGTATGTTTTTCTTCCAGACTGATTGCAAATTTCATTTACCAGATTAATATGCAAACCTCTGTTACCGGGTCATTTAAAAAATACCTGCTTAAACCTCATGAGTGCCCTGCAAATAACTCCACCATTTCTAACATTTCCTTCCTGGCCCTGCTTTTGTATAGGGCCAGAGGGTGGTGAAAAATAGAAAGAGCACCGAGAAAGGAGTTTTTTGTTGGCCCTTCTCTATTGTCATAAGGTGGTATGATCTATAAAGTGAGCTATGGCGCGGGGGGTGGGGGTGGGCGCTTGCAACCAATTGGGTCTTAAAGGTGTTCACAACAAGGAGTCCCTCACTGAAGGGAAAAAGCCATAGACAAAGAAGAGAGAGTTTAGGAAAGAGACTGGAAACTACAAAAGTCCTTAACTGTACTATGAATCTAGCCCAGAAGGGAGGAGCTGCTGGGTTCTGCATATCCACTGATGCATGTTTAAGATACTAGTGCTTGCTTTAGTCTCAAGTTTGTATGTAGATAGCACAGGAATTGTGCAACCAGTGACACTCTCCTGGTGATATAGGTCCTATGAACCACATTGTTGCAGTGTGTGATTCAGTTTTTCCAGGCAAATGCTGCATATTTAGCTTCCCCCCACCCAATGAATTTAAAGAGCCAATCTATTGGATGAGCCCACATTTCCTTTTCACAGCTGAATCTCACAAAATAGAATGATTCCCCAATCTCCAGTGGTAGTTGGGTCTGGAATCGACTGTGCTGTATGATTTGATGGCTTACTAAGCAGTTCCAGACATATTTGATTGCATTAGAACTGGGAAAACAAACCATGCTGAGCTGCCGTGAACTGTCGACATGAGGCTAATGTCTGCAGAGACTCTGGCCATTCCTGTTCTCTGACCACAGCCCCCCTCGACCCTTCTTTGCTTTTCCCCTCCTTGGCTGCCCACCCTTAGGGTCATTTGTTTTTCCAAAGCCACCTGCTCCTCACTTTTGAATTCCCAGATGCCAGCTGTATGAGATTTGACCTTGGGAACTGCCAGCTTAGAGCTGAGATGGCTTGTCCCATCTGCAGTAAAAGCCATTTCAGAAAGCAGGGAGGAACGCTAGGCTTCTCATATTTTCCTTGCTGGATGTGTCTGAGGCTGCAAAAACCAATTACTGAAGCTCAGCTGTAAGAAAATAAAATGTATTTAGTCACAGGTAAAGTTCAGGAGTGCAGTATGAGCTCCAGAATGTGTGTGGCAGCATCTTTTACAAATGAATGCATATCCTACATCCTGCTCCTTTTACAAATAAGCCATCTCCAGGGCAGTATTGATGGCAAAACTAGAAAGAAGTCTAATGGGTAGGCAGCCTCAATGCTGCTCAAAACAAGGATCTATGGCACACAGCACTTTATCTTCATCAGGTCCTTCTCTTTGCTTGTTTATAGCATCAGAAGCCCTCATATGCTCTTAGCATCAAATAGGCTTCTAGTCCTGCAGGATAAGCTCTCTCCTATGCATTTTCTGTGTTAATATTTGATGCTGTTGCACCATGAGAAATTGCTGTATAGAGAAAGCTCACAAAGCACATATGGGTGACATTTGACTATGAGGCCCATTGCTGAAAATGATGACATGTTGCCCACCAACTGGCCATCACATCTTTGGAAACAAAAGACCAACCTGACAGATTGGGTTGGCTTGCTCACAGTAGATATAGCTTTTGTTTAAATGATTTTGTTATTATCATTATTTAGTGGACAGGATTTTTTGTGGTTCCATAAAAGAGTTAAAAGCTGGGAGACCACCCTGTATCTACTGCTATTATAAGCAAACATAGAGCATTCTCTAAAACCATAGATCTAAAAGGACCTTGAAGGTTCAGCTTTCCAGACTGTGTGATCATTGTTCACACCAGCAGATGAAACGGTATTTTGTGTGGTTTGTGTAGAGCTTTGATGGAGAGTGGCCTCCTCTTGGGGTGGCTCTTCTTGGTTTGCTTCATGGCAGGAGGATATGGACTTGTCAGGCCGAGGGCTGCTTTCCACTGCCAGCTCCCTTATCAATACTGCAGGGTCGAACCAGGTTAATCCTACCACAATTCCTGGTTGCTTTGAACTCTCCTTTGTTCTTTACTTTCTATTTGGACCAATAGTGGGCTTTTACAAAGGAAAAAAATAAAGGTTGAAGGAAGTTCAAAACTAGATTTTATAAATCTTTGCCAAGTGTTCAGGGGCTCTTTCCTATCTAGCATTTCTCACTTGTGACCAATAGCCTCATGGTTCCCTTTACCTAAAGGACAAGAGCATATGGTTGTTTGTGCTCCCTCTGGGCTCCCAAATGCTGTCCTTCTGTGATGCCTCTCCTTTTCTTTCCTCTCGAGAGGTATCTGACTCTTCTTCCCTAGACTGATTTGTCTCCTGATCCTTCCAGCCCCATCCTGCCCCACTGCTCTTCAGAGGCTCTGCTCTCTTCCACCTCTCTCTCTCCTTCTGGCACCTGCAGTCTCCACTCCTGCCTTGGCACTACCCCAGTTGCCTCCAGATAAGAGCACACCTGTGTCTGGATGATTTCCCCAGACATCCTGCTGGTTTACTCCTGTTTTTTCCTACTAAGATCCTGGGCCCAATGCCACCCAGTACCATTCCAATAACGGTAACACTGGCAACAAGAAGCAAGTGTGTTTCTGTGCTACTGTGGACCCTAGATTGAATTAAAAAAATTATGCTCATCACCTTAGCCTCACCCACACTGAAAGGGAGGTATTGTTCGCCATTGTTTCTATGATCTTAAAAATAGGGGCCAGAGAAGCAGTAAGATCACAAATTCAGGACTTGTAAGATTGAAGCCCAGGGAATCTGATCTCAAGGTCCAAAGCTCTTGCTAGTCTTTTGTATTGTCTTTTCCTGGGTTTTGTAGCAACCTGGACTATGTCGAATCTACCTGAAATTACTAAATTTTCATTCTCTGGATCCTTTTTGCACTCTCTCACACAGTTAATCTCCCATCTTTACCTTCTGTTATCACTCTCTCCTTTGGCTCTCAAAACATGCACTAATGGAGTACCTAGCCGTTCTCCTCCATGACCAATGTGAGCAATACCACCCTCATTACAAAGTTTCGTTCCTCACTTCATCCTCCCAGTGTGTTCTCTGCCCATGAGTCTTAGGTTTAAACTCTGCAGATCCAGTGTCATTTTTTTTTAGTGCTGGTGGGATGTTTCAAGTAGATGGTGGATTTCTGCTATAAATAAGTGGCCTTTGGCATGGTTCTGTTTTTGTTCAACAGTACTGTTCCTTGTCTGTTTTCCCAGGCTTCATTGTGTAGTCCTTCTTTGAAGGACTTGTTCATCACCATCATACATCACGATCTTATCTAATGCATGTCTTCTCCACATATTTCCTATTTCTGGCACCCTTCTTTCATTCTGCAACACCCCTTCAGTGACCTTATTAGCTAATGTTCAGCCCATAGTAGAAGCCAGACTCTGACCTTCCTGCCTTTCTTCCTGACCCTGATCTATATGGCTGGCTGCCAAAATGTCATCAATCTAAAATGTTAGTTCCATCATGCTATTACCCTGCCCATAAATCCAAGGCAACTTCTGATGAGCAAAACCCAAACTCATTAGCCTGGCATTTAGTGGCCTTTCTAATCTGACCACAATTTATCTTTCCAGTCCCATGTGTTCTATGGCAGGTGGGCTCTTGCTCATGTCCAAACATGCTCAACTCTCTCCTTTGTCTTTATCACTGCTCTCTATCTTTCAAACTCTGTTCCAGTTCTTTTCCACAGCCCACTCACTGGCAGATAGTAGCTTCCATTCTTATGTATTCAATCAATACAGCATGACCACATTCCCCTAGAATAATCTTCTTTCTCAGAGTTCTATAGCAAGGACAGTCAATTATTGCCTTTTATTTTCTGCCTCTATTTTAGTATGAAAGATGTTTCTTTCACAACATTAAAAACAAACAAACAAACAAACAAAAAATGGATGGCTGTTACAGTTTGGGCACTATATTACACATTTTAAAGTTACCTTATTTAACAATAATTTTCATAAGCATGTATTTTAATCTTTATTCTATTATCTTGAGGTCAATAATCCCACTTCATTCTTCCTTGTACATTTCATGGTACCCAGCACAGATTATCAACAGACCTAATACTCAAAAATATTGGTTAAAAGATATGCTACCAAAATTAAAAATTTTTGAAAACATAAAAATACATGAATAAAATTAGAAGAGGATTTATAACAGGAAAATATTACTGTAATATTGAAGAAAAATTTGGATGTGGTACTTGCCTAACTAGATGTTAGCATATAGAAGAGTTCAAATAGATCCATACCTATCATCCTGCACAAAATTCAAGTCCAAGTGAATTAAAGACTCCTATATAAATCTAGATACACTGAACCTTATAGAAGAGAAGGTGGGAAATAGCCTTGAATATTGGTACAGGAGACAACATCCTGATTAGAACACTGATAATGTAGACAATAAGATAAAAAATTAATAAATGGGACCTCATGAAGCTGAAAAGCTTCTGTAAGGCAAAGAACACTGTCAATAGTGCAAAACAGCAGCCTACAGAATGGGAAAAGATCTTCACCAACCTCACATATGACAGAGGGCTAAATTTCCAAAATATATAAAGAACTCAAGAAACTAGACATCAAAAAACTAAATAACCCAACTTTTAAAATGGGGTACAGATCTAAATAGAATTCTCAACAGAAGAATTTGAAATAGCCTACAAAACTAGAAATGTTCAACAACCTTACCCATCAGGGAAATGCAATTCAAAATGACTCTAAGATTCCATCTTACACCTGTCAGAATAGCTAAGATCAAAAACACAAATGACAGCTCATGCTGGAGAAGATGTAGAGCAAGGGGGACACTCCTCCATTGCTGCTGGTAATACAAACTTGTGTAGCCACTTTGAAAATCAATATGGCCATTTCTCAGAAAATTGGAGATTGATATATTTCAAGACCTAGCTGTATCAGTTGTGGGCATATACCCAAAGGATGTTCCATCATACCCAAGGACACTTGATCAACTATGTTCATATCAGTTTTATTTGTAATAAAACTGATTGGATGCAATCTAGATATCCTTCAACTGAAGAATGGATAAAGAAAATGTGGTACATTTACACAATGAAGTATTAACCAGATTAGCCAGCTGTTAAAAACAATGACAGACAAATGGATGGAACTAGAAAAAAAGGTCATCCTGAGTGAGGTAAACCAGACCCAGAAAGACATAGTATGCATTCACTCATAAGAAGACATTGGCTGTTAAGTAAATGATAATCAAGCTAGAGTCCACAGACCCAGAGAGGTTAGGTAAAGAGGGGGGCTCTAGGGGGAACCCAAAGATCTCCCTGAGAAGAGAAGATAGAATAAATTTTGCGGGTGGTTGGGTGGGAGTGTGAGGGATCAGGGGTGGAGTGAAGGGATGAAGGGAGAGAGAAGGCATAGGGAGAAACAGCTGGAATTGGAGGGCTTTGCAGTGGCAGTGTGAAAACACACCAGTGGAAATTTCCTGAAATCTGTGAAGTCTCATAGTAATGAAGGATACAGAGTCTGAGCTGGCCATCTTTTGTAGGTAGGCAAGGCTTCCAGTGGTGAGACTGGATTGAATTGTTGGTCTATGGGGGGGGCAATAAGATCCCTGGACATACCAGGCTGATGCTGGGATAGAGGGTAGCTCTCTGAAAACTAACAGTATGCTCCCATTGCTGACAACAACATCCCAAGAGTTCACTGAATGGAGAGAGGTCAAGCTGGTGCCAACAGTACACAGAGAGAGCCCAAATTGGAGGTCTCCATAGGGTCCCTCCCTTTAGATCTCAGGGAACCCAAAAGAAGAGGGGGAAGAAAGATTGTGTGAGTCAGAGGGGATTGGAGGACACTAGGAGAACATGGACCACTAAATCAATCAAGCAGAGTTCATAGGGACTCAAAGACTGAAGCAGCAAGCAGGGGGCCTGCATGGTTTGCACCAGGCCTTTTGTGCATATGTTATGTCTTTTAGTTTGGTGTTTTTGTGGGATGCCTAACATGGGAGTGGGTGTGTCTCTGACACTTTTGCCTGCTCTTGAGACTTTTTCCTTCTATTGGGTTACCTTGTCCAGCTTCAGTGTGAGGACTTTTGCCTTGCCTTATTGTATCTTGTTCCACCCATTCTGTCATCTCTTGAAGGCCTGCTCCTTTCTAAAGAGAAATGAAAGAGGAGTAGATCTGAGGAGGGGGAGGTGTGGGATCTGGGAAGAGTGGAGGGGGGAACTGACTGAGATGGGTTGTATGAGAGAAGATTCTATTTTCAATAAAAAATAAGTAAACAAAAAATAAAACTTACACTTTCTCAGAAAAAAAGAAAGAAAACCAAAGCAAGCAAACAAACAGCAGTAGCCACCAAAAGAAGGAAGTTCTGGAATAATATGGGTATAACTAGTGATCTTAATGTTAAGTGAATAAATCAATAAAACAGGAACAAAAATATGCATCTATAGAATGTTAAAGAGCATGTTGATTTCATAGAAATAGAATAGTGGCTGCCAGATGCTGGAAAGAGGAGAAAAAAAGGAGAAGAAAGGAGAGGAGAGGAGAGGAGAGGAGAGGAGAGGAGAGGAGAGGAGAGGAGAGGAGAGGTGAATCACTGAGTATTGAACTATAGTTAGGTTGGTGCTAGAAATCCTGGTGTACTATTGAACAGTGGGGTGATTGTAGATGACAGCAATGTACTATGTGTTTTTAAAAACTAGAAAAAAGATTTGAATGTTTCACCATTAAGAAATATATTCAAAAGACATACTGAACTTGATTTAAATTGCATACATTTATCAAAATATCATGTAAAACATCACAATATGAGAGTTATCTGACACCAGCGACCTGTGTGCTGGACGGAGTTCATCAGCAGGGTCCGAACACCAAACACCCAGAGGCAGTCCTGCCTCCATCTGCCAGCCTAGGTAGGCCAGGAGCTGTTTCTGGTTCCCGTTCATCACTGCTCAGAGTCATCTGACACCAGCGACCTTCGAGCCAGAATGAGTTTGGTGGCGGGATCCAACACACCAAGGCCCAGTGACAGCTCTGCCTCCAACTGCCAGCCCGGTGGGACCCAGCACGTCCAAACACTGCCAACGCCCAGGTAACAGTGACACCTCTATCCACAAGAAGAGTTTAGACATCAGAGTATTAGATCTGTTTGCATCTACCAGAAGAGAATCTTGGTCCCACACCCACCAGGAGAGCAAGAAACTCTTGCTACACCCACAAGAAGAAAGCATGGGAAGAGGACAATGTAAAAGCACATCCAACAACAAAAAACCCAATATGACACCACCGGAGACAAGGAACCTTACATCATCAAGACCTGAACATCATGATGCAGATGAACCAGAAGAGAATGACCTTAAAAGCATCTTCATGAAAATGATAGAGGACCTCAAAGAGGACATGAGAAAATCCCTTAAAGAAATGGAAGAAAAAAACAAACCAAAAAAATACAAGATATCAACAAATCTCTCAAGGAAACAGTTCAAGACCTAAAAAACTGAAATAGAGACAATAAAGAAAGCACAATCTGAGAGAATGCTGGAAATAGAAAACCTGGGTAAATGATCAGGAACTACAGATGTAAGCATAACCAACAGAATATAAGAGATGGAAGAGAGAATCTCAGGAGTTGAAGACACACTAGTGGAAATAGATTCATCAATCAAATAAAATCTTAAGTCCAACAAATCCCTATCACAAAATATCCAGGAAATATGGGATACTGTGAAAAGACCAAACCTAAGAATAATAGGTATAGAAGAAGGTGAAGAAATCCAACTCAAAGGTGCAGAAAACATATTTAACAAAATCATAGAAGAAAACTTTCCCGACCTAAAGAAAGACATGCCAATGAAAATACAAGAAGCCTACAGAACACCAAATAGACTGAACAAAAAAAAAAGGTCTCCTCACCGCATAATAATCAAAACACCAAACATACACAAGAAAGAGAAAATTTAAGAGCAGCAAAGGAAAAAGGTCAAGTAACCTATAAAGGCAAACCTATCAGAATTACACCTGACTTTTCCATGGAAACTCTGAAAGCCAGAAGGTCCTGGATAGATATTCTACCTACACTAAGGGACCATGGATGCCAGCCCAGACTACTATACCCAGCAAACCTTTCAATCATTATAGATGGAGAAAACAAGATATTCCATGACAAAACCAGATTCAAACAATACATATCCACCAATCCAGCCCTATAGAAAGTTCTGTAGGAAGGAAAACTGCAACAAAAGGAAGTTAACTATAACAAGAAAAATATAGGCAATAGATAAACCCACTTTACCAACAGCCAAAAGGAAAAAGGGACAGAATCCCACACATAATCTTGCCACCATCACCAAATCAAAAACAAACAAGAATGAACAATAATCAATGGTCATTAATATCCATCAACATTAATGGTCTTAACTCCCCTATAAAAAGACACAGATTTGCAGGATGGATAAGAAGACAGAATCCTTCCTTCTGCCACATACAAGAAACATACCTCAACTTCAAGACAGACCTAAGAATTAAAGGTTGGGGAAAGATCTTACAATCAAATGGACCCAAGAAGCAAGCGGGGGTAGCAATCCTAATATCCAACAAATTGGACATTAAACTAAAATCAGTCAAAAGAGATGAAGAAGGTCACGTCCTACTCATCACAGGAACAATCCATCACGATGAAGCTTCAATTCTGAACATTTATGCCCCAAATACAAAGGCATCCACGGTTGTAAAAGAAACATTACTAAAACTCAAATCACACATAAAATCACACACACTTATAGTGGGAGATTTCAACACCCCACTCTCACCACTGGATAGGAACACCAGACAGAAACTTAACAAAGAAACAAAAGAACTAATAGAACTTATGATGCAATTGGACTTAACAGATATCTATAGAACATTCCATCCAAATAAAAAACAATTTACCTTCTTCTCTGCGCCACATGGAACCTTCTCTAAAATTGACCACATACTTGGCAACATAGCAAACCTCAACAGGTACAAAAAAATTGAAATAACCCTGTGTCTTATAAGACCACCATGCTTTAAAATTAGAATTCAACAACAACACTTTGAACTACAGAAAACCTACAAACTCATGGAAATTAAGTAACACCCAATTGCACAATTCATGGGTCCAGGAAGAAATAAAAAAAGAAATTAAAGATTTCCTAGAATTCAATGAGAATGCAGACACAACATATCCAAACCTATGGGATACTTTGAAAGCAGTGCTAAGAGGAAAGTTCATAGCGCTAAATGCCCACATGAAGAAACAGAAGGATAATCACACTAGAGAATTAACAGCACAACTGAAAGCTTTATAAAACAAAGAAGCCAATACACCCCGGAGGAGGAGATGCCAGGAAATAATCAAATTGAGGCCTGAAATCAATAAAATGGAAACTAGGAGAACAATACAAAGAATCAATATAACAAAAAGTTGGTTCTTCGAGAAAATCAATGAGATAGACAAACCTTTATCCAAACAACAAAGAGTGAACATGCAAATTAATAAAATCAGGAATGAAAAGGGGAACATAATTAACAGACACAGAGGAAATCCAAAGAATCATCAGGTCATACTTTGAAAACCTATATTCCTCAAAATTTGAAAATATAAAGGAAATGGACAATTTTCTGGACAGATTTCACTTACCAAAATTAAATCAAGAGCAGATAAATTAAATAGACGTATAACCCCTAGTGAAATTGAAGCAGTCATTAGAAGTCTCCCAACCAAAAAAAGCCCAGGGCCAGATGGTTTCAGTGCAGAATTCTACCAGAAATTCAAAGTACAGCTAATACCAATTCTCCTCAAAGTATTCCACACAATAGAAGAAGAAGGGTCATTACCAACCTCTTTTTATGAGGCTTCAATAACCTTGATACCCAAGCCCCACAAAGACACAACTAAGAAAGAGAACTACAGACCAATATCCCTCATGAACATTGATGCAAAAATTCTCAAAAAAGTATTGGCAAATCGAATCCAAGAACACATCAGAGAAATCCTCCATCCCAATCAAGAAGGCTTTATCCCAGGGATGCAAGGATGGTTCAACATATCAAAGTCCATCAATGTAATCCACCATATAAACAGACTGAGGAAAAAATCACATGATTGTCTCACTAGATGCAGAAAAAGCCTTTGACAAAACCCAACACCCCTTCATGATAAAGGTCCTGGAGAAATCAGGGATAACAGGAACATACTTCAACATAATAAAAGCAATATACAGCAAGCCGACAGCCAACATCAAATTAAATAGGGAGAAACTCAATGCAATTCCTCTAAAATCAGGAACAAGACAAGGCTGTCCACTCTCTCCATACCTCTTCAATATTGTCCTTGAAGTTCTAGCTAGAGCAATAAGACAACAAAAGGAGATCAAGGGAATACAAATCAGAAAGGAAGAAGTCAAACTCTCACTATTTGCAGATGATATGATAGTCTACATAAGTGACCTGAAAAACTCTACCAGGGAACTCCTACAGCTGATAAGCACCTTCAGCAAAGTGGCAGGATACAAGATTAACTCAAAAAAATCTGTAGCCCTACTATATATGGATAACACATTGATGGAGAAAGAAATCCGAGAAGCATCACCCTTTACAATTGCCACAAACAACATAAAATACCTTGGAGTAACACTAACCAAAAAAGTGAAAGACCTGTACCATAAGAATTTTGAGTCTCTAAAGAAAGAAATTAAAGAAGATACCAGAAAATGGAAAGATCTCCCATGCTCTTGAATAGGCAGAATCAACATAGTAAACATGGCAATCTTGCCAAAAGCAATCAACAGATTCAATGCAATCCCCATCAAAATCCCAACACAATTCTTTACTGACCTTGAAAGAACAATTCTTAACTTTATATGGGGAAACAAAAGACCCAGGAGAGCCAAAACAACCCTGTACATTAGAGGAACTTCTGGAGGCATCACCATCCCTGACTTCAAACTCTATTACAGAGCTATAGTCCTGAAAACAGCTTGGTATTGTCACAAAAGTAGACGGGTAGACCAATGGAATAGAGTTGAAAACCCTGATAGTAACCCACACACCTATGAACATGGGATTTTTGACAAACAATCCAAATATATACACTGGAACAAAGAGAACATCTTCAACAAATGGTGCTGGCATAACTGGATAAAAACATGTAGAAGACTACAGATAGACCCAAGCCTTTCTCCCTGCACGAAACTTAAGTCAAAATGGATCAAAGACCTCAACATAAACCCATCCATACTGAACCTATTAGAAGATAAAGTGGGAAATACCCTTGAATTAATTGGTACAGGAGACCGATTCCTGAACATAACACCAGTAGCACAGACACTGAGATCAACAATTAATAAGTAGCTTCTCCTGAAACTGAGAAGCTTCTGTAAGGCAAAGAACACAGTCAGCAAGACAAAACGACAGCCCACAGATTGGGAAAAGATATTCACCAACCCCACATCTGACAGAGGGCTGATCTCCCCAAAATACAAAGAACTCAAGAAGCTAGTCCCCCAAACAGCAAACAGCCCAATTAAAAAGTGGGGTACAGAACTAAATAGACAATTCTCAATAGAGGAGTCTAAAATGGCTGAAAGACACATAAGAAAGTGTTCAACATCCTTAGCTATCAGGGAAATGCAAATCAAAACATCTCTGAGATACCATCTTACTCCTGTCAGAATGGCTAAAATCAAAAACACCAATGACAGTTTTTGCTGGAGAGGATGTGGAGAAAGAGGAACACTTCACCACTGCTGGTGGGAGTGCCAACTTGTACAGCCACTTTGGAAATCACTATAGCGAATCCTCAAGAAAATGGGAATGAGTCTACCACAAGATCTAGCAATTCCACACCTAAGCATATACCCAAAAGAAGCATATTCCATACAACAAGGACATCTGTTCAACTATGTTCATAGCAGCATTATCTGTAATAGCCAGAAACTGGAAGCAGCCTAGATGCCCCTCAATCGAAGAATGGATGGAGAAAATGTGGTACATTTACACAATGGAGTACTACTCAGCAGAAAAAAAAAAATGGAATCTTGAAATTTGCAGAAAAATAGATGGAACTCGAAGATACCATTTTGAGCGAGGTAACCCAATCACAAAGAGACAAACATGATATGTACTCACTCATATGTGGATTTTAGACATAGAGTAAGGGATTACCATCCTACAATCCACACTGCCAGAGAAACTTGTAAACAAGGAAGACCCTAAAAGAGACAAACTTTGTCCCCTGGAGAAGGGGAAAGGGTCACCATCCCCTGAGCAAATTGAGAACATGGGAAGAGGGGAGAGGAAGCTACGAGAGTGAGAAGGGAAGAAAAGAAAGGATGCAGAGGTCATAAGGAAGCAGAAAGGTTGAGTCAGGTGTAGATTAGAAAAAAAAGACATATGATAGGTAGGATTTTAGTTGGGGCAGTGGTAGGAGAGGAAGGGAGGGAGAAGGGAACTGGGATTGTCATGTAATTCAATCTTGTTTGTAACTCAAATATATAAAAATAAAAAACTAATAAAAACATCACAATATGTATAATTCTTGCTTTCATATAGGAAAATTTTAGTTTAAATTAAAATTGTTTTAAGGTCTGTGCTGTATATTGATACATAACATTTTAACTCATTGCCTATTTGTAGATATTTATATTGTGGTGATATTTTGTTTATGATCTAATAAATAAAGCTTGCCTGAAGTTCATAGTGCAAAGCTAGACACACTAGTTAGCCATAGAGGCTAAGCAGTGGTGGCGCACACCCTTAACCCTAGCATCCACACTATTTAGCCATAGAGGCTAGGCAGTGTTGGTACACAGCTTTAATCCCAGCATTCAGGAGACAGAGGCAGACAGATGTCTGTTAGTTCCAGACCACCCTGGGCTACAGGAGATTGAATTAGTCTAAAAGAGAAACAAAGCTCACACAAAGGTGATCCCAGCACTTGGGATCCTATGCCTTTAATCCCAGCACTAAGGAGGTGGAGACAGGAGTGACATGGCTGCATGGTGGAAGGAATATGAGGTGGGAAGAGAAAAGAGAGAGATACAGTCTGAGTAGCAGTGCAGTCTAAGCAGTCTGAGTGCTTGACTGAGGACTGCATGAACAGTGCAGTCTGAGGACAAGATGGCCCCTTTGGTAGAGGTGAGAACTCTCTGGTGGCTGGCTGCTTTGCTTCTCTGATTTTCAGCATTAACTCCAATATTATTTTTAAGAACAGTTAGAATTAGAGCAACATTATGTTGTCAATCACATGCTATTACAAACACTTCATTCTTCATTTCATCTAGATACAGTCATATATGTACTATAAATACCTTGAAATTTATTGTGTGTGGGGGGGGTTGAGAACTGAACCTATGGCCTTGAGCATGTTACGCAAGCACTTTACCACTGAACTATAACCCCACACCTAGTGATGAAATTGATAGTTTTCAAGAAACATATGGATGTTTTACACACAGGCCAAATGGCTTTCCAGGTTTACTGGCGTGGAAAATTCCAGTCTCCTCAATGCTTCCACCAACCGTCAAAAGATTCAGGTTTTGCACATCTGGTAAATACAACAATTGCACTTTGCTGTAACTTTAATTTACATTCATTTCTTCCACTTCTTTAACAGTGTGTGGCTCCTCTTCCTAGTTAACAAGCCTTCATGAGCACTTCACAAATAACAGCTCATTCAATTTTGACTAGTATCCTAAGAGAGAGGCGTTTTCTGTTACTGCCCTTAATTTATTGACATGAAAACAGAGGCATCAGGTGTACATGGTCAAACAACCAGTAAGAGGTGAATCCAGGATGAGAATCAAGATTAGAACACTTGCCTCCATATTACCACACTGTTATCCTGGGTGGACTTGAAAATCTTTTTATGTGATGTGTTCCAAGATTCATCTGGAGTTTTGCCATTTTTGCAGCTTCTGGTTTCTCATATTTGCTGTATCTTTTGAACTAGGCTACTCTGCTTCTTACTGGTAAAGTAATTAATATACCACCTGCTTTTCAAAGTTGTTCTTTTAAATTCTGTGCTTACTTTTAGCAATTCATTTGCCGAGAAGTCAATTTTGTCAGTCTTTTCTAATTTGGGAGGTTTTGTTTTACAGTGCTGGGGATCAGGGCCCGTACTGTCAACCTTCAGACACAGCACACAATTTTTGAATTTTAATTAGAAAACCTTCCTACTTGAAATTATTTTTTCAAACATCTTGCCTCTTGTAGTGTTTTTATAGCTACTCAGACTTCCTGAGATTATTAATGAGTTGCTGCCTTATCTCCTTAGATACCTTCTGTGTCTTGGTATTGCTTTTGTCTAGAATTATACTTTTTCAAGTATTAAAGTCATGGCTCCTACTTTCTTTCTTAAAATAATTTTACTAGTTCTTTGAGATTTTTTTTGTAGAATGTGTTTTTATTATATTCTCCACTTACACAACTCTTACCAGACCCAATACTCCTTCCTTTCCTACCCAACTTGGTGTTCTTTTTGCTTTTTTGTTTTGTTTTTTAAACCATCAGTATTAATTTCTGCTGCCCAAATATTCTTTGATGTATGACCTTCCACTGAACAATGGTTGGCTTACTAGGGGCTATACTCTCAGAGAAAACTGACTATGGGACTTCACTGGCCACAAACTGCAAAATAAGTAACCAGTTCCTGGCATTGGGCTTTTCATTTGTTAGCCTCTGGTTTCTAAGAGAGACATTGTTACCTGGTTACAGTGCAACTACATTTAAATTGTTTATGTATATAAATACACACACACACACACACACACACACACACACACACACACACACACACACACACACACACCACCACACCACAGATTTGCTTTGGCTTGATCTTGGAAATCTAGTCCTTGTACTGAATTGGCTTGCCTAGCCTAAATACAAGGGGCGGTCCCTAGTCATTTTTTTTGTAATTTATTTTTTATTTAAATTAGAAACAAGATTGTTTTACATGACATGTCAATCCCAGTTCCCTCTCTCTCCCCTCTTCCCCTTCCCTCCACTAATACCCTACCTATCCCATACCATTTCTATTCCTCAGGGAAGGTGAGGCCTTCCAGGGTGTCTTCAGAGTCTGTCATATCCTTTGGGATAGGGGAAAGGCCCTTCCCCTTGTGTCTAGACTCAGGGAGTATCCCTCTATGTGGAATGGGCCCCCAAATTCCATTCTTATGCTAGGGATAAGTACTGATCTACTACAAGAGGCCCCATAGATTTCTGAGGCCTCCTAACTAACACCCACATTCATGGGGTCCGGATCAGTTCCATGCTGGTTTCCCAGCTATCAGTCTGGGGACCAAGAGCTCCCCTTTGTTCAGGCCAGCTGTTTCTGTGGGTTTCACCAGTCTGGTTTTGACCCCTTTGCTCAACACTCCTCTTTCTTGTAACTAGATTCCAGTTCAGTTCAGTGTTTAGCAGTGGGTATCTGCTTCTACTTCCATCAGCTGCTGGATGAAGGCTATAGGATGTCATATAAGTTAGTCATCAATATCATTATCAGGGGAGGGCATTTAAGGTAGCCTCTCCACTGTTGCTTAGATTGTAAGTTGGTGTCATCCTTGTAGATCTCTGGACATTTTCCTAGTGCCTGATTTCTCTTTAAATCTATAATGGCTCCATCCCTTATGGTATCTCTTATTTTGCTCTCCTCTGTTCTTCCCCCTACATATCTTCATGCTCCCTTATGTCCTCCTCATCCTTCCTTTTCTCCCCTTCTCATTCTCCTAGCTTCCTCTCCCCTCCCGCATGCTCCTAATTTGCCCAGGAGATCTTGTCCCTGCTCCTAATTTGCTCAGGAGATCTTGTCCCTTTCCCCTTCTCCGGGGGACCATGTATGTCTCTCTTCAAGTCCTTGTTTCCTAGCTTCTCTGGCAGTGTAGATTGTAGGCTGGTTAATCCTTTGCTCTATGTGTAAAATCCATGTATGAGTGAGTGCATACCTGTTTGTCTTTTTGTGACTGGGTTACCTCACTCAGAATGGTTTCTTCTAGTTCCATTCATTTGCCTTCGAATTTCAAGATTTCATTGTTTTTTCCACTGAGTAGTACTCCATTTCGTAAATGTACTACATTTTCTCTATCCATTTTTTCAATTGAGGGCATCTAAGTTGCTTCCAGGTTCTGGCTATTACAAATAATGCTGCTATGAACATAGTTGAACAGATGTCCTTGTTGTATGAATGTGCTTCTTTTGGGTATATGCCTAAGAGTGAAATTGCTGGATCCTGTGGTAGAATGAGTCCCATTTTCTTGAGGAGTCGCCATACTGATTTCCAAAGTGGCTGTACAAGTTGGCACTCCCATCAGCAGTGGAGGAGTGTTCTCCTTTCTCCACATCCTCTCCAGCATAAGTTATCATTGGTGTTTTTTATTTTAGCCATTCTGACAGGAATAAGATGGTATCTCAGAGTTGTTTTGATTTGCATTTCCCTGGTGGCTAAGGATGTTGAGCTCTTTCTTATGTCTTTCAGCCATTATAGATTCCTGTATTGAGAATTCTCTATTTAGTTCTGTACCCCACTTCTTTTGTTCTTTTTTATTTGAATTAGAAACAAGATTGTTTTACATGTCAATCCCAGTTCCCCCTCCCATCCTCCCCTACCACTCCCTCCAACTAAAATCCTACCTATCACATATCCTTTCTGCTCCCCAGGGAGGGTGAGGCCTTCCATAGGGAGGGTCATCAGAGTCTATCATATCTTTTGGGATAGGGCCTAGGCCCACCCCTGTGTGTCTTGGTTCAGGGAGTATCCCTGTATGTTGTACCCCACTTTTTAATTGGATTATTTGGTGTTTTGGAAACTAGCTTCTTGAGTTCTTTGTAAATTTTGGAGATCAGCCCCCTGTAGGATATGGGGTTGGTGAATATCTTTTTCTATTCTGTGGGCTGCTGTTTTGTCTTGCTGAGCAACTTGATATGCCTTGCTTTGTTGATACTCATGGGAGGTAGGCCTGCCCCTTTCAGAGGAGTGGAGTGGATTGCGGGGAGAGGATGGGAGCAAAGGAGGGAGGGGAAACTGCAGTGGGGATGAAAAATAAAGTAATTTAAAAAAAAAAGAGAGAATAGAAGCAATTAAAGAGTGAAGAGTCAGGCCCTTACCCTGTGCAAAAAGAAGAGAAGCAGGGGGATGTGACAGCCCCACCCATCCCTGTGACCTGTGTGAAGTCCATAGTTTGCTCTTGCTTTCTTCTTGTTCACACTGGCTTATGACCAAACTTTTCTTAATTCCTTATGTACTTGCATCACTTTTCCCCTCAAAGAAATGCCTCTGGGATCCTCTGCAAATTTTTAAAAATTCCAATCCAAGCTGTTTATTTGAGAAAAAAAGCCAGAGGTATTGACAAATATTCACATGCAAAAATAATAATAAAAGGAGTTGATTAAAGTATGCTACAATCAAAACACATAAAAAGAAACATTTAAATCAGATTGACTAAGAGTGCCAAATGACAACAATGTTCAAAGAGACAGATAAAGTATTTATGTTTGAAAGGACAAAAACATAGTAAGTGGTTTGGCCAGTTATGGAAAAAAAATGGCTTAGTTTGGTCTCAGAATCAAAACCCATGCCCATGTCTAACTATTATCTCTCTGGCTGTGTAATGTAGGTACATGAAGGCTAGGTGATGAATATAAAATATCAACAGCTGCTTCCAAGTGGAAGTATTAGAGATTTTTTTTTAATTTTCTTTTTAGTGCTTTTTGTATTCTGAGGTTTTCATAATTACACATACCCTTTTTATATTCTCAATACATGATTTTTTTTCCTAAAAATGAAAATTTTATAGGTCATTTGTAGGACAATTCTGGCATTTATTAAGAACAGAACAAAATGTGATCAGAATATATTGTATTAGTCTTTTTTCAATGTAAGAGGTAAAAAGAAATAGAATGTCCTTGTCATATGCCTCTATGTTCTGGGAGAGACCTAGGAAGTATGTGTTCTTCCTTGTACAGGGTTGTCATCTGAGGGGAACTGAAGGTGCACTTTTCTCTCAGGCCCTCCTGCCTCCTCCTTTTCAAGGTCATTGCAATCAGCTTCATCATGGCATGCCATCTTAGCCTTATATGTATCTTCAGCATGGTATGCAATCTTTCCATGGTATACAGCCTCACCATGGGATACAGGCTCACTATGGTACTCAGCCTCACCAAGATATATAGCCATTACCATGGTACTTAGTCATACCATGGAATACAACCTCCCATGGTATACAATTTCACCATGATACACAGACAACCTCACATGGTACAGTCAGTCTCATCATGGTGCACAGTCTCACCGTGGTACATATTTCCACCATAATACAGAGCCGCTCCATCTTACATAGCCTCCAATGGTATATAGTCTCACCAGCGTACACAGCCTCACCATGGAACATAGCCTCCCCATGCAATGCAGCCTTACTGGTATACAACCTCTAGTGTTACACAGTCCTACAGTCTCTCTGTGGTACACAGGCTTACCAGAGTACCCAGTCTTCCATGGTAGACAGTCCCAGGTGACATGTGGTCTCCCCATAAAATACAGCTTTACCTTGGTTTATAGCCTCTCGACATACACAGTTTCACCATGGGACACAGCGTCACCATTGTATACAGCCTCACCATTGTATATAGCCTCATCATGGCACACAGCCTCACCATTGTACACAGCCTCACCATGGCACACAACCTCACCATTGTATACAATCTGACCATTATATACAGCTTCACCATTGTATATGGCTTCAGCATTGTATATGGCTTCACTATGTGACACAGCCTCACCAATGTATAGGGCCTCACCATTGTATAGGGCCTCACCAGGGTACACAGCCTCATCATGGGACACAGCCTCACCATTGTATACAGCCTTACTAAACCTACAGGTTTCTGTAGCTGCTCATTTCTAAGAATTCCTCAGCAGAGCATCCCAGGCATGCAGGCATTCTTCTTTTCATTTTATTTGCTCACTAGTCTTCTTTTATTTGAAAGACAAGGACAGTCCTTTGAATAAAAACCTGTCGATTTTGCTTTTCTGTTCCTTCAATGGATAATTTAGCTGTCTCATTAGTGTTTTTCTGTGTGAATTTTTCTAGAACTCCTCTGAGTTTTCTCTGTCCTTTTACCAGTTGATGTGGAGACACAAGCTATCATTACAAAACCTCTTAAGAAATTAAAACCATTTTTTTTGAAACAGTCTCCATAAAGCACTCTGAGGATTTATGCTTTGTGGCCCAGGCAGGGCCTTTCTTCATTGAATTCTTTTCTTGTCATCTTCCCAGCACTGTATGAAGTGTGTGGGTGATTTTGTATGTGTTAGTGTCAGAGCAAAGGTGGGGAAAGCACTTGCAGAATGTTTCTTTGATTTTAGGGTGTTTTGGGTTGTTGTTTTTGTTGCTATTCTTATTTCGATGTTGTTTTTTTTAATGATCTAGCTATAGCCACACAAGTTTGAAGAATTGCATACAGTAAATGAAAAAAAAAGCTGCCTGAAAATGAAACTAAACAATTAAATCTTTCTTGATATTCATCCCAACCTCTCTCTGCATAATTTGTGGTTGGGGTGGTATTCAGAGTAAAAACCTATCATTTTGTTGCAAGTGTATTACAGTCTTTCCTCCTTCCCAATTTCTATATGTGATTCTCTAGAGAATTCTATAAGCAGGGGCGGTATTGATTAGGCTTTTATATAAGTCTTCTGCTAAGCTGGGCTAAAGCTGACTTAGCTGGTTAAAGCCAAATATTTCCTTCTTTTTGTCTCATAACCAGGGACGGGCCAGGAAAAAAAAAAAAACACATTGGCATGTTTCTCCTATTGCTTGGACCTCAACTAGGACCCCCCCAGCAATAAACACAAATCATTTGATTCTTTGTATAAGTTTATTAAGGTAGCACAACACATAGGCTGCATCAAACCAGTCAATGTGTTGCATGTAACCTCTAAAATTTACCCATTCATAAATATAACATTGAAAAAAGTTGCCCAGAATCTCTTAGCAAACAGAAAGTCCCTGCATGTACAACTTGAGAGTGCCGAGCAGCAGGTCACCTTTGGAAGGGGTCTTTGCTCTTGCTCTATATTTCGCCACAGTCCCCAGCTCTCCCAGCAGCTCTGCACCTGCTTCTTTAAAGCTCTGTCATTTGCCCCTATCCCAAACCAGAAACCAACTTAATACTATCTACAGTGTTGTGACTTTTAAACCTCAGCAAACACTAAAATCACTGCGAACGCCTAATAGAATGTAGAGTAGATGGGAGAGGCTTACACACCAGAGCTGATGCAGCTAGGGAGCCATAATTTGCATTTCTAACAAGTTCTTAAGTGATGCTGCTATTGGAGGGTGAGGAGCCATGCTGAGAATTACTGCTGTAAAGTATCATTCCTCTGAGAGATTGCCACTCATTTGTCTGTTCGTTCATTCATTCATTCATTCATTCATTCATTCATTCATTCATTCACATATCTAATATTTATTACAAGATGCTTTCCTCTGTATTGAAGACCCAATAGTGATTGAATGTACTTGTTGACCACATTCTGTTGTTCACTGTGCACACTGATGTGCTAGGACTGTGAAGAGAAGTCAGGCCTGGCTGCCTTGGGGAATGGCAATGAGCTAAGCTGTGAAGGATAATGAGACTTGGTCAGACAGACCCTGCAGGAGCGGGGAGCTTCCTAGGTCAGAAGAGAGCCTAAGCCAATCTAGGGCAGGCATGGAAGAGCTTCTGATAGGATTTCTGATCTGCAGAGGCAGTTTAAGCTAGCAGGGGTGCTTCCTGGCCTCCATTCCAAGGAGCCAGGTGCCTGTTCTGATGACTTCCATGGAGAAGATAATGGCTTCCAACTGCAGGGTATTGAGCCAGGAGGGAAGGAGTCCTAATGAAGTGGGCTGCACAGAAGAGCCCTGGCAGCTTTTATTCTGAAAGCTTCCTTTTTGGGGAAATCCCACTGGCATGTTGGCAAATCTGCCCAATTTCTCACTACTCCAGTTTCTGGGCTTCAGAATATTTCTAGGGGGAAAAGGACACCATACTGCCAGAGGAGATCACTAACATGCTGGATCAGCTCAGCTGTGCCTGCTGTTTGCTCCGGGTCATTCATTCTTCATCATATTGCTCATCCTAACAGGAGTTCCTCCAGTCCCTCCCATCTTCAGGCTTTTTCTGCTTTTACTTGAGGCTGGAGACCTTCACATCATCCATCACCTGTGAATTCACCTTCCACAGCATCAGAAATCCTTTATTGATACTTATTTGGCCCATAAACTTGCTTTAGTTGGGGGGGGGATTTGCATGTGTGTGTGGTATATGCACACACAGGTGTCTGTATGTTCTAAAGGGTGTCAGTGCACACATGTGCATATGAGTGTCCGGGTCTGTGTCAGTGCGTGTGTGCGTGCGTGCGTGCCTGTGTGTGTGTGTGTGTGTGTGTGTCCATGAGTGTGTGGATGCAAGAGGTTTACACTGGGTACCTTCCTTTCTCAGTCATTACCTTATGTATTGAGACAGGGCTCCTTGAACCTAGAGCTTACCATATTCTATTAATCCTACATAGCTAGCTTGTCCTGGGGATGAATCCAGGCCACCTTGCTATCCATCATTTATGTGCATGCTGGGGACCAAACTGCAGCCTTCAAGTTTGAAAGTTAAGCACTTTGCTCATTGAGCTATCTGCCTAGTCCTTGTGCCCTACCATTCTCTTCCTTCCCCACTTCTCTCTGAGAAAGGCCTTTCTGTGTAGCCATAGATAATCTGGAGTTTACTCCATAGACCCAGCTGGTCTTGAACTTGTGGACATCCTCCTGTCTCTACCTCTTCAGTGCTGGGATTACAGGTTTATGTCATCATCCTCAGCAACTCTTCCTTCTTATCCACAGTAATTGACTATGCAGGTGTATTCTGTCTCTGAAAAAGGTCTCTTACTTTCCATGTATGTACATCCTTGTACTTCTTTGCAAAGAAGAACTAATTCTCACCTAGAGCTTGGTTTTACTCTTAATTGAGAAACAGGATGCTTCAGATACTACCAGCTACAGCTAGTGATAGTAAAAAGCTTGGTTGCTTTGTACTCTATTTCTTCTCATAGATGACATCTTCCTTTTATAATGGTTAGTGTGGATGTTCTCTTAGACTTCCTGCCTGGGTTATTATAATTGCAGGGACTTGTCCCCTCTTCTCCATGAGCCTTGAATCTCTAGCTTTTAATAAATAAATTTTTGTGAATTTCATAGTATCATCAAAAAGAGGTTGTACCTTTTACTTTATGTTTTACAACTTTTCTCCTGCCTCCAAATTAGTTGTACTAATACTGCTAGCCAAGTTCCTTTCATATAATTATGTTCTGGCCTCTTAAAAAGGGTGACATCATGTCCTTCTCTAAACATGTCACTTACAGTGATTTTAATATTTTATGATGGTTTGGCAAGGTCTCTTGTGACCTTTTAAAAAGTTATTATATAAGTTTTTCACACAATATATTTTGGTCATATTCTTTCCCATTCTCCAACCTCTCTACCTACCAAACTTTATATTCTTTCTCTCTCTCAGTAAAGAAAGAAAATCAGAGCACAGAAACCAATTAGATAACAAACAACAACAAAAGCACAAACTAAACCAAAACGAACAATCAAAAAGTCCACAAAAAGACACAGAATCTTATTTCTGTTGGCCAACTACTCCTGAGCATAGGCCCTGCCCTACGGTGTGCTTGATATATCAAAGTCACTCCATTGTAGAAAACCGATTTTCCCTTTCCCAGCAGGTAATAGTTGCAAATAGCTTCTTGTTTTGAGGTGGAACTTTGACCACCTTCCTTTCCCAGTGTTGGTATCTTGTCTGCTTTGAACCTGTACAGGTCTTGTGCATGCTGTCAAAGTCTCTGTGAGTTCATGTGTGCATCAACCCTGTTTCGTCTAGATGACTGTGTTTCCTCAGAGTTGTTTGCCACCTCTGGTCTTACAATCATTCCTTCTAACTCCTCTCCCACATAGATCCCTGAGTCTTTAGGGGAGGGGTTTCTTAGAGACATCAAGTTTAAGATAGAGTACTCCAAAGTTTCTCACTCACTGCAGATTTTTCAGTTGTGAGTCTCTGTGTTAATTCCCATCTACTGCAAAATGAAGCTTCTTTTGATGTCAGTGGAGTGGCACTGACCCTATGGGTACAGCAATATATCATTAGGAGGCTCTTCATTGCTATATTCTTTCAGCAGAACGATAATGGTGGCTTTCCCCCTACAGCCATGATCTATCTAGTCTCATGTTCTTGGCCACTTTAGCAGTGTTGGGTTTGAGTTCCAACTCCTGGGTGGACCTTAATCCAATTGCAATTTTAAATATTTTACTTTGGACATTTTTCCTGCAAGGCTTGTCTCAGGCAGTAGATTGGCTAGGCCATCTCATCTGAACAAATAGAGTGGACCCTTAACTCACCTTCTTTGTCCATTTCTTCCAGAGCTAATGTATTTTGCCAACCTTAGTTTATGCTGGCCAAGCTCACATACATGCACTCTCATTTCAAGTAATTCCTCATAGATAGCCCAATATGTGAGTAGCCAAAACTGCACCCAGAAATGACCCCTCATCTCCTCTAGTCCTAATAGGCACCTGGGGAGATACTATCCCAATTCTGAGTCCTCTTACATGAAGTACATTTGTCTTCTTCTCAAGTGTGTCTTAATATTCTTTGTGATTTTCTCATGGTGTTGGTGATTCTGGCCTTCTCTCTGTGTGCTTATTATCCAGATTGGGTGACTTTATTTATTTAGGTGATAGTTTCTTTGATCTCTCTGGCTCCATGAGTCTCCTCTGCAGTTTTTTTTTTTATGCAGTGTTATTGTGTTCTCTTGTATTTGATGTTTTATATTCTTCATTAATATTTTCAATCATTGTCAGTATTTCTCAATGTTCTTGCCCATTTTCTTCTGAAGATTTGGGGCACAGATTTATCATTATTTTCTACTAACTTGTAACATACACATATAATTTAAAATTATGACACCTGCAACTTTTACATGAAGCATAATTTCATTTACATTTTTGAATAGTCATAAATGCAAAGGACATTGACACTTCCAACATAGATGATGTTATAGAAATCTTAATTTTCTATAATTTTATAGTGCCTTCTATTTTTTGTCATTAAATTTTCATTCAGACTACTTTGAATTATCATTAATATTGGGCCTTATTTAATTTCTATTTTAAGATACATTTAGTTGTATAGCCATGTTATAAAAAATTATTGTTTTTTACCATCTGGTAAATTCTTTTAATGCTAGACATTAAGATTTACCCAATCTTGAATTTAATATTTGTATTTTTTGCATTGTTGAAGGAACTACTGAGCTAGAGTGACTCCTGGTGCTTATATTTGTTAGGTCAACTAGACTATCAACTTAACTTCCTCAGAGAGGTGCAATTAAAAATACCCTTACTGCTGATTTCTCCTATAAAAGACAACTTAGTAATAGACTTGGGTGGATACATGCTTTTCATCTCTAAAATTGAACCAAGTGGAAGTATTAAGGATATTTGTCAGGAGTTGGCTAAAACTGCATAGTGCTCCATCAATTAAAAAAAAATAGTAAGAAAAAATTAAATGAAAGTACTATGGCAGTTATGCTAGACATAGAAAAATCTTATTAGAGCAGTTTCTTCTTGTGGTAGATGGTAATTAACATATGTGTGCAGAGAGTTACAGACTTTGAAGTTCTAAACTGTGAATGGGATCTCTCTATCATAGGTCTCTTCTCAGGGCTTAAGAATCTTTGAGAAGGGGTAGAGGAGACAGCATTATTGTAAGAGCCAGAGGTGGTGGACAATTTTAAGGAAAGAGCTGGGAAGAGGCACATATGAAGTCACAGAGACTGTGACAGCATGTGCAAGGCTGCACAAGCTCAAGCCAGACAAAATTGGAATATGAAGAAGGAAAAGTGGACACAAAGTCCCACACCTATCCAAAAAGCTATTCATAAATAACAGCTTCTTAGAGAGGGGAAAGCAGTTTTCTTCAAGGAAGTAAATATGCACAGAGTATAACCATACTTTACGACAAGCCCCAAATCTAGTAGCAGGGTGGCCACCACAAAGTGGACCTCATGTTTTGTAGTGTTTTGTTTTGTTTTGTATTTAAGAGACAGAAAGAGCAAATTTCCTTGTGGTATGATGGAATATCCTTTGGGTATATGCTCAAGAATGATATAGCTGGGTCTTGTGGAGACTGATTCCCAGTTTTCTGAGAAACTACTACACTGGCTTACAATGTTGGCTGTATAAGTTTACACTTCCACCAGCAATGGTGGAGTGTTCCCCTTGCTCCACATCCTCTCCAGCATGAACGGTCCCTTGTGGTTTGGATCTCAGCTATTATGACAGGTATAAAGTGGAATCCCAGAATCATTGTGATTTGCATTTTCCTGATGACTAAGGATACTGAACATTTCTTTAAGTGCTTCTAGGCATTTGAGAATCTTTGTTGAAAATTCTGTTTATATCTGTACCCCATTTTAAAAATTGGATTATTTGGTTTGTTGATATCTACTTTCTTGAGTTCTTTATATATTTTGGAAATCAGCCCTCTGTCAGATGTGGGCTTGGTAAAGATCTTTTCCCATTCTGTAGGCTGATGTTTTGTCATATTGAAAGTGTCTGTTTTTCAATAATAAACAACATTATCTTTCAGGTCATGGAAAAATGCACAAAACATAAATACACATTACTAAGCAAGAGAAGCCAGTTGGAAAGAGACTGTGCCATGTGATTGAAGCTCGATTACTCTGGAAAAGGTAAACTATGGATGTCAGTGGGTGCCAGTGGGTTGTAGGGAGGGAAAGACAAATTAGTTAGACTGCAGAGCTTTGTGGACAGTGAAAACACTTTCTCATTTAGTGATGGAGACATGAACATATAAGTTTAGCAAAAGCCACAGTATGTGTAAACTAAAGAGTAAATCCTATAGACATTGTGTCCTTGTGGTATGATTGAGCATCCTTAGTGTATATGCCCAAGAGTGGTATTGCTGTGTCTTGAAGTAGATTGATTCCCAATTTTCTGAGAAACCACCATACTGATTTCCAAAGTGGCTGTATGAGTTTTCATTCCCACCAGCAGTGGAAGAGTGTTCCCGTGACTCCACACATCCTCTCCAGGATTAGCTGTACTCAGTATTTTTGATCTTAGCCATTCTGGCAGGTGTAAGATGGTTACACCTGCGAGGGCGTGGTCAGGGTGACATAGGGAAGGTTTAAGAGTGAGGGACGCTCAGATGAGGGGGGAGAGGGGGGCTTCTTTCGCTTTCATCTTCAGCTTCCTGTACCTACTGCTGCCCTGCCGGCTGGCTAGGTCGCTCTGTAAGTAAGGCTTTTCCCTATTAAATTCCCTTGTAATTTTACCTGGCTCCGTAATGGTAATTCCCACATTGTCTGGTTGTCAGAAGCAGGACCTTGTAAACCTAGGCCCTGTTTGGGAGTGCCCAAGGGTCCCATCAGGATGGGGGACTAGCTGAGCAGGAAAGCACTTCCTCTCTCCACAGGTGTGCCTAGCTCGCAGCCACAAATGGATCCCACTGCCACTGAGCCGATCAGAACCATCCACCCAGCTGGGAGACTTCCCCAGACCTCCCTACGGTTTTAACCCCCCCCCACCCCCGCAGTTTCTAGCTGCATGCATGGAACGGCCCAGTTTGTGGCCTACCCATGCCAGAATGCCTCCTGCCCTTGGGCAGAGGAGGCCTTGGGAGTAGGCCATAGCTTTCAGCAGGGTCAGAAGCTTTCCCTGGCCGCAGCAGCTGTAAAGCCATACCTTTGTTAGTAGTTGCGGCTGCAAGGCAGTACACTTTCACCTAAAGCGCAGCTGCCTGTGTGACCTCAGCTCTACCATCGCCGCTGCCATCTTGCCTGACCCACCATTGCCAGAAGCCGCACAGACTAGCTGAATGCCTGTGCCACCTGCTAGTCAAAGATACTTAATGCATCTGGAGTAGAAATCAGATAAAATCATGGCGGAATATTTATCATTTGCTAAAATTGGTAATATTTTTGCTTATTACGTGAATTCAATGTTTGAGGAGGATGCTAATCTGCCAATTACCTGCCTATATGCAGTAATGGCAATTAGCTTGCTGGTACAAATAACATTACTAGCCAGAGTTCCCCAGGAACAGGGACAAAGATAACCTCACCACCTGCTTACAGGAATTAACAGCTTTATGTGATGAGGTTTTTGGAGAACAGATTAGGTCAGGCCACAATTGTGCAGCAAGTGGAACAGAAGTTGGATGAATGATAAGCTTGGCTCTATCTCCAATACGCTAAAGACGGAGCTGTCTGTTACCCAAGAAGAGATGCAGCGTATTTATGATAAGATAAACACAGAGAGATCCTCCATGTCTGTGGTGTTAGAGGCTAGGCTGTCAGAGGACCATGACAAACTACAGAATATCTGTAGCCAGTTAGAAACTCAGATAGGCTCTGTGACCCAGAAACTAGATGCAAAGGTGCAAATACCCAGGATAGGGTTGAAGAATTGGACAATGCCATTCAATCAATTATTGAAGCATCTAAGGTAGCAGATCACAAATTTGAGTCTAGATTTGAATGTTTGGAAGATAATTTACAAAACAAGGCTGAAAGATTAGAAAGGTCCATATGGTCGATTGCTGAGGACTCAAAATCAGCAAATCATGACCTCGAATCTAGACTTCAATACCTAGAAGGCAGTTTCCATACCATCCAGATGCTGTCTAAGGACAAGCATATTAAAGACCTAGAAAAATGTGTAGAGGAGCAGTTAGAGCAATTTACAGATTCACTAACATGCTTGGAGTCATTTATGATGCAGGATATTGAAACTTTTCATGAGGATATCATTACTAGATTCAAGGATCGTTGGGATGACTTGGAGACGAATCACTCCAATCTGAGGCACCTACTCCACTCAGGTATCTTGATCATTTGAAAGTTGTTATTTGTACACCATTAGTCTACCCAGCAACAATGGTAGAGAAGCCACCTATTAAAAAACACCCCCAGGGACAGATGGCTTATATATGGCAACCTATACAACTGAAGGATCTTAAGAGTATTAAAGAATCAGTTGTCTTATATGGTCTCCACAACCCATAAATAAAACAGATATTACATTCATGGGCAACCTTTAACAGGGTGACACCCATGGACTGGGAAAGATTGGTGGCAGCTGTACTTGAGAATTCATGCCAAATCCAGTGGAAGGCATTGGTCAGGGAAGTGGCGAAGCTCCTTGAGTGACAAGGAATAAAGGATGGTTATGAAGCCCCCCTAGATAAGATTCTTGGTGAGGGTATTTATGCTAACCCAAAGGCTCAGGCTGAATATGATTACCATATAGTGTCCCTATGCAGGAAAGCAGCATTAAACACCTGGGATAAGGTTTGTGAGCCAAGAGAATGCCTAGAAGCTTATACCAGAATAGAACAGGGACCTACAGAACAGTTCCAGAAATTCTTACAAAGGTTAACTAGGGCAGTAGAATTACAAGTAACAGATCCAGAAACAAAACAATCAATAGAATAGCTTATGAAAATGCAAACCCAATATGCAAAAGAATACTTTTGTGTTTAAAGATCAGATCAGCTCCACTAGAAGAATGGGTTTTGCATGCAGCCAACATTGACTATAATGTGGATATTTGTGCCACATAAACAGAATAAAAAGTTAAAGACATATATAGAAAAGATTTCTGACTTGATTCTAAAGGGCAAATTAAGACTCTGTCAGCTGACTGGAAAAGATCCAGCAGAAATTATAGTACCTTTAACTAATGAGGAAATTTCCTCCTTGTGGAAGGATAATGAATATTGGCAAATAGCTCTTACTGACTTTTTGGGAACGATTAGCAACAATTATCCCAAAACTGACAGAATTAAATTCATAAAAAAGACAGTCTGGATTCTTTCACATATTGTAAGGCAAACTCCCATTTCTGGACTTTACACTGAGTTTACCCTTCTACAATGATGCCAACAAATCAGGTAAGGCAGGTTATAAAGCAGGGTGAGGTAATTAAAGTAGTTCAAAGTCCATATACATCTGTACAGAAGGTAGAATTATATGTAAGTCTCATGGTACTTATGGATTTTACAGAACCTCTTAATATAGTTACTGATTCTCAATATGCAGAGAGAGTCCTGCTACTCATTGAGACTGCAGAAATTTTCCTGATACAGAATTAACTTCACTGTTTATACATTTACAGGAAACAATCAGAAACAGAAGTAATCCTATATACATTACACATATCAGATCCCATTCGGGTCTGCCAGGCCCACTAGCACAAAGCAATGATAAGATTGATCATTTATTAATTGGAAGTGTGCTAGAAGCCTCAGAATTTCATAAGAAACATCATGTAAATAGCAAAGATTTGAAAAAGGACTTCTCCATCACTTGGCAACAAGCTGAGGAGATAGTGAGAAACTCTCCTACTTGTTCCTTTTATAATCAAACTCCATTGCCAGCAGGTTGTAATCCTAATGGCATTCGGAGAAATTATGATTGGCATATGGATGTCTTTCACTTTGCAGAATTTGGAAACTTGAAATATTCGCATCATACTATTAGACACATTCGCAGGGTTCCAATGGGCTACTGCTCTTAATTCTGAAAAAGCTGATTATGTTATTATACACCTGCTAGAGGTGATGGCAGTTAAGGGTATACCTGCACAAATAAAAACTGACAATGCTCCAGCATATGTCTTCACAAAATTGGAAGAGTTTTTCAAATATTATAACATAAAGCATGTTACCAGTATACCAGACAGTCCTACGGGACAAGCAGTGGTTGAGAGATCTAATAGGACACTAAATGAGATGCTCCATAAACAGGCTTGGAAGACTAAACCCCCCAAACATAGGTTTCATAATGCTTTATTAACACTAAACTTTCTTAATGCCAATGAAAAAGGACAAACAGCTGCAGAAATACATTGAACTATGGAAAAATCTGCTGAACTGAATCAGCCGGTATACTTCAAAGATGTACTGACCTCTGTGTGGAAACCAGGACATGTGTTATGATGGAGTAGGGGTTTTGCATTGGTTTTCACAGGAGCAGAAAAACTTTGGATACCATCAAGTTGATCAAGATTCGAGTTGAAAAGGAAAAACCTCTCGATGAAGAGAAATGACTGGTATTTTACTAAGGTATAACACGTAAAATAAATAGAAACCTCCCAAAGGAAAGGGAAGTGTTTTGCTTTTATCTTCATAGGAAAATTCATCTCCAGAAGTCAAAGGACACTGCATGGGTAGATACTTAAGAAGAGAAGGCAGCTATAACCATCAAACAAAAGAAACGTGCCATACAGTAAACTTTACAGCTGTCTCCCAAAGAACTTTATTTCTTGTTATTTCCTAGTCCCTATTCAATTAAGCCAATGCTGGATTTAGAGGTAGATTTGTCTTTCCTCCTCTAAAATCCAAGCACGTTGTTTAACTAGACTTTAGAGTTTCTGTTTTGTATCAAGAAGCCAATTGATGTAATACAGAATAAGAGAATTTGGGGACTGTCTTTGTCCTTTCTTGGCTCTTTCTTTCAAGGTGTACACCCTCTCATAATTGTTATGCTCCCATGGTTGCCCTTTCCAGTATACATACACAAGCAAACATTTCTCTGCTAACTGTTTATGTTTGAGTCACACAGCCAATGAAGACCTGCCTGACAGCAATTCCTGGACATCCTGGAATGAAAATGGGCCACACCTCCTTGACTGCACTGGATCCAACTTGCTCCATTTCAACTGACACTCTGGCCAGAGCTTCGGGTACTGACTTTAATCAAGTTGAAGATTTCAATCAAGTGAATCCCATCTAACATGGACTGGATACAATCCATTCCAGACTTTCACTATACTATCATTTTCTTCCTATAGTCCCCCATGAGGCTATCACCATCCCATTTCAGCAGGAAGTAACTTGGAGGATTCTATGCCCTCTTTCCCCCATTGTTGTCACTTAGGATAGTGTATACACTTAGTTAGGGATAGCTTCCTATTGTTTATGGTTGGGATTAGAAGGAGGTGTTCAGGCTTGGACACCTCTTTCAGATGACTCTAGGGTTTAGTTAAAATAGACATAGTTAGGATGTGACATAAGCAGATTGCTGTATCTTCTTATATTTCACCTTTATGATTGTTAATACTTTACACTGTTAAGTTTTAATCGTCTTTTAGACTAAAGGGGAGATTGTAAGGGATTCTGTAGCCATACCTGCTTAGGGGCTGACTAAGGGGTGTGTCTGAAAATGCCTGCGAGGACGTGGTCAGGGTGACATAGGGAAGGTTTAAGAGTGAGGGACTCTCAGGTGGCAGGGGCCCCTTCTTTCAATTTCATCTTTGGCTTGCTGTACTTACTGCTGCCCTGCTGGCTGGCTAGGTCGTTCTGTAAGTAAGGCTTTTCCCTATTAAATTCCCTTGTATTTTTAGCTGGCCCCATATAGGTAATTCCCACATATGTCTTTTAGTCATTTGAGATACTTCTGGTAAGAATTCTCTGTTTAGCTCTGTACCCCATTTTTCAATTGGGTTATTTTGCATTTTGATGTCTGGTTTCTTGAGTTCTTTATATATTATGGAGATTAGCCCTCTGTCAGATGTGAGGTTAGTGAAGATCTTTTTCCATTCTGTAGACCATTATTTTGTCTTATTGATAGTGTCCTTTGCCTTACAGAAGCTTTTCAGTTTCAGGAGGTCCCATTTATTGATTGTTGCTTTCAGTGTCTGTGCTACTGATGTTTTAGGAAGTGGTCTCCTGTGACTATGTGTTCCAGGTTACTTCCCATTTTCTCTTCTATCAGGTTAAATGTAGCTGGATTTATGTGGAGGTCCTTGATCCACTTGGACTTCAGTTTTGTGCATGGCAATATATATATATATATATATATATATATATATATATATATGGATCTATTTGTAGTCTTCTACATGTTGACATCAAGCTATACCAGCACCATTTGTTAGAGATGTTTTCCTTTTTTCATTGTACCATTTTGGCAGCATTATTCATAATAATTCATAATAGCCAGAACCTGGAAACAACCAAGATGTCCCTCAACCAAAAACTGGATAAGAAAAATGTGGTACATTTACACAGTGGAGTACTACTCAGCTGTAAAAAAAAATGATAACCTCATGAAATTTGCAGGCAAATGGATAGAACTAGAAAAAAAATCCTGAATGAGATAATCCAGACTCAGAAAGACAAACATGGTCTGTATTCACGCATAATTGGGTATTAGATGTAAAGCAAAGGATAACCAGGCTACAATCCACAGTTCCAGAGAAGCTAGGTAGCAAGGAGGACCCTAAGAGAGACACATGGATCCCCCTTGGAAGGGAAATTAAATGAAATCTACTGGATGAACCAGGGACAGGGGATGGTAAGGGAGAGGGGAGGAGGATGAGAACATGAGGGAACAGGTGGGTTGGTGGGGAAGGGATGCAATAGAAGAGCAATGAAGGAGAGATCTTAATAGAGAGAGCCACTATGGGGTTAGGGAGAAATCTGGTTCTAGGGTAATTTCCAAGAATCCACAAGGATGACCCCAACTAAGACTGCTAGTAATAGTGGATAGGATTCTGGAACTAGCTTACCCCTGTAATCAGATTGGTGAACACCCCAACTATTATCATAGAACCTTCATCCAGTAATTGATGGAACCAGACACAGAGATATACAATCAAAAGCAAGGCCTAGTTCTGGGAATCCAGTCCAAGAGAGGGAGGAGGGAGTATATGAGCAAAGGAGGTCAAAATCATGATGGAGAAATCTACAGAGGTAGCTGAACCAAGCTTGCAGAAATGTGAACTCTAGCAGTAGAGACTCCAAGGGACCAAATTACTGCCCCCCCCCATATGTTGGAGAAAGTTGTGAAGCTTGGACTATCAGAGGGGACCCTAGCAGTAGGACCACAATACAAACCTGGTACATGAGCTACCTTGTTGGAGCCCATTGCCTGTGGTGGGAAGCCATGTTCAGCCTTAATGCATAGGAGATGGGCTTGGCCCTGCTCCAACCTATTGTGTCAGACTTTGCTGATTCTTCATGGGAGCCCTTACTGGTGAGGAGGAGTGGACTGGGGGTGATCTGGAGGGAGGCAAGGGGGGCAGGAGAAGGGGTGAGGGGTGAACTGTGTTTGGAATATGAAGTGAAACTTAAAAGAATAAATAAATTATTTTAAAAAGTGTTTGTTTATTGTAACAAACATTCTACTCTGATAGTAGATGCTGATGAAGAGGTTAGCTAGATATTAATGATAAATTTATGTTCCTTTAGCTCAAGTTTTCTGTGAAATTAACACTGCTCTAAAAGATAAAAGGACAATGTACAAATATATTTTAATTATTTGAATATGCAATATAGCATACACAAGAATATATTAATACTTTTCTATTTTTTCACCATGATAATGTGTTGGTGGTTCATTAAAAACAAAAACAATTCACTTAGGGAACCTCAGAATTGCCTCAAGATACCCCAAGACTAAGTTCTCAGCACAAAGGAGATTTATTTGCCCCAAAAGACAAGGGGCAGGGAATAAAAGACAAAGACAAGATATAGAGGATTAGGGAGAAGGGCAAGGGAACAAGGAAGGGGGACAGGGTAGATGGGGAATGGAAGAAGGGAGGGGCAGGAAAATTTGTTTTCGAGGGATAAAGGCCTCCCTCTGGATAAAGAGAAGACAGAAGTGGCCCATAGGAAAATATGGTTTATAAAGGTAAAAGGGGAAACCCCGAGTTAGGATGAGGTGCCTAATTTTAATTGGGCATGTTAATTAGGTGAGCCAAAGGGGGCTTTTGATTGCTGGACTTCAATACTTTAATAGTTGGACCTTGGTTGTCAGCCTCAGGAGGAGAAAGTGGCCAAATAAGGGAATAAACCCTGGTGGCTAGCTTTGGGAATGTAATCTAAAAGTTTTTAACAAGGCAGAGGAGGGCAAAGCCTGCCAGAGACATATTTGCATGCTCAGGCTGGCTAGGGTCCTTTCAATTAGGTCATGCCAAAGCCCATGCCCCTAATAAGCAATCATGTGCTTTTAGGCTGTGTATCTGATGGGGGCTGGGAGCAGGGATGGTCCTCAGAAGTTTCATACCTGCATTCAAAAGTGTCTCTTTTAACAAAGAATCCTTGTTTAGTGGCTATGGTAGGCATAGTCTGCCTCCTCCCAAAGATGTTCTCATCCTAATGTTTGAAACTTGCAAATATATTCTTCTAGGCAGCAAAGGGGAAATGAAGGTAGCACAGAATCAAGATAGCCAGACGGTTGACTATTGTTAGCAGATCATTCTGGATTAGCTACTGGGTGGAAAGGAAACATAAAGGCTCTTGGGAGTATAAGAGGACAGCAGAAGAAGAGGTGAAAAAGATGTGATGAACAAAGGGCTTGACTATCCTTGCTGGCTTTGAAGATGTAGGGATGGTGCCCATCCTAAGATCAGTGTGAGGCAGCCATTTATGCTCTGGTGTGGACCATTAACATCTTCTTTTCAGCCGTTAAGATCCCAGTAAGATTTGTGATCTACAGAACCACAAAGTAAGCACTCTAGTCTGCTACAATTTAGGTAATTTGTTACAGTGGAAGTAGATTCTGGGGATAACAAATAAATACAATGGGGTTGCCATCGTAGCCAAGTGAGTAGGGGTAACAGGAACCAACATGAACTCTCAGTCCTCTGGAACCCATGCTTATCCAGCTCATAAATTTGGATAGGGAGAAGGTAAACCCCCCATCTGACTCCCCACCCATCTTCCCTCCCTCCTCCTCCTTTTCTTTCTGAATGGCTCCATTGTCCATCTCCCATATTGAAACATTTGCCTTCTGCTGTTATTTTCCCCACTGGGATTTGTCAGTAGAAATTTCTTTCAGACTGTCAACTTGCTGATAAATATTTCCAATTTCCAACGCTGTCCCACCTCCATGATTCACCTCTGTCTTTTATTGTTATTGCAGTCAGAATGCTGAGAAGGGTGAATGGGTACCACTGCCTCAATCTGGAAGCCAGTCCTGTTCTGGGGGAGGGGGGACAGACTTTGTCCTTAGCCGGGAAACCCTCTCTGTACACTACTCCTCATCCTGGCCCTTGCTTTGTTTTTCCTTACCTACCTCTTCTTTGTTTCTTTTCCATTTTTATCAGAAGCCCACCTCGGCTATGAACTCTTACTGGGCCAAAGCCTTTCTGTGTTCAGTTGCTTATGTTGTCACTTGTCATCTGTAATTGTGGGCCTTTGAAACTGGCTTTAGTCGCTTGCCTCCAATTCACAACCTCAAGCACTCTGTGTATACATGGTACACTTTCATCCTAAAGGCTGGACACAATGTGTTTTCTCCTCCAGAGACCCACTGTGCCCTTTTCTCCAAACCTAACATGCCTTTCCTGACTGGAGGCTAGTCACAGGTGATTTATTGAACCCCATCTGTAATATGTCTTTGATTCTTTTATGCTCTCTGAGAACCTTCTGTATCCTTAAATGAAAAGCACTTGGCAGGTAGTTAACCTTATCTTCCTCAGCCACAGTTCTATTTCATGCTGCTATCAATGAATCCAACTCCTGAACTGTCTACTGCTTATACTGAAGCCATCCATATGTGACAATCTAGCCTTAACAAATCATAGAATCATTGATCTTAGTGTTGAAAGGGGCCTTAAAGTAACTTAATGATATACACTGACTTGAGAATTTCATGGCACAGCATTATATGAATCAGGAGGTAAGACTGTATGCACTTGTGTGTGTGTAAATATATATATATATATATGTATATATATATATATATATATATATATATATGTGTGTGTGTGTGTGTGTGTGTGTGTGTGTGTGTGTGTGTGTGTGAAGATATTTAAAATATGACTGTGTGTTGTATCCTCCGGGGGCACATATAGGAACATAATAGGGTTGGTTTTTGAGTGGGAATCTCTTCCTGTTCTTACATTAAAAGCAAACAAACAAACAACAACAACAAAAACAAGTGTCTACTAATTCTAATACTAACTTACAGAAAATAATTGGAAATTGTTTTTACAATTTCAAAGGAAAGAACCTTCATCCAAGACTTCTGTAGCGGCCTACTCACTTCTCAGTGAGAGCATAGAAGGAGCACCTTTTCATCTGAAGCCACTCTGAGTTTCGCTTCAATTTGTTCCTTTCAGAAAGCTCAGTGAAGGGGATATGCTAATCAAGTAGAAGGTACAGGATGCAGAGAGCAGAAAAACACAAAGCAAACAGTATCTGAAGAAATTCCAAGGATGAAAGTCATACAGCAATCTTAAAGAACAGTTACCCCACAGAGGAACTGAAGGAGAGAAAGAAAGAGTGAGAGAGGGATAGAGACAGAGACAGAGCTTGCTTTTCTCCTGGAAGAAGTAATTAAGAAAAAAACTAAGCCCCCTGAATCTGGGTGTCAGTTGGGGGCTTGGACAGTCTATGGGCCCCACAGTGGAGCCAGTGTTTATCCCTAGTACATGAAACTGGCTTTTTGGAGCCTATTCCCTATGGGAATAGGCTAGACATGTGTGTGGGGGGGGGTTGGTCCTGCCCCAAATGATGATTACAGACTTTGATGATTTCCCATGGGAGGCCCCACCCTCTCTGAGGAATGGATGGGGTGCGGGATGAGGAGATGGTGGGGGGAGTGGGAGTGGGAGGCCGGGAGGGAGAGGGAACTGGGATTGGTGTGTAAAATAAGATTGCTTTAAAAATAAAAATAAATATTTTAAAAGAAACATGTCTTGCTGTGTCCCCAAATGTCAGAGTCTAAGGAGTGTCTAGTCATACCTTCTTCTACCCAGCCCCTGGCTATTAAGGGCCTCTTTTGTGCCACTACAATGATAATTGCTGGGGATAAAATAGTGAAGCAAAAATATCCATCCTTTTTATAGAACATAGGAAAATAAAAGCTATTATCTCCCTTGATTTTCTCTGCAGCACTGTTTTATAAACCAGGTACTCTTCCCACAGTGTTGAAAAGAGGCTGTCCTCTTCACAGAGTTCACATAACTTGCCTAAGGGTTGCCAATTAGCAGGTGCCAAGACTGGGATTCAGGAATGGAGTTAAAACTCATGCTTTCTTCGTTTCTCTTCAAAGTCTTTTTATCTGTGCAGAAAAATTCTTTGCTAAGACTTCTGCTTTCATGGAGTTGTATACTTAGTGAAAATGGTGAGATAAAATAATTCTGCAACTTTCTTGGCTGGCCGTCTTATGGGTGATGCCTCTGGGTAAACCTGTACCTCGTGGCCTGTGACCATGCATTCTTGCATATTTACGCACAGTCGGCCGAAGAACTCCAACTCACAGCCTGAATTGCTGCTGCACAGCCCAAAATGTCTGCTCAGCATAACTGCAAATTGGAAATAAATCTGTGAAGCATTGTCAGTGATGTAGCTCAAAGGCTTTCCGCGCTAAAGCGTCTTTAAAGTTGCTTTTCATTACAGTGTGTCCCTTTTCAACAGAGGGCATTTGTTTTCTCCTCTCCAAGTGTGCTCAATGAGGACAAAATGGAGCTTGCGAGGAAGACACAGTTCTGATAGTGTGTTGCCAAGTGTGGAATGCGTCCCTTTCTTCACAGCTGGGAATCCTTGTCTTGCTTCCTTTCCTCACCATACCGGAATTCTCCCCAGAGATCGCTAGTTCTCAGGCAAGCCCCTCCCAAGGCTTCAAGGGCTGCCTCCAGTCAAGAGACATTTCTGGAATATGGACAGGTGTCTGCCCTATCTATCTGCCAACTCTCTGATGTTAGGTTTGACTTAACCCCTTACACTTACAGCTTGTATATTTAGTTCTTTGATGTAGAGTGTGTGTGTGTGTGTGTGTGTGTGTGTGTGTGTGTGTGTGTGTGTGTCATGAGGTAAAAGTCTAAAGTCATTTGTTTTTTATGATGCTATCTGATAGTTAGTAATTACTTTTTAAGAATTGCTTGGGACGTACATTAAAGGGTTTCTTCCAGAATTCTCTGTTCTACTTCCTAAACTCACTTCAATATCACACTATCTTGATTTACTGATCTATGCATTAGTTTTAAATTGGTTGACACAGTTTAGATTTGTTTTAAAATTGTCTTGACTGTTCAGTTTAAGGTTCCTTATATTTCTACGTAAGCTTTAGAGTCAAGCTTTCAATTAGGAAAAACAAAACATAGTGAGGGTTTGGGTTATTGAATCTTAGCCACACATGTGAGATGTCTCCATTTATTTAAACTTTTTTTTATTAACTCTGTAACTTATTATCATATTCGATATACAGCTCTTAAACTACTTTTGTTAACAATTTAAATATTTCATTGCTTTTAACACTTTAGACAATAAATTGCTTTAAGTTTTTATGTTGACTTTTTACTACTGCTGTAAAGAATTACAATTGATTTTTGTGTAGAGATCTTACAAAGCAAAAGCTCACTAAATTCACTGATAACTTCTGGTAATTTGTAGAGTTTGTTTGCTCATTGTTATGTCGTACCTTGGGATTTTCTACCTGAAAGCTCACATTATCTAAACATAAACACTTTTATTTCTTCGTCTTCATCCTGTAAACTTCTAGTTTGTGTTTTGTCTCCTTGTACTTGGTAAAACACCCAATAACATGTTAAACAGAAGTGATTGCCTGTTTTCAGTCTTTGAAGGAAAGTGACATTTTACTACTAGGTGCAATGTCGGTCGGTGTTCTCTGCTCTCCAGGTCATACTACCTTCCCAGCTGGTGCTGTCCCTTCCAGAGAGCCAAGCTGCTGACCGTTTTAGAACTGCTGATTCCCAGCACCTACTTTTACTGACAGAACAGGTTTGTACTGTCTATTCCAGAGCAAGTCAGTGCCCTTCAGTGATGATGTTCACTCCAGGACTAGCCTCACCCTGGCAAAAGTGCTACCCCCAGCTGAGGTGGAGGAGGGGGAGGAACAGGAGCCACCAAAGGCAATAAGGCCTTTGACTATTACTGTTGTTGCTTATAGTCCCAGCAGCTTTTTTTTTTTTAAATGAATAAACACTGCACAGTTTGTGGTTGTGTTTAGCTAATTTCTAGAGGTCTGGAAGAGTTGTTTTTGATTATTTTACCCAGTCTTATTGAATTTTTTGTTGGTGGGATGTTCTAACTTCCATCATAGCTCTGGATGGAATTTTTAGTTGCTGTAATTATAGCAGCTTATCTTTGCATTTTAGGATTTTCCTGAGTGTTATGAATCAGTAGGAATGTCTGCTAGTGCAAACCATTTCTTTGTAACTATAGGAAGGCTTTAAAGGTTTGGTTACTCCCTGTAACCCAATTAACTTATCATAATATTCACTGCCCCAAATTATAAATTGCCCATTTAATTATCCTTAAACCCCCATTAAAGCATAAACTTTATGATGGCAGGGAATGTTTATTTTGTTGTTGTTCATTAACGTATTATACCACTAGGGCCTAGCAAAGTCTGGTATAGTTGGAGGTGCCTAGCTCCATTACAAATATTTTCTAAACACATTTTTGCCATTTCGTTCCTTGGTCCATGTGAGTCTGTGTTGAGGGAATAAGGAAGGGCATAGGAAAGAGAGGAGACATGGTGACTAGCACTCTGCTTCTCTGTAATTGGTCACCAGGGTTCTTTTTCAGTGAAGAAAGCATAACTGTGTTCTCCAAAAGTGAATATGTAGCCCACTAGTCTTATTACTTATTTCATTTATTTTAGGGAACTCTAAAGTTGTGTTTGAAAGCTTTATCATGTAATACAGTTTTAGGGTCTACAATTTTGTTCATGCTCCTGTAGGCACCCTCCTCTCTGGTGTCCATTCTTCTATGGCAATATAGTAGTTGGATTCTTTTATTGGTTTTTAGGCATGGCTTAGCAGGAGAGTAAACTGTGATCTTGTCCTGTGGTTTCAGAACCCCTGGGGCCAGGATGTGGCTGTCTGTATTTCTGAAAGCTTGAGTAGTGAGTTGGTTTTTTTTTTTTTTTTTTTGTAGTCAGAGAGCCCAGCAAGTGGGAGGCATTGGAGAGTCATGGGGCTAGAGTGTCTCAAAAGTTCTCCCAGCACTGAGATTATTTCCTTCCATTCTTCTTGCAACAGAGGAGTGCTTTTTGGGTAATGTGTCCAGAGTCACCCCAAACTTCCATGTGGAGCCTGAATCTTTGAAGATGCAGCTATGTCAGGCAAAAGAAAAGATCATTTCTGGCCTTATACCTACTGATCAGGGTGAAGAACAGAATGAGAAATGGGAACACTGCAAAGAAACTTACATCATTTTGACTCACTGGTAGTTGGTATAGATATAATATTATTAATTCTTTAGTACATGGGATGGCCATGTATTTTGATGCTTGTATTGTTTCTGGACCTGCAAGTAATTGCCTGCTATTGTCTCTTTCTTTCAGCAATCCTTAGAAAAGCAGCCCTTCCCAGTGTGAGGTTACTTTGAAATGAACTGAAGGAGACCTTCATGTAAAGAGAGTACACTGGGTTCTGCAAGGCAGATTCTGCCTAATGATTTCCATAGACTGTTTTCCTGGGAAGAGAATAAAATAAACTCTGAGAAAATGGCAGAGAACTGCCCAGACCACATAAACATTCTTGCTCACATGAAGGCATTTGATTCCCCTTTGTGAGAAATAAAGACTCACCCAGGTCTCTGCGGGGGAAGCTAAGATCAATGTGATGGGCTGAATGCTAGTGACTTCTGTGCTGCTGGAAGAAATTGCTTCCTCGGGATGCCAAAGGCCAAGCTTTGCCCAGGCAGGCTTCTACAAGGCAAGCCAGAGAGTAGCAGCAGTGTGACTTCCCCCAAGGCATGGGAGGAATGCTCCATTCTTCAAGTACAACTGCAAGCTGTGCTTCCCTATTCAAGTCTCCTCCTTGAACTTGGTGCTGTCACATGGCAGACAGTAGTTATATCTTGAAAGCAAGAAAATGTAATTTTAATGTACAATTTCTTCACCCAGGAGGAATCCTTGCTTGTCTTCTTGGAATGATTATTCACATTGTTTGTCAGAAATATCTGATAGTGAGAGACATTTTGATTAAATTATATGTACCACAGTAGAGATATAATGTGTCCATTAACATGATGTGTGCAATAAGTGAAAAACACATAAATATTTATGCCTTTAATAAAATAGGATTCAAGATAATGTGGAAAATATCACTGTTATCATTAATGAATAACAATAGACTTAGGAAAATTATTTTTAAGGGAATATACAAAATAATGAGTGCATCAGCAGCAGGATAACTATGGCTCATAACATCTAGTCGACTATTTCAAAATAGCTAGTAGAGATTTTGAATGTTTCCAAACCAAAAAATGATAAGAAATTGAGGTAATAGATAGACAATTATAACCCAATCATTATGTACATGGTTTGAAATTTCACACTATAGTCTAAATTTATGTACAATAGGTATATGTCAATTAAAAAGAAAAAACACATTAAATAATAAGAACCCTACAATGGTAGGATTAATGCATACTTTTGTGTGTGTGTGTGTGTGTGTGTGTGTGTGTGTGTGTGTGTGTGTGTGCGCGCACTTGCTTGCTTGCTTGCTTGCAAGTTGTTTGAAAAGTTTAAGACGAAGGTTAGTTACCAAGGAATTAGTTACCAATGAATGCAATCGCATAACCACCTGAGTGGCCACTTCTGCCCCCACCCTATCCTTTCTTTCCACTTCTACATTGCTCCCCTCACCACTTTCCCCAAACCTTCCTTCATTACTAACAAAGGAAGGGGACATGTTCTAATACAGGAAAGATCTAGAGGTTAGAGTTGAATGTAGGTTTAATGTTAGTTTTGCTTTTCCAAGTTGACTAATTGACTTATGAGTGATGTACCACTCAGCACACCTAGACTGTTCTGCTAAGTATGAGGTAATCTGCCATGCAGAGAGTATTGACAAAATATCTCAGCAAGGAGGAACTCTGGCACCTGACTGCTAGAAACACAGCTGCACCTGTCCACTTAGTCCTGCAGTCTAATGGTCTAGTCTCAGCCTTTGTTAGTTAAGTACAAATAAATGTTCAGTAGAATCCAAAACTGACTTAAATACCTCAGTGCTACCACCACTTTGCTTTAAAACGTTTCAGTAATTATGCTTCCCATTTTCTAGAGCAGCCATTAAGTTTCAGCCAAATAAATTGCTAGCAGCACACTTTTTTCTCCTACGTTCTCTCACTCTACTATTCTCCCTCCTTGCTGCATGTGTGTGGTGATATTTTGTTTATGATCTAACAAATAAAGCTTGCCTGAAGATCAGTGTGCAAAGCTAGCCACATTATTCAGCCATAGAGCCCAGGCAGTGGTAGCACACACCTTTAAATCCAGCAGCCACACTGCTTAGCCTTAGAAGCTGAGGGGTGATGGTGCATGCCTTTAATCCCAGCACTACAGAAGAATACATGATGGGAGAGATGGGAGTCAGTCAGTCTGCAGTCATGGGGTGAGCCTTGGTAGAGGTAATAACTCTCTAGGGGTTGGCTGCTTTGCTTTTCTGTTATTCAGCTTGAACCCCAATATCTGTCTCTGGGTTTTTATTATTTGTGCTGCATATGTGTATTCTTGATAAGATTTGACTGGATCTTATTTTGTTTAGATTATGCTACTATGGCTACACACACAAAGCCACATAGCATAATTCTGCTTTCTCATCTTTACATGATTCCATATATACTTCTGATACACAAATGATCATGTTATATATAATCAGGATTTACTCTTTCCCCACACACTCAGTCCTCCTCGAAGAGGGTGCTGCCTTACTAACTTTCATATAGACAGCAATATGATAAAGTTTTGATGTACAATAAATAATTGCAAATATTTATTGAATGAAAAACATTTAGCATTCATTCATTGATCCATACTATTCACTTATCAGTTATGTGAGCGAGTGAATGAGTGAGTGAGTGATTTGTCAAATATTATTTCGTGTAGTAGTGGAATAAGGCTCAAAAACTTTGTTCCATCTTAAAATATACAAGAACGGTTGTGAAAACTATTTACTGTCAAAATGAACATTTAGGATGCTGCACACACTCATGCTAGGTAAGCACTCTTCCCTGAGAAATGTCCCCAGTTCTAACCGGAGGGTTGATTTTCATTATCAACCCCACAGGTTTAGAGTCCCCCATGGAAATACACAGCTAGGTTTGTCTAGGAAGGTATTTTGAGAAAGTGTTAACTGAGGAAAGATGACAGAGCGTGAATGTGAACAGCACCATCCTCTGGGCTGAAGTTGTGGACTGAATAAGGAGGGAGAAAGGTGAGTAGTTGTACTCATCTCTCTCTCTGTCTCTCTCTCTGCTTCCTGCCTGAGAATGCAGTGTGAGCAGCTACTGACTACTCTAGCTGCTACAGCTAGAGCTCTACTTCCCCCCCCCCCCCGTCTACTTCCCTTCCTTCCAATCCTCTCCCCTCCCCTGTAGTCCCTTATCCCCCTCCTCTCCATTCCACTCCATTATTTGCCTGTTTCATCAATTTTTGAACCATTCTGTCCCTCCTTATTTCATTTAAAAAAGTGCTAATGAGCCCAGCAAATAGATTTCATTACCCTCTTATGTGGAAGTTGATGGTAAATAGGCACAAAGTAAATATGTAAGCTCTGTAAACAAATGGTCTTTGTTACAAAGGCTCAGCTCTGACTTGAAGAGGTCAGGTATCCACAGACTGTTATGGTAAAAGCTTTGCCCCATCCCCTGGCATCCATATACCCAGAGAGTCTGGGATATTATGGTGGAGGTTCCACCGATGCCCCCTTCCCCCATCTCCCTCCAAACCCTGCTACATCTCAAAAAGTGCTCCAAATGATGACCTCTCCCCCAGAGATGCTCAAGACCACTCCCACAGGGTATTAAAACTGCCCCACCCCAGAAACCAGACTTGTGGTTTTTCCTGTCTCCCCTTCCAGTCTCCTCTCTAGGGAGGCTGGAAGGCCATCAGGGAGCACTTATCCATTAAACATGGGCTTTTTCTAATTTGGTTTGATTTGGATTGCTGCATCGGCAGAGAGGCTTATTGGGGTGTAGAAACTTTTCACAGACAACTTGTAAACAGAGGCCTGTGGTCACTATATTCCAATGAACATTATTTACAAATACACAGGGTGTTATATTTTGCTGACCTTTTCTCTAATGGAGATGTAAAATAAAACAGGATGCAAATAAACAATTGGCAGTAAAGTATCTGGTCTTGTTTTTTGTCTAATTGCATGTTATTTGTAATGATAAATCTTTACACCAAGCCTCCCAAGCCCCGCTGCCATGTGGGTGCCCAAAATAACACACAGAGTCTTATATTAATTAAAATGCTGCTGGCCATTGACTAGGATTTCTTACATGCTAACTGAGTCTTAATTATCAACCATAATTATTAATCTCTATATTTTATAAAGACTTATCTGATTGAGGATGCCAGCAGCATGTATCCTCTCTTGTCGGGCTCACATGGTGGCTCCAGAGAAAAGAGGGGAAGGAAGAGGAAGAGAACAATTTCCTGCTTGTCCCTGCTTATATTCTGAGTCTGCCTGCTATGTCACTTCCTGCCTGGATCACAAGACTTCTTTTTACTACATTTCCCAGAATCCTCCTCAACTCCTAGTCCCACCTATCTTGCTTCCCTATTGACCAACAGTACTTTATTTATCAACCAATAAGACAAACATATGTAGGGGACACCGTAACTACTCCCCTAGCAGGCGAGGTTACGGTGTCCCCTACAAACATATACACACAAGGACTTCCCCCATCAGTTATTAGTTTGAAATCTGTCTTTGCTGTACTCTAAGACGCCATGGTGAAGATTCAATTTATTTGTCTTTATTATTTTGCCATCATTGTCAATGCTCTAGAGGTCGGCATACACTAAATGTTCAGTATGCCAATGCTGAACTGATAAATAGACTAGGGATCACAGCTTTGGTTCAGCATTGTTCTGGGAACTGGACATAGAATTATTTGATGAAGAAGTCACAATTGCAATGGTTGAGCTTTTGTTGTTGGCTTATTTGTTTGTTGCTTTATCCCCAGTGTTCATATTATGTGTCTCACAAATAGCATGTGTCACCGAGAATTTGGTGCATACATGTGTGCTGGACTAGACAAATGGACGAAGGCTATTGATGCTTGTCCTTGTGAAGCTCTGTAGATATACAGAGATGATGGGGCAATGACTGATGTTCAATGGCCAAGTAGAACATGCTGCTTTGTATACCTACAATAGACATGTAGACAGGTAGAGAAAAGCATTGAGGACAATTTCCAGAAGGAAAGTTTCAAAGCTTGGAACTACAGTGTGAGAATCAACTTCCAGGTGAACAGATGGGGCATAAGAGGGAGGGGGAAGGAAGGTTTCAAGCAGAAAAGATAGTAAACAAAAATGCCCAAAGAGAGAAGGTTGGAGTACAAGATGTTAAGGGAGGATTGAGGAAGCAGGGCTGGCTCCCCAAGGGTCAGGTAATCACATTGCCTTCATCTTTCATTCTTCCATTTAAAGAGTAACTGGTAAGGGATAATAGAATCAGACCTCTGAGTGTTTGAAAGATTATATTCACTAGTAGGAGGCTTATGGAAAAAATAGAAGACAGAGGTCCAGCATGATAGTTATTTTCTAGTAGCTAAAAGAAGTCAGTGATCTGCCCAGAAAGGGCCTGGGTGTGAGCTTCCTGCCTTCAGGATTGAATCACTAGTGGTCAAGCATACATTCGGATATTTAAACTTCCCAAATTAGGTTTAACACTTTTGCTACTTTTTTAATGAGTTTTTTTATTAGTTCAAATTAGAAACAAGCTTGCTTAACATGTCAATCCATTCCCCCCCTTCCTCCCCTCCCCCAACCCCTCACCACAGCCCACCTCTGCTCCCCAGGGAGGGAAGGGCCATCCATGGGGCCTCCCCAAAGTCTACCACATCATCTTGGGCTGGGCCTAGGCCCTCCCCCATGTGTCCAGGCTGAGAGAGCATCCCTTCACGTGGCATGTGCTCTCAAAGTCCCTTCATACTGCAGGGAAAAATAATGATCCACTACCAGGGGCCCCACAGAGTGCTGAGGCCTCCTCATTGACATCCAGGTTCAGGGGTCTGGATCAGTACCGTGCTGGCCTCCCAGACAGTAGTCTGGGGTCCATGTGCTCCCCTATGTTCAGACCAGCTGTTTCTGTGGGTTTTACCACCCTGGTCCTGACCCCTTTGATCTTCATTCCTCCCTCTCTGCAACTGAGTTCCAGAGTTCTGTACAGTGTATAGCTATGGGTGTCTGCCTCTGTTTCCATCAGCCACTGGATGAGGGCTCCCTTCCCATTCTCCAGGGTCCATGAATTTTTCTCTTACAGACTTTCTTGTTTCCTAGATCCTTTGGTGATGAGGATTGTAGGCTGGTAATCCTTCCCTCTATGTCTAAAATTCATATATGAGTACATACATATGTTTGTCTCTTGGCATTCAGGGTTACCTGAATCAGGAGGGTTTCTTCTAGTTTCATCCATTTTCATGTGGATTTCAAGATTCCAATGCTTTTTTTCCCACTGAGTAGTACTCCATTGTGTAAATGTACCACATTTTCACTATCCATTCTTCAGTTGAGGGGCATCTAGGTTGCTTCCAAGTTCTGGATATTACAAACAACACTGCTATGAACATGACTGAACATATGTCCTTGTTGTATGAATGTGCATTATTTGGGTATATACCCAAGAGAGGAATTGCTGGATCTTGAGGTAGACTAATTCCCATTTTCCTGAGCAGCCTCCATACTGATTTCCAAAGTGGTCTTAGAAGTTTGCACTCCCACCAGCAATGGAGGAGTGTTCCTTTTTCTCCACCTCTTCTCCAGCATAGACTGTCATTGGTGTTTTTTATTTTAGCCACTCTGTTGGTGTAAGATTACTACAACAACTCAGAGTTGTTTTGAGTTGCATTTCTTTGATGGCTAAGGATATTGAGCACTTTCTTAAGTGTCTTTCAGCTGTTTTAGATTCCTCTGTAGAGAATTCTCTATTTAGTTCTGCACCCCACTTTTTAATTTCATTGATTGTGTTTTGGTGACTAGCTTCTTGAGTTCATTGTATATTTTGGAGATCAGCCCTCTGTGAGATGTGGGGTTGGTGAAGATCTTTTCCCATTCTGTGGGCTGTCATTTTGTCTTACTGTGTCCTTTGCTTTACAGAAGCTTCTCAGTTTCAGGAGGTCCCATTTATTAATTGTAGATCTCAATGTCTGTGCTACTGGTGTTATGCTCAGAAAGTGGTCTCCTGTGCCAATTCGATCAAGGGTATCTCCCATGTTCTCTTCTAGAATATTCAGTGTGGCTGGATTTATGTTGAGATATTTGATCCATTTGGACTTAAGTTTTGTGCATGGTGATAGATATGGACCAATCTGCAATCTTCTGCATGTCTGAATCCAGTTGTGCCAGTTCATTTGTTGAAGATGCTTTCTTTTTTCCATTGTAGAGATTTAGCTTCTTTGTCAAAAATCAGGTGTTTATAGGTGTGTGGGTTAATATCAGGGTTTTCAATTTGAACCCACTGGTCTATCTGTCTAATATTGTGCCAATGCCAAGCTATTTTCAGGACTATCACTCTATAATAGAGCTTGAAGTCAGAGATGGTGATGCCTCTGGAAGTTCCTTTATTGTAAAGGGATGTTTTGGCTATCCTGGGTTATTTTTCCATATAAAGTTGAATATTCTTTCAAGGTCTGTGAAGAGCTGTGTTGGTATTTTGATTGGGGATTTCGTTGAATCTGTAGATTGCTTTTGACAAGGTTGTCATTTTTACTATGTTGATCCTACCTATCCAAGAGCATGGGAGATCTTTCCATTTTCTGGCATCTTCTTTAATTTATTTCTTTAAAGACTCAAAATTCTTCTGGTACAGGTCTTTCACTTTTTTTGGTTAGCATTACCCCAAGATATTTTATGTGTTAGTGGATATTGTGAAGGGTGATGTTTCTCTGATTTCTTTCTCCACAAATATGTCATCTGTATATAGTAAGGCTACAGTTTTTTTTTTTAGTTAATCTTGTATCCTGCCACTTTGCTGAAGGTGTTTATCATCTGTAGGAGTTCCCTGGTAGAAGTTTTCCTATCACTTATGTAGACTATCATATCATCTGTAAATAGTGAAATTTTGGCTTCTTCCTTTCCAATTTGTAGCCCCTTGATCTCCTTTGCTTGTCTTATTGCTCCAGCTAGAACTTCAAGTACAATATTGAAGAGATATGGAGAGAGTGGATAGCCTTGTCTTGTTCCTGATTTTAGAGGAATTGCATTGAGTTTCTCTCCATTTAATTTAATGTTGGGTGTTGGTTTGCTGTATATTGCTTTCATCATGTTTTGATATGTTCCTGTTGTTCCTGTTCTCTCCAAGATCTTTATTATGAAAGGATGTTGGAATTTGTCAAAGGCTTTTTCAGCATCTAATGAGATGATCATGTTTTTTTTTTCTTTTTCATTTTGTTTATATGGTGGATTACATTGATGGATTTTCATATGTTGAACCATCCTTGCATCCCTGGGATGAAGCTACTTGATCATGGTGGATGATTTTTCTGATATGTTTTTGCATTCAATTAGCCAATATTTTGCTGAGTGTTTTTGCATCGATGTTCATGAGGGATATTGGTCTGCAGTTCTCTTTTTTAGTTGTATCTTTGTGTGGCTTGGGTATTAAAGTAATTGTAGCCTTGTAGAAGAGTTTGGCAATGTCCCTTCTGCTTCTATTGTGTTGAACAATTTGAGGAGTACCGGTATTAGCTCTTATTTGAATTTCTGGTAGAATTCTGCAGTGAAGCCATCTGGCCCTGGGCTTTTTTGGTTGGGAGGCTTTTGATGACTGCTTCCATTCCATTAGGGGTTATAGGTTGATTTAAACTACTCATCTGTTCTTGGTTTAATTTTGCTAAGTGATATCTATCCAGAAAATCATCCGTTTCCTTTATATTTCAAATTTTGTGGAGTACAGGTTTTCAAAGTATGACCTGATGATTCTCTGGATTTCCTCACTATCTGTTGTTATATCCCCCTTTTCACTTCTGCTTTTGTTAATTAGCATGCTCTCTCTCTGCCTTTTGGTTTGTTTGGATAGAGGCTTGTCTATCTTGTTGATCTTCTCAAAGAACCAACTCTTTGTTTCATTGATTCTTTGTAATGTTTTCCTAGTTTCTACTTTATTGATTAGTTTGATAATTTCCTGGTGTCTACTCCTCCGTGGCGAGTTTGCTTCCATTTGATCTAGAATTTTCAGTTGCGCTGTTAATTTTCTAGTGTGACTATTCTCCAGTTTCTTTATGTGGGCACTTAGTGCTATGAACTGTCCTCTTAGCACTACTTTCAAAGTGTCACATAGGTTTGGGTATGTTTTGTCTTCATTCTCATTAAATTCTAGGAAGTCTTTAATTTCTTTTTTATTTCTTCCTAGACCCAGGAATGGTGCAATTGTGTGTTATTCAATTTCAGTGAGTTTGCAGGTTTTCTGCTATTTGTATTGGTGTTGAATTCTAACTTTAAAGCATGGTGGTCTGATAAGATACAGGGGATTATTTCAATTATTCTGTATCTGTGGTGGTTTGCTATGTTGCCAAATATGTGGTCAATTTTAGAGAAGGTTCCATGTGGCACTGAGAAGAAGGTATATTCATTTGTGTTTGGATGGAATATTCTATAGATGTCTGTTAACCACAGTTGGGTAGTAACTTCTGTTAGATCCTTTGTTTCTTTATTAAGTTTCTGTCTGGTGGTCCTGTCTAGTGGTGAAAATGGGGTGTTGAAGTCTCCTACTATAAGTGTGTGGGTTTTATGTGTGGTTTGAGCTTTATTAATGTTTCTTTTCCAAATGTGGGTGCCTTCGTGTTTGGGGCATAGATGTTCAGGATTGAGACTTCATCTTGATGGACTTTTCCTGTGATGAATATGAAATGCCCTCTTTCATCTCTTTTGATTGATTTTTGTTTGAAGTCTATTTTGTTAGATATTAGGATTGCTATACCAGCTTGTTTGTTGGGTCCATTTGATTGGACAATCTTTTCCTAACCCTTTACTCTGAGGTAACACCTATCTTTGAAGTTGAGGAGTGTTTTTTGTATACAGCAGAAGGATGGATTCTGTTTTTGTATCCATTCTGTTAGCCTGTATCTTTTTATAGGTAGGTTAAGACCATTGATATTGAGGGATATTAATGTCCATTGATTGTTGGTTCTTGTTTATTTTGGATTTATTGGTGGTGATGTCACTGTGTGTCAATTTTGCCCCCCTGTTTCTTTTTATGTTTGGTAAAATTGGATTATCTATTGCCTATGTTTTTGTGAGTGTAGTTATCTTTGTTGGGTTGGAGTTTTCCTTCCAGAACTTTCTGTGGGGCTGGATTTGTGGATATGTATTGTGTAAATCTGGTTTGTTATGGAATATCTTGTTTTCTCCATCTATAGTTATTGAAAGCTTTGCTGGTTATAGTAGTTTGGGTTGGCATCCATGTTCTCATAGTGTTTGTAGGACATCTATCCAGGGCTTTCTGGCTTTGAAAGTTTCCATTGAGAAGTGATTCTCATAGGTCTGTCTTTATATATTACTTAGTCTTTTTCCTTTGCTGCTCTTAATACTTTCTCTTTATTCTGTAAGTTTGTTGTTTTGATTATTATGTGGCAAGAGGACTTGTTTTTGTGGTTCAGTCTATTTGGTGTTCTGTAAGCCTCTTGTACTTTCATAGGCATATCCTTCTGTAGGTGGGGGAAGTTTTCTTCTATGATTTGTTGAATATGTTTCTGTACCTTTGAGCTGTATTTCTTTACCTTCTTCTATACCTATTATTCTTAGGTCAAGCCTTTTCATGGTGTCCCCTATTTTCTGGATATTTTGTGTTAGAGATTTGTTGGACTTGAGATTTTCTTTGGTCGATGACTGTGTATCCTCTAGTGAGTCTTCAACAACTGAGATTCTCTCTTCCAGATCTTGTGTTCTATTGGTTATACTCACATCCTTAGTTCCTGATCATTTATACAGCTTTTCTATTTCCAGCATCCCCATTCTGTGTTTTCTTTATTGTTTCTATTTAAGCTTTCATGTCTTGAACTGTTTGAGTGTTTCCTTCATTTGTTTGGTTGCTTTTTCTTGGCTTTCTTTAGATTCTTTACGAGAATTACTTATTTCTTGAATTTTTTTGTTTTATTTCCCTCTATCTCTTTATGAGATTTTCTTGTTTCCTCTTTAATGGTCTCGAACACCTCCATAAAGTAGATTTTTAGGTCTGTGTCTTCTTCCTCTGTGTTGTGCTTTTCAGATCTTGCTGGTATGGAGTCCCTAGATTCTGGTGGTGTCATATTAGTCTTTCTGTTGTTGAGTGAGATCTTATTCTATCTTCTTCCCATCTCTTCTTCCAGTGGTTGCAGGTGGGGGTCTCTCTATCTCCTCTTGTCACCTGTTGGTGTGTGTGGGCCAAGAATTCAGTGTCTGCAGCTCTGGATGGTCTTGCCTCTCCTGGTAGTATCCTCACTCAGCAGAGGTCAGGGTGGAAGGGGAACCAAGAGTGAGGTGTTTCTAGGCTTAGGGAGGTCCTCTCTGTCTGGGCAGGTCCACTCTATGTCAGGTGCAGGCCCAGAGAGATCCAGGGGATGATGACAGGAGTAGAGGGTACACTACTTACCTCAGGAGAGGTTGGGGTGGCTGAATGGAAAGAAGATGACTTTTGTTACTTTTTAAGCACAAAGTAAGCTTTTTAAAAATTAGAATAATGGGAAAAAACCCTTGCTTTGAAAACTATTTGAAATTTTGGCATTTTACTTGAGTTGACTATGAATTTAATTGATTTAGGTACTCGACAATTGCTTCTTGGACACTGTTCTTGTATAACTCCATGCTAGGTGCTAGATATCTGGTGGACGAAACAGGCATGGGCCTTCATGAAGATTGCATTTGAAAAGAGGAGATGGAGATGGAGCAAATGAATGCTCAAGTAAACTGACAACTACAAACATTAGTAATTATGACAAAGGGATTGGATAAAGTACTGTACAAATGGGTTAGAGGTATTGATTTCAGATGGGGCAATTTCCCTGAAGACAGTTACTTGCAGTAAGTTATCCATGGGGGGGGGGGTGTTCTCAAAGTCCTTGGGAAGTCCATATTGGCCCAAACTGAGGCTGTTAGCTAGTACATGGGACTCAAGTGATTATAAAAAGATACAGATTTACATTAAAGAAAAATATACATAGGTTTGGTAGAGAATATAATGAGTATCTGTGTATACTGACACATGCCTTTAATCCCACCACTCCAGAGGCAGAGGCAGGAAGATTTCCACAGAAAAACCCTGTCTCAGAAAAAAAGGAAGTAAAAGAATTGCTACAATAAAAAGCCAGGTAAAGATGGAAAATACTCAGAGAGTCTGGATACTCTATGTTATAGTGTTGTCTTTAAATTGTTTGATTGCCAAAGAAAGAACTACAGCTGCTAAAAGAATTTGATTATAAGTGCTTCTAAATTAATCCAACTTATATATTTTAAAAATGCTTTGACTTCTAAATTAAAATATAAGGACAGGTTACTTGGGAAAAGAGTTTTTGCTTATGTTTCCACAGAAAATGTAAAGCTATGGATTCCTTCTAGACTAATATTGTTTGATAAAGCAAGACCCCCTAAAACAGTGTCCCAGGTGATCCAACATCCAAAACAGCTGAGACAATGCAGCCTTGCAGACTACAAAAACAAGGACCTGGCCAGGTTTCTGTGTTTTATCATGATCCCCATGGTATGGACATCACCCCCAACCAGCAGGAAGCAATTTGGAATGAATGATGCCCCAATTCCCAAATATTGTTTATAAATGTTTTCATTTAAATGGGATTGGTTATAAATGGCAATGACCACAGTCAATCTCTTTCTAAAGGAAAAAAGGGGAATAGGATATAGAAATGAATACTCTACATTGGCATGGATTTTCATTTTTTGATCCAAATTTAAGATTAATTTTGTAATATGTAAATTTCTCCTCTTATTTGGTATTGTGTTTATACAGATCTTTTAAAATGTAATGCATAATTAAATACAGATTGTATATAGTTAGGTACAATAGTCAAAACTTACAGTTAGGTTAGTTAGGTTTTCTAGATTTACAGAAATGTATTTGAGATGGATAGATATTCTTCAAAACTTTCAAAGACCTACAGAATATATGACATTTTAAATGGTTTATGGATTTTCATGGTAGTGAGACACAACTGCTCCTGGCACACCAATTATGTCTGAGAGGAAGATGGGCATCGAAGAAACTCATTATGGAGTTTGCTTTCAACATGGCAAGATTAGCCATTTGGGCAAGAAACTGCACTTGCCTGGACTGTTTGTTGCTGTATAAACTGGACATACAGGACCCACAGGAAAGTGACTGCTGAACTTACAAAACAAGATGGACAGTTCCTACTTCATAGAAGAGTCTGCCAGACATTCTGCAGGACACAGAGGAAATTGACTGACAAACTGCCAATGCAGGTGGACAGTTTAAAATTTCCTGCTTCACTGAAAAGTCTGCCAGACACACTGTGGCCTATGAGCTGAAGATGGATGCTCCAACACTACAGAGGAATTTCAGGTGACTGTCTAGGTAGCAAGATGTCTCTGTCAGATCTAGAGTTTATATATTATCCTTCTGTGGTATTTGATGGTATTAGAGACAGATAGTTATGGTTATAGTTTTCTTTAGTTATTATAAAAGATAAGCTACATATAAGACTTTAGACTCACAAAGGTAGGATAGATGATAGAATATTTTCTTTAAAATTTTTCTAAATGTTAATGAACTAAATATTGTAGCTATAGTTCTTACTTGATAACTGTTTTGTTATATATTTTACTATGTTAACCTTAAAAACCTTCTTTTTATTTAGACAGAAAAGGGGAGATGATGGGGGAGGTCCTTCTGTGTAGATGTTTGTCTTATTGGTTGATAAATAAAGCACTGTTGGCCAATAGGGAAGTTAGGCAGGACTAGGAGAGAAGGAGGATTCTGGGAAATGTAGGAAAGGGAGAGGTTTGACATGTGATCCCAGGAAGAGAGGACGCATAAGGCCAGTTTCCTTGGTAAGATAAGTCCTGATAAAAATATATAGATTAGTAGTTATGGCTGAAAATTAAGACTGAGCTAGCAAATAAGAAATCCTTGTCATTGGCCAGCAGCATTGTAACTAATTTAAGACTCTGTGTGTTATTTGGGGACCCTAAAGGGGCAGCAGAACCCAGGCAGCTGGCAGAAAGAGTTATCATTACAATAATCCCCAAAACTAAAAATTTTATTTTAAAAAGGTGAGAGGACATTGGGATGCAGATTTTGCATGAGATTGAAGAAAATGTCAAGGCTGATTCTTAGACTTCCAATGTAACTGGGACTTAAGCAGGCAAATACTGAGGTGGAAAATATTAGAAAAAGGTTTGTGTAAAAGATAAAAACAGACTTGTAAAGTCTACTGTTGGTAATCACAGGTTTGATCCATTCTGAAGAAACTCATCAGCTCTTAGAAAAGTATGACTCATTGTATCTGATGAAGCTTACTGGGGAGATTGAGGGTCATCATTGAATGTACTGAGATCTCACAACCCTCATAATACACAACTGATTACCATTCTTGAGTGCATTGTATTTATTTGTTTGTTTTTACCATGATAAAGTGTAATAAAGAACTTCATAAGTAGCATTTGAGTTAGGCCTGAAATTTTGGGGAAATTAAGGTGGGTATGGAAGTTCATCCTAGACCATGGAGCAGCTACTTTGTGTAGGAGAAATGACTTCAAAAGATTTTTTATTTAGTATTCTTGTCATAGTCAAATCAAACTGAGTGAGAGATGCTTCAGCCCTGGTAGGGCAACTGCAGAGTTTTGTCAGATTTCAAACTATGCCTACTTGGACTTGTGTAGTTGTGAGTGCAGACTAACCACCCTCACTGACTCAGGATAAAGGGCTGTAATAGGTTTCCTCCCCTGGAACATTTCATAAAATTATATACATTGCTCATTTTGCAATATGCTTATTTTAACTTTACAAAAGATGAAAAGATATTTTTATTTTATGTTAGTAAACCTGTTGAGAATTTCAATGTACCACATTTTCTCTATTAGTATTCCATATAATCTTTCATTATTTCAAAGATAAACAAAAAATCACTACAATGTGCTGTTAAAACACATTCTTTGTGTGTGTGTGTGTGTGTGGGGGTTCTCTGTGTTGCCCTGGCTGCCCTGGGACTCACTCTGCAGACCAGGCTGGCCTCAAACTAAGAGATGTACCTGCCTATGCCTCCTGAGGGAATGCTGGTATTAAAGGCATGTGCCACTATTGACCTGTTTAAAATATATTCTTTGATGGGTCTAGGAAATTAGAATGTGGTTTGCATCTTGGAGACATAAGTATATACTACTGGTAAGTATATCATTACATTTCTTCTCCAATTAATAGACATTAATACACTGGAGTTTATTCTTAAAAGAGAGAGAGATGCTGATCCCAAGGATAATGATATGAAAACTTCTGGGTTGGTTAGTATAATCACAAGTCCTGTTATCATGAAGGCATCCATGGGCTGGGAATGTGAAGAAATATTCTGAGCTTCAATATTACTCCAAATAAACTTGAGCTTTCCAAAGAACATTGCCAAGTTAAGTTTTTTAAATGTGTATGGCTTGTTGTTAACATTGTGTCTGGTCCCTCAATAGCCACCAAGAAATATTTTTGAATGAACAGTTGAATGAATGGAGATGCCTCCAGAGACTTCTGTTAGTATTCTGCCCAAGGATATTATTACCCAAGTGACAAATACAAGATGACAAATTTCTCAATTGAAACTGTTTCAAAACCATAAGGTTTGTTAGAATCTGGTGTGAATCTCTTTATTTCACCTTAAAATGGGATTATTTAGGTTGTAACAACCTTCCAACACAAAGAGAAAAGTATCTAACAACTTCCTCCATTTATAATGTTAGGTGTGTCACGTGTGTAATTTCTGAGATACAATCTTCAGTGCATGAGAAAAGTTAAATGCAAAAAGGTGTAGTGGTTTTGTTATGGATCTCAGAAGCAAAGCAAAGGAAACATAAACAAAAAGTCAAACATATATGTAGAAAAATACCGATGCAAATACTTCTTCAGAAGAAGCACAGATTGGTGTCTAGCTTTTGGGAACACCTCCATCATCTCTATTCTTATCTGGAAAAGAATTGACATGAAAGTGGATTAGATTCCATGGTATCTACTTTCCACAAAGGTGGAGGACTCCTGCTCAGGTCTAACCCTCACATTTCACCCTGAACCACTGCTCTCTGTTCTGACTCTTCTGCCTTCTGCTCCATACTCATCATTGTTTTTGAAAATTCTCATCATCTTAATCACCAGCTCTTTAGTATGTTGTTTTCTCTTCCTTTTTTTCAAATGGATTGGAATGGAAAATACACAATAAATATTTGCAATTCATGTATTTGCTTTCTTTGAAAAACAATTGTTTTCACAGTATCTGACCTAGGCCATTTCAGGATTCTAAAGCCATGGTTCGGTGCTCTGTACCAGGATTCCAAGTCATAGTGATGGAGGTTTCCTGGATATGAGCTTTGCTTGAAAAGCAGATTCTCAGTGCTTGGCCATTTCATAGCAATCCCAGTGGATACCCTGAGCCTGTTCTTCTGGCTCTTCTATAGACTTTGGCCCTGTTGTCTCATCTATTTGCATGTTCTTTGGGCTCCATGTCTTGATTCCAAACCAATTTTATTTTCTTGCACTAAAAGCTTGTTTGTAAACTCCAAGCACTCTTTTACTCATATTACCTTGGATGCATTAGAATGTTAAATCTAGGATTTTCCCATACTTTATTTTCAAGATGTTAAGTGGAATTGACAACAGTATAATATAGTGGAGCAGGAGCATTGATCTTAAATCAAAAGACATGGGTTTGAATGATTTTTCTCTAGTCATCATCATCATCATAAAAAACATTGCAAGGCTACTTAATTTCTTGATTACTCAGCTACCAAATGGAGGAAATGATAAATATTGAATTCATTCTGGGAGAGGGACTAACCTAGATACTATTTAATTTTTTTTTCATGCACAAAAGTGTCTGTCCCCTACACCAAACATTAGTCCTTCCAAGAGGTGTATTACTTGGAATGGTCATATTCCTGGGGAACAATTTGGCATTTTATGTGGCATGTGTGGGGTTGGTTAACGTTTGTTGACATACAACAGACTGTTGTGACCTCCTGCACTGTGTTCCTTCCAGCTTCCTGTTACCTCCATGCTCTGGGATCAGGAGCCCAGTAGCCCAGTTAGACTTGTTGCTTATCTCCCATCCCTATCTCCCATCCTTATTTCCCATCCATTCTCTGTGTTGTCAGTATGCCTACATCTTGGTAAGTAGTAGTTGTTGGGAAGGCAAAGCTATTAGACCTTATTTTCAGCTGGCTAGTAGGTCATGAATCTCTATTTGTTTTCAAATTTGTTTTAGTATAGTATCTTGTATTTGGTAACTGGGCCCTAGGTAACTTTAGTCAGCTATTCGGTTGGTGTGATAAATACCTAAAAAAACAGTTTACAAGGAGAAAGGATTTATTTGGGTTCACAGTTTCAGGGGTTTATGAGTATGGACAGTCAACTCTTGTTTTTCAGCTTTGAAGAAGCAGAAATTTATGGTGGAAAGGTGTGGAAGAGCAAAGCTTCTGACCTTGTAGAGGCCACAAACAAAAAATGTAGAAAGGAAGGGGCCACAATGGATACTGGATGCTGTCCATGTACCCAATTCCTTCAGCCTGGTTTCTATTACCAGGATATAAAGGACATAAAATTATGAATCTATGAGGGGATTGATGAATTTATCAGTTAACCTATCTGTGAGTGATTGGACCCATAAGCATGGGATCAAGACCCCAATACCTGAAATGTTTGCTTATTAGTTACTGCTTAAACCACAACAAACACCAAAATAGTAGTACAATGTTTTCCTTTCAACTATTTTTGCTTTTGGTGTGTATTGTTTCCTTGTAGAACCTCAACTTACTTCAACAGGTCTTAGGATAAAACTATAACACACACACACACACACACACACACACACACACACACACACACACACACGAGAGAGAGAAGAGAGAGAGAGAGAGAGAGAGAGGGAGAGAGAGAGAGAGAGGGGGGGGGAGGGAGACTGAGACAGAGAGGAAGAAAGAGAATCAGTTTCTGACTTAAAAACTACACAAGTGTTTGTTTTGTTTTGCTTTAAGGCAAGGTCTCATAGAGTTCAGGATAACATCAAACCAACTATGTAGCAGAGGCTGATCTTGAACACCTGCTTTTAACTCTCAAGTGCTGGAATCACATAGACCTTCAAGATCTTAATATTCACTTTTTCCAAAATTCTTGTTTCTTTGTGAATGTTTACAAAGGGAATACACACACACACACACACACACACACACACACACACAGACACACACACACACACACACACACACACACACACTGCTTGATAAGGGCCCAAATAACTGCCTTTGGTAGTATTCCTTCATAGAATCTAGCTTTGGCCGGGCGTTGGTGGCACATGCCTTTAATCCCAGCACTAGGTAGGCAGAGGCAGGCGGATCTCTGTGAATTTGAGGCCAGCCTGTTCTCCAGAGAGAGTGCCAGGATAGGCTCCAAATCTACACAGAGAAACCCTGTCTCGAAAAACAAAAAACAAAAACAAAACAAAACAAAAAAGAATCTAGCTTTGTAGAATCATCTACATAGTATTAGCATTGTCTGGGAGCCACCACTCATTGTTTTAGTAAGATTCCCAGGTAGCAGCTAGGCATGAGGCCATCTGAGAAACCCAGACTCCCTTATCCAGTTGTTTTTCACACACATGCTGCCTGTGGTCTGTACCCTCCTAGGAAAGAAGTTTTATCACAGGTGGTTTGCTTTCCAGGTTAACCCAGATGCTTCTTTGAGGTTTGCAATTGTAAAGTGTCTTTTTTTTTTCCTAAAGAAAAGGGTAACTAACATACATTGCAAAAGCCAGTCAAAGGGAAGCAAAAATAGACAGAGAAGAGCCCATATGAGTGTGGTTGAGGAAGGGTGCAGATGTGGAGATAGACCCAGAGTACAGAGTGCTTGTCTTCTTAATGAGGTAGCTCAGGATGGATGTCTCTCCAAGGGACCCTTTGCTTCCACTGGGGAATATATGTAATTGAACTTATAGACCATCGATCCCTCTTCTGAAACATGTCTGAGCTCTGAGGGCTAGAAGCTCTACTAAACTTCCTAGAGAAATGGGCTTACCTAAGCAAGTAGGGTCATGGATTTTTGATGTTACTCATATTCACTAGATTTTGACAGAATGAAATCAATGATTTAACATTACTGAATCTTTCACTTACATGTTGCTTAAATGTTACTTTCAGATTTTTATTCTGTTGTTTTCTGTTCCCTTTATGTGTTTTTTTTTTTTTTTTACATCTTAGTAATGAACATGGACTTTAAAGTGAGAGGCCCGGATTCACCCTTTAAATTACAAAATTCTCTTGATTCCTGCTTCCCCATCTGTCAAGTGAAGATAGCAGCATCTACTGAACAGGGCTGCAGTTAAGATTAAACACATTTAAAGATATTGTAATGGTAGAAATTCTCTAGTGTGCTTCTCCCCCTCACCTCACACTTGCTGAGATCATCCTTGAAAAAGTCTTTATCACCACCACCAACTACATGGAACTCCTTCATGCTTGCTGTGTCCGGGGGTCACTGCTTGCAAACACTCTGAACTACATCTCTGAGAGAGAATAAACATCATTTATGCCATGTTTCCATCAGGTGAGGGCCAAGGTTATTGCAAGAGGCATCCCGAATCATTGACATAATATATAAACTAACAGATTCCATAGGAAAATGGAATGGAAAAGTTTCTTGAGTTTCAGACAAGTCTAGCTGACACAGTAGAGTCACTGTTATTACATCTAGACAAGTCTAGCTGACACAGTAGAGTCCCTGTTATTACAGATGGATTGAATCAATAATACTTTAAAAACTCATTTCTTGTTTTTTTATTGGGGGGGTGGGGAGTTGAGACAGGGTTTCTCTCTGGCTTTGGAGGCTGTCCTGGAACTAGCTCTTGTAGACCAGGCTGGTCTCGAACTCACAGAGATCAGCCTGCCTCTGCCTCCTGAGTGCTGGGATTAAAGTCGTGCACCACCACCGCCCAGAAAAAAATTCATTTCTTTTAACTTAAAAAGTGCTCATTTTAACCAGTGAAGAGGTAAAAAGATGTTATCAAGAGACATTTTGCATGCTCACATGGATTACTCGATGTTTTCTAAACAGTCCCATTTCTGTTACGTTTTTTCTCCCTCTTTTAGGAATACATTCAGTTCTCTTCCAGTGGTGTGAATTCATCTGGAAATCTATGACAATCAATTAAGTAAATGAGAAAACAGAATGCTTGTAATTATGACAATCAAGCTATTTGAGACCCACCCTCTTTGGTTTGATACCCACACATCTTTAACCAATATATTAATTAAACTATGGGTAATTGTTGTAATTAAAATCAAGCTTTATAATTTTTAAAAATCATTCAGAGAGAGAAAGGAACTATTTTAAAAATACATGCAGCTGTTGATTTTCAACATAATTTGTAATCATGACTACATTGTCACTTCTCTGGCTATATGGGGAAGAGACAATGCTAGTATGCTTGGCCCATGTGATTCCTTATACATACGTGGAGAGATTTTTGTGTCTTACATCTTTTGCAGTGTTTCTCTCTCGTTCTAGACCAAAGATGGCAAGACTTTCTGACAAAGGGCCAAATAATTAATATTTTCAACTTTTAGGTTAAGACATCAGAACTGTAGGTATAGGAAAGTACTCAAGACAGAAAGTAAAGTTGAGTGCTTTTTGGATTGATGAAAATTTTGATTGATTTTTCACCAATCAAATACAGCAATGATTTTAATTTTTCAAAATACATCTACTCCTAGAAAGTATAGCCCTCCTACTATTGTTGTAATACATTGTATAGATTGAGTTCAATCAAAGGGCCCACATATTCTTTATGAAATCCTTCTTAGCTCATGAGAAATGGGCTGGATGTAGTTCATAGACTGTGGCATGACTGTCTCCACTTTAGAACTGTACCCTTAACTTTAGCGTGTGTCTGGGGCACCTACAATGTAGATTGCTGAGCTACATCTTCAAGTTTGTGGTACAGATAACGAATTTCAATTTCTAATGTGTCTGCAAATGAATAGGACTTTTTTTTTCTGATCGGGGTACAAGATTCTGAGAATATTGCTCTCTTTTAAAAAGTCACATGGAACACAAAACTGCATATTTTATGTTTTTATTGTTGACTCATACATTTCAGCTTATGTTTTTGCCTTTGTGAAATTGGATGTATAAGGCAAGGAGGGGCTAAACCCAAATTTATATTTCCTTTAGAAAGTGAAGGCCAGTTTAGCTGAATCAAAATTAATAATAATGTAAAAACCCTTTTGTTTCTTAACTAGCTCTTAGTCTCTTGCTTATAGTTAGCAATCAGGCGTCAGCATCTACCCATTTGTGCTACCGAATGTTGGAATAACTTTCCCATTCATAAACTCATATGATACTCAAAAACAGATATATGGGTGAAACATTAAATGATGTTTTTCTTTAGATTTAAACTTCCCTGGTTTGCTAAGCAAGTTCTCAACAGAATGCCCCTCTGCAGGTGGAATTTTCAATATACACACCTAATGGGCCAATAAAAACACTTCTCAGAAGCCAATGAGAAGCAATTGGGAAACATGTCCTTCTACCCAGAGGTAGTCTTTGGTTTATTTGTTGGGTCAAAACAGCCTCCAAGTTAATCACTAATTTGCTTCATGCTGTTATGAGTGAGCTCTGAGTTGGTTAAACCATTGGCTGTGCTGAAATCTTTAGGAAGATTATATCGGGTGGGCATCAACTATTCTTAGCAATCGCATCTCCCCAAAGAGAGCCATGCAAAAGAAGCAGAAAAAAATAGGATGAGTTCTTCTTTTGTTTATTTGTCCCAGGAATTAAAAAAATCAGCTTTATGAAACCGTGACCTTCCCCTTAACAGATGGGCCTGTACATTAGCATCGTGCTTTCAACCAACAGTTTACATTTCAAGAGGAAGATAAGGAAAGTGATGAAAAGACAGCTTCTTCTATTTGTCACATGTTGTAACACTGATACAAAAAAATAGTATTCTGATTAGCAGCTTGATTGGCAACCCATATAACCCTAAATAGTACTACAAACCCAGAGAGTGCACTTTAACACAGTTACTTTTGGCAAAACCATATGTACAATTTTGAACAAATAAATACATAAATACAATCATTCATATATAACAATATACCTAAATGTCAATTATCATCAAGCGTTTCTAGTAAATTATTTCTTTCATTCACAAGTTACCTGTTGCTTATAAAACATTTCTTCACCTTTACAGAAATGATACAATCAATTCCCGTACTGAACCCACATATTAGGAAAGGTAGAAAATGAATTCCAGATACTGTACATAAATATTCCATTGTCTTTTGTTAGAAGAAATTTGATTGAAAAAACTCCTTCCTTGGCTTCTCTGTAAAGAATGTATTTCCCCCCATATCTTATCACATAAGGGGTTTTGTTTGTCCACATTTAATTCATATCAAAAGTGATCTTCATGTTTTGAATCTGGTTATTTGAAAGTACATTGTTACATTGTTGTATATTGAAACTGCTCCAAGAAGACACAAAGCCACATAAACGAGGCACCAAAGAGAAAACATTTTTTTTCCTCTAAGAAATAAATGAAGAAACTCTAAGATTATAGACACTGATGTTATCCAGTACATAATGAAGAAATAAAGGGGAGTCAGACAGTGTTTGGGAAAAAAAATTTTTTTTGAGTGACTTTTAGTCCACTAGAGCCATCACTATTTTGACTTCATCACTGCAGTGCTGAGGACTGAACCTGGAGCCCTTTGTATGCTAGGCAAGTACTTTACCACTGGGTTCCACCCCCAGCCCCAGAATACTGCCATTATTACGATTTTTTCTTAAAGAAATGGTAAGAATGGTTTAATAAATAACCATGACAGTAATCTGACCAGTTTCTTGTAATAGAACTAACAAAAGCAGAAAATTAGAGCTTTTCCTTGACAAGTTAAACATTTTTTTGAACATCCAAAAAAAAAAAAAAAAGCAAAAAACAAAAACAAAACAAAACAAAAAAACCAAAGGCAAACATGCTTAAGGCTATTGAAATACTGGACAAATGGCCTTGCCTCACCAAGTTCCATGCAGAGGAAAATGTTACACATCAAGCAGATTCTAGCTGTTCCTACAATCGAAGAGAAGAAAAGAGCTCCTTTAAATTATGTACATGTAATCATTGATGTCCATTTACATGTTTGTCATACGGGCACTATGTAGCATAAAAAAGTGAAGAAATAGTTCTTTAAGACGTGATTTTCTGATTTTTGCTCCTTTTCAAGATTAGGGCTCTATGCATATTCCACACATACATATAAAACATTCATAGATGTACAGTCATGATTATTATAATGTGAGATTCTTTGACATGAAAAGTGGCTTGGCTGAGCATGGAGTAGGTGCAAGGCCATCGTAGGAGACAGAGACTGCATTCAGCTATGCAACTGGGAACAAATGAGGCTTTCCCATTGACTGGAGTTCAATGACAGTTGAGGCTGGATGATGGGAGGTTGGCTAACCTTGTCCTGCTTCATGTCCTCCCAGAACACTTGACACTGTGCAGTAATCAAACTCATATTAAAGGATGGGAAATCCTGTGTCATTTAGTACTTAGGGGCTAGTAAGACAATGTGACTATGGGACTCCATTTCTTCCTTATGTCTCCCTAGTGGGATCCCTATTAGCTTCTATGGGGGGTATTCCAACCATCAAGGTGCAAATAAAATAGATAAAAGACTGCTTTCAGGTGTGGGGCTTTGCATGACAACAGTGAGTTCCCTAATGAATGGGTGTGCTGACTGCTTCTTCCTCTTTGTGGAGTAGATTAGCTCCAGTTGTCCTAAAGAGTTTTAAGAATGCTGGGCAAACGTTTCCTATGATTTAAGTTGTGAGGATACATTTTGCAAAGCATATGCAAAGCTCCTTCCCAAAGCAAAGCAAATGCTTTTCAACATCCTGGGATACCAAGGCAACACACTGGAGTGACAGATTTGCCACCAAAACCAAGACATGGCAGAGAAATTGAAGCTTCCACAATCAACTAACTTATAGCCAAGGAAACATCAAAGTCTTGGAAGAATTAGGTACACTGATATAGTTCACAGTCAATCTTTATTTTGTAAATTGTTATATTACGATGATGTTACCATAACTGATGGCTATCTTTATAATTACTGTAATCGTTTTAGCATTTAGCATAATGCATGATACATGGCATTACGTAGCACCTTTTAAACTAAAGACCTCAAAATACTTATTAGCAAATGTGATTTGCTCTCACAGTATCTGTGAGGTAGATTTTTCTTTTTAGCCATTTTACAAGTGAGCATACAGAAGCACATCAAAAATGAGATGCCCATTCATATGGTCCATCTAATTTGTGGCATCAATGGGATCTGAAATCAGGCTTCCCCGTTCTTCCTTCCCTTGGATCTCAGCCACAGAACCTCCAGAACATCTCGAAACAGCTTTGCCCCTATAAGTACTTAAATGTTTTAGATGTCATGAGAATATAATGTTTGTTGGTAGCCGGGCCACATCTTTCAATAACACTGTTACCTGTTAAAGATTTTCCCACATGCTTTGCAAATAAGTCAGAGGGGCATTGTACACTATTGCTAAGCTTATGCTAATTAGAATATATACTAAATTTGCATTTAATCAATTGCTATGTATTGTTTCTGAGCCTCCTACCAACTTGTTTTCTATACATGGAGACATCCACCTGCCTGATCCAAAACCGGAAAATTCACTTAAAGGCATTGCATGGACGGAAACAGGTGACAGTATTATGTTTGGCAGTCTCCTTGGTGGCACCATGTAATATTTGTTCTGAAAAGGAAAAAAGATTGTTTGTTTACTTAAAATAGCATTTTATGTACATCCCACCTGTTGACTAGATTTAATCCTCAGAAGTATAAGCCTAGGTGTTTTCTATACATACAGAATAATTGATTCTCAAGTTTCAATTCCCAATCTATTTCATCACAGTCTCCCTACCAGGGGTAAAATCAATTATTGATAGAATCACAAATTCTATACACATTCCACGGCAATATGTGTAAAAATCCAATGTGACAATAACACACAGCATTAAAAATCACATCTGGTGTGTCTTCCTGACTATATGTCTTTTGACTTCTTTTTTTTATTAAGAGTTACTATGTATTTTTGTGGTGATGATATGAAGACCTTAGGGTGAGTTCCCATTTCCTGACCCAGATTTCGATCTCAGAGGCACAGTGCATAAATTCTAGCAGTTATTAGAGTCACTCTTGGAAACAAATGGCAATGTCTTAGGACCTGAGAATGAAATCTGTCCCTTCTAACTCACTGTTTCTATGACTGAGCCCAATACTTGTAAATTAGTGATCCAAGAAAGGAACTAGGATCAGGAAGCAAAAACTTTACAAAACCCCTTACCAGTTCATTTTCCCTTGGTGACACCTGTAAAATGCCAACACATTAGTCCCCATTTCTTAGAAAAGAAACTTATTTACAGTGATAAAAACCCTAACATCTGAGATGCTTCTTGCTTGACATGTCATTCCAGATTCTGTGCATTTCTTCTGGAGAGATCTGATGGACAGTGATGACACGGCGGTACCTACACAAACTGTAGGCCATTTTCCAGTGATTGAAGCCACTATTCTGGAAAGGATGTATGCCTAGCTTTCGAAGACACAGTCCCACATACACATCTTCAAGGTGAAGCAGCCTGGTATGGAGCGAGGTCTTGTAAATGAGTTCAGCCACATCAGCAGAAAAGATATAGCCAGTTCCTGAACAGAATGGTGGGTAGTTGCTGTCAGGGTACAAATCCCTAGGCATATACCACTTACTGCGGACATCCCGGATCGGCCCGCCATTGATGACATAACCAGTAAAATACCTTCTTCTTGGCTTGGTAGATGGTTTCAGGAGTTTATAAATAAGGTTGTCCATGTTCACAAAAATGTCACTGTCTGTTTTCATAACATACTTGGCTTTTGAACAGAAAGTGGCAACCCATCTCATCCCCATTAAAGTTTTGAGGGTGAGGTTGTGATAGGAGTCAATGAAGTCCTCCACTATGATGTCATGGAAGATCTGGCTCTCTTGCTCCACCATCTGGTTCAGAACAGGATCAGCATTTTTGCCCAGGAGGAAAAGTGTGGCTATCTTGATCCCTTTGAAGTTGTTCTCATCCCCCCAGGTCTCCCGGATTGCCTGGCGGGCATCAAATTCCTTGTGAGTGGTGCTAATGAGGATCACAAGGAAAGGAATGTTTTTCTCACATTTGTTGGGCTCATTTATAAGAAATTCAAAAGAATGTGGGTTTATAGGTCGAGTTCTTATGTTGCCAAATGTGAAATTTTTCCTAGCAACTGTTAGGTGACTGAATGGCTTTGAGCCAGTGTAGGACGAAGTAGGTCGTGTTACGCTCAAGTACCAGAGAGCGCTGGCCCAGCACACAACGGTCAAAACATATAGGCAGGAGACCTTTGAAGCCATTGTCTTGAGAACAGGTCTAGTCCCAGTGCTGAAGAACACGTCTTTTGGGTACTAGTTTCTTGTCCTCTTGCAAAGGCAGCATATTACACAGCAATCTAAAGATTCTGCCAGAGAGGAGCTGGTTGGTGGGTGTCCGTGGACCTTAGTCGTGCTGTGGCACCTTCACATTCACTTCACTTGCTTTCAAACCCGCTGGCAGCTCCATGCCTCGGAAATCTTCCTGGGAACTCTGCAAAATCAATAAAGTACAGTTTTGTTCAGGTTTGCTTAGCCATGTTCATATTCTTGAATAAATACAATGTAGGTGTAAGAATTACCGGTGATGATAAGATAAACACGGTCGTTCATTTCCATAAGCCTTGAAAAACCCCTGACATAACCTCCTAGCTTCTCTTCTCCCATGAACAGAACTTGTTTATGCATATTTATATTTAATACATAAATACAATGACCACGAGCATGAAGTGGCTAGGAGGTAAACCTAATGCTGGTAATTTTCTAAAAGGAGCTTCCTTCTTCAGAAGACGAGATCACTGCACTTAGTCACTGTTTTGGCTCTCAGATCTTTCAGCGAAGCTCACATACAGTTCATATCGCTTCTATTTGTCCGACTTTCAGCTTTGAATTGTTTGACTTTGATAAAGGAATCAACTCTTAATGTTGCTTTGCTTTCTCAATTCTGCATTTGGAAATGTTTTGTTTTGATTACTGCCCACAAACTTTTGCTAGTACCATGCTTCCTTGACTCAGACAGGAAAAATTGCTGCCTGTTTCTGATCTGGCACTGGGCACAGCTCTTACCACATAATTCTGCTTTCTCCAACGCTTCAGAAAATATTCTTACTCCTTGTTACAGCTGGAGTATAATCTGTCTCTCCAAGACACTCATTTACTGTATGTTTGAACTTTGGCTGGTAGCACTCTCTTGGGAGATGTTAAAATGGAAAGATGAAGGAAGGGGGTCCCAAGAGCCATAATTTTGAGCATCCCCCTATTCTCTGATACCTTCCTCACTGCCCACTTCCTTCCCTTCATGAAGTGAATAGCTTCCACGTCTGCATTCTCCCACCACCAAGCTCTTCTTTCTCACTGTTAGGTATCCACTTAAACTTTAGTAGGCTTGGAGGACACCAAGTGAGAAACCTCCCTCATAATCAACAGCCCCGAGAAAAAAACAAAAAGACTGGAATTACATGACTCTAATAACTGGTCAGAAGAATAGTACCCCAGTCTTATATCTCACTATGGGAAGAAATTTGCCTTGCTAAACTGCCTGGGATATCAGTAACAGGTAACTATTTAAGTCTGGCTGCAGGAGTCTTAAACACTGCATATTGCGTTGCAGGAGACTTTCTGAATAAAACAAACAAAACAAACAAACAAACAAAAAACAAAGACATATCATTGCCCTCTCCTGTAAGAGTCAATCCAAATGTTCTGCCAACTACTTGAATGCTTAGGACAAAGTCCTTCAGGTAGATGCTTCTTCAAAAGACTTTAGAACTGGTATAAAGCCTTCCTAACATGCAGACTGATACACTGGTCTCTCTGACCATTATCCACTATCTCCCTTCAGAATGAGTTCTGCTCTTCTTTGCACCCAATTCTGCCTACCTCTATACTATGCTCCACAGGTCTTGTCCAGATTCTTTCAACTGTGGTCTCATGGTCCAGAAGGAGAATAAAAGTCAAGGAATGGGAAGCCAAACCTCTGAAACTATAAGGCAAAATAAACCTTTCTTCTTTGTGTGTTGTTCTCTGAAGTACTTTGGTTATAGTTGCATGAAAATAACCATCACATGGAAACTAACTAACCACCTGGTTGTGTTGATTTCAGAGTTGTCTTAAACAGTATGGGATTTTCAGTTTTCAAAATCCCTACATATTTCCTTGAGAAAATTACACTGGGTTGTTCGTTAATTCATTTGTTCATTCATTCATCATACTTACTGATATGTGTCTATACACAATAGAAGAATATAATTCAAGGGACAATTGAGTTTAAAGTCCACAAATTCAAGGGAGATGTGACAGAAGACAAAATAGTGTTCAAATGGAGTTGTTCTTTGAAACACTAATCCTTTCTAAAACTGTCATGGTTTTCTAGGGCTTATAAACATTATCCTAGTTAAAAATATGTGTCAGATTACAAAGCCCATTTACATAAAAATATTTCCTTTTCTTTAGTTGTTTATGTGGTAGATTACATTGACTGATTTTTGTATGTTGACCAATCCCTACATCTCTAGGATGAAACCTACTTGGTCATGTGGATAATCTTTTGATGTGTTCTTGAAATCTGATTGTATTTTATTGTTTTTGCATCTATGTTCATAAGAAAGTTGCTTTGTAATTCTCTTTCTTGATTGAATTTTTGTGTGGTTATAGACAAATGACAAATATACTGAGAAAGAAATCAGGGGAATAACACCCCTCACAACAGCCACAAATAATCTAAAATTTCTTGGAGTAAATATAACTAAAAAAGCAAAAGGCTTGTATGAGGCCAGGCGGTGGTGGCACACACCTTTAATCCCAGCACTTGGCAGGGAGAGGCAGGTGGATCTATGTGAATTTGAGGCTAGTCCGGTCTACAGAGCAAGTTCCAGGACAGGCTCCAAAGCTACATGGAGAAACCCTGTCTTGAGAAACAAAACAAAACAAAACGAAAAATAAACAAAAAAACTTGTCTGATAAAAATCAAGTCTTTGAAGAAAGAAATTGAAGAAAATATACGAATAAGGAAAGATAGCCCATGCTTATGGATTTGGAGGATCAACATAATAAAAATGCCATCCTCCAAGAGCAATCTACAAATTCAGCACAATCACCATAAAAATTCCAGCACAATTCTCTATAGACCTTGAAAGGAAAATACTCAACTTCATACGTAAAACAAAAAGCCCAAGATAGCTATAAAGTCCTGAACAATAAAAGAGCTTCTGGAGGTATTGGCATCCCTGATTCCAAGCTATACTACAGGATCCAAAGCAACACAGAAAAACCCTGTCTCGAAAAAAAAAAAACAAAAAAACAAAAAAACAAAACAAAAAAACAAAAAAACAAAACAAAAAAACAAAACAAAAAACAAAAAAACAAAAAACGAAAAAACCCTGCATTATATTGGCATAAAACAGACACCTTGATCAATGGAATCAAACTGAAGACCTAGACATAAATCTACGCATCTACTGACACCTAATTTTTGATAAAAAGGCAGAAATACACAATAGTAAAAATAAAAAAAAGCATCATCAACAAATGGCACTGAACTAATTTGATGTCTACATGTAGAAAAATGCAAATAGATTCATATCTATCACCCTGCATAAAACTCAAGTACAAGTGATCAAAAGACCTCAGTATAAAATCAAATACACTGAACCTAACAGAAGAGAATAGCTTGGCACAGGAGACAACTTCCTGAACAGAACACCAATAGGGCAGGCACTAAGATCAACAACTAATGTGTGGGACCTCATGAAACTGAAAAAGTTCTGTAAGGCAAGGGATGTGCTCAGTAGGACAAAGTGACAGTCTACAGAATGGGAAAAGATTTTTGTTCATTTTTTTGTTTTTCAAGACAGGGTTTCTCTATATAACAGCTCTGGTTGTTCTGGAACTCTTTGTAGACCAGGCTGGCCTCAAACTCACAGTGATATGCCTGCCTCTGCTTCCTGAGTGCTGGGATTTGAAAAGATTTTCAACTAGGCCACATATAATAGAGGGCTAATGTGGAGGAACACAGATCATGTCCTGCCAGAAGAGGGAGTGGCTCAAGCTGATGACCAGAGGCATCACAAGACTGGGAGGAAGCTACAGAGGTGAGGCTTCAATTGTTTACTAAGAAAAACAATTGGCTGCCTAAACTCACACCAGATGAGGTCATCACATGAGCAGACTGTGCCCAAGAGGGGATAGGACACTAGATACATAATAGGAATACCTTTAAAATTATTGGGTAATACTTTTCCCATCTTGTGGTCTTTTTTACTTTAAGAGGGCTTTGCTGTTAATAAATGAGATCTTGCTTGACTTGACTTCCTGTTGTGTCTGATTGTCTCTGGGTTTCAGGGAGGCTGTGTAATGGGCAAACAGCATACTCTACCCTCTCTGACCTTGACCCAGGGGTCCCCAGAGACCCCCAACAGGCTAATATTCAAAATATATAAAGAACTTAAGAAAGTAGCTATCAAGAAAACAAATAATCCAATTATCTGTTCTAAACAGATATTTTTCAACAGAAGAATCTAAAATGGTTAAGGAACACTTAAAGAAATGTTCAACATCCTTAGTTATCAGGGAAATGCAAATAAAAATGACTGTCCTAATAGCTAAGAACAATAAGTCAAGTGACAGCTCCTCCTGGTGAGGATGTAGAGCAAGGGGAACACTATTCCATTGCTGGTGCAAACTTACCCAATCACTGTGGAAATCAACTGGGAACTGATCTACCACAAGCCCCAAAGGATGCTTGATCACACCATGAGGACACTTGCTCAACTATGTTCATAGCAGCTTTATTCATAATAGCCAGAAACTGGAAACAACCTAGATGCCCCACAACTGAAGAATGGATAAATATGTGGTTCATTTACACAATGAAGTATTACTTAGCTTTTAAAAAAATGACATTATGAAATTTGCAGCCAAGTGGATGGGACTAGAGAAAAATCATTCTGAATGATGTAGCCCAGTCCCAGAAAAACAAACATGGTATGTACTCACCTCTAAGTAGACATTAGCAGTTAAGTAAATGATGCCCATGCTACAATCCACAGAACCCCAAAAGCTAAGTAACAAGGAGAGCTCTAGGAGAGATACATGGTTCTCCTTGAGAATAGGAACTAGAATAGATTTTCCCAGTGGATTGGTAGTGGTAGAAATGAGAACAGGAAGGATCAGGTGTGTGTGTGTGTGTGTGTGTGTGTGTGTGTGTGTGTGTGTGTGTGTGTGTGTGTAATGGATAAAGAGAGTATGTGAAGAGAAGACTGAAATTGGAGGACATTTGGGGAGTCAATAGGGAAGCCTAGGGTGGTAGAAAAACCTCAGGAGTCTATTAGGGTGATCCCCTAACAAGGATTGCTAGTAATGAAGGATTCAGAGCCTGAATCAGTCAACCTCTGTAATCAATGATGGAACTGGGGCACCAACCCAGCCACAAAACCCTTGACCTACAATCTATCCCACCTGCAAGATGTGCTGGGGCAATGGAGGCAGAGAATTTGTGGGAGTGGTTGATTAATGACAGGTCTAATTTGAGGCCCACATCCTGAGAAGTAGCCTATGCCTGATACTTTCTGGATGACCAGAAACCAGAGGCTAGATAACCCACAGACCTATGATAGAAAAAATATACTAAAATGATTTCTAATGATATTCTTATATACTTATAGATAGGTATGTGGCCCAGTTGTCATCAGAGAGGCTTCCTCCAGCTGATGGGAACAGATGCAGAGACCCACAGCCAGACATTAGGCTCGAGGAACCCCTTGGAAGAGGGGACTGTGTCTGACTTTTTCATCTGCTCTTGGACCCTTTTCCTCCTACTAGGTTTGCCTTACCCAAGCTTAATGTGAGAGAGGGATTGTCCCTAGCCGTATTGTGTCATGTTATGATGTATTCAGTGGCTATCCCTTCGAAGCCTGCTCTTTTTTGAAGAGAAATGGAAGAGTGGATCTGGGCAAGAGGGTAGGTGAGGGGAGACTGGGAGGAGTGGGGGACGGAAGCAATGGAGAAAAGGGAAACTGAGGTCAGGATGTATTGAAAACAAAACTAAATAAATAAAATACCCATTCCTAGTTAGAGCAGAATTCAATAGCCCTGGAAGGCACAGGCTACAATAGCCCTGGAAGACAGAATACTGATTTAAGAAAGTCTCCTTCAGAGATACCTACATGCTTGGGCTGGTTACCTTTTACCAACTTGACTTTAATTAAAGTTACCTGGGAAGTCAAACACACAATGGAGGAATTTCTTCTATCAGATTGTCCTGTTGGTGTGCCTGTGAAGCATTTTCTTGATTAATAATTGATATGAGATGATTCAGTGTACTGTGGGTGGCGCCACCAGTGGAGGTGACTCTGGGGTGCATAATCAAATGAGTGGAGCAAGCTAGTAAGTAGTGTTCCTCCATGGTCCCTGCTTCAGTTCCTGTCTCCAGGCTCTTTCCTTGCTTTCTCTCAGTAATGCACTGTAATCTGTAAGCCAACATAGAAAATAAACCCTTTCCTGTCCAAGTTGCTTTTGGTGATAGTGCTTGTCATAACAACAGGATGCAAACCAGATTTGTGCTTAAATATATATGTTGAAATAATTTAATTGGGATCATGAATAGAAAAAAATCCTAATTCTAAGTTCAATACCATATTGAAACAAAATGACAAAATATGCAACACCAGAGATAAAACTCATACTCTTGTCTAAGCTTAGAGCTAACTGTGAGATCAGCGATAATTCATTTGGTCATTATTCTAACTGTATAGTAGATTGGTCTCAAGCCACATGACTTTAGGCATAGTCAGGCCTCCACCCAGCTAGTAGCAAGAGCACTGTGATAGATAAGCCAGCATTCCTGGCCTCCTGGAGAACATTTCTGCTTTAAGGCACACTAGAGCTGATCACAAGAAGGTCATGTTGAGTGGCTTCAAGCATGGAAAGAAGTTTTGATACTTTAGAGCAACTGGTTATCAATTGGTGGGTCTTGACCACTTTGGGGTTGCATAATACATATCCTGCATATCAGATATTTACATTACAATTCATAGCAGAAGCAAAATTACAGTTATAAGGTAGCAATGAAAATAATTTTATGGTTATGGGTGACCACAACATGAGGGACTGTATTAAAGTATTGGGAAGGTTGAGAACCACTTCTTTAGAGGTAAGAAAAGGAACTGAGAAAAAACTAGTAGGAGAGAACATAGGAAGGGGCTTTTCAACTTGGCATATACAAATACTGACTACATTTTAATCACAAAGGCTGGTGAATGAGTCAGAAGCTGCTATAGGAAACCAAACTTTTCTTCACCATGATCTCACCTTGTGTATACCATTCTTTTTTTCTTTCTTTCTTTCTTTCTTTCTTTCTTTCTTTCTTTCTTTCTTTCTTTCTTTTTTTTTTTACAACCCATAACTTTATTTTAAACCTTTAAATTCTACCCTGGAAGCATTGTTCCATTACAGAATTTTAAATGTATATTTAACATTGAATCTCACAAATTCTGGATTATTTTCAGGAACACAATGGTGTAACAGTGACCAGAAGACAGGATGTGTATCCCATTCTTACAAGCCTACCTTTAGCATCCTGCTGTTCCTATCCCTTGTCTATTTCCCTGCTAAATTGTGAGCCAACTATTACTAAGATGTCAAGGAACTCTGAAGCAGCCTCATGTGGAGCCAGGTCATCTTCAGGGGATATTAAGCAAACAAGCAATGGAGGATTTCTTTACTTATTCAATCTAATTTTCTATGGTCCCTTTCCTGTCCTTACAGAGTCAAATTACTATCCCCCATTTCACAGCTGTCTTCATTCAAAATTTGTTGATTCATTTGTGGATTCACTAACCATGAATCTAACAATTAATCAAATACTTCTAACACCTTTTAACTACAGAGTATTGAGAAAAGAGAACTTGAACCCAAATTGCTGTCCTGGGAAGTCCTGGGCTAAGAGGCTAGATTTCAAGCAAACAATTGAAATTGTCAACATGGGGCTTTTGGAGTATATAGGAGTGGAAAAAAGAGTATTTGAGAAAAAGGCACAATATAGTAGATCAGGCACAGAAAAACCCCAGAGGCCACTATTCACACATGCGACAGAGTGGGCCCCATTCTCTACCCATCCTAGAGTCAAGCAGTGATGGAACAATGAATGGAGGCTGTGAATCAGAAAAGGTGAGCTAAGTGGAAGCTTCAAACACACTAAAAGTTATCTAGATAGTGGTGGTCCAGACAAAAGAAAGTACACATTCAAAGAACATGATGTGCACGAGAGACTGTAAATCACTGGCTAAAGAGAGAGCCCAAGTTGGTGAATGAGTGTAGTGAGGAGTGAGGCTAATGAGAGATGAAGTGGTCCCGTGGTGAGCTGCATCCATAAACCAACCATTCTGAGCCGAGAAGCCATTTGCTAATCTGTACATTCTAATAATACAAGGGAGGAGTTTACCTTCCCCAGATCCTGTCCACTAATTTCAATAGCAATTCACTCTTTTATATTAAGGATTTCTTTACTTCACAGTTCTACCTCTTAAAGGAGTGAGAATTAGTTTCATGACATCTTTCAGTGAGATTTTTTTCTGTACAAAAGGATGGTGTAAATACAGGTAGATAGAAAGTTTAGATATATAAGAGAGGGGAACAAAGAAATATGAGAGAGAAATGAGAGTGTGAAGAAAGCTTGTACACTTATAAACATCTTCCACAGAAGAATAAACACTTGCCAGTAATCCCAGAACTCAGGAGACAGGCAGTAGGAACTCGATGAGTTTGAGGCCAGCCTGGTCTACAGAGCAAGTTCTAGGACAGGCTCTAAAGCTACACAGAGAAATCTTGTCTCAAAAACAAAAATAAAATAAAATAAGACATTCTTTCCTAGACAACAAATGTACAGGATAAATCTCAGCATTATCACTGTTAGTTTTCATTTTAGTAATTCTAAATTACTATTATTTTGAATTTTGAGACAAGGTCATTACATAGCTTAGGCTGGTCTTAAATTGGTGGCCCCCTTCCTCTGCCTTCTGAGTGCTGACACCATAGAAATGCACCACCAAACCCAGCTCATTATCTCTCATTTAAAATGCATATGACAAGGGGCTGGAGAGATGGCTCAGCAATGAAGAGTACTGGCTGCTCTTCCAGAGGACCCAGTTCTATTCCCAAGATCCACATGACAGCTCATAACCATCTATAACTCTAGGACCTGAGGATGTAATTCCCTCTTCTGGCCTCTGTAGTCACCAGACGTGCAACTGATGCATAGATACAGATGCAGGCAAAGCACACATGCATATAAAATAAAACGAACTGCATATACAGGTGTTTTGTAATGTGCTGTATTCTATGGCTTTCTATTTTGCTTTATAGAGCATCATTTGGCATAGTATTCAAGAAAGGCATGTCTTCCTCCACTCTACAGGGAGAGAAAGGAAACTGATATATGTTAAACAGATCATAGCCATTAAGTGACCAGGTAAGTGGCCACTGTTCAACTGCCTAAGGCCCTTTGAGATAATAGGCCTTGTGGTGGATGTAAAAGCCATCCTAGTCTATGCTGGTACATCTCAGGCTACTACACTCTTTGTGGTCCATTGGATTTTCATCTCAAGTGAGCTAAGCTGGAATGTAAAGCACAAGCAGGAATTATCTGGAAGGAGTTTGGGCATCCTAGGCAAAGCAAACAATATATGCAAAAGGCATAAAATGAGAGAAGACATGTAGACTCCAGGACACTACATGGTTTATCCTGGTGTGTGATGCATCACACTGAGTCAATGCTATGTTAAGTTTTGATTAGTGGAATGGTCACATTGTAAAACACACACTAGCACTTAAAGGGTGGAGGGGTGCAAAGAAAAACCAATATTTGAAGGAGCTGGAAACATTTTGCAGTACATTTCTCTGAAGTCCAGAAACCCATGCACATATTGAGTGAATCACATCCCTATTGAACTTATTTTTCATCAGACATGAGAATAAACATAGGCGTGGTATCATACCTCAATCAATACTAAATGCAAGTTAGCATTTGCTCAATTAGAAACATAAACCCGAGAATGTGAAATATGAAAGGGAGCCAGTATCTCATGAAGAGTGGCCAATGGTAATGTGTACTTACAGTGATAAACAACACAGATTTCTTGGATGACCACACAAAGATATGCCTCTGGGTTAGGAAGTGGTGAAGAGTACTTTGACAAAAGATGATCCTGAGTGACATAATAATCAGAGTGCCAGAGATTAATGTCATGGATGCCAGCAAAGTGGTTGATAATGGGCCAGGCATGTTCTCATTTACTCTTTGTGTGATGCTATGTTATAATTCGGATTCTCTTTGTCTCAAGTGGCCTTAAATATAAAATAAGAGCAAAAATAACACCCCACTTACTTTGTATTTGTCAGAGGTCTTCACAAGCAATGCTATATCACTTGTCTCTGGGAGAAAAGTTTTGCTAAAATTCCACAGACAGGAAGACTTTGATAGGGTCGAAGTTGATGGCTTGGGACCCTGAGCATGAAGATCGATTGGTTCTTTTAAGTGGGAAAGGGCTTGGTCAGTGTTTTGGCTGGTGCTTCTGGGTTTGTGAGAAGACAATAGAGATGTTTGCGAACCCCTTTTCTTCCTAAAAAACTCAAATCCAGAGAGCCATTAAAAAGTCAAAAGGAAGAAACAAAGCCAGCTGGGAAGTCAGGGAAGGTACTGCCTTCCACACAGCACAGCCTCCTGGTGAGTTGGGCAAGATTTTTTAGAATCCTGTTTAATGGGCAAGTTAATATATCACTAAGATAGAAAGTTGCACATATAGCATTTATCATGCCTTTTAGCAGTTTTACCACAACTTCAAGACACTGAAGACACATTAACTTGTCACCTGTTAGATACAAATCCCTCCAATAGGAACATTCAGCTAGAACATTTGAAAGATGTTCCCTCCAGGGGCCTCACTGTATTGCAGATTAGCCCATTCACAGAGATTTCCAGTAAATACCCACCTTCACCTTTCAGGAAGTTAATGGGGCAGAATTTTCAATTTCAGGAGCACATGTTTCTCTTAGAAATCGCATGGTGCTGTTTTGAATAATTTGCATTTTAAAACCCCTACACTTGCTAAAAAGTATTCTTTTCTTTGACTAGAGGCAAAGACTAAAAGGATGTGGTCAGTGTCACTAGTGAAGTCCAAATACTTGGGTGACCATGTCCATCATGGGGCAGGCAGTGTAATAACTAATTTTTTTTGTTGTTGTTGTTCACCTTAGCTGGGTTAAAGGATGCCCAGAGAGCTCCTGTGTATCTTCTCAGGTGTTGAAAGCATTAGACATGTTAGACAGTGAAAATGGTCTCTCACCAAGAAAGGTGAGTGCCGGGTAACCTGTGAAGGGCCTGAATTGCATGAGCCTCTTAACTCTTTCCCGTTGCTCCTCTCAGTCCTTCCTGCTAGCCTTTTTCTATTGCCTTGTGATGCTACCAATCTGCAGAAACACCTTCTACCAGGGACCTCCAGCCACCACACAGGCAGGTCTTTCGCTATCCTGCCAGACCTCCATCCTTCTTTGTTTTAAACTTCTGTTATTCCTTCCTTCCTTCCTTTTTATTTAATTTACATTTAATTTATTTAATTTACATTATGAACACAGCAGTTTCTCCTTCCTCCTCTCCTCACATTACCTCCCACAACTTCCCATCTGACCCCCAGCCCCAATCCACTCAGCCTCTGTTTCTGTTCAGAAAGGGGCAGACCTCCCATGGTTATCAGCAAAGCATTGCATATTACCATAAGACTAAGCACCTCCCCTTGTACCTGGGCTGGGATATTCTTCATATTCCAGTATGAGGAATAAGTTCCCATGAGCCAGCCAAAGCATTAGGGGCAGCCCCTGCTCCCATTGTTAGGAATAGCACAAATTGGCCAAGCTACACACTGTCACATATATGTGAAGGGATTAAGTTGGTCCCATGCAGGCTCTCTGGTTGTTGGTTCAGATGCTGTGAGTTCCTATGAATCCAGGTTAGTTGTTTCTATGGATTTTCTTGTGATGTCTTTGACCCCTGTGAGTCCTATAATCCTTCCTCTCTTCATCCGGATACCCTGAGCTTTGCCTAATGTTGGTTGTGAGTCTTGGTATCTGTTTTCATCAGTTACTGGATGAAGGCTCTCTGATGACCATTGGGGTGGTTACCAATCTGATCACAGGGAATGGCCAGTTCAGAACTCTCCGCTATTTCTAGGAGTCTTATGGGGTCATTCTTATAAGTTCCCTTGCATCCAGTTTCTATCTGATTCCAAAAGCACATTTCAATTCCATTATGTCAACCTCTAACTTGTAGAAACATTTTCTACCAGGAAACCCCATTGACTACAATGGGATGGTGTATAGGTAGCTAATATTCACTGTCACTTTTGTCCTTCATTCTGGTCTCTCCAAAGTTATTCTTAGTCCTCTAGCAGCCTGCTTGAAGGAGCCACTCCCCCATCCTACTTCCATTCCCTGGGACTCTTCCTCTTGGTGCAGACCCTAGTCCTACTTTCCTGCTGCCACTTAAAGCTTTTCTTCTTGGCCCATTTTCATTCCCTTGTTTCAATACCGACCCACAGAAGCACTCTCTTCCAGGTGCACCATAGCCACCACACTTGCCTAGGATTCAGAATGGACAAGAGCAAGAAAAGAGCAGTACACCCACAGATGTAAGCAGCCAAGACAATATACCTCCTCCAGAAGCCAGTGACTATACTGCATTAGGCCCTGAGAAATTTAGCTGAAGCACAAGACAGGGAATTCAAAAGAGCAGTTTATGAATATGTTTAAGGACAATAACAAGGATATGAACAAATGACTTGATGAAGAACCTGAAAACACAAATATTTGAATGAAATAATGAAAACATTTCAAGACATGAAAATAGAAATAGAATCAGTCAAGACTAGTTAAAGTGAAATAAAACTGTAAAAAGAAGGCTTAGGACGTAAAACAAAACCTCAGAGGTAAGCTTGACTAACAGATTGTAAGGCATGGGGGAAAGAATTTCTTATTCTGAATCTAAAAAAAGAAAAAAAATGCAGGCACAAAACATCCAATCTGGGACACTATGAAAAGTGGATGTCAGGGGCAGAGGAATGAGAAGAAACCAATGCCACAAGAATAAAAAATATTTTTAACAAAATGGTAGAAGAAAAATTCCCCAATCTGAAGCAGAAGGTATCTATCAAGGTACAAAAAGCATACAGAAGAGCAAATAGAAAGGACCAGAAATAAATTCCCTGTGACACATAATAATCAAAACACTAAAAGTACAAAACAAGGATGTGAAAAGCTGTAAGGGAAAAAGCCCAAGTTACCTATAAAGGCAGTGCCATTAGAATAACCCCTAACTTTCCAATGGAAACTATGGAAGGCAGGAGGGCCTGGATTGATGTTCTACAAATCCTGAGAGAACCTGATGTTCTGCAAACTGTAGGAGACCATTGGCCCATTTTTTTCCTCAGCAAAACTGTCAGTCACTCCCTACAGAAAAGTAAAAACATTCCACAGTAAAACTAAATCTAAGCAATATGTATATAGCAACACAGCTCTACAAAATGCACCAGAAGGAAAACTTGAGTCTGAAGAAATCAATCATACCCCATAAGATACAAGGAATAAGCAGTCACAGAATAGTAAATCAAAAGGGAGGAGAACCTACACTATATATACAACAAAACAACAGAAATCAAAAAATGCTCCTTACTGATAACTCTTAATATTACTGATTTTAATTCTCTAATTAAAAGACATAAACTAATAGAGTAGATTTGAAAACAGGATCCATCTTTGTGCTACATCCAAGAAACACACTCCTCCTCATCAAGAATAAACATTACCTCAAGGTAAGAGGATGGAAAAGATATTCCAAGTAATTGGATCCAAAAATTTTAATATCGGGCAAAATATACTTCAAAGCAAAACTAATCACAAGCAATAAGGGTGAATACTAAATACTCACTAAAGGAAAAACCAAGCAAGAGAATATTATAATTTTAAACAATTATGCATCAAACATGAGGGTGCCCAAGTTCATAAAAGAAACACTAATACAGCTAAAATCACATATTTACTCTCACACAGTGATAGTAAGTGACTTCAGTACTCCACTTTAACCAGATCATTGGGACAAAAATTAAACAAAGATATGCAGGAGTTAAATAACACCATAAGCCAAATGGACGTAGCAGACACCTAACTGAATATTCCACACAAACACTAAAGAATGTCCTTTCTTCTCAGCAGCTCAGGAAACTTTCTCTGAAATTGACCATTTCCTGGAACATAAAGCAATACTCAACAGATATAAAAGAATTGAAATAATACCCTGCATCTTATCTGATCACCATGGGGTAAAGCTGGATATCAATCAATATCAACAGAAATAGCAAAAAGCAGAAAAACTAATAGAAACCGAGCAACTTACTACTGAATGAAAAATGGATCATGGCAGAAATAAAGATGGAAATTTAAAATGCTTTAGAACTGAACACAATTTAAAACACAACATATACAAACCTATGGAACACAATGAAAGCAGTTCTAAGAAGTAATTTCATAGCACTAACTGCCTACATTCAAAGATAAAGCAAAACAATCTAGAGATTGTATATTAATAACTTACTGACATACCTGCGAGCTCTAGAACAAGAAGAAATAATATCCCAAAGGAGTAACAGCAACAAATAAACCCAGGGCAAAAAAAAAAAAAAAAGGCAATGAAATGGAAACAAACAAACAAAAACCCCAAACCCAAAAAAACTCAGAAAAAATAATTAATTAATTTAAAGAGTCAATGAAAAAAAAAGTCAATGAAATGAAGAATTTTTTTTGAGAGAGAGAGAGAGAGAGAGAGAGAGAGAGAGAGAGAGAGAGAGAGGATCCAAAAGAAGGGGGGACATTACAACAGACCCTGAGGAAATTCAGGGACTCATGAGGGAGGGTCTATTCCACGGCTATGCTCTGGATTCTGGTAGTTGCTAGCACCCCTCCCCCCACAGGCTCCTTGGCTTGTAGATGGCAGCCTGATTTCTGCTCACATGTACATGTGAAATTATACATTATAGTGCCCTATATTCTCCTCTATAGTGACATAGCCATATTGGATTAGGGCCACCATAATGACCTTACATCATCTGACCCACAACCATGAAGACTGTTACAAATAAATATGGGGACCTAAGAGCCAATGTGTCTTTCTGGGGACACACTGAGCATATTTTCTGCGCCCCTGGGGAGCAGTAAGATGAGATGTTTTGCCACATAGCTTCCATCCTGCACATTTCATTTTCAAGATTTCAAAGGGTGAAAAATTTGTAATTAGCATTCAAGGAAGAATGAAACTCAAGTGTGAAAGGGAACTGAAAACTTGGTTTATATTTAGATTAAAAAAAGAAAGGTCAGCCCAGTATAGGACCACATGACGGTCGTGTCATAGTCTGAAGCAGTCTTTGTTCCCACTAATCATGTTTGTTTTCTTCTGAGTCTTGAAAGATTTCACATTTGCTGACCAAAATAAGTCAGGATTGTGACTGGTTTCCTACACCCACACTTCCAAAGACACTGGCACGAGTTCTAGATAGTTACAGCAATTCTCCAATCTCATGCCAAACCATCAGCTTCTCTATTATTCAGAGTCAGTTTAAAATATGCACAGGAGTGCATGCTACTGGAAAAATACTTTAACATAGATACCTATGCAAGGAGTTTTAAAAATAGGGGGAAAATAGGACATTTTAAAGAAAGAAAACTCAGTAAAAGCTAGGCAAGTTAAGAAAACAAAAACTGTAAGAAAGGGAGAAAGGGAGGGAGAAAGAGGGAGGGTTGGGACAGGAGGGAGGCAGGGGAGAATGCTCTTGAAATGGGTGAGGTGCTGCTTGTATCCTCCTGTATCATTATAAGGACTAGGGCAAGAGATCTTTTCTGACAAAGAAAAGGTGTCAAAGCCTCTTCATTCTGTGTGGAAATACAACTCAGTCTACAACATAACTAATGGACAAATGAGCCCCACAGGGTGGTGCTTCTAGCAGGCTGCGTTAATTCACCATATGGTTGTATCCATGCCTGGCTCCCTCCCTTTCTCTCCTGTTTCTAATTATGCTGTAAATAAGCACAGAAGAGGAAGAAATAAAACACCGCTAACACTAGATAATAGTCCTTGAAGGAAGAATTTCATAAACCATTATGCCATCCCACCTGCTGACTGATTGTCTTTCCAAGCGTTCTTTTAGCCGGTCTCTGTGCTCTGAAAGAAACCATGCTCTCACAGGAGACAGTCCCTGGATGCTGGCAGAAGTAAAAGTTCTGACTCCTCTGCAGCTGACAGGCAAAGAGCTAATTTGTTCCCTTTAAATTTTTAATTATGAGTCTTTTCAGAGAGGCCCTAGGATTGAATTTACTTATGTACAATAAGGAAATAGCCTAGAGCAAAAAGTACTATTCGCTAGGAAGTGGCAACTGAAACCATTTTCCTCCCCAGATTGGAAAAAAAAAAAAGATTTGGACCTTTCTCCCTTCCAGTTTAATACACTTTGACATTTATGGCAAAGGTCTTTCTAAATCCCTGCATTTGGAAGAACGCGGCCAACCTGGGGAGCGGGGAGTGGCCTGGGTGATGATGTCTTTTGCTAGTGCAGGGCTCTTGCAGTCTGAAAGCCACTTTCTATTTCACAGCAACAGATAATGTGCACTTCAAATTAGAGAGGAAGATTATAGCTTTCTCAAAAATCAATGTATTGCCCTAGTTCTAGAATTTGGAGAAGTGTTCTCCACCTCCCCACCCCCCCCACCCCGCCCCTGCCTCCCCCCCCACCACAATGCTCTCAGGGAAAAATGAAAATGAGAACATCTCATTAGGTTAAATAAATATTCTGCTTCCTTTTCAGTCATGGGTACTGTGTCACTGCTTTATAGAAGACATAGTTTTAAGAAGCTGGCAGGGCAAGTACCTATTTAAGCCAGGGGCACCTGGAAGCTTGGCCACTTGATGGGCCTGTTTGTGATTTCTCTACTAAAAGAGAAAACACCAGTAGTTTTTATTAGAGCTGTGGAAGAAGAGGAGAGGAAAGCCATCCAATTATACAGAAACAGCAGCTGTGACAACTTAACAATTGATGAACTCCGCAATACCAAAATAGTGCTTATTTGCTTCATCACTTGGGGGAGGGGCTGAAGCTGATATAAATGGATGTATTTATAAGCCAGAAAAATGTCAGTGTGTTTACTATATGTCAAATGCATAATGTCTAGGGAGAAAATTCTTAGCTCACTACAGAAGGGTGGTATTCAGGTCCTATTTCAAAACTAAGGAGACTAGTACTATCTAGCAACTGATAACATTGAGAAGAGAATTTGTGAATTTTAATTTTCTCCCCATTTGTTTCCTAATTGAAATATTTCTTTATGGAACAATTTATTAGAAACCATAATAGCTTAAAATAATTTTATGCAGCTGCTGTCAGTGAAAATGATTCTGTAGGAATTTAATTTTACAGAAGGGATAGATCTAGATTGAGCTTCTAGAATTTTGGTCATCAGTTTTGAAGTCTGCAACTATATGCCTCTATTTCTTCATCTATCACATAAGAATAATACTATACAGCCATGCATTGTGAGGTCACTGTAAGGTGTAATGAGATAACTTACTGGAAAATCTCATATAAGCTGCTTTTCTATGAGCTGCTTTTACTATAGGAACACAAAGCATTGTCATTGTTAATGCAAACATGGCAAAGGACAGAAACACTTTGCTTATAAAATGCTTGTGGTTGGGGGAGATGCCTCAGTGAATGAAGTGTTTGTTGGACCAGCACGAGGACTTGAGTTCAGGTTCCCAGCACCCGTAAAAATGCTGAATGCTGCAACTTGTGTCAGTGACCCCAGCATTGGGTCAGGGGAAGACAAAAACAGGCAGATCCCGAGAGCTTGACAGTCAGGCAGTTTGGCCAAACCTGGAGCTCTGAGATCAGTGAGAGACCTTGTTTCAAAAAACTAAGGTGGCTGTGTGGGGAAGATACCCAATGTCAACCTTTGGCGTTTGCCTGCACCTTTACACATGTACACAAGCATACACAGGCACAGACACAAACACACAGACACACAGCACAGACACACATGTGCACGAATGCACACTAGTGTTTCATGAACAAATATTAGCCAATGTATATTGAGTAATTGGTGCAAAAACAGTTTTCTTACTTGGCTGTTGCTCCAAAGTAAAAAAAGTAAAACTTGGTCTACTCGTTGACTCTTTTCATAAGAAACTTTCAATTTCATTTTATAATATTTCTATAAAAAGATCCATGCAATTATGTAATAAGCAGAGTATATTAGCTAGAGGAAATGTCATCATGACTATTCATTATTAGTACTGTGTGACAAAGTTTTAGAATTTTTCATATATAATTTTAGAATACTAAAAGTCCTTGAATTCAGCCTTCTAAGTAGCATAAATGTAGTTATAATTGATATTGTAAATACACTAAAATATTCTGAAGTAGCTAAACCATGAATTTTTTTAGGCTTCAGGAAGTTGATATAAAATGTGACTTTGTAACTTTTTTTCATAGCTTGCTAATGCTGTGATGGAGCCTATCTTGAATGCAACACTACAAGGTATATTATCATCCAATCAACTCCCCCAAAATCTATCAACGATAGGTACTGGAAACAGTTGAATTATTATAGAAATGCTTATAGATGAAAGCCAGAGTGATGTGGCAGGTTGGCACATTTATCAGAAGCTACTCAGTCATACTCTTTTCCTTCTAAACTCTGGGCTGTGTACCTGATTTTCTTAGCACATATATGTTGTATAAGATGTAACTTGTTTTTTGTTGTTGTTGTTGTTGTTGTTGTTGTTTAGTGATTATCCTTGTCATGGAGGCCATGTCTTCACTGTCCTCACCTCTGCCTGACCTCAGCTTCATGCCATGCAAGCTGATCACCAAACATTTGCTTATCTTCCTCTGCATTGAACACTACATTCTACATAAATTTCCATATCTATAAACTCCTCTCCCTTAATTTTTTGTTTATGACTTTCTTTCTACAAAATATTTGCACCCCACCTATACTTAGAGACCCAGAGAAATGTTATTTTTTTCTTTCTTGTGTGGGAACTCATCACTGTCATTTTTAAGTAACTTTTCCATGAGTTTTAGGCTGTTTCTCCTCTAACTGGGATTCCAAGACCAGGGACCAGAGAATGCAATTTTTAACTCTCTTTGTCCTTATCTTTTCAGTTCACAATTATTTATCTCATCCCAGTTCCCTATTCTATTATTGTTTGTTGTCTTTCTCTTTATACCTGAGCTTTAGAGTGCTCTTGGGTTGAAGTGTCATAGTCAGAGAGACTTGTAGATATCTAGTCTCCTAGACCAAGCACAGACCAACAGTTCACAGAAATGAAGATTGTAGATGTAGGTCTGTGATCAAATCTCCTTAGAATTTCTTTCCCTAAAAATATCTCTTGTCCTAAAAGTTCACTGATTTTCCATGGCCAGAAATCCTGCCACTTGTATTGCTCTGAAAAGCCCTTAAAGAAGACAATAAAAACATGTAGAGTTTTTATTGTCTCTATTACCATGGGCTGCTTTTCTTAGAATAGTGACTGCACGGTCACCATTTGCTTGTGGAGTGGCATCACCTCCCACGCGGGCTACCCTTCCCTCCCTGGTTTCTAACCAGGCCCCCAGATGAGTGTTCTCTCCCTCTTTACCCCAATGCCTAACTTCTGTGGCTCTTGCAGTCTGTTGGCAGGGTGCCTGTGACATTCCCAGAACTGGCCTCTCTGCTACTAGGTGTTGTTCACAGATTGCCCAACTCTCTTCCTTTCCTTTTCTTCCAATTCCCCAGTCCTGGACTCTGTCCTGCTACAGTATCATCAGCATAGGCCACCCACTTCCTTAAAAAACAAGGCCCTGGTGATACCTTCCCAGGCATGTGCATGGAAAGGTGGTACAGAGCTTGGTGCATCGCATGTCCTTTCTCATTCTCAGCCATGCTCTTTTCCACAGGACACAAAGGTAAGCTTGTGTTGAAGGAGAAGGCTTCCTTCCATTTTCCTTTTGCTTTGTTATTGCCGGGAATAAATTTCATAGCACAAGGGTTTAAAATCCAGATTCTTGGACTGGTGAGAGTATTTCATAGACAAGCTAAACAAGTAGATGTGCAGGTTTTGCTCCTGACAACATAATGTTAAACGTGATGCTGTGCAACCCTTGCCCTTACACAGATGCAAGTTTTACTTTTCTTTACATTTTCGATGGCAGGCTGTTTCTGAAACTCTTTGAATGTTGTAAAAAGTCTCATTTAAAGCACATTTTTCTTGACCCATAAGAGATGACTTTCCGTGAAATTCTGAGGCTATTTTTTATTTAAAGACTTCATTTTAATAGTCATTTTTCCCCCAACATGTACTGGACAGATGGTACAAGTGGTTTTTCTAAGGTATTTGCTTTCCATTTCTTAGCACACAATTTGAAAGTCCATCAGACAATTTGAAGATCTTGTAGAAGGAAAAATTAGGAAAGGTCTTGGGGACAATTTGAATCAGGTCAGTTGTAAAGGGAATAGCTATTTCTTTCATTTTAACATAGAGGACCATACAAACTTAAGTTCATCAGAAACTAAAGAGAGTAAATCTCACTTTCTGTTCTTTGCTCTGTGCTTTCAGGCAGAAGGATCACCATTTTCATGGCCGAGTGGAATTATACAGCAAATAATGTCTAAGATTTATTAAATCAACCTTATGACATTTAGATATTTTTTAAGTTAAATTATGGTTTCTGTTTAATTAGTACCTACCAGTTTGCTAGCACTGTACAAAATCCTTTTTAAAAAAGCATATATAATCTTGTGAAAGTGTGGTGTAGTAGCTCACACCTGTAATTGCTCCCGTGGCAATCCTGTACTGCTGTGACAACCAACTTACTCACTTTCCAACATAGACTGAAGACCAGCAGTTCTCCAGGAGTCATGCAGGCCTTCAGCACCAGAGTAGGCCTGCTCATACATCCAGCCTCATGGACTGAGCAATCATCAGATTCTCAGTGAGACAGTCATTGTTTGACTACCCTGACCACATCTTGTAAGACAATTTAACAACCATATGTGTGTGTGCACATATATAAATATATGTTTATATGCAAATCTCTCTCTCTCTCTCTCTCTCTCTATATATATATATATATATATATATATATATATATATATATATATTGTGTGTGTGTGTGTGTGTGTGTGTGTGTGTGTGTGTGTGTGTGTGTTCTATTATTTCTTTTTCTCTAGAGAACCCTGGCTAATATAATCAAAGCACTTGAGATTTCAGGAGTGTCATGAATTTGGGGGTAGCCTGGGCTAAAAGATTGAGACCTCATTTGAAACAAAGACAGAAACAAACAAACAATATTAGAAACACTTCTCAGAAGTACACAGTATGGCCCCAGTTTCACACAACTACAGGATGATTAAACCTGGATTTGAGTACAGGCTATTGAACTGCAATATGTGGATCATCACAACATAGAGTTTATTTTATCTTTTAAAAAACACTTTATTTTGTATGTGCGAATGTTTTGCTTATATGTATGTCTGTGCATCACAATTGTGCACTGTTTGTGGAGGCCAGAAGAGTACACTGGATTCTTACAAACAGATTTACAGATGGTTGCTAGTCGTTGCTTCAACTTGAACCTGGGTCCTCTGGAAGAGAATCTTGTCTCTGAGTTTCTGCATTCAAAGATTAGCCTGCCTTGAGTCCATGAGATTTATTTATTTTTTAAGACAAGGTCTCATGTAGCTCAGGTGAAGATGACCATTGACTCCTGATCTTCTTGCTTCTACATCCGCAGTGTTGGGATTACAGGCATCCACTACCTCACACAGCTGTGACATTTTAAATGAGAATCAGGTGAGGGATGAAAAATGCATCTTTTATGGACTCCCACTCACTGGGCTGCTCCTATCACAGTATTAAGATACTTTTGTAGCCATATCAGAAACAGTGTTAGGAGTGTGTGTTATTCTATAAGAGGAGAAAGTAGCTTCTCCTAGGGTTTCAATTGAGCTCTAAAGGCCAAGTGAGTTACCTATCCATCCCTTTATCTTGGGAAGACCATGTAACTTGGCAACTAAGCTGCTACCATTTACTAGCAGGGTAACTGTGGGCTAAGAAACTTTTCATGTGTAGAACATTTGGTAGCATGGCTTATTTGTCTCCCATTCAAATTCCCCTTTAACCTTTCTTCCTGGAAATGGACCAATGTAAATGAAGCTAAAACTCTTGTAACATGACTTCCTAGGCTCCTTTACACTGTTGGTTTCCACTCAACAGATGTCTCTGGGTAAGACTCAAGCAGGAGTGAGGAACAGCAGGGGCAGCTACTTTATGGCTGTTGGATCTCTTAGAAGGCAGGAAGAGTGACAAAGATAGCAAACTCTTTTTGAGTCAGTAGTGATAGATTGCTAATGGTGGCATCGATTAGACATCCACTGAACTAGCTCTCAAAGAATCACCCAGCACTGAGGCCTACACTGCTCATGGCCATGCTGTGCTGATTACTGATTACCAAAACCACATCATTCCCTTGCAAAGGTTCATGGATGCCAGCATCTTTTAAGATATCCCTTCCTTCTTAGCCTTATAAAATAGGTTTTGTTGTTTGCATCTGGGAATCCCATACCAAATGGAATTATCTCTGCTTCTTTAACATGAAGTGAGATTAAGAGAATATGAATTTCAGGTTAATTGTGAGGTCCATAGTCTACTTTAAAATGGCACACAGAGTTTAATTCTTACTACTAGTTTCTTGTTACCTGAGTTTATATTGTTCTTAAAAGAGAAAAGCCAGCACAAAACAGATAGATCCTTGCCATATTTATATTGGACATAATGGTGTATTTTCATGTAAGGAAGAGCCCTTTGAATTGTCAAATTTACTTGAAGAGTCTAATTTTCAAAATGTGCATCATATTAGCCTTTGACTAGATGTCCCACAGTCCTCAGGTGATCACACCCTGAATGACAACTGCCTTTCTTAGGAAACGCTTTCCTCGATGTAAATTCATTAGGAGCAATATGGTCTTCCTTCATTTAAAAATAGGCCACCATAAGTATGCTATTTAAATTGCTGGGAATTCATTTGGTTCTTTTTTGTGATGTCTAATTTTAGTATCTAATTATATACGTCAGCACACATGCTCCTAATGACGAATGTGGAAATGTACTGAAAACTTATTACTCTCTCTCCATCTTTTGTACTTAGAATGGACCATTATGCTTTACTTTGTATTTATTCATTTAGTACCTTTAACAACCTTATGTTTTGTATATGTTTGTTTGTATACACACATGGAGATTAGAGGAAAACATTGGGTGTTCCTCAGGTGCTGTCCACATTGAGGTGGGTGTGTACATCTCTCTATGTGTGTGTGTGCGCACACGTGCCTTGGAGCTCACTGACTAGGTTAAAGTAGCTGGCCAGTGATTCACCTGTCTCCAGTTCTCTAGGGAGCCTGTCTTTTTCTGTGGGGTCTAGGCATCAAGCTCAGGTCCTCATGAATACTTGTGCAGAAGACAAACACTAACTGACCAAGTCATTATGTCCCCAACTTCAGCTATCACACCTTTAAAATTTGTTAACATACTATGAAAACTAAACCACAAAGTCTTTGCATTTAAGAAGTCAAAAGAGCAGGGCGTTGGTGGCACATGCCTTTAATCCCAGCACTCGGGAGGCAGAGGCAAGTGGATCTCTGTGAGTTCGAGGCCAGCCTGGTCTCCAGAGTTAATGGCAGGATAGGCTCCAAAGCTATACAGAGAAACCCTGTCTCAAAAAACCAAGAAAAAAAAAAAAGAAGTCAAAAGATATATTGATAGTCACCTATGTGGGATGAACTAAGGGGGTAATTAGAGGCATAAATTGTGTGGTACTAAAACTATAAGCATTAATTCTTGAAGGAGAATGACTTGATGATTCACGGCTTGGATCTCAAATATAAAAAATGATAGGCAAAATCTTTCTAGGGGAAATCAGTTGTTTACACGAGACATTTGCTGGCAAGATGAGAGCATTTACCAAGAAACAAAAGGGTTAAGTTACTTGATTGTTTTTAAATGTGGTCGGTTATCAGGTTTGTAGCAGAAGGTGATTTCTGCTAAGAATATGAAGTTTATTGCTCATGAGTGTATTTGTTTATTTACTTCTCTTTTTATCACTTTTTCATCTTCAATATGCCCTCATAACTTTACAATTGATTGCACTTCAAGCTGATTGTTTACTTTGTTATTTGGGAAGATGTCTCAATCAATAGGCTAATTTTCTCAATTGCTCTTAACTATGCCTCTTTGATAAGCTGTAATCTCTATAATGCCAAAGATTTTTACCTGACTTTCTCTCCATTTTTATCACTCTCATAATTATTTTTATCACTATACTTTAGCATAATAGTATAATACAAGAAATATTGTAATTGATGAATAAGTAATTGAGTGAATGGCTTCCAGGTAGCCACAAGTAAGCTGGCATCCAATAATTGCATCAGCAGGGGTCCTTTGCTGAGATATTAAAGGTAAAGAAACTATGTCTTAAGGAAAATATTTCTGTGATATTGAAAAATACATGTGAGGCATTTTTTTGTGTATATGATAACTTCTCTGTTTCCAGGAAAATTTATGTCTATGAATTAATTCCTGAGCCTATTATAACTTCATTGTAATGCTTCTAGATTAAAAATATAGATTCTGGATCAAACACTGACTTTCTTAAGGAGAATATTTCTAGTGGGAAACAGTAAATACGCGCTCGTGCACGTGCGCGCACGCGCGCGCGCGCGCACACACACACACACACACACACACACACACACACACACACACACACACACACACATTCACACACCCCATATCTACAATAGAAATTCAGGACTTATAATATAGTACCTGAACTTTTCCTGAATATTCTTCAGTTTTTCAAAGGTTGTCAACTGTCAAATTCTTGAATTATTCTATTCTGAATGTCTTTGTGAACTGATTTTTATAAATTATCTGGCTTGCTATTGTGGTGGACCATTTGGGATTCCATCCATCTTGTCCAGCTACAGCAGTAACATGTGTAAATTGCATCTCTAAGGAGTGATAAAGTGATGCAAATGGTGCTTTTCACCTTGGGTTCCCACACCACAGTCATGATTTGTGATTGCTGCTGTGCTGGGTTTTCTATGAAGTCCCTCAAATGGTGCTTTGCTTTATGTTACATCCAAACTAATGAGAAGAGTATCTACATTGAGAAGTTTGGAGATGATGTAACTTCATGGCCAAGATTGCCTTTCTGAAAGGACTCTTCAGAACTATTGTTAAGTTGGTTAGAATATACTTGGAATTTTTTCAGGGCCATTTACTGCCAGATTCAAGAGGATAAACGGCATTTTGGAATAATAGGGATACGATGAAAATAGTCCTTTAATAACTGGAAAATTTTCAAGGCACTACACACTGCACAAATGGACTTCATAGCCCATGTCAATACCAAAAGATGAATGGGAAAGTGTCCTTGCCTCTGCTTCTCTGGGGACCCCTAGTACATGGTTCCTGGAACAAACATAAGACATTAGAATCAGTATTTATCTCTACTTGATTAGGAGAGCTCATCATAAAAGTGCCCAGTAGGAAATATTCATAGGGGTCTAAAAGAAAAAATTCAAGATCCTGACTTACTGTTTGGGGTTGTGAGATGCTAATAGGTAGAAACACTACTAGTTAAACAAAGTTCACCAGAATTTTTTCACTGCAGGACAACTCAGACCCTTTGACATGACAATCTCTTCCTGCGAAGATTTCAGACAGAACTATAACATAGCTACAGGATCTTGTAACTAGAAACATTTTAGGGGCATAGTTTGGAATGCTGTGCTCAAGTGGGCAGTTAGGATACCCCATGACTTCCCTCCTGCAATTGTAAATGACTGTCACACCTTTTTAAAATTTTTTAAATGAAGTCTAGTTCAATGGGGACTGGAAGTAGTCTTTTGAATTCTTTATGTAGTAAACATAGTAACCACAATCCTGTTTGTGTGTATTATCATTACTCTTGAGTTTCTTAATCTCTCTGTTTCTGACAGTACAGTTTAAAACTCTGTTGTTCTTAGAAAGGTGTTTAGTGTTACAGATGCTATAAGCACAGGACAGAAAATAAACAGTAAAACAAGCGAACCAAAAAAACTCAACTGCAATCCTATTGTGAAGATACAAGCACTGTTGACAAGCAGATGGGGATAGTTTTCTATTTGTGTTTTATGTTGTTTCATTGATAAATGTGGAATCATGTTGTCTGTACCCTTTCATGTGTTTTCTTCCCCCTCCATTTAACAAGCATCATCAACACTTGCATGCTATTGCCTACTCTTGTGCCATTTGTTTTCGGCAACTGTTGTATTCCATTTGTGCAATCATTCCTCCACGGTTGGATTTGTAGTCTAATAGACTCCCTACTCTTCCCAACTTTACCCTATTAGTATTCTCAGGGTCTGTGGTGAAGTGACTTTTTAGAACAGATGACAGTGTTCCTGGTGTCCTAGAAATTTCACATGTCTCAATTGTGGTGTCAAAGAACAAAGGCACTAACAATGATCTGCAGCCTAGAGTCCTTCAAATCATACTCACAGTTCTAGTGACAGACATGAATTCCCCACCTGGATCATCAATCTGTGACTATGACTTAGTCCAGGGCCACGCATATGTCATAAAAATGTTGGAAGCTGTTGAAATCTACAAGATAGGGGACCAAGTCCACAGACAAGCACTATATTAACCCCTGTAGTGCTGGTATGAAAACAGTATAGTATTTGTCATTTTTATGAAGGTACCATAAAATTATTTTGTTTATTTTTGTTTGAAGTCTTCCACGTTATTATTTTAGAGCTTATTCTAGGGTGATTGCTCATACCACCTGTGATGTCTGTGGTACCACAGGGAAGTTCTTTAGAGGCTGAAATCAGTGATCATGGGGGGGGGTTGTGATGAGTCAGCTGATCTGATTGCCAAGTATGAGGATTCTTATCTCTAGAATCATCACAGGAATCCACAGGGAGTCTGGGCCTGATGGGCCCAGAAGGGCTGGATTTGACTTTTCAAAATAGGATTCTACTCCAGGTATATTAAGTTGTGGGGGAAAGATCTGAATTTCCTTTAGTTTTCCTAATTGTGAAGCATCTTGAAATAAAATTTCATGCAGATATATTGGACTAGGAATATGTTGGGGTATATGTCAGGATCAAATATTTATGAAAATCTGCAGCTATCAATCTGCTTTACTCCTTCTGATTATTGATCATGTCAGTAACTTTGAAAAACATCTGTTAAGACACTTATACCAGAAGGCCTGTGTAATACTAAAGCTGTGGCACTTTATAACGGGAGGCCACACTGTCTAATGTTAAAGCTACAGATCACCTGGTCAGATGACTTGCTCCCAAATTCTACTGTTTATTAACAGTATCACTACTGTGCAGTAATTTATTCAACTTTAAATTGGGACACGGTTGCCCATTTTAGATTTATGAAAAATGAAATAAATACCAAGCAGGCATGTAGTACATAATATAACTTAGTAAGTCACGATACTAATTCTAGTATTTAGATAAAATGCATCTAAATATCTTAATAGCATTTGTTAACCATTATGGATGCTGGTATTCATGTTGTCCCGAACATAGGCAGGTGGTGCTCTCCTTGAAGGACAATAGAGTTGACTACAGAGTAATCACTTCTGATTCATTTCAATATAGTGTAGAAATTCAGGGTTATGAAGATGTATTGCACATTGTAGACAAATTTGGAGAAAATTTATTGGGGTCACATGACACTCACAGAGGTACTGTGCTTGTCAGGCCACACCAGCAAGAGTCACAATGGACTCTGGCTGCAGCTTCCCTCCAGGCTTTTAAAAATCAGAATCAAGCCTGAAGCACCAGCAAGAACTCAACATGTTTTTACTTTATTTTGACCAATACCTTTACTCTTTTTGCAGAACATGCTGTAAAATAGGTCCCTACCATGCTCTATATAAAGTAGCTAGGCAATAACATGTCTTTATATAATGTAGTTAGAGGAATAAATTTTAATTCACTGACCTTTTTTTCTTTTCTTTTCTTTTTTTTTAGATATGCCTACATTTATGGCTAACCACATTCCATTCAATAGCTTCAAGAACCAGACAAAGTCAAGTTAATAGCTTCTGGTATTCAATTAAGCAAAAACAAGCCCACAGCAAAGTCAATTATTATTTTAAAGGAAATATAATAGGGTACTGAATATTACCTAAATGTACTACTCTTCCTGTCCTTATTTCCTTTTATATTTTACTTAATTAATCATTTATTTTACATACTGGCACCAGCTACCCCTTCCTTCTCATCTCTTGTTTCCCCCTCCACTCTCATCTATCCCTGTCTCCATCCACCCCTCCTCTGTCTCCACTTGTCCTTATTTCTTATGGTCAGATTTATTTTTCTCACTTGTACACCTTACCAAAACTGCTCATACAAATGTCATGCCACTGTGGTCAGGTTTGCTAGTTGGAGAATGTGAGAACATGCCAGAAGAGCTCAACGTCTCTGGGGAACTTGCCAAACTGGAGGCTTATTCCCACCGTCTTTCTTGTCCTAAAGACATCATCTAAAACTTTGGCCTCAGACACAAATGTCCGATGAAATGTCAGGTCCTGATTAACTAGGGAGGGTGCTATGTTCATTTCCTGTTGTAAAGGTGGCGAAGTTCTGCCCACCCTCCTTGTGTCTCAACACTGGGTATGGATCAATGTTCCTGGAAAGCTTTTGAAAGGTACATTTCAAGAAATCTCAGAAGATTGGGAGTGGTCATGGAGGTATGCTGACCAAGTTGTTATTCTTAGTGAAAGTAATGACAAGATGTTATATAGAAGCAGAGTTTCTGAGCTTGTCTGAAAATGTCAGCTTTGTCCTTAGATACTATGTTTTCATGAGAAAGCTTGGATGTGTTTATGAGCACAGTTAGTTTAGGACTTCATTACTTTACATTATGGTAAGAAACCATGTGTGACCCCAGTAAAGGGTCTGGAGTGTCTGAGCTAGAGCATGAGACTCTGGTCTATCCCTAGACTTGATAGCCTCTGGACAAGAAATGCCCTTGAGAACAGAGAAGCCAGTGCAAACTGATATTTTGTCATCTGTGCTTCTACTGCCTACAAAACTGCCTACAAAGGAGGTGCTTGATAAAGGCCCTCACTCAGGCACTGGTTCCTTTTAGGGGAAAAAAAATCTAGCCTCTATTGAGATGCCATCTAACTTATTTACTTCATGCATACATCAATATAATGGGTACAGATATTTAAGTTTCTACACACACACACACACACACACACACAGAGAGAGAGAGAGAGAGAGAGAGAGAGAGAGAGAGAGAGAGAGAGAGAGAGAGAGAGAGCACCTTCCGAGCACATATGAAGACCTTACAACCCACAGGAACATCATTGCCTGGACTTGACTGAAGTTAGAAAAGAATTTGAAATGAAAACTACTACACTTTACTTTGTCCAGGAAGTTTCTTTTCAGTAACAAACCACCCTATGACAATTATGTTTTATGTTCAATCTCTCAGTGATGAATAGATCCAGCATTAAGCTTGATGTGTTAAAAACAGGCTCCATCCTTAAAGCCAAAAATTTAGTGTTGGAAGCAGTATCACGAGATTATTGAGACAATCATTTACCTAAGGGATAAACAATAGTTTAGATGCAAATGGATTTTTAAATTCACACACAGAGAGAATCTTTATTATTCCTCCTGGAATTAGTGTCAGGACCCAATCAAGTTTCCATTAGATGTCTCTTTCTTTGTGGACTAGCTCTTTGCATAATTTCATGTGTATCTTGCAGGTTTTCAATGGGTGTGGATGGGTCCATGAGATTTTATAGCATGTACTGTGAGGAGAGACAGGCAGCTTTCAACTTTTGTCTCCAAATTAAGACATATTTCTATGATGGCAGAAGGAAGTGTTTACTCCATGCATACTCAATTTGCAATGAGCAAATCAGGGCAATAGTACCCCAGGATAGTGACTTTTACTCAACTTGTGGTCACTGAAGCATCTTGGGGATCTTCCTGTGTCTCCTTTCAGAAAGTCTAATTCGCAAGAGTCCCTGTTGCCTCCATTTTTTTTTCAATTCATTTCTTAGCCTGTGAATTCCAGTTTTATATCCTCTTCAGGAGGCCTCGCCATCTGCCTTATAGCTTGCACTCTGAGCTGTGAACTTCCAGGAAGCTATATTCCAAGGGCAAAGAAGGCAATGAGGGAAAGGGCCATACCTGTTTTAAATACTCACAGGGAACATTGAGAGTGGATTACAACTCTGGCAGGGAGAGTGCCTTAAGAGTCAAGCTACCGCTCCCATCATTTGCATAGTGTATATTGCATAGTGTATATTCTAGTGTGTTGATTTGTTTCTGATGTACAGGCATGTTTAGAGAAGGAAAGTGAAGTTATGTAAGTCACTCAAGAACAAATAGGTCTTCTTTGTATCAATTCTGCAGGCAAGGGACCTTTCTGCTTCATTGTCCTTGCTTCTTGTCACTACTTAGCCAGCTGACTAATGCCTCTGGCTATTCCCATGTTCCATCTATGCTGCTGCTGGCTGTGGCCACCAGCCACCATTTCCCTAAAGGAAATAACTTTTATTCTTGGGATCCATTGGATGGATTAGGATCTGTGCCTTTAAATTGAACTGCTAAATTTAGGAGTCACTTCACTCCCAAGCAGGCCCTGTGATGACAACAGAGGACATATTTTTTAAGAAATTACTTGGCTATCACAGTTAGTTGTTCCTTATCAATAGAGCTGCAGGGCCACTGGTTTTAAGCAAGCTGTTGATTGCAAGTGAATGTTCCTTACAGAATTTGAATTTGGAACCTGGACACATAGCTGTTTGAATAGTTGTGTAGATGTGTGTGCTTTCTTAAGTGAATCCTCTCAATTTTTGTGGTGCTTGGTATTGTTCATATTTTTAAATAGGTGGTGGTCAAAAGCAAGATCCTGCAACTTTTGCTGCATTTTTTCTACTTTGTCCCCTTTATACTGTTAGTAATATTATTAACTAGTATGTACTCCAGGGGACTGAAGCTAGGGATTTCTACACCTCTTCTGCCATTTCTTCTATACAGTAATAACTAATTATAATGGCTCCTCTTTCTACTGCTTAATGAATTAGTGATGTGTCCCCTAATCTCACTTTAAGAAATGATGAAATTGAAGGCTGGCATATTTAGTGACTTCTAATTCCATATGGTGGAGGTGCATGAGATTACCATAAACATCAAAAACAGTTGAACACCAGCAGCTTTGTCAGTTCCCTCTGGCCACTTGGGGAACTCTGGGTTCAATTTTGGATTAGCATGATACCATGTCAGCATTCCTTTCATATTACTGAATTACCTGTTTACATAATGTCCCATTTTCCTAGTCCTGATAGTATGTACTACACAAGAAACATAATGGGAGACTAACAAGTAGGTGATTTGACATTTAAAGGTGGTTTGGGTAGAAATGCCACCAATTTGTCTTGCAAGTATTTAGCAAAGTATTGGTTCTAATTTTTACCACCTTAGGTCAATGTAGATAAAAATGTCTGTTGTATATGATCTCTTCTGGTGGTGGTGGTAATCTCTCTCTCTCTCTCTCTCTCTCTCTCTCTCTCTCTCTCTCTCTCTCTCTCTCTCTCTGTGTGTGTGTGTGTGTGTGTGTGTGTTGAAACTAGGGACTTCCACATGCTAAGCAAGTACTCTCAGCCTAGATACTTCCCCCAGCCTAGATACTTCCTTAAGCCATTAATTCTCCTACTCTATACGTGGGGTGTGGTTTTCTGAGACCCCCAATAGTTGTCACAAACATGGGCCATGTCTGTAACAAATTACATTTTGCATATCTGACCTCTTTTCATTATTTCTCTTCTTCTGTGTTTTCTCCAGAGATATTTAATGACTTCATAGATTTTATGAGATAACTAAGAAAACAGCAACCCAGTTCTAAACATCTCTCTTGGGGCTTTCCCCCTCTATTCATACTTCTTCCCACAATCTTATTTATTCTCTCTCTCTCTCTCTCTCTCTCTCTCTCTCTCTCTCTCTCTCTCTCTCTGGTTTTTTGAGACAGGGTTTCTCCGTGTAGCTTTGGAACCTATCCTGGTACTCGCTCTGGAGACCAGGCTGGCCTCGAACTCACAGAGATCCATCTGCCTCTGCCTCCCTAGTGCTGGTATTAAAGGCGTGCACCACCAACGCCCAGCTTATTCTCTCTCTTCCTCCTTATTGAAGTAATAATCTTAATGTCTGGGCCACAGATTTTACCTCAAGTCCTTTATGGAGCATTTTAAGAACATGTTTACTTTTTCTGGAAGAAGTCAGGTGGTTTTAAACTTTAGGATATCCAAAAGATAGGAATTTTGAGAGCAGATGAGTGACTACACAACTTACATTGTAATTACATAGTAATTACTCAATTTGCTTATAAACACTGAATCCTCTTTTGGACTTCAGACAGATGTCACCACAGATGCAACCCATGGCAATAGGAGTTTGCCTTAGCTGCTGAGATGCTGGGTGTACAATCTTCAGCCGTACTGGATTAAGTTGTTAATAAAGGGTGCTGTTAAAACTGTTAGGAAGAATGATTAAAACAAGAATCAAACATGGGAGGGATCCTATGAGTTAGTGTACCCAACATAGTGTTGGTATTCCAAAGCACTGATAGATAATTGGACTTATAGATAATTGGATTATGTGACAGTTCTCAATAGGGATAATATTTTTAAAGATTTATTTAACTTTTGTCTGTGTGTATGTTTGTGCCTGTGTTAATTCATGTGGGTGTGGGTGTGGCATGTGGGTGTGGCATGTGGGTGTGGCAGAAACCAGAAGATGACGTCATCTCTCTGGGAGCTGGAGTTATGGGTGGTTGTAAGCTTCCTGGTGTTGGTGTTCAGAACCCAACCTGAGTCTTTTGTAAGAGCAGAAAGTGCTCTTCATTACTGAGCCATTTCTCCAATCCCCATGATGAATTTCCTTTGAAGAGAAATTTCTCTTGTTCTAACTAGTCTTTGTCTTTTATTTGATTATCATCAGAATTCAGAATATAGATACTGGCTGCTCAGAGGTTCACCTGTGTTGTTACAACTGGCTTGTAGCAGCAGCCAGGGCCAAGCCTAGGTTGATTGACTAATATGCCACTTGTCTTAGCTTCAGGCCACACTGCTTCTTCCTGGGAATCAAGTCTAGTCAGCAAATCAATTAACTGTGCGAATGTGTGTTTAATCAAATAGACTGATCTTTTGACTTGCTAATTTAAAAATCAAAGACATTAAATGAGCTCTTCATGGAAACATAGGTGAAGAAGAACTTACTTATTTTTGCCCTAGACTCTCAATTTTGACCATATGGAAGTCAGTTCTTGGTGTAACACAAGGCACCACTGGATCTATGCAAGCCTTTCCAGACTGATCGGGGCTGACAGATCACTTTCAGATGTGCAGTGCAATGTACACATCAGATTGATGGGATTGTTCCAACTTGCAAGCTAACACACAGTGAGTTAGCATCCTTATTGCTTAGCTGGAAACTTGGAAGCATTTTGCGGAAGGCCTGAGAAACTTGGTCCTTGACTTTCCTCTCTGACCAACATGGCTCTTTTGAAAAACGACTGAATCCTTACCCTACCTTGTTCCCACTCACTGTCTTTCTTCCTCCAGCTCTTCACAATGGTATTCTTGCCCCATTGCTTCCCAACTCCCAACCCTGCTCAATGGTTTGTGAAAAGGCCTGATCCCTGTGCAGCTTGTCACTCAGGAGCCTGCTCTAGTGTTAAAGCTGGGGAGAATTCACTTTTCCTTAGCCATTTGCATTCGCATGTCCCCAGGCTATGACCTTCAGATGGAATGGTGATTGCTGAGAAAGACAGAGAGACATGATCTAGTCATCTTCCCAACATAACTTCCACACAAATGTCAGAGCTCAGTTGGGAAGGACTGCTTATTCTTTTGTGTGGGTCTCCTGCCTAAGTCTCTCGTTGCCCTCTAGATTCTAGGGCAGTGGTTTCTCAACCTTCCTAATGCTATGACCCTTTCACACAGTTCCTCGTGTGGTGATCGCCAACCAGAAAACTGCTTTGTTGCTACTTCATAACTAGTTTTGCTACTGTTATGAATCAGAATGTAAAAATCTGATATACAGGATATCCGATATGCAACCCCCAGGTGGATGAAACTCACAGGTTGAAAAGCACTTCTCTAGAGTCTAGAGATTTCTCTCCTTCCCACACCAGGTTTCTGTAGCACAGAGCCAAAGCTTCTGTTCTGGCTTTTCCTGCTGGAAAGAGCTGCTCCTCACAGTGTGCTCTACTTGCTCACGCCTCCATCTCTACTCTCTTTGGGATCTGGACCTTCTTCAGAGCATTTCCCTCTTCTGGCTTCCCTTACTGACAGTATTTTATGTCTCACCCTCCTACATTTCATCTCTCTTTCTCCTACTTGTCTCAGAGGGCAGTTCCCCCACATTAGACCTTCTTGTCCAGGCCTATTTGTAAAGCATAGCCTGAGACTCAGGTGATGGGACGACTAGAGAGGAGGCTCCTGGGCAAGAACAGTCCTGAATGAGACTTGCCAGGGTGAGGAAAGGAGGGACCCGAGGGTTCAGGCCAGGTGCTGCAAAACCAGACTAATGTTTAAGTGAGTCTTCACCCACTAGTTTCTTTACTGCTCAAATATCAGATATAATATTTAGATAGTATGCATGTTATAAATAATGTCTCTAGCTGGGCATGGTGATATCTGCTTTTGACAACAGCACTTAGAAGGGAGAGGCAGGCAGATCTCTGTGAGTTTGAGGCTAGCCTGGTCTAGAAAGCAAGTTTCAGGCCAGCCAGGGCTAAATAGTGAGACCCTGTATTTAAAAAAAAAGTGTATAAATGTCTGATAAAGTGAGTAAACCATAACTGACACTCAGTAAAAGTTATTACCACATTGTTGTTTTTCAAGAGCTAAAAGTGACTTAAATCAGTAATAAGAGAATAGGATTGGAACAAGTGAATGAGATCCTGTTTATAGAAGCAGAAATGGTTTGTAATAAAATTCTGTGTTATTTATGATTTACAAATTATTCCAGTCAGTTGTGAGGGATGTCACAACTTATTATGGTCACCAGGGTTTGAAACTTGGACACATTAATGTAAAGGCCTGAATTCCATGTGAGCCATAGGCTACTCTTAGAATCTTGGCAGTCCTGTTTTCTAATCTGCAAAGTGAAGGTCCAAAGAACCCGAACACCCTGAGTTATTTCTAATGCAAGTGGGATATGACTTACATGCAAAGCTCACTCACAGCACTGCACATAGCACACAGCACACAGTAACCTTGCAAAATGACCTCCCTAGTTAGGTTTAGAATTGTGAAAACCAAGTTCGTCTATATAAAATTACCATTTTGTCTACTTGCCTTATGATTTACTTTCCTAATTGACAAAGAAAGGGACACAGTTGAACTGCTCAGTTGGGACTGTGGTACTGCGACTAACTCAGCTCTTATGTAGAGATCACAGGGAAAGGTTGCCCATCACTACAGTCAGTCTCATCAACCAAGTGACCTCTCCTGATCAGATTTCTGGCTCTTTCAAAAGCCCACAGACCATGTTCCATGCAGCGGTTGCTCATTAATTCATAAGGCAGTCCATCAAACACTAGACACATTTCATTAGCCTGTGAGGAATATTTTATGCCATTAGGGAAGATGATAGAAGTCCTTCGTGGGGTGGCAGGTAGACTTATTCATGAAGGACAGTTTTCCACTCCCATGTTCTGAGACTTTGGGTCTACACTGACTCACTCAACTGGCATCTGCAAAGCCTTGGTGTCTCTTCAGGCTCTGAGCTCTGGGTTCAGGAAGTCAATGCTGAACCATGGCATAGCTGAACACGAGGCTTTCCGAATAGCTAAATACATATTTGTAGAGCTGCCTGGGAAATAAGCCTCTACTTATTCTAAGTGTTGTTAGAGACCTTAGAACACCTTGCCCTAAGAGAGCAGGGAGGAAATGATAACTTCGGCTGTGACAGGTTTATGGCCTGCAGAAGTCTCTACTGTGTTTTCAGAATCCTCTGTGCAGCCTCTCCAGCAGTCTCTCTAGGGACTAGTGACATCTGCTGAGAATAACTGTCATCCATTCCTAGGGAAGCAAGCACACCGTGATGTGGGCAGACCTGACTCAACAGCTGCCCTTGGTGCATTTTCAAACATCTGAAAGCCATGGATTGTGGAATAGGATACTTTCTGATCCAGTGTGCTCAGTGGCTGAAACAGAGTCTGGACAGGAATTTATTACAGTTCATCCAAGGCCCTAAACAAACACACCATCAGAAAAGCCAAGTGTGGGACAGCAGTCTCAGAGTGCATACACCCTCTGCCATAGTGGTGTTTAGGAGCCCGGGCAACTCTGCTTCAGAACAGGAAGCTTGACTGTCTTATTGCAAAGGACATTTTGTAGGTTACACTTTAAAACTGTTTAATGTTCAAATATTCCTGCATTATGTAAGTTCATGACTCTCACCCCATCCCTGGCCTCCAGTCCCCTCTTGACCTTATTCAGTACCCCTCATCGTCTCCTCCAATGCCCTCAGCCTACCCCTGACAGGGACTCTCTCAATTGAGGGTTTGGACATCAACATCTTTCAGGGCTTAGTGAAGATGATATAGTATTGTCTCCTTGAACTGTGTGCAGAACCCAGGGATTGAGTCTGTCTCGTTGTTTCGCCATTATTCATTTTCTCTGGGTGCTGGCTTGGAGAACTGTTCCAGATGAAGATATTCATCAACACCAAAGGCACATGTGTCTCTGCTTCTGGACCCTGCCTTGGTCTCTGGAGGAAGCTGGGCCAGGTGTTGGGATGAAGACAGGGGAGGCACATGCCACCAGCTCAGCACTGGGCTCAGTGAGTGCATAGAATGGGACAGGGTTCAGGTGACCCAGCACAGTCCTATTGTGGGTCAGGCTTAAAGTCACTTGAGGACATGAGGCTGGCAATCATGGATGCCAAGCATAGGAAGAACCTTCCTCCTGCCCTGGTAACGACTGTCAGAAAGTCAAACTTGAGGGGAATTGGGTGACTCCAGTCTATACTCCAAGCCAGGAAATGGTGTTGACTTTCAGGTCTTGACCTGCAGCACTGAAAGGATGGCACAGAGGATAACTGTGAATAGTTTGCTCTGAGTTGTCATGGTCCAAAGTCTTATAAGCATTTAATTTAAAAGAAAAACAAAATAGCCTTCCAACTTCACTGTGGCTGCTGAATTCTCAACCCTGTATTTTGACAAGCACCTTTCTAATGTCTGGTGAAATTAAAAGCAGATCCAAGGAAAGTGACTATAAGTTCTCCAGAGGGGAGAGTGGTGTGCTCTCTGAACTTTCCTGAGCAGTGCAGACTCAGTGCAAAATCCTTACCTCAGAAGTGAGAAGATAAGGATGATGGGAGAGGAAATCATTTAGCTGTGGGCCGTAGGACAGTGTAGGGTTGGCAAGAAAACTGACTCTGGGCAAATTCCTTTGGTTTACTGTAGGGGAAATAAGCTCTTAAAATCAATGCTTATTTAGAACAAGCAAACGAAGGATTTGGAAGTTGTTTAAGTGCATCCTATGCTGGCAGGGTGCATGTTGCCTCATGCCCTCCATGGACATGCAGTGTACCATTAGGGTAACTACAGTCTTCTAGTCTTCCTGTTCTATCCTTCATCTGACCTTCTCACCTAACTTCCTCTGCCTTCCAAGTCATTATCTACCCACCAGAAGCCTCTTCAGGCCTCCTTGAAGTCTCCTGTGCAGGGGTCTTTCTCTGTTGGGAACCTAGTGATTTATCAGAAAAGAAATCCACACAGCTCTACCAGAGGCTGCGACTGGTGTCTCGTTTTCTTTCTTCCTCTCACCCTTTCTTCCACCTCCCCTTTTCTTTCATTCCTTCTCTTACGTATTTCTGTGGACTATCAAGCTACCACTTGATAAGCAAGTGCTGTACCACTGAGCTACAGCTTTAATCCTCTTCCGTACTTTGAGATAGGATCTCACAAGTTGTTCAGGCTGATCTTGAACCTATGATCCTCCTGCTAGAGCCTCCTGAGTAGCTGGGATTACAGACCTCCTTTAGCAGGCCTGTCAAAACTTATATCTCAACAGGAGTTCTTTAGAAGTTTATTTGGAAAGCACAAGGATGGATTTATCTTACAAGTGCCTTAGCTCATTCCTGGTGCAGTTGCTATGGAATGGAAGAAGAGGGTGGAATGTTCTAGAATTCCCTAAAGCACTGAGGTAGCTGCCTTCTCCTTTTCTTGATGGGCTCCTCACCTGAAGTGAAGCCCAATTTCTCTACCACATTTCCATCTTTGTTGTTGCTGCATTCTTGCTATTCCTCCTTACTACTGTAGACAGCTCTTAGCTATGATGTCTACATTTACCTTTCAAAAAATATAACACTTTCATGTATTTAAAAAGTCTTTGTGCACTGACTATGTTCAGGAATTTTTCTGAGCCCTTAGTTTTTTTGTTTTGTTTTGTTTTGTTTTTGTTTTCTAATTTAGCTTCTATAGTTCTCAGAGATAGGAAATTCTATATACGCTTTAAAGATAAGATACTTGTTAGTATTCAGGAATCTGTATTGGTCTGTCCTTGGGGTTCTGACAGAATGTCCTCAGTTGCAGCCACTAAGAGCACCACCTGTGCACATCCTCTATGTTCCATTTTGAAAAGGCCCTGCCTATCTCCCATCTGCCTCTCTTTCTCTTGCTCTGCTTCTCTGCCTGTTTCTCTGTTTCTCCTTCTCTCCCCCCTCTCTCTTTTCTTCTGCTACTACTGTCCCCAGAGGCTGGTCTCCCCTCTCATTTCCCCCCATTTCCAATTCACTTTGCCCCAGTAAAAAACTCCCACCACCCAAGCTCTGTTTATTGGTGTCTTTCTCTTAAGTGCCACTTGTTTTTGTTTTTGTTTTTTTAAATTACAACAATGCTAAGTTGTTAAACTTTGTCTACGGTCACAGACAAGTAAATGCCCAAGTTAGAATAGAAACTCAGGCTATCTACCCCGCAGGGTTTGCATTGTAACCATGCCACAGGGTGTATTACTGGTACCTACTATATCACCTGAAGGGGTCACTATTTCTGGTTTTCTATTCTTGTCTTTGGCAGTGAAATTTCCAAGTCCACTCAACTGGGTCATAGTACTCAGATATTTGGTCAAATGTTATTCTGAAATTTGTCTGTAAGGGAGTTTTTGGATGAAATTTACATAGATGTATATTGTCTTATCATAAGGGTGAGACTCAACCAGTCATTTCTTTGTAGGCCCACATAAAACAACAAGCAAGGATTTTTCAGTCATTGTCTTCCTGCTTCAGGGACATCATCAGCTCTTTCCAGCCTTGTGTTTGGACTTGGACGACATTGATCTCCCAAGTCTCCAGCTTCTATGGACCTCTCTATCAGATTCTGCACTCAGGAAGCTCTTGCCAAATGGTTCTGCTTCTCTGGGAAACTGACTCACAGAGCCTCCTGGGCTTACAAGTTCCTAAAGGCTAAGTCCCAGGGTCTCTTCTTTACCTGAATTTTGTTTGTTTTCTAAAGAAAAACTTCCTACTAACCATCTTCATACCAATAATATCTCTTGGATTCACATTCTAGCTCAAAAGTATCTAGATGCCGGGCTCATATAGCTAGTTGAATGCTTGAGTGTACACTTGCTTATCTCAGGGATACCTAGAGGCAACATGCACAAAAGCAGATTCATGACCCTAGTTCTCCTTGGTGTTCCCTGTGTATCTGGAAGACTGGAAATGCTTTTAACACTGCCTTACCTCTGTTCCTAATCCACCAGTATGACCTGCTAGTGTCACTGCAGAAAGTTCCCATATGGTCACTTCTCTCTGTAATCACACCTTCCTGTACTCTGCTATGAGGAGCTCCTCTTGATTTCTCTGAGGGTGACCTGCAGTCATAATGATCTTCCTAACCTGCCAAGCCAATCAGATCACTCAGTGCCACCACCAGCTAGGGCGGCTCGCAGGACTCCATGTGGCCTCCTCCTGCAGTAATGCCCATGCTGTTCATTACACTAAAGCTACTCTGACATCTTATCTTCAGTTTCTCAAAGTGCTTCCTATCATATAGGTCCTTTCTAGCTATTATTTAATTGTTTTTATTTTAGTTTCTAAAATCCAGAACATTCTGACAATCTTCCAAGATCTCTGTTACCACACTGAGGGACACTTTCAAGGGAGATTTTAGGTGTCCTTCTAACAGGCTAATCAAGTTCTTTTATCTTGCAAGATCATAATATTTATCTAAATTAATATGAACACTAACAGATAACAATACATTGAGTATTAGTTAAAGTTTGAGAATCAACCACAGTGTTAATGACTTAAAAAGCATGGCATTTAAATATTATCTAACTAAATTTACAGCATAATCTGAGAAACAAGGCAGTATCATCTTTCTTTGTGGTCTTGATCTTTGTTGTCTTGTAGGAGGAACCAAACTGCCTAAGCCACGAACTGAGTGCACTTTCAGTCGTGTGATTGTTTAATTCTGAATACTTGGAGCTCCCAGAGGATTTAGGATTGGAGTGAGCTGAAGCCAGGGCTGTTACTGATCAGCCCTGTTAGAAGCCAGCTTGGCATGTACAATGTGCCCACTATGTGTTTGCTGATTGGGATAATGAGTATTTGAATGAGTAATGAAGTAGGACACATTTTCATATGGAAACTAACAGGGTATTCCTTTTGTTCTGTGATCCAAATCAGTCACCTCTGAGACTGTTTACAAAATTCTAGACAGATGCTTGCAAATGAGAAAGATGGCATTCACAGTCCTGGAGATGGCATAGAGCACCCTCCATCTTCATTTTGATGGCCATCTGTCCCACTTCCAAATGAGGCACCAATTCAGTTTAACTCACAATTCGAGATGAGCCCCCCTCCTGCCTCAGCCCCAGTCTTCTGGGGCTTTCAGAAAGGAAGAATAGAGGAACTCACACACACTCCCAGGGACACACAGACACGTCAGTCAGTTGTTGAAGAAGCCTCATCGTTCTGAGTCTAAACACAAGAGGGCTATTTCTTACTCATGTAGCAGCCTAATGTGGGTTTAATGCTGCTCGCCCCAATAGATTTCCCTCTATTGATTCAGGAGTACAGCTTCACCTTGCTGGGACTCTCCAGTGCTACCACCCAGTTCTCCCACCGTGTGCAGCAAAAGAGCCTGGGAAAGTACATTTGCTTCCTCAAAACTCTGGCCCCAGATGAAGCACATCATTTCCACTTGCGTTCTTTGCTAGAGAGTTCAGCTGTAAAGACTTCTAAGGAAGGCTAGAAAATGCTACTTGCCAATGGGTAAAGAAAAAAAGGGGGGAGGGGGAAATTGTTGAGCAAATTTCTGGGTGTCTTTGCTCTACTCTATCCAATCAAGCAAGGCAAAGGAATGCCTGAAATCAGTACACAGAGCTTTGGAATGTTGATAGGGAAGCACTGGGGAATAACTTTCAACATCTAAAAGGCCTGTGGTTAAAGAACAAAAAACAGGGGAGTTATTGATAGGAAAAGGTAACATGCAACAGTCATAACCAAAATGAACTGAGATTGATGCCAAGAGGATGAGGGTGGGGAGGAGTGAGGATGGGGAGGAGTGAGGATGGAGAGGAGTGAGGATGGAGAGGAGTGAGGATGGGGAGGAGTGAGGATGGGGAGGAGTGAAGATGGGGAGGAGTGAGGATGGGGAGGAGTGAGGATGGGGAGGAGTGAGGGTGGGGAGGAGTGAGGATGGGGAGGAGTGAGGATGGGGAGGAGTGAGGATGGGGAGGAGTGAGGATGGGGAGGAGTGAGGATGGGGAGGAGTGAGGATGGGGAGGAGTGAGGATGGGGAGGAGTGAGGGTGGGGAGGAGTGAGGATGGGGAGGAGTGAGGATGGGGAGGAGTGAGGATGGGGAGGAGTGAGGATGGGGAGGAGTGAGGATGGGGAGGAGTGAGGATGGGGAGGAGTGAGGATGGGGAGGAGTGAGGATGGGGAGGAGTGAGGATGGGGAGGAGTGAGGATGGGGAGGAGTGAGGATGGGGAGGAGTGAGGATGGGGAGGAGTGAGGATGGGGAGGAGTGAGGGTGGGGAGGAGTGAGGATGGGGAGGAGTGAGGGCGGGGAGGGGTGAGGATGGGGAGGAGTGAGGATGGGGAGGAGTGAGGATGGGGAGGAGTGAGGATGGGGAGGAGGGAGGATGGGGAGGAGGGAGGGCAGGATGGAGTGGAGACAGGAAGGGATGAAGGCAGGGAAGGCATAAGAATGTAAAGGGAAGTCAGCTTTTGTATGTGTCAGAGATCAACCAGAAATTATTTTAATAATCTTTTTGCCTTGCCTTTCCTGTCTTCCTTCTCTAAGTAATTAAATAACAAACAGCTCCAACCCTTCACCACAAGTATCTTAGCCCCTAATGTGAAGATATGAAATAATTAGAGGATGTGCTGTGTAAGGAGTTTAATGCTGTAGACAACTTCTGTTTTCAAGACTGAGCTAATTATAGAGGATGAGGCGGAATAAAGGGATGGCTCACAATGAGCAGAGCAGTGCTTCCTGCAAGGCAGCTTGGTCCAGGCGCTTTGTTGAGCTGTGTCTGTGTTAGACCAACAGTCACCTGGGATTCATCTTTTAGAAGAATCCTTTGAAGACTTCAGAAACTCCAGATCTGTCCATCTCCTACTTGACTGTGTTGATAGAATACAAGACTTTAAAATCCAGTTTAGTGGTAGAGGGCACACAGCAGGCCCATATGGAGAAGGAGCCTGCTGTGTGGTGCTCTCCCACTCCGTGGCTTGGTGATCATATTCGGTGAGCTCTTTCTCACATTCTTGCAGAGCTGGGGCTGTATTGAAAACTGGCTTTTAATCTTAGATCCATTTCCTTCTCTTCTTCCCTTTTCCTTTCCTTTATCAAGATCTCATTCACTTCAAATAAAAACCCTTAAGTGAACGTTCAGAATGCTACAAGAATGGCTGAGATACCAGATGAATGCATTTCCTCTAAACCCTGGAAAGCCCAATAAAGGGCATGACCACATCAGTGGCTCCAGCTGAGCAGTGTCAGGGATGAGGAAGTACCTGGGCAGTCTAATCCCAGGAGGCATCCTCAGAGGGCTGACTCAGCTCTTCCCTTCCAAAGAAAATAAACTGTATGCCAGGACACAATGTGCCTTTTGCTGTCTGGATGTGTATGTGGAGGGGGCAGTAGTATTCTGTTTGCAAACAAGATCTTAAATGCAAAAGACAAACACTAAAGGTTCTGTGAACAGTCCTTTAAAAGTTTGTACCTTTTCCTGGATTTTGTTGGCAGAAAATTAGGAATCGATACGAAAAGTTAAGAGTTCAAAAACCTCCCAATATTACACATTATTCATTGGAAAATATTGTGGGCTGCCCTTCCTAGTCTTCAGTGCAGCTCAGTGTGGGTTGAAAAGAAGAAAGCCCTTAGCTCCCAAACAGGCATTAGGATTGCATTATCATATCAATAGCCCACATGCAAAGTTCTTGATAAAAACGCTTACAATCTAGAGGCATTCGATAAAATATGAGAGTTTGATTTGGGTAAACAAATCAAAGGCATTTTCAGTCAAACTACTTAATCTGTTTAAGGCACTGCCAGGAATATAAACATCAGAGGAGCCAAGCATGGAGGCAGCTTGGGGTAGGAGAATCTCTGAAGATTGCTCCTTTTTCCTAATTTACTGTAATCTAGCCATGTTGGCCCTCTTTCAGTGCTGGGAGGCAGCCAGGACTAAGGCTTCTGGTGTGAACATCCCCTATGATTTATCACCAGTCCTCTTTGCAGATACCTCTTGGAATGGGTGGGGCAGGCTCAGTTCTATACAGTATTAACAAAAGCTTCCTCACTGTGCTGGTTTGATACACTTGATCCTGCTGTTCACAGTGGATTGCTGGGGCCCTTTGAGCGATAGAGGCTCCAAATGAGAGAGCAACCCCATCTCGAGTCAGATCACAAGATAGACTGCCACAGAGAATGGGATCTATGATATGTCCGGAAACTGAGGTGTGTGGGACCAGTTCTTTAGGTTCTCATACCTTGGCTGGCTTCCCTTTCTACAACAGGTTGCAGTCATTCATACAATCTGAGAACTTGTGTTTCTTCCTGGTTTTTGTCACAGTTAGTAGTTGTCTTATTGGTTTACTGTTTAGTTTTGTGTTTAGTTGGTTTCCATTGGCCTCTTAGATCCCTACAAGGAAAGACAGTGTGGGCAGTTTGACTCTGTGCTCTATTTTGCCTTGTGTATTTAAATACTCAATACATTGGTTTAAATTTGGAGACTCCTGTGGTTATAACAGCATGAATGTCAGTTGACATCTGCCCTTTGGGGTGCATGATGATTCCATTCCACCATGCCTTATCTTACCTCTGGCCTTGAGATGACAGGGCAGAGATAGAAATAGACTGGGAATGTTATCAAGAAGAAAAGGCTCAAAACCCACCCACTAGAGCATCATAGAAGTCAGAAAGGGTAGTGAAAACCAATATAGCTGCTGCAAACTGATGTAAACAAAGACAAAGAGGAAGGACCACAGTGCATTGGCATGTTGTTGAGTTTGATTTTGGAAAATCGGCTTGCTGGGATTAACTCAGAGCTCTCTCCCACCCTGCACTGGCAGCTGTTCTCATGGTCCAGCTAGCACTTAGAAGGTACTTGGAGACAGCTGGTCATTTCATGAGTAAAGAAACTGTAGTTTAGACAAGATATGAGATCAGTCACAAGTCATAAGAAGGTTATGGTAAGAAGCAAGCAGAATCCAGTCCTCTTGAGGGACTGTGCTCTTTTCTCCAACCACATTGCAGAAAGTTTGCCAACAATTTTATGCTATTTAGAGCAAATGACATATAAGGATGTTTTCCTTATTATTCCCTTTAGTAAAATTATTTTAATACCATTTGCATTTATATATTTTTAATAATCCTGCCATCATTTTAATATACAAATTTTGTATGTTTAACTGAGTAAGAAGTGACTGAAGCACAATTGCCTTGTGAGGCAAGGTTATTTCAGCAAAGATTCAAGAAACAATTAGCAATGGCCTTGAAGGAATGGATTTTAAATAAGAATTGTCTCAGGTTACCTGAAGGAAATCGGTGGTCCCCAGGAATTTATTTTCAAGGAGGCCATTTACTAAAACCAGTTCAAAACTATAAATATGGTTTTTAAGGCTGCCTTTCTCAGCAAGGGTATTTTACATGCACGTTAGGATTTAATTAAATAAATAAAACTTCATTTAGGCAACAGGAGAGCCAAAGGCTTAATGAGGGTGAGAGTTACCCAAGCTCTAGTGAAACAACCTTACTTTCCAAGTGGTGGCCAAGTATATCAAGAGAGGGTAATAAAATGATGATCAGCATTTCTTATCACTCACTAGCTACTAGACTTCTGATCTTGTAGCATTGTGCTGACTTTCCTCAGTGACTAGCTCCACAAATGAGCAGCAAGCTCTTCTCCTACCTGCTGGACCACACCTGCTGCCTCTGCTTTCTTCTCACCCCAACTGCAGACAGCATCTAGCGTGGTCTCCATTGGTCGGCAGAGACTTGAGAGGCTCACTCCAGAAGCTGCTGTTCACCAACTTGCAGAATCCTAAGTAGACATGAGAAAGAGGGAAAGTGTTACATATAACAGAAGCTGGTTGGATTTGAGAGAACAAAGGTAGGATTCCCCAATTTAAAAAGATTTCCATTTAGCAGAATGGGATATGGGCACGTTGAAGAAAAGTTTCAAAAATTTAAAAAGCAGAAAAGAGAGTTTGAGTCAGTTCCAGGGCAGCATGAGAAGGCCAGTTGAGTAGACAGAAGAGAAGCAGTCTGGGTGTGAAGTGACAAGGGATGTGTCTGTGGGGTGACCATGTGACCTGCTGGAGAGCCAGCTGTGACTCAGGCTGAACTGGCAGTTGTCATTGATGCCATAAGAAAAAAGGCACAATGATGATGCCATGACCAGATTTTCAAGGAAACAAGAAATATGAACTTGATGTGGACTTTCTTGAGTTGTACAAGGTAGGATTTAATTCATTAGATAAAACTTAATATAGGCAACAGTAAAGTCAAAGCCTTAATGAGGACCAGAGTTAACCATGCTCTAGTGCAACAGTCACACTTGCCAAGCAATGACGGATTGCATCCAGAGACGGGAAGCTGATTGAGCAAGGCAAAGCTAAGGTGTCAGGGAGCAGTGTCACCTCTTTCCAGTAGGATCTTTACTTTTACTTGTGGCCACTCGAAGACTGGCTGAAACTGATCAGATCTGCTTAAATAATTGGTTGAGGGCCAATAAAAAACTCCCTTTCCTTGATCTGATTCTGGGTTTTCAAACTGCCAGTGTTCAAAGTTTCCTGATGGGGGACTGGTGGGATTCTAGTCTCACCATTCATAGTTGGAAGGGTGCTGAGAAAATTTATGACTACAATGCATATTTTTGTAGAACAAATTCTAATTGTTCTTTTTTTTTGGTGGTGGTGGGGGAAGTTTGGAGACACAGTTTCTCTGTGTAGCTTTGGAACCTGTTTTGGAACTCATTCTGTAGACCAGGCTGGCCTCGAACTCACAAAAATCTACTTGCTCCTGCTTCCTGAATGCTGGGGGATTAATGGCCACAATTACCTGGCCTCTATGGGTAACTAGTGTGGCTTCTGGGATTAAAGATGTGTGCCACCACTGCCTGGCTACTATGGCTAACTACTGTGGCTAGCTTTGCACTCTGATCTTCAGGCAAGCTTTATTTGTTAGATCATAAATAGAATACCACCACATATTGTTCCATATCTGTAGCAGGACTCCAATCCTAGGATCTGTTTGGATGGATTTGAGCCAGAGAAGTTATCTGTGAGGAGGTAAAGGTGGCATATGAACAGAAGCATTGTCTAGTGGGTCTCCTGGAGTCATATGCTGGTTCAAGTTGGTAAATACAATCTGATTGTCTTTACATGGCTGTTATTTTTAAGTGATGGATGTGTTTAGATTGGGTTTAAATATAACTTAACCTCTAAGTCCTACATGCAAAACAAGGGAAACAACAGCACCTGTATCATTGAGTTGAACTGAGGAAAAAATAGTATTTGCACAAGGGAAGCAAACATGCTCACTATATTGGTAACAAGTGCTAAGTAGTATTTGTAGCAATTGCACATTACTGAATGTGGATTATACTTGAATATCATTATAATTGTTAGCTACCACTATCACCAGAGTCTTCTTAGGTTTTTACATTATTTGTCCTTTGAGAACTAAACACCTTGTGCAGAGTATTTAGAGGAGACATTGATTGAACACAGGTCTATTCAGCCTGTCATTGCTTAGTCCACCTCTCCAGAGCTCTGTCAGTGTTCAGCTCAAGGTATCCTTCATGTAGTCAAAAGCAGCAAATTGAATCTGGTCAAACATCAAATACTACAAAGAAAAACCATAGCAAGCATTCTAAGTCCCTACAATACTTGGTAATGTCTTATCATATGAAAATCTGCATTATTCTGAAATGAGATTGTACCATATAACTAAGAACAGATGAGAGTGTGTAGTTGATTTTTAGGCTATATGAATTTTACATATAAACAGAAAAATTCCACAGTTTTTAGTACATTATTTGCATGGTAAAATAATTTCTATAGACATAACTTTTAATAACTAAAATGAGTATTGAATGTTGAACTCAGGAAAATAACACCTGGAAGATTTTTTTCTCTGGAATATTAAATGTTTACCTTTGCTTTTATAAAAATCTATGTAAAAGAAAGAGCTAAATATAACATAAAAGTGAATTATGTACAGTGCTAACACTGAACATTTAAAAATTATTGACTGATGAAAAGGAAGGAAGCAAAGGTTGAAGGAAATGATGTAAATAAGCAAAACCATAAATGACACCCTATACCAGCCACTCTTAATTTATTCTTAACACAACATTACAACCACAAAAAAGAATGTGGAAAATTTACAAGTTTTTAATTTTACTTGTCTGTGGGCAGATATTGTCATTTAACATTTAGACATAACTTGTATTTTGGCTACAATTCTGACATTGTTATGCTGTTATTGTTATTATTTATTATCAGCACATTGAAAAAATTAAAGTTCACCAGACAAGGTAAAGGAAAGTGTGTGTACCGGGGTAGGGGAATGTTTCTTTTAAACAGAATAATTCATTTCCACCAATATCAGGGAACTAGAAACCAAAACACACTTTGATGCATTTTTGTTGTACTTTAGGTTAAACTTAATATTGTCCTAAAAGGTAATGACATCTATTTCATAGAAACAATGTAGAACATGGATACATGCCTTCTAAGACAAGAGGAAAAATTCAAACCACTTTCTAGTTTGACTTCTCCCATGCAATTTCAGTAATTAAGCTAGAGGCACTGCAACTTTCTAGGATGTAAAATACAACTCCATTCAGATGCTAGAATACAAAACAGTATTTCAAAGTCAAGTAGAAATTAATTTGTCCACCGTCTATCCTTTTGGGTAATTGCCATTATTGCTATTTCTCTTTGGGTGAATCACTGAAAACTGACTACATAAATTGTTGTGTTTTTTATAGGGAAACGACTTAGACTCAACATTTTAATTTAATTTTCACTCTACCAGACTTAGGAGTGATAGTTCTTCTAGTGCATTATTCTATTACATTTCATCAGCATTGTCCTTTCTTTTTAGTTCCCTTTGGCAAGAAGAAATCTTGCCGGTGCCAATTATGGCTGAGAAATTTACTTGTTCTGTGAGAATATTTACAAGTGTGAGCTAAGTGAGAATCTTAGTGACATATCAGGGTAAATAAGATAGCAGTAATTTGGACATCAGGGTTAGCTTCTCCAGTCTTCCTCCCTCCTTCTGTGGTAACAAAGGACTGTGCATGTGAATTTCTAATCTCAGCTTCTGGCTACACTGGGTCAAGCTTTGTGGGATAAAGGAAGCGCATGGAGACCAACAGAATAAAACAGAACATACTGCTCAGTTGCTGATTTACCAGCTTATCGAAGTAATTTCTGTGACTCAGTGGGAAACCAGGTGGAGAAAACTGCTGATCTCATTAGCTAGTGGATTTAGGTGAGGTAACAGAGGGCTTCCCAGCTCTAAATTTCATCAATAATGAGCTTCATGTTCTCTTTGCCATAGTGGGCATCTCTGAGAAACAGACTCCGAGACTCCAAGACGTCTGTGCAGGAAGTCCATTAGGGCCTGTTGGTAGGAACAACCCCTCCTGCAGAGGTGAGGCTAGAGTCGCCATCACAGCAGATCCGGGGTGGGCCTCCAGGCTAGTGTGGGCTATAGCCTGCTTGCATGGGCTCCACAGGGCAGAGTGTACCCATCTCTTCCCAGCATCAGGTTTAGTCACTTCGATGCTGGTGGGGATGGAGCATTTGTAACATAGTCATAAGTAAATGCTAAGAATCAGGGTCTCCAGTCTAACCCTCATTCCCTGGAAAGCTGGTGGATCAGTAAATTTTGAATTAGATAGAATGTTTCTATATGTCTCCATGTCCAGATTCCTGCAATCAGTTCTTATTTTCATATGGGTTATAGAAAGGGAATTATATATTATATTAGGAGTAATATACAAGTTACTATTTTATCCCTACTGTGCTGCCAGAGATATGTATGTCTGCCTTTCTGAAAAATGGGTACCACCTGATGTAATGATCTCCAAAGTCTCTGTGATGTTGTCAAAGTTTAAGTACTAGTGCTGACTCAGCCATGTCCTGAAAAAATATAATTACAAGAAAACCTGAAATGATTTAGTTAGATGATATTACCATTCTCCACCAATAAACCTGCTTACTTATCCCAATGAGGTAGAAGGACACTAATTATAGCATTCTTTGTTTAATAATATCATTAATATTTTTGGAGCCAGTGCAAGGAATGATGCCTCCAACATTTACAGTGAGCTTCCCTACCCAATTAATGTAAAGTAGATAATCCCTGGCAGACATGTTCAGAAGTTTGTCTCTCTCAGATCCTGTTACCTTGATTAGCAATATTAACCACCACAATTCCTTTCTGTATTATCCGTTATTTCATAGAATGATATTGTGCTGTGTTTTATATATATTGTTACTTTATTCTCAAAGCTGGGAATATAAAAGAACTTGTACTAACTTTTGCGTATGTGGAATGCATACATGAAAGTGTATGTCTGTATGTTTTTGCAGACACACGTGTGTATTGGTATGCAAGTTCTTGTGTGTGCAATCATGTGGTGGCTCAAGGTTGATGTTGAGCGTATTCATATATAACTCTCCAACTTATATATCAAGGCTGAAACTCTCACTAAACCCAGACTCTGGGGACTCTCATTTCTGCCTCCCATGGACTGAGATTAAAGGAAGGTCACCCCCACACACATAGATTTTACCTGTGTTCTCAACTCTAGTCCTCATGCTTCACTGCAAGCATTTTACCTACTAAGCCATCTTCACAGTCCTGTGTCCCTTTAAGGCAGATGTAATTCAGGTGACAAGGGACTTTGATGAAGTTGAAGCTTCTGTTTGTCTAAAAGGGCTCTTGAGTGATGTAGCATGGATTCCTAAGAATAATCTGATCTTCTCTTCAGATTTTAAATGGAGCTACTCTTTCAGTAATTCAACAGCTGTTTTCCCATTTCACTTTATGTGTAATTTAAATGCTAGATCCTAGAGATTTAAAATGAAGAAAAAAGTTCAACCTATTTTTGAGGCCTAACATTCAAGTATATATTATGTCACGAATCATTAAAAATTATGATAAAAATTCATGATATTTTGGGGATACAAAAGTTTTAATGACTTAGAAAATATAAGCCTTTATTAAGTGAGTTATTTGCAAATAATTCTGTACACTCAAGTGTTACGATAAATCTTTCTGCCATAAGCTGCCCGAGCCCTACCGCCACATGGGCAGTCTCCGCCAGCCGCCTGAGTTTTGCCCACCATGTGGATAGACAAAATGATACAGAGACATATTGGTACAATGCTGCTTGGCCAATGACTTGGATTTTTCATCTGTTAGCTCAGTCTTAATTATCATAAACCCATATATTTTTATAAGACTTATCTTATCAGATGCCTTATTGGTGTCCCTCCTTGTCGGTGGCTCATATCTAGCCCTTGAGGAGGAAGGGGAAAAGGGGACACTTCCTGCCTGGATCACCACTTCTCTACTACATTTCCCAGAATCCTCTTTGACTCCTAGTCCTGTCTAACTTGCTGTTTCATTAGCCAAACAGAACTTTATTTAACAATCAATAAGATAAACATACACAGAAGTACTTCTCCCATCATCTCCTCTTTTCTGTCTAAAATAAAAAGAAAGATAACTTATCTTTTATAATAACTGAAGAAAACTATAACTATAACTATCTGTCTTTAACTCTATCAAAGACCATGGAACGAAAATATATAAACTCTAGAATTGACAGAGACATCTGCTGTCTGGACAGTCATCCATAGTTCCTCTGTAACGTTGGGGCATCCATCTTTAGCCTATAAGCCATAGTGTGTCTGGCACAATTCTCCATTTCAACAGGAACCCTTCAGTACTGTCATGTTTTGTAAGTTTAGTAGTCATTTTCTTGTGGGTCCTACATGTCCAGTTCATACAGCAACAAAAAGCCCAGGCAAGAGCAGTTTTTTGCCCATATGGCTAATCTTGCCATGTTGAAAGCAAACTCCATAACGAGTTTCTTAGATGCCCATCCTCCTTTCTGATGTAATTGGTGTGCCAGGAGCAGTTGTGTCTCATTGCCAAGAAAAACCCCAAACCATTTAAATGTCATATTTTTGTAGGTCTTTGAAAGGTTTGAAGAATACCTAACCATCTCAAATATATCTTTATATCTAGAAAACCTATCTAACCTAATTATAAGTTCTGATTATTATAAGTAAAAGATCTGTATTAAACACAGTATCTAAACAAGAGGAACATTGTCCCAAGCAAACACTGAAGAATGAGAGAAATCCTTATACATACTTGGTTTTCAGATTTTTAAACTATGGGAACTTCCTGTCTTGATAGTCGAAGCTAGTTTTTGAAATTACAAATGTTCTATGGGTTTTGCAAGCATTCTTATTGCACATATACAAATAAATAAATGCAATATACATTAGAAAAGATAATTTCATAAGAGAACATTTATAGTATTAACATGTCCCCTACAATTATGCGACATGAATGTGGTTTCTTATCTGCCTCATGTTTCATGTATACTTGATGTTTTTTATTTTCCAAGTTGTGTATTCTAGAATCCTGTTTGCTAAGGGTCTTAGCAGCCACTCATGCTTTCCCTTATCAACAGAAATATGTCAGTTTGCTCTTTTTTTTTTTTTTTTTTTTTTTTTTTTTTTTTTTTTTTTTTTTTTTTGCCTTGAACGTCTATGATGTCTGGGCAGCTGATTCTGGCTTGGATCAGGATATGTATGCTAAGTCCTCACGCTTTGTTCTTGTGCTATTATTTTTTGCCTGATTTCTTACTACAAGGAAGTGATACATTTTAACTGAACAGATATGAGTTAAATAAACTATTTTTCTGCCAAGATAACTATCGACGACCTTGGGGAATATGTGTGGAGTTTTCTGGGACTCTATTAAAAATTATCAGATAAGCTGTCTTTGAGTCTGTGTGTTTTGTTGTGGGGGGGCATTACATAGGAGCTAGGAGGCTTTGTAGATGCAGCTAGATCTCAAACTCTAGGTAATAAACAACAATGTTCTTTGTAGTACACAGATGGCTAGAGTGATCAGTGCTGGATTTAACAGTTACGCTGAGTTACTCACTTCTACCTGTATACATTACACTAAGCACAATAGCAACTCCAAGGAAGTGATTAAAACTTTCTTGGTCTGACTTCCAAATGCCTGGAAGCTGACTTTTCTCTTTCTTTGGGGGATAAATAAGGAAAATTCAGGCATATGTGTACATATTTCATGGGATACTTTATGGAAAAATATAGTAATCAACACAAGATACCTGTGAATTCTACCTCCATGTGAAAATAATCCTTTCATGGGGCTGTATCTAGGCTATTTTCCATCCTGTACACTATTCAGTTGAACTGTGATACATATGGTAGGATGAAAGCACAACTGGGTCAGTAAAGTGTACCTATAAACAGAAATGTGTTCCTTGGGAGAGGTTTGGAGGGATGGAATGAGTGTTCTTTCATTTCTTAGGCTTTTGCTCAGGAAGCTAATGAAACCAAGCAAGCAGAGCAAAATCATATGCTGAAGGTCAGAGAGACGTGTAGGCAGGTCTATAGCCCTGGCTTGGACCAGACTCCAGCAGAAAGCATGGGCACAAGTGTCATTTCCTCCCTGCCATACAGGAAGACTGCAGATACCTTAACATCCAGAATCCAGCAATATGTTTTCCAAAACAATAGAGCTAAGTGTATTGTGAAAACTGAAGGATGAGAGAAAACACCACATAGGCCTGCATTATGCCACTACCACAGCAACAGTTTTTATTTTTGTAAAGCAATTATCAACTTATGTATAAGTGATTACACCATTTGAGAAGCGAGATCCTTGGAAAATGTGATGCTGAAATTAAAACATAATCGAGCTATTTTGGAATAGAATAATCTATCTGCTTTTCAAAACACATAAATATCTGAAAATCAAACAATGACCCATTTAGAATTGTGATACTGATGGTTTTAAAGAGTAACTTAAAGTGAATTTCTGTGCTCAATGGGAACTTTGTAAAGTCTGATACTGATATGTCCCAGCAAGGTGTGTGTGAGCGGTGATGGCTGTGGCAGAGGTTTGGGGGTGGTGAATGAGTGGTGTGGTCCTCCTACAATCCATTTTCATGCCAATCATTATTTACAGCTTCAATTATGTCTCCTACATGTAGGCACCATTAACTTTTCAAATATGAATATGTACCTGTGCGATTAAAAAATACAAGCTCATTTAAAGTACTGTCAGCTTCATTGGAGGGTTCTGTTATGATTATTTTTCAATCTGAGGAGCATAAAAACATTGCAACAACATATTGACAACAGCATTTTAAATATTAAGGAGTCATCTCTCCTGGATTAGATACACTCCACAAACCTTTCTAGAATTCCTGATGAAGCAGTTATAATGTCACAGGGATGTATAATAGAATGTGGATATTATAAATATGATGAGATTTTCAATTATGATTGCATCCCATTATATAAATAGCTAAAATACTTGGTTATATTACATTAAATATTTAGGCATGATCCCAAACTAAAACACTTAAGAAGTAATTAACAGACTTGACCTCTGGGGAGGGGAGAGGATGATGTGATAGCCAGTGCAAAGTGCCTTCTTTTTTAATTCCTATGCTCAGTGTTGTTTGGACTGTTTATAACAATATGCATTCAAATATTAATTTTATAATTAAATAATATAAGGGAAATAATCAAATAAAGTGAGATCAACTGCCCACTGGGATCTGTGAGGACCTACCTCCAGCCCCCCCAATGCCTTATTTTACACTAGGTTTTCAGTCAAAAATCTGAGAACTACATTTGTATGTTATAGTTTTTGAAACTGCCTGCAATCATATTGACCAGGTTTTAAATCCATATGCTGTGTAATGACTGGGCTGTACTTTTTCCACAAAGCCTGGGCTCACAGGAGGAATGCTGCCTAAGACACCATACTGCTATACCCATGCATGTGAGGCCCTCAGGACTATGGTGTTACTCTATTGTATCTGTGACATACCTACCTACAGGCAAAGAGAATGAATAATTCTTTCATCTTGATATTCAACTTGCACCGGGACACTAAAGAAACAGTTATGGAACCCTCTCCTGCCTGATACTAAGAGATACTATTTGACTTATCATGGGGCCTTCTTCTCTGGATAATTTTATGAAATTGGTGTTTGATGCTAAGAATACACCGGAATCATGTGATTTTAAAATATATTTCACCCTAGAAGCCATTGCAATTTACATGCAACCCTTGCTGATGTGTTATGCTAATCCAAACAAAATACTATTTCCCACCCCCTCAGAATGTCCCATTCAAAATCATGCCAGATTCTGTGCTGTCTTGTGGCATGGCATTGAAGCTACTCATTGTAGCAAATAAAAGCATTTATATCCTCTGAGGAAATGTAATAGAATGTTGATATACTATTAGGTGTTTCCTAAGAAATTTAGCCAAATTTTAGTAATGGGCATATGTGACGTAGTGAATGAAAACATCACACATGTAAGGCACATGTTTCTCACCTTTAAAGTTTAAGTGTAGTCTGGTGGAAGGCAATTATTTAAATAAAAAATTAAGGCTCACATTTTCTCTCCTACCTCCAGTGTCTATAGTGATTTTTCTTTCTCATTCTAAGGTAAGACAAAGAAATGATGGAGTGCATTGTCTATTTGACTGATTATTTGATTTAGGGCCAATAGAGTCAGCTTGCTTTGTTTTTAACTACTGTCCTGAAGGATCTATATTTTAGGAGCCTCAGTATCTGGTCATTGAAATGGAGTCTCAAATCTCTGTGTATGACTAGCCAACAGACCTCTGGAAATTGAGCCTAAAGCAGGTTTTGTGGAGGAACCAAGGCATTAGCTCCTCATTTATTTGTGTGATTAGTTGTTTCCTCATGAATTTGTCTACATAAACAACTCTCAGTAGGAGTATTCAGCCAGTGACCCCTTTCCAGTCATCCTTTTGCATTTGGTTTCTAAGTACAGGTCCAGAAAGTGTCTACATTCTATAGATGCCTTTTATTGACTCAGCCTTTCAACACTTCATGCTCTTTGGGTCTCCAGGATGGATCATGCAAGCTGAGCATCTGAGCTCTTTCTGAGGTCTAGTGACTCCCAAGGTTCTGGTTCACCCAGACAATTACTAATCACCCAAAGTCTCTCTGTGGATCCTCAATGGAAGCCCCTCTCCTGAAGCTGGAAAGATGGGGTTAAGGAGTGTCCCACCCAGCTGTTGCCAAAGGAATTACCAATACCAAGGAGTCATTCTACAGTTTGAAAGGTCTGTGGTTTGGTAGGCCAGTTAATGATGTGTGTGTGTGTGTGTGTGTGTGTGTGTGTGTGTGTGTGTGTGTGTGTGTGTTCAGGCTATGACTATATTTTCATTTCTTTATATTTTGTTTTGATTTTGCTTGCTTGTAGAGGAGGTCTTAGGAAGACTGTGAACAGAATGGGATAACAATGCATTGTGAAGGAGGAGATTTTGATGGCATTTTCCCAAAACATTTGCTTTAATGGTAAGAAAAGACTGCATAGGCTATTTCATCATGGGAATGAAAAATCCTGAGGTTCCAAACTTTAGGAAGCATCACACAATGGTGCTGAGCACGGTTCTCCTGGGAAATGCTTCAGTGACTGTGCGTTTCCTCTGGGGCTTCCTGTCATGACAGCTTTGTATCTCTAACATGAAAGGATGGGTAAAAGTGAAATGAGCATCAGTGGAGTTGATAACGAAATGTTCAATTTTTCTCATCCTGGACTCTTAACACTTGCTCAAGAAATGTGAACTGGGAGTAGGTTTGAGTCAAGCACTATTTTAGGAGTTGCAACACACAGTAGACAAAGCAAATAAAATCCATGCTTTTTGAGGGAGACTGTGTGTGTGTGTGTGTGTGTGTGTGTGTGTGTGTGTGTGTGTGTGTGTGCGTGCGCACATGTGTGCGCGCACGCTCGCACATATAAATATTGCATTAATAGAACTTTTGGCAAGGTCAGAATTTTGGCTAAAACTAAGAACTTCTGTGTGTGGGTCTTGAACATATATTTCAGATTTCATAAAGTAATTAGGTTGCCCTTTAACATTTGCTTTAAACTTTCCACCTCAATTTTTAATGAGATTACAGTCTCTTCACAGCTTGATAAGTATAGGCACCAGACAAAGAAATGAAATCATGACCTGCGAGTTAGATCGTTCCAGAAAGTGTGACTTTTCAAAACTCAAAATCAAGTTTAATAATATGGCTTGAAACAATTTCTAAAGTCTGTTTACGTTTGTGAGAAAATCATTCTTAGTAAAAGTTAATAAAGAAAAAAAATTCCCAATGTTAATTCTGTTGTTGATCCTTGGTCTCAAAAACAATTGCTTGTGTTTTGGAGTTGACTTTTGATCAACAGACAGACAAATGCTTGGATGTAGGTGTCTTTTAATTTGATAATATATTGCTCTTAGATGAAATGAAATAAAAAACAAAGGATTATAACAAATGCCATATTAAGGAAATGGTATCTATAGCAACATAAGATGAAAGTGCATTTCTTGAAACCTCCAAGCTCCCTGAAATATTTTTTAGAGAGAAGCCTCTGTGCAGCTAAAAAATTGTTTGCCATTTCAAAGGATGTACTGAAGTATATCTGGTTTATGTCATGGCCAATCGTCATGGTTAACTTGACAGGATTTGGGTCCACTTAGGGGATGAGTCCCTAGGCGAGTCTGTATGGGCTTTCAAAATGGTTTAAAACAATGTGGAAAGACTCACCCTGAATTTGGGGAACACTCTCCCATAGGCTAAGGTTCTAGAGTGAATACAAAGGAGGAATCAGCATTCTTTGATCCTAATTATGGATGTATTGTACCCAGCCACCTTACATTCCTGCTAACATGCCTTCCTGCCACAGCGGACTGTGCTCTCAAACCGTTCTTTCCTTAGTTGCTTTTCTCCAGTATTTTGTTACAGCAAGTAGAAAACTAAGGGACACAGGAAGCATTCTGTTCTATACCCCTGGAGTGATCCAGTCATGGAGCATTACTCTCAAGAGGCAAATCAGAAGTATCAACAGCCTAAGTAGAACTCAGGCTATGAGGATCACATATTGAAGATGACACAAAAATTTACAAAACTACCCTCTATTTATTTTGTGGTCTCTGGAAAGTGTTTCTACAATTTCTCTCATCAACCTACCTCATTGAAAAACATTTCTTCATTTTTACTAATTGCTTTTTAATGTCTGGTGTGATCCATCATGTTCGTTCTTAGTTTTCTCTGTTCTCAGAGGAAAGGATAAAATATTCAATTGTAATTCTGTACAAAATCCTTCATAAGCTGTAAATTCTGAAAATCCTTATGCCACAATGAGACCACTTTAGTTGTTGACTTCACACACATACAACCCATGCCATTACACCAAGACTTTAAGAGCATAAAGTATAATCACAAGGCAAATAATAAATGGGAAAATGGACCCAAGTTATAAAAGAATCAGATATATAATCTATAAGAAGTACTAATTTCACTGGTGGCTAGTAGCCTTTCTATGATTTGAAGTGAGCTCCCTGTCTGGCAGTGCAAAGATAACAAATATGATAAGTTACTTATATACTGATTTTTAAAATCTGAAAATAAAAAATGAGCATGGTGTTTTCTATAGATACGTTTTTTTCTCATTTAAATTCTAGAACTCTTTTTCACAGAGGGTGAGATAAATTATATCATGAGTACCATCCAACATGATGAAGCATATTCCAATCAGTTAATGAATCAACTCCATAAAAGCCCAAGACTGATATTAAAGCTCAATTTAATGCAGGCAGTTCAACAGGAATCAGATCCTTAAAATATGAATTCATGGCACAAAATATGATTAACCAAACATGATTACCTCTGTGTTCTCTCAAATTACTCTTGTGCAAGCATTAGAAGTTTCTGTATACCTGACAGTTTTAGTTTGTCAGGAGAAAATCTCAGATAATTTTTTTAGTAACCCTGATTGGCTTTATATGTGCTGGAACTTAAAGCAACTAAGAGGATGACCTGTTCCCTGGAAAGGTAAGGCTTCAAACCAGTGTTGGTCCTCCTTGTGTCAGCCACTGATCTGACAATAGGGGACAGCCCAGGCTTCAAGGTTTTCCTTAGAGAATAGCATGGGCTTGAATAGGGCTTGAACGACAGGACTGAATGGCACCACAGAACAGAAGAACAAGGTTAGGTGGGGGAATTTTCTTTAAATGTAGATTAAAAACTAACCAATTATTTTAGTGAATTCAGGCAAATATAAAAGCAATTCTTGCAGAGGTGTGGACAGGGAGAAAGGTGCAAGTGGGTAATAAAGACGGGCTTTAAGAAGCAATGTTTCCTAATTAGAACTTTCAAAAGAGAGCATTAGCACCAACTGGTCCCAAGATAGCTTTCCCTTCAGTTTCTGTTATAGGGTGTAGTAAAATCAGTTATTTCATATTTTCCTTATAATTTAATCTCTTTTTTAATTCAGCTCTCTTAATCTTTCATTTCTTGGAACAATATGGATAATCACTTGCCAATACAATTTTAATGTAAATACTCAAAATGCCAGGCAAAGCTGGGTTAGACAGTGGAGACCCGCCCTACTATTGCTATGCTCCAAAGGTGCCCACTGAGTTACCCAGTTTATTTATTCTTGTTAGGAACTCATTGCTTGCAATCATCAAGCAAGCAAGTACTCAAGGCTCTGAAATTTATTTTGCATCAATCCATTTATAATTTCAAAGGTGAAAAAAGACAGTCATTTCCTTTTATCTTGTCATTGGTATTTGGAGCTTGTATGATTATTTACTTTCCAACCTCCATGGAGGTAGGGAGTTTAAAGCAAGGGAGGGGTCTTTGATGATTTTGATTTTGGAGAACTGAGTGACCAGGATGAAGGTCAGCAGTTTATCACATTGGTGCATTCCAACTTAAACTTCTACAGAGGGAAATAGAATTTGTTTAACAAATAGCATGTTAGGAAAACAGTGACAATGAAGTTGACCTTTTGACATATCAAAGGGGCTTTACTAAATGCATTGTGGGTATGTTTCAATGATAAAGAAAATAAGGCACACAACACAGCTTTTTGATCTTCTGGTCTGTTGGGTTATCCAGGGAAGGGTCAAAAGTTTCAGATATCAGTTAAACTGTGTGTCTACTAAATGAGGGGATTTTCTACATATAATTTGCATATTGAGTGATCTGGTTAAAATAATATGGAGTTAAGCAACACAGAAGATACTTCTACTGTGATTTTTTTATACAATTGTAAATCAACAGAAATATTTCTAATCTACTTCACAAAGTAAAATAAGATGTTCTAAGTTGTGTGTTTCTTTATTAAAAACATGACATTTGTCAGGATCCCTGTGAGGATTCAGTTTATTTAGAAATAATAAAGCTGAAAAGGTAATTGAATCAGACTAATGTGAAACACAAGAGAACATGTTTGTGTTTCGAGCAGCATTGTGAATGTTTGGGGTAGAGGTAGTTCTCTAGGATATGACAAGGGCTCAGCACACCAAGGTCTTCTTGTTGGCCACAGGGCTTTCAGTGCCAGTGAGGGCACAAAACAACAGCCCAGATTCCTCTTTACTAAAAGAGGCAGGGGAGAAACTCCCAAACTCCTTCCTTTCTGAAAATCCCATTTGAGGAAATGGGCTAGCCCTGGATTAAAAGTAAAGTCTAGAGTCCGATATCTCTATGTTTCCCCTGTGAGGACATTATAGAGAAATGGTGTTGGAAGCTACAGAAATCCTGATGCTCCAAATCAGAAAATTGAGTGTCTATGATCCAGGTAGCTACTAACGGTAGAAGCCTAAATTCTTACTGCTATAAATCAAAAGTATGCAAGCCACCAACTAGATCCTCACAGTTTTCTAAAACATGGGTTATTTGGTTGTTTTTATTTTGGAAACATTTTTTGAATGTTGAAATTTCTTTTAATTGAAAATAGATTTTTTTCATACACTATATTATGATTTCAGTTTTCCTTCCCTCTTCCCACTTCCCCCAACCCAGCTCCTTTCCATCTCTTCCACCATCCGGATCCACATCCTTTCTGTCCCTTCTTAGAAAACAAACAGGCAACTGAGAAAATAGTAAAATAGAATACAAGGAAACAAAATAAATAGGAATGGGACAAAGCAACCAAACAAGGAAAAGAGCCAAAAAAAAAAAAAAAAAAGCACAAGACACACATAGAGATACAGACATAGACATTTGTACACACAGGAATCCCAGAAAAAGACATAACCAGAATCCATAATATATATGCAATGGACATGTAAGGTTAAAAAATGCCCTGACATTGTTATGAGACAAAGAACCAGGTCATTGAGTTGGTTTTGTGTTGGTCATCGACTTCTGGGCATAGGGACCTATTCTTGAGAGTGGTTGGTATTCCCAGTGAGACTCTTGGAGAAAACTATTGTTTTCATTTCAGTTGATCATCAATTGGAAACAGCTTCTGGGTTAGGGATGGGGACATGTGTCTCCTTGCCCTTTTAGCTCTAAGACCCCATGTGGTGCAGACCTATGCAGGCCCTGTGCATGCTGTTGCCTCAGTCTCTGAGTTCATGTGTATACCAGTGCTACTGTGTCTAGAAAGCTTGATTGGTTGGTGTCCCTGTCCCCTCTGGCTCTCACACTCTTTCCACCACCACTTTTGCATAGTTCCCTGCACTGGGGGCAGGGCTTGATGGAGACATCACTTTTTTGACTGAGTGTCCCACTGTCTTTTACTCTCTGCTTATTTTCCATCTTGGTTTTATCGTTTTTCTTGCCTTAGCTCCACAAGAGGCTGTGGAAGAATTGCTCAATTCTTGTTTTCCCTGCAGCTACTTAGGCCATTTCTTATGCAGCCTCATTTTTCTTCTGGGCCTGTCTTTAGTAGAAGACTTTCCCCATCTCCATCCTTACCAAGAGCTAGGAAAGGTAGGTTCTGGCTCTGCTCTGCAGGCCCCCATTTCCTCTGTTAGATGGCAGAGCTGAGCAGAACATTGGATTCTGTCCTAGTATCTAGAGTTGAGTGGACAACTGCTAGAGCCTGGGAATAGATCTCCATATCTGAAATAGGCACAGCTCCTTTCCTAGTTTTACTGCCATAGGTTGGTGTGGAATCCTTGGGGCTATGTACAATGTGCCGTGTCTGTGAGCAGTGTGGAGAGTGGGAAGAGGGAACCATGAGTAGAAAGAAAACAGGGACTCTGGCAGGTGTGGCTAAATAGACCAGTCCTGAGCTTACATGGCTTCTGTGCTATGCTTCCCGGAAGTGATACAGTCTCTATTCATTTATGATGTCTTAATAGAGTTTCTTGTTATTTGATGCTATCAATAACCAAGGAGATTAATATATGACCTAATCTAGGGCATGGCACTACCTTCCTCACAGCAAATCATATAATAAATGATATCTATTAGGCTTTCCATGTTGTCATTCTCTTATTTCTAGCAATTTATCTCTTAATTGCTGTCCTGTTGCCTTGGTTTTCTTCTGTCGCCTTTCTTTTGAAAACCTAGGATGATTTCTTACTGACCTCCACTCCCCAGTCTCCATCCATCCAGCAGACTCAACTTTTTCCCCAGTAAAGGACCAATGTCCTGCCATTCTTTCTCTCAAATTCTTTTATGTATGTGTACTGTTGGGAAATGTGAGCAAAGTTCAAACCTCTTCATGGTGTAAAAGATGCTATATGATCTACAACTAGTCAAGTTTCCTATCATAAAATTTTCTTTTTAGACACTCTTTAACTGGCTCTTACTCACCTTTCAGGATCCAGCCAAAAGAAAGAATGCTGGCTGGCTTGTGTGGCTAGCTGACAACCCTCTCTCCATGGCACTTCAGTGCCTTGTAGATAACTATACCAGTATCTATCTCAGGATAGTCTTTGTAACTCCATTTCTTTACCAATCCACAAACTCCCTGAGTGCAGGGCTCATGCTTTGTTTATTTTCAAGTCGCAGAACTCTATTCATGTCCTAACATTAGGGGGAATGTGTACTAGCCATGGGCACTTTTGCCCCGCCCCCTCTCTATAAACAGTATAGTGAGAAAGGTACCCTGTATCTCCGTGGCCTGCACCTAGAGCTAACAATGCTGTCATGGCACGTTGAGATCAATAAGACAATAATCAGGGTCCTATCAAAGAGATTAGAGTAAATTGTCCTTTTTTTATTTGTACTTGTTTTGAAAAAATCATTCAGGAGTTATTGATAAATGGTCTCTTAGAAGTCATAAATTGTGCTAAATAATGATCAAAGTATGAGTTGTTCGATAGTTCAATCCATAAAGGAGCAGTGACTGTGTGTCTACTTCATGCCTAGGATTTTTGCTTTGTATCCTTTTCTAGAAGGTTAAGTGACTGTATTTCCTTGTGAATTCTTTTTGAGAAATATATAAAATAAATACAAGATCCAATGATCCAAAGGTCAAGACAATGTAATTTTCCTTCCCATTTACAAGGAGAAAATATGATTTAGGTTAAGGGGGTACCACAGTGCCCATAGGAATATGGCAGCCTTGATCTATGCTCTCTTTATGTGGAAATAATTTATGACTTTCTCTGTAATTTACAAATGGATTCATTACAGGACCCTCTGGGCATATGTGCTCTGAATTAGTTAAAGGTCTGATCCAATGACTGTATTGATAGCAAAGTCAAGTAAGGAAAAGAGATTCTATAGAAGAAATTCCTTTGTGTATGTCCTTCGGAGACCCTGTTTAGACCTAGACAAGCAGAAGGTAGGTGGGTATTGGATGTATAAGCAATGTACTGAATTTCAGAACTGCTTATTTATTACTTGGAAAAGCCACTTAGACATTTAGATACTAGCTTCTTTCCATATGTAAAAATGATGACAAATGGCCTCGATCAGGGATGTATTTTTTTTCAGATTTTTTTTATTTGAATTAGAAACAAGATTATTTTACATGACAATCCCAGTTCCCTTCTCCCTTCTAAAACCCTACCTATCATATATCATTTCTTCTCCTCCTGGATGGTGAGGCCTTCCATAGGGTGTCATCAGAGTCTATCGTATCCTTTCGGATAGGACCTAGGCCCGCCCCTGTGTGTCTTGGCTCAGGGAGTATTCCTCTATGTGGAATGGGTTCCCAAAGTCCACACCTATGCTAGGGAGAAGTACTGAACTACTACAGGAGGTCCCATAGATTTCTGAGGTTTCCTCACTGAAACCCATGTTCCTCGGAGCTGGATCAGTCCCATGCTGGTATCCTAGCTATCAGTCTGGGGAGCAAGGGTTCCCTGATGTTCAGGTCATCTGTTTCTGTGGGTTTCACCAGCCTGGTCTGGACTCCTTTGCTCTTCACTTGTCCTTCTCTGCATCTGGATTCCAGTTCAGTTCAGTGATTAGTTGTGGGTGTCTGCTTCTACTCCACCAGCTGCTGGATGAGGGCTATTGGGTGGCATATAAGTCAGTCATCAATCTCAGGGGAGGGCATTTAAGGTAGCCACTCCTCTGTTGCGTAGATTGTTAGCTGGTTTCATCTTTGTAGATCTCTAGACGTTTCCCTAGTGCCTGATTTCTCTGAAAGCCTAAAATGTCTCCCTCTATTATGGTATCTCCATTCTTTTTTGTCTTCTATTCTTTGCCTGACTCAACCTTTCTGTTCCCTCATGTCCTCTGCACCCCTCCTCTTCTCCCCTTCTCATTCTCCTAGCTCCCTCTGCCCTCTTCCCGTGCTCCCAATTTGCTCAGGGGATCTTGACCCTTTTCCCTTCTCCAGGAGACCATGTATGTCTCTCTCAGGGTCCTCCTTGTTTACTAGCTTCTCTGGCAGTGTGGATTGTAGGCTGGTAATCCTTTACTCCATGTCTAAAATCTGAATATGAGTGAGTACATACCATTTTGTCTTTTTGTGATTGGGTTACCTCGCTCAGAATGGTTTCTTCTAGTTCCATCCATTTTCCTGCAAATTTCAAGATTCCATTGTTTTTTGCAGGGATGTATTTTGATTAAGATAAAGACTGTATACACACACACACACACACACACACACACACACACACACATATATATATACAAGTATATACATATACATATATGTATATATGAGTATATATATACTCTATGTATAACAAAACCATATAGGATCATCCATTGGTGAGTATGGGCTCCAGAACAGGGCTATCTGGTTATGACTCCTGTTACAACTAGCTGTGTGGCACTGGCTGGGTTTCTTACCCCTGCTGTGCTTTGTTTTTCCATGTGTGTGTGTATGTGTAGTTGATGATAATGCCCATCCATAGTGTTGTTGTGAACGTGAAAAGCGCCGATGTTTATGAAACACTTAGGATGCTGCCCAGCACGCAGGAATGCATTGTAAGTGTTTGGTGGATAAACAGTAATTTGTATTCAACTCTTGAAGCAGTGCCAGTAAACGGATTTGAAGTAGATCTCCTTGAATTTATGCCACATCTCCATAAAAGGGCAACCAGGAGGAAATAAATAATACAAGTAGGAAAAAGTGAAAGCACCTTGTTTAAGAACTTAATTAGGTCAACACAGGCCATTATCGGAACGCTTCAGCTGAGCATTTTTTCCCTCAATTGTAGCCAAGGGACCATCAATTAGAAGGAGGGAAATTCATTATTTTAATCAACAAGGAATGACACTAGTCAAAAAAGGGAAGGAAAGGCTGATGGGACGAGCTGGCCAGGCTCTGTCCTCCAGTAGAGATTTGATACCTTTTGGTGGGGGGGCATGAGGAGATGGTGCAGTCATTTGTGTTTTCCTTTGTTTGTATTGTTTTGTTTTGGCTTTTTTTTTCAAAATGGGAGAAATGCCTGTTCTATCAAGGTCATAACCTGATGTCTGAGAGGCAGTTTGTGCTTATGTAGGGTGTAGCTTTGATTCAAAGATGAATGGGGTGGGATTGGATGACTAGTCCGAGTCATCTGTTAGAGATTCAGACAAGACTCAGTTGGAGAGCTCTCTCCTTCTCTTCAGAGAAGCAGATTCACAGTGTGACACCCTGAGCACACTATGCGGGACACAGAATTCAAAACTCAACGATGTTCCTCGTTGACAGCAATGGAGAGGACTCCATACTGAACAAGTCTGCCTGCAGGAAAAGAAGCCAACAAGTCTATTGAGACCATCTTGGGTGAGACTGGTGTTCTCAGAAAGTGTGTGTGTGTGTCTGGCTGATCCTTGTAAGATGAACAGGAGCCACACTGACCTAAGATCATCAAGACTAGCAATAGAGTGTGACTCTGGGACATGCCAGTGAGATGACGAATATCCCACAGAATCTTCTCAGATTGGGGGTACCAAATAAAACATGGGGTTGAAAAAGCCTCTCTGCTTCACCAGTCTCTTTATTTGTTGCTCTTCTCTAGAGACTTTCAAAGTATTTGTCTGTCTTTGAGCCACTTGTATGTCCTTGTGCAATATACAGAAAACAAAGGGAGCCGGTGGAAGTGTAATGCATCTGCCTCCTTCAACCCTGTTATGATTTGTTCAACCCAGATGACATTTCTTAAGGGACCTGGGTCCATACTTTACAGCTAATGACCACAAGGTGCAAAGAGGTTGTTGACCATGATGGATCTGAGAGCTATAGCGGAGTAGACAGACAGACAAGTCCTCTTCCCCAGCATGTACAAAGGAAAGTAAGTGTCCTTTTGTGTTGGTGTAATAATATTTACAACCCAATAGTGAATGTATCAGTTTGCTTTGTAGTCTCCTTTCAATATTGTTATTATTGTAAACTTTCCTATCATAATTTTGTAGAGCTCTATAAACCTACCATCTTTAGCCTGTGGGTCTCAGACACATTTCAAAAGCACTACTGAATCTAGTCCTTAAAACAAACCCATTGAGGAAATATTATGACTTTTTTGTTGTATTTTGAGACAGGTTTCTCTGTGTAATAGCCCTTGCTGTCCTAGAACTCTCTTTGTAGACCAGGCTGGCCTCAAACTCACAGAGATCCTCCTACCTCTGTCTCCCAAGTGCTGGGATTAATGGTGTGCACCACATGAAAACCAAGACTAGAGAGGTTAGGAATGTACAATTAATCAATATAGTTCAGATAGAGACAGAGGCAGATTAATGTCACAAAGTCTGACTCCTGGACCTGTGTTCCTTACTATCTACATTCTTGTTTTTATCAGGTGCAGGACCACCACCAGGAGTAGATTACATGGAAAAGCCATCTAATTTTTCCAAGGCTGTACAAAGAGAGGAGAGAGGGGGAGACAGACAGACAGACAGGCAGGCAGGCAGACACTTGCGGGCGTACATACATACATACACACACACACACACACACACACACACATACACACTGGAGAGAGAGAGAGAGAGAGAGAGAGAGAGAGAGAGAGAGAGAGAGAGAGAGAGAGAGAGAGAGAGAGAGAGAGAGAATTGGTACAGTGACCTGTCACCTGGTCTATCAGATTGACTAAGAGTTAAATGAATTGTGGAACATGTGAGCCAATAGCTCCACCAATCTTTAAAATGTGAGAAAAGCCTTCAGCCTGGAGGAAATTGAAGGAGTCCTTACAGAATGAGAGATTTGTTTCTGAAGAGGCCAAATGCTATTTCACATTGTCTGAGCCCTTTGAATCTGGAGGTGGCAAGGGAAACTTTCTCTCTCTGCCTAGGAAATAGACACAGGCATATGGAGTGGGCTGGACCAACAGGAATGCAGTCACGAACTAGAATTCACTTTTCTCACATTTTGCACCAGATCTGTTCTGTCTTCCTCTCCCCTGGCCATTATCTTGTGTACATTCCATAGATTTTCTTGCCTGCCTTGCAGCATTAGAAAGTCTTATTTGATATTATTAAAAATTCAAGTGCCATCTAAATAAAAATTGCAACTTCTCAATAGGTTTAAGGAAACTGTATCCCAGCTCAGGCCATGGATGCAGTGATGAGGGGTGGCTGTATCTTTGTCATCACTCCCTCACTTACTCCAGACACTCCCCTCTCCCTGCACCCACTCTGTGCTGTCTCTGCCTTGTGAGAAGGAACAGAGAGATGCAAGGAAGAGAACGATCACACCTGGGCAGATGGAGTAGGATGTAGCATCAATATTATTAGTTCTTGGACCTTTGGCTCAAGGGTAGGTTTGCAGTTTTATTGGGCCTCTGCCACCATTCCACCTATATCTGCAGGATCCTCCTGCACAGTCGTCATTGCTGACACACATGGTGCTTTCTCCAGTGGGCATTCTCAGCTCCTGGGCTTTCCTTAAGGGAGGCCTCTAAGAAAATGGTTCATTGAAAATGGTTCCATTTTGGCAACTTCTATCAATGTGCCTTGTGTTGCTCTGGGTGATGGGTAACTTAACTAACTCTGCCTTACAATGACATGTCCTGATGTACCGAAGAACACTTCTCTGTTTATGATGGGACCTGAGTTCCTCATATGTCAGCTTTTAGGCTATAGTGGAGACTTAAGACAGTAAGGGCAAGTCCTATGAATCTCTTGTTATTTCAAGAGAAATACAATTAGATGACATCTTTTTTTCTTTGATCTGTCTCGTAGACCTTAGCCTCTAACAGTAGTATTAGGGCCATTTTTTCTGATCTTCTCTATTCAACCTGTCCACTACTGACAAAGATTTTGGGTGTCCTGGTTTGTGGCTCTAATCATCAACAGATATGGCTTTGTTGTTTTTGTTTGTTTTGAGAACTTTCTAGGACACTTACTTCCTGATACATGATACAGACTTTCTCCATGTGCTTCAGGTAACCCACAAGGACAGCATGGCCGAATCACTCACCAACCAAGAATGCCCTTGGTTCTAGTCAAAATCTAAAGCAGTGATCCTCTTTCAGTTATTGAACACATGCACACATGAAAGCTCTCTGTCTCTCTCTCTCTCTCTTTCTCTTTCTCTCTCTCACACACACACAGAGAAAGAGAGCGGGAGAGAGAGAGAGAGAGAGAGAGAGAGAGAGAGAGAGAGAGAGAGAGAGAGAGAAAGAGAGAGCATTTTGAGGCTCATGCTAAACTACTTAACTCGGAGTCTCTGGGCCTGAGAATTGGCTTTGTCCAGTGTCCCTAACTTCTTGATATTTCTAAATGCACTCATGGCTACAAGCCATTCCCTGCTTACTTTGTCTGGGTTATCTATAAGAATTGTGATTGCTAAGAAAATAGACAAAAGGTTTTGAAGAAGAAGTGCCAGTAGATATATTCATACCATTAAAAAGAAGTAACCCAACATAAAACTCATATTTCCCTAACAACCATTGTAGTCTGTGTACCCCTATGTGCTAATATACCTGACAAAGGAATGGAGGTGCATTTAATTATATTTATTAGTGCTTGTCACTTATCTTACTTCAAATTAACATTTAACTTATTAAAGTACTTATTATAACATACAAGGAAGAAAAAAATAGAAGGAATAATTTCTGGCAAGGGCCTGAAGTCATATTATTAAATCTGCCCTGAACAAGGATAATAGCATGCAGCCAGTGTAGACAATGAACCCATGCTAACACAGCCCCATTCTCTTACAGAGAATCAAATGATGTCATTTAAAAACTGACCTGCTGCTTCTCTTGTGCGTGTTGTCTTACCCTCATGGCAGTTTTGTAAGTGGGCGATGTTATTCTTATGCTACAGGTGAAGACCCAGATATTCTTTGCAGGGAAAAGCCTACCCAAGGTTGGAGCTCAAACCCAGTTTCAAAAACTGTCCTCATTTTACCACTCTGTACTTACAGGAAAGATCTGGGTTCAAGATTTCTTTTGTGATTTCAGCTCCTGCACATTTGGGTAGGAAGCAGGCCTGTCATGTGTATCTGTATTACTTTAACAGCTGCAGCCATTCCGAAACGCTGACTGTTGGGAATGATTGGAAATGACCAGTGGAGATTGATTTCAACACAGCACCCCGGAATCAATGGCTCTTGTGGATTTGAACAGTTAAAAGTTTACTGATACAAAATTGGAAATGTAGTTGTTGGAAGAGCCCTAATGGTGAACACAGTATTGTTAGCCTTCAGAGAGGGCTGCAGACATCTCTCATTTGACTTCATGAACAATAATCAGACTATAAATGGATGCTGCTTCCCAAAGCAGAAGCTTCCCAGCAGCAGGGAATTGGAGTTTGACTGACTACTGCACTCATAAGGATATCCCTACACGAATAATTCTAGATGCACACTATTGTTAAACGCCCAGTGAAGCATGGCATTCAGGGATTCTATGTGTTTTGCTATAATCAGCTATATGATTAATCCCAATGATAAATCACTAAATGAAATATCATTAATACAGACCCATCAAGGCTCCCACCATTGAAAATGATACTGTTCTTTTGAGTCTCAGAATGGACATGGTTTTGCTACCCTGAAGCCTGGAGATTATATAATTTTTTTTCTTTTTCTAGGAACCCTAAAGTGGATCATTTCTAGGAGGTTTTTGTGAAATCTAACAACAAGGAATAAGGATGAATAAAAGCTAAAAGTTGCCATTTGGAGAGGACAGTACGCAGAGCCCTTTAAGGGGCCTGCTTCTTTGTGAGTTCTCTATGGTAGCTTTTGTGTCTGGCATTCTTCTCCGATTTGCATTTCTAATTGCCACTACCTTCCTGGCCTTTGCCTTGTATTTCTTACTCGTGTCCAGGCTCTGAGTCCCCCTTTGACTGCTTGGCTACAGAATTTTTTACCTTGGTTTATCTTGCAGCAAGTGGTAAATGTTACTGAAGGCAAAGTTTGTACTTACTTCTAGTTAACTTCAGTTATATAATGTTTTAAAGCCCTGGCCTCCCATGGCCACTAATAATTATTGACCCTGTGGTATATATCAGAAGTATACCATAAATGATCATGCAGAGTATTAAACAAACACAGTTTTAGCACATTTTATACCACTGTAGTACCTTTAAGTATGTATTTTAAAACTGGCTTAACTTTATATGGAAAAACACAAACTATTGTAAGAATGTGGAATCTTTATTCATTCTCAGAAGTAACTATATACTGATGGAATGGTCCTTATTCGAATACACAAAATTTGAAATATTCTAAACTCAAAAACCTTTGGATTCCAGTGGGATTCTATAAATGTCTGACCTCTTGTGACTGGTCCTAGTCAAAGCAGAAAATACTGCATAAATCATTTTCAGTCTGCGTGAGTAAGGTATCTATGTAGCAGATGAATACCATGCTTAGACTAGGGTCCTCTTCCAAACATGACTCATTATGTAAGCTCATTTTATATAAGCAAATTTTCCCAAATCACTGAAATCCAAACATGCTGGTTTTAAGCACTTTGGGTTAGAGATACATGACCTCATCCAGATTATGGCCCCTTCTTATTGTTAAGAATGAGACTGACATTGCTATAATTGAGTACATAACTTTATACAGTGCTTAGAATATTATACGATCTCTTCTGTAACGCAATATTGTTTTACCTTGGCTTTTACAGTACTTACACAGTGTAAAAGTTTATCATTTTTATTGGCAGAGAGTGTTTCTTTTTCATATTGAAGTTCTAAAGTTTGCTTAATCACTCCCTAATTGTTGAGCATTTGGGTTGTTTCCAGTTGTGTGTGATTACAAATAGGGTGGCTATAAACATCTTTGTTCAAGTAGGCTTAAATGTTGCTGCTTTTGATAATTCCCCAAGGTGGGAATGATTAGCTCAAGGGGCACGATCACTTTATTGAGCTCTTGCAGTGCCAGAATGCTCTCTAAAAATAACATCCTAATTAACAGTGTCACTGTTAATGAAGAGGGCACCTGGGCATCTCTCTCTCTCTCTCTGCCTCTCTTTGTCTCTCTTTTAACCTCTAAGAATAGTTGTACTATTAAGAGAAAAGTGACATGGCTTTGGATGTCAATAGGCCACCTCTTCTATTAGAGCTTGTCTACAGATAACCAAGCATGTCATGAATACTGCAATGTAAAGGAATTTATCTCCTGGCAGTAGACATTCTAGGCAGCATGGCATACTGCTCATAGTGTCTCTGATTGTGGATTTGGGCTGATTTGTGGGGATTTGGTACAGTGAGGATCATTAAATAGACAGAGTCAAGGGGCAATGGTTTGGAAGTAAGATGGCTTGGAATTCTCCAGGTATCTGCAGCTCCAAATTCCTCAGCACCATCTGCTCCATACTCATTTATAGACTTCTCTCTTGTTTCCTCCCTACATCTTGCCAGTGTTGCCCCTGCAAATGACCATGTTTATTTCTATTGTGTGTAGCCATTAGCCCTGGCTTCTGCCAGAGGTTATTAGCCTGGAAAAAGTGCTTTTAAATCTAATGAGGTGGGTGGTTTCCTAAAGAAAGAGAAACTTAATGACCTCAGCACCTTCTCTAAATTATATTTCACAAGACTAAGAAGAGCCAAAAGGGCACATGGTCTCTGACCTCTCTTCTTGTGTTCTCTCTCTCTCTCCTCTCTCTCTCTCTCTCTCTCTCTCTCTCTCTCTCTCTCTCTCTCTCTCTTTCTTTCTCTCTCTCTCTCTCTCTCCAGACAATCAATATGGTCAGGATCAGCATTTCCTTCCCCTTCCTACTCCATGATATGTAGTCACCTTGTCCCTTCTTATTATTTACTCTTAAAGATATCAACTCTGTCGGGGACAAGAAAATAAATTCCCAACTAACTTCAGGGTAAGAGAATGTGTGGGAAATGACTGTACTTTTTCCCACTTCGGATTCTAGAAAAATAACTCCCACTCTGCGGGGGGGGGAAGCATTACACAGTGACTCAGAGTCAGGCGTCAGGTAGAGGTGGGAAGGGACTATAATGGATCTTGCACCTCACTTGGCTCAAGGAAATAATAATTACAGGGCGCCTCAGCTTCTACCATCTCCTCTCTCACCATCATCAGTTTTAGCTGACACGAAGATAAGTAGAAAAATATCCCCTGGTGTGCCATAAACATTTGGCATTTTTTTCCTTCCGTGTACTCCTGTTGAGTTCCATGATTAAATCTCATTGAAAGAGGCATTCTTTTTTTATAGGCTCTTCATTCTTCCTAATCACTTCTGCTTTTGTTTCAAACTTTACTTGGCTGGTATGAAATCAGGAGCATTGTGGAAGGCAGAGTGTTCAATTTAAAATTGTCTGCCTTATTCCCCCATGAATAGAGAATTTGTAGCAGACAGCTTGCTTTCTTCTTCTCTGCCAAACTACCATGAATTAAGCATCCCACCACTCTGAGACCACTTATTTGGGAATGATAGCTTCCTGGTAATCAAATAAAGCATAGAGCCAGAAGCCATGTCTAGGATTTAACCTAAAATATGTATTTCTTTAATATAGTCTTATTGCTATCTCTATTTTAATGCTGAAATAATTTTATGAGTTTAAAAATAGCTTTCAAAGGAACATTGACAGAAAATACAATTGTGAATGTTCAGGAGGAATTCACAAACAATTCTATTGTTCTTTAGAAATTATATTTAGAAAAGCAATTGCTGAAAATCTTAACATGCATGCAAACTCTCTCCACAAGGAAGAGCATATCATTACCTGTTTTACTTATGGAACAATCAAGTTAAGTATACTACATCCATGTGAAGGAGAAAATACTTTTGTGCTACTGTCAAACTGAAAACTCTCAAGATTATTTTGCTTGAAAAGCTACAGTATGGTTCAGGGAGAGCACGTGAAATCTGGACCCATGGAATTATGAGTTGTAACTCATCTTATCTGATGAATCCTGGCATTTCACTTTCTCCACCTCTTCCTCCTCTCTCTCCTTTCTTCCTCCCCTTCATCTATCTGTCTGTCTGTCTATCTATCTATCTATCTATCTATCTATCTATCTATCTATCTATCTATCTTTGTTTCTTTCATTGATTTTTTCTCTCCCTCTTCTCCCTCTCTCCCTCCCTCTCTCTCTTTCTTTTTGGACAGGACCCTCAACTTGCTATATATCCTGACTTTGAATCCCTGATCCTTCTATCTATACCTATGAGGTGTTAGAATTATAGAAATGTGCTCCCATGTATGGTTTGACAGTTCTTGCTGTGTACTTAAGTGTCAAAAATTTGCAGTCTATTCTACTTGAGATCCATGCTCTTCCACTTAATGTCATGAGGAGATGCTAAATAAAGGCACCAGAGTCATCAATAAGTCCACCCCAGGTCCTCATCAGAATTCCCCAGTGACTCTTATTTGCCTGCTCTGCTATTATGCACTCATCCTTGCTTTTTGACTAGAGCCAGGAACTCTGTTAATGTCTTGGTGTGGTCCTTACCTTGGGATAACATAGAACACTCCATTCTAGTCTTAGCTTTCAGCTCTGACTTGGAACGATAGTTTCTGATCTTTTACATCCGGATTCTTTTATCACAACTATGGAAAAGAGGCAACGTACACCTTATGCAGACCAAAGAGTACAGACAGAACGAAACTAATCATGCTCTATTCGCTTCCAGAAATGAAGAAGGGATTACTAGAGTTTGAGGCTACATCTTTTAGGATATCCAGGTTCTTGGCATCATTATTTTTTTCCTGCTTGGTTCATGAAGCTTTGTATGCAGACACAGCTTTCAGTTAAATTGAGGACTGTATCCATATGGGTAATCTTCAAATTAAGAGTTTGGAGACAAATCTTGAGCTCTGGGAAAGATCTTATTCAAATAATACATTAGATTGAAGGGAGGGACACTGCATCTCTTAGGAGTTGTTAACTAAAATATTATTCTTTGCTTGATCTAAAGATTGGTGAGAAATCACTATATTTTGCCCGGTTTTGGAGCCCTGAATCCTAAAAATATTGAAAATATTTAGGAGGGATAAGATGCAGTTATCAATTATCACAAATCGGTAATAAGCCTTTTGCTTATTTATTTATGTATTTTTTGTGTGTACCTAAGGAATTTTTTTTGCCAAGCATGTGTTAGAATAGGTTAGCTCTAAGCTCTATCTAATATCGTATTTCTCTAATTTCAAATATATTTGAAAAGCTCTTCATTATTTAACTTGCTTTAAACTGGACAATTCACTGGATCAATACATCATTAGTTCTATACAACCATGACTATCATTGACTTCCAGATTATTCCCATCATTCTTGAAGGAAACTCTATACACATGAAGCTGTTGTTCCCAATTCTGTTCTCCTTTCAGCCCCTGTAAGTACTTCTGTTTCTGTGCTACCTATCTGAGTACGTTCTTGTGTGTTGGTTTCTTTCACTCAGCATAGTTTATTATGATGCCTTTGTGACTCAGCTGTCTTATGGCATGAGTCAACATTAGGCCTTCACATTCTATTTTCACACAGTGCTAGGAGGTCACCTCAGGGCTTCACACTTTTTAGGCAAGTTCTCTACCATTGAGCTACATCACTCACATGCTCATGTTTTTCAATAGCACACAACTCTTTAATTCTCCCCGACATGATTTGAAAAATAAATGCAAAACTAACAAAACCACAGAGTCATAATTGATATTTCTATGAAACTACACTAGTGTGGAACTTATACATTTAGCCAAAAGCTTCAGAATCCCTGCTTCCGTCATGTAACAGCTTCATAACATTGAGCCAATCATCATGGTGTTAAAAGGAAAAAAAGAGAGCCATACCCTGTTGGAGATATTCAACTTTGAAATTCTTTTTTTGTTTGTTTGTTTGTTTGAAAAAAACTTGCTCTCTATTATTCTTCAACTGTGTGATTCACATATGTGGATATAGTAATTTCTGAGTTACTCTGACATATTCTGTCGATGACTGTAGAGTGATACTTCACACACTGACTAAGCCGACCTGTTAGAAATAATAATACCCATAGAGCTGAAATCAAGTTGGGGTCCCTACCTGAAACCTTAGGAAGAATGATGTCTTGGGCTTCAGAAAGGTGGCAGTTTCTGTCAGGAAGCAATCCAGAGGACATCTGTACTCCTAACTTTATCATTTATGAGAACACAGGAGCACACCAAAAGGGCTGGGTTGGTGGCTCTGTCCTACATGAGAAACTGAGAGAGGAGGATAACAAGTTCCAAAGGTCTGCCTGAGCTACAAAATGAGTTCAAGGCTAGTCTTGGCAAGTTAGTAAGAGTCTGTCTTTAATTTTAAAAAAGTGGATAAGAGGATCAGGAGATGATATAGTTCAATGACATAGTGCCTGCCTGGTGGTTCAGACCCAAACCAGGTAAAAAGAGAAGGAAGGAAGGATGCAAGGGAATGAGGGAAGGAAGAGAAGAAGGAAGGACGGAGAAAAAGGAAGTCAGAGTACCTAAAGACTTTTTGGGTGGAATATGGTTGTTGCAATTGACTACTTATGTGGAAGTGCTGTGCAGTGGACGGCTATGCTTAGATGCCACCATAGTGGCTGCCTCCTCTTCATTAACACCTTTATTCAACTTTAGTGGCTGTAACCTAGCACAAACAACATGATCATCCAAGTGGATAGTTGAAAGCAGAACTTTTGCCCAGAGGAAATGGTAAGAGATTGTGGTTGGGCTCAGTGGTTAAGTTGGTCATGCTTAGAAATGGATAGACTATGGGATCTGATGACTCTCAAGCTCAGAGTCCAGTATCTCTCCATTTTGGAAGCTCTGATCTAAAACACCATGTGCTATGCATTATCCTCTATAAGTATAAGTCATTCAAGTATCCTTTAGACATAAAAGTCTGTCTGTAAAACCTTCTTTGAACTCCTAATTAACTATCAGGGGTACTTTTTACAATATTATGGAAGTCACACAGCAAAGAAAAAAAAACCTGTTGTATTATGTTTTCTTAAATCTGCTTGAAAATTGCCTGCAGCTCTTGATATATATAATAAAATCTTGACAGTTAGGAATCAAATGATTTTCCTAATGTTCTAATTGCTATTTTGAAATATACTTTAAAATAGGTTGACTGACTTAGGATATGTAAGTCAAAGGGACAACAAACGTGGTCAATCTTTTACTAGTTTTCCACAAGTCTCTGAACAAATGGTTATTACACTATCATCCAATGGTTACTCTAAAATTAGTAACAGTTGTAGTTTGAGCAGCACAGAGAGAACAATACAGTATATGGCACTTTAGTTCTTACTTCTCTTTTGGGTGGTGGCTTTCACAAGCAGACATTTGGAGCTGGCTCTGTCTGTTAAGCACTGAGCTGCAGAATCCTTGGACATACATAATGAGCAGAGTCTACAAATCACTAGATGCTCCAATTAATGCTCCATCAGAAAGCATGTCTTGGTTTGTATTTCAACAATCATTCTCAGTTAAGTGTCGATGATCAATAAATACAAAACAATGAAAGGTTATTGATCATGGCTAATTGCATCAGAAAACTGGGAAATTACTTGTGGATGCATATATTTCATTCAACTTAGAGCCATTCCAAAGTGGGAATGAATGCCATCTATTGTAGCAGGTAACTTAAGAAATCCATTGGCCTTAAAAATATTTACCACACTGAACATTTTACCGAGTCCTGATGAGCCTTTCATTCTCCCCAATCATGCAGTTCATTACATTCAGATTATATCTACATGCAAGTAATTCTAAGTGGTTCCAAATGTCTCTCTTCTGCTATAGGTTCTATTTTAAAAGACACTGAAAGCCTTGGGCACACAGTCTAAACATTTCATTCATTCAATGTGTGGGTGGAAAGGGGGAAATTGATGATGCAAAGATGTCTTTCCATTTGGCAATGCTTTCTTGAGTTCTCTGCTCTGTTCTTTCCATGGGGACCTAGTCCCCTTCTGATTTTGTGGCCAAAGACCCTGCACGTGATCCACAATTCTATTGTGAATTGTAGGAATTGCTGGGCATCATAGGAAAACCTGTTACATCTCCATCAGGACACAAAGAGAAGATGAGAGTGAAGACTGTAGCCCAGCAGACCCTATCTTCCTTTCTTCAGACCCTTTTCATCAACCACACAGCACTTTCTGAGTTAAGAAAAATGCATTGCTTAGATATTTTTATGAGCCTTTGCAGAATCTTCTGCTGAAGCATTTGCCACCTCCATGCACTTGCTCAGGCTGCTTTGCATAAATCAGCTTTCTTCCCACCCCCCCATGAGAAAATGTGGCCTAAAAAAAAAAAAAAAACACCACAAGACTTGGCTCCTTCAAAGGACATAAGTTGCTCATGCATCCTGTTTTCTCCAGATGCCACCACCAGGATAAAATAGCTGCAAATACATGTTATATCTTTTCTAATAAGTGCTAGTGGAAGGCTCCATGATTCCTCCTACCTGAATCCAGGACACATAGTAGAGGTTCCATGCCTCTACATAATTTATTTATTGATAGGGAGGAATTTTATTTATTTATTTTTGGTTTTATGAGACCAGGTTTCTCTGTGTGAAGCCCTGGCTGTCTTGGAAACTCACAGAGATCCACCCTGCCTCTGCCTCCCAAGTGCTGGGATTAAAGGTGTGCACCACCACCACCTGGCTTACAGGGAAGAATTTTAAATACTTCGAATTCACATGATTTAAAATAATCTAAAAACAGAAAATCCAAAATTGGACATATTTTAATAAGTCAGAAAGGTGAAACATGCGTGTATGAGGGGTGGGGAAGTATATGGCAAGCTGTGGGGAAACAAGAGAAAACAAGCATGGGGGCAATCATGGGAAGACGCAGAGGAAGAGAAAGGAGAAAATGACACAGAGATTAGACCCTAGAGGGTAGAAAATAAGATCAAAGTGAGGAAAGGAGTCAACCAATCCAGACCTGAGGAGGAAAGCCTTTGTGTCTTTTATTACCATGCAGGTGAAAATTTCCATCCACAGAAAGTCAGTATGACTTCAGTGGCAACTCTCTTGGGTATTCACTACATGCAAGGATATGGCATCAATGTCCGGAGGACCTGTTTGAGAACCACAGTCTTGGAAGCAGCTACTTGCTGCCATGAACTGTACTTAGCAATTAGTTTCGTTAAGCTGTTTTGGCATAAGGATAAAGACATGGTACATTGTTTATAGTTGAGGAATGATTGATTTTCCTGTCAACGTCCTATTTTGCAAGAATGCTATCACAATAAAAGACATTTTGCAATCAAGTATTATTTATTGGTTTACTGTCATTATTTATAGTGATCATTCATAATTTGCATATGGATAAGTGCTACACTTTTCCATTTAAAGATTACATATACAGTTATATGTTCATTTTATGTTTTTGTTATGATAAAAGCTCCTTAGAAATCCTGTTCCTTTCAGGCTCTGCACCTCAACAGGGCAACACAATAGAGTCAATTCTGTTAGTGCAGGTGTGGGTGAACCAAGCCCAAAGTTGTAAGCATAGGAGAGTTGTTCACATTTTACATCTGGTGGACCAACCTACAGCTTCCCAGATACAGACCCAAGGATATGATTGACCTGCCTCATCATCCACCCCATCTATGATCTGCTGGAGCACGTGACCTGCAGACTCAAAGCTGCAGGATCTCCACAGTACAGGACAACAACAGGATACCCAGGAGGAGCCCTAGTGAGGACCCAGCATCAGTAGGGTAGTAGAAGCCAGAGGACTCAATCCAGTCCAATGACGTTTTGCAATGAGCACTTGCAAATAAAGATATATGGACAATGGGGTTCATGGTGTGACTCACCGTGTCACCCTGCAACTTCCATGATGAGATTTTTAGGTTTTTCCTTTCTTTTCTGTTCCCTTTTTCTCTTTAATTTTGTTTTATTTGGGAAGTGTGTAGGGGTGGAGGGCAGATTTGAAGGGACAAGGAAATAAATGAGATCAAGATATATGATTTAAAAGACACACAAAGAAAGAAAGAAAGGATGAAAGGAATCCTGCAATTCTCAAACCCTATTAAATAATGGAACTGTATATTTTTATTTTTGAGTTGATTCTAATATGTTATTTTTCCCTTACAGTCCTGGGGACTGAACCCAGGGCCTGTGCCTGTTAGGCAAGTGCTCTAATGCTGAGCCTCACAACAGCTCTGGTAGCTTCTTGATTCTCAGAGAAGTTGAATGGTGACTTTGTCTCTTATTCTGATTTTCTAACGGTACCTTGTGGGGTATCTGACATGGATTATGACTAGCCTAGGATTTGGAGGTTTTTGGTCTATTCTGCTTTTATGAAACCAAGCTCTAGTTATATACACGCAAGTAGGAGGAATGATTCATGGAAGTGGAAAGCAACACCAAAGGATGAGTTTTTATACAACTCTTTTCTCCCCACCAAAAAAAAAAGAAAAAGAAAAGAAAAGCACAAAGTGAACAGCTCTAAAAGGCACTTACAAAGCTTTCTAAATGTCATTTCCAGTTCTCTTATTATCCAAGTCATATCTGCCACCATAGTCCCTCAGACTTTTAAAAGAAGGAATTACAGTTACATAGTATCCCATTTTGGAGACCAGGAACCTAAGCCAGGGTGCAGATGAAAATAATTTCTTGTGACACTTATCTCAGAGAGCATGTCAAAGAGGAGTTCACATCCTGTCCACTTCTGGTCCATCCATGTCTTGGCTCTGAACCCAATTTCAAGTGAACTTTTCAAGTGTCAGTTCTGGGCCAACACTACACTTGGTCCAATTCATTCATCTTCTCTGATTTGCTGTCAGGAAAACCCTGGAGTGTCATTATGTCATTCATCCTTTAGAGAAGAAGTAGCAGGCTCAGTAACATAATTGAAGAAATTTAGTGAGGGGTAGAATTGAGATGTGGAAAAGGGTCTTTTGACCCTCTACACCTTATTTCATCATTACAGAGAGATGTTTGGGGTAACATGGTGTGTAAGTTCCCTCACAAAACACTGCCACACATGGTTTCTATCTCCCCATTCACCCGTGTATATCAAAGCATGTGAATTACATACATGCTCAAAGACTACGTGGAGCCTGGAAGTGCTGGTGGTGAACACTGTTAAACATGGTTGTCAGAAAGGTCTCATTGAAGGTGAGAGAACATTTGAAATACTGGTATGTGTTCATAACACCCTATTTACATAGTTAATAATTGTTGTGATGCTCTTTTTGTATTCTATTCTCTATTCTGAGAAACAGACTCATTAAGCATAAAATAAAGACTGTTATCTCTTTTGGTTCTTTTTACAGTGAGTAGAGTAGAACTTACTATCCTTCAATTTAAATAAAAAACCTGATGGTCATGTTGTCAGTAGTGTATAAATAGTTAATAAATGCAATCTTACTCCTTCATTTATTTGGGAATGGAGATTGCTATCTATGTTTCTCTGCATGTACATGTATTTTCAAATATACACAAGAACATGGTATGTGGCCCAGGCCTGTAAGCCTAGCACTTGGAAAATGGAGGCAGGGATATCAGGAGTTCACAGTCATCCTAATTATATGCCAAAATTAATGCCATCCTGTGCTACATGACACTGTTTTAAAATAATTAACACAGAAGTTGCAGAAGTTGGGGAGATTTCTTAGTGGTAAATGCTTTTGAACATAATGGTTTGCCTATAACTCCAGCCATGAAGGGCAGGACAGAGGCTACCCAGAGCAAGCAGGCTAAGTAAGCTATGGGTTTGATGGAGAGGTACTTCCTTTGAAAAAGGTAGAAGAGGGATCATTGATAAAAGATGGTTATCAGCATCAGCCTCAGGCCTCCACATGTGCACATGTGTATATACCTATGTACCTGCACACATGCCCACACACATGCAAAACTTCATATGGACAGGTACATGAAGAAAGAGAAACAAGAGCAAAGGGGTCAAGACCAGGCTGGTGAACCCACAGAAACAGCTGACCTGAACAATGGGGAGCTCTTGGCCCCCAGACTGACAACTGAGAAACGAGCATGGAACTGATGCAGACCCCATGAATCTGGGTGTCAGTGAGGAGCCTCTTGTAGTAGGTCAGTATTTATTTCTAGTGTAGGAATGGAGTTTGGGAGCCCATTCCACATAGAGGGATACTCCCTCAGCCTAGACTCACAGGGGCAAGGGGGGGGGCTAGGCCCTATCCCAAAGGATATGACAGACCCTGAAGACCCCCATAAAAGACCTCACTCTCCCTGGGGAGAAGAAAGGGTATGGGATAGGTAGGGTGTTATCAGGGAGCAGGGGAGGAGGGGAGGGAGAGGAAACTGGGATTGACAGGTAAAACAATCTTATTTCTAATTTAAATAAAAAATGGAGGAAAACATTTTTCAAAGAATGTGAACAAGTGATGGTTCACACACTGATTTGTTCCTGGCTTGATCATTAAAAAAAGAAGAGAAACAAACAAACAAAACCCAGAAAAAAATAAAGCTAACTCAAGGAAATTAAAATCATATTTTCTAAAGCTTATACTTTAATATAACAGCATTATGAACTCTTTATTTTGAAGATCTACTTATTTTTTACTTTTGAGCATCTGCATGTGTTTATGTGCACCACGTATATGCAGGTGGCCACAAAGGCCAGAAGAGGGGCATCAGATCTGAGGCAACAGGGGCTTTGTGAGCCATTTGGTATGGGTGCTGAGAGGCAAAGCCAGGTAGGTCCTCTCCAAGATCAGAAAGGTCTTTCCTGCTGAATCATCTTTTGAGCCCCTGAATGCTTAGTTTTCAACACAGATTTTACTGTGAGAAATATGTGCTGCCATGTATATGTACCCCAGTTCAACTGGTTTCTTATTATGATTATTTAGGTAGCTAAATAATTTTGTCTCAAATAACAGTGCATTTCATTATTTGAAAATCTCTGTCTTCACCATCTCCACTACATTTGCCTTCCATCTCACAGAGTTCTAAAATTCAGATTACTGGATCAAAAGGTGGAAACACTTCAAGTCTTTCCAAAAGACTTAAATTATTTCAAGCTGCACTTGGGAGTGATTATCTAAAAAGGTAGCCTCATCACCATTTAACATTACTATTTAAATACCAGAACTTCTGATCTAATAGGCAAATAATAATATCCCCTTGTTTCTCTAATTTGCATTCCTTTGATTGTTAGTGGGCTTGATTTTTAAAAAGTTTATTAAGGTAATTAAGAAAACCCAGTTCATTAGCTTAAGCTCAAAATTAAGAATAAAATCAGGAAAGTTAAAAGGCAAGCATCCATATGTTAGTGGTTTCTCAAGTACACCCACACACACAGAAAATTTTGGAAATGACAATGGCAATCAAAATGAGTTTTGAATCTTGCATATTTCAAGTAATATTCTTACTTTAATGTGACTTATAGATGCTTAGCAGGGTAATCTATGAGAAATGTCAGGGCCTTTTGCTCTGAAATACACTCTAACTCTGAGACAATATTCAAGTGAGAATCATTATAGAATTGAGCATGCTTTTCACATGGTTGGCTTATTGTTCTGTGGAATTCTTGAACCAAATAGAATTTTTTTTCTCAGCAATTTCATTATCACCTGCTAAACACCCACATGATGGCTCAATACACAAACAAGTGAACATCAGATTATGAAAAGGGAACTGTTCATTTAGGCATAAACAGCACTTTCAAATGCATAAAGATGAAGAAGTATGAGCTATTGGTCTTTGAAGTGAGCATTTGGAATCATCAGCTATCAGCTTAACTTGTCCGTTGGTGCACTAACAATACACCCAGACTTAGGGATGGACTATCTCTGGTCTCGTACAGATTAGCAGCCTGGCAAGTATGACTTGGTTATGAGAGCTCCCTGGCAGTCTTACTCTGGAGCCATCTAACAGGTAAATAAACAGAGATGATCACACCATGCTGTGTGTGGCTCCCATTGCCTTTGGGAGAAACACTGGGTTGCCAATGAGTATGAGTCACTTCTTTGGAGTGAGATATCTGCCAGGTTATAGGAGGCCAGAATCCTATGGTCACTGACTTCCACAATGTTAGCTGCAAAAGGTCTTGTAAAATTGAGGGGTGTTAGGATAAATCTTTCTGCCAAAAGCTGCCGAGCCCCACCACCACGTGTGTGCTTTACACCAGCCGCCCACCTGAGTTAGGGCCCAAATTAATACACAGAAACTTGTATTAGGTTCAAGTGCTGCTTGGCCAATGACTAGGATTCCTCATCTGTTAGCTCAGTCTTAATTGTCATAAATCTATATATTTTATAAGACTTATCTTATAGAGGATGCCTTTCACTGACACCCTCTCTTGCCAGTGGCTCGCATCCCGCCACTGGAGGATGCGAAGGGGAAAAGGAGACACTTCCTATTTCTCCTTGCTGAAATATGAGTCTCCTTTCTATGTCACTTCCTGCCTGGAACACCACTTCTCTACTACATTTCCCAGAATCTTCTTTGACTCCTAGTCCTGCTTAACTCGCAGCCTCATTGGCCAAACAGTATTTTATTTAATAATCAATAAGATGAACATACACAGTACATTCCCCATCAGAGGGGTCTTCATACTGCTGTATATGCAGGCCTTGCTCTTCTTCAGCTAATTTATTTATTAATTACTAAGTATTTTGTGAGGTCCAAAAACTAATACCTATCTTTTGTTAGTGACATACTATTTCATGATTCTTTTACAAAAATCTTTTGTGTAGGTGATCTAGTTTATAGGAAAGCATCTAAAAGTGTCAATCATGATGATGTAGTTAGGAGCTATGAGTGTGATATAAAGATACAGAGCATATTAAGGTAAATTATGCTTGATATCTGTGCTTTTCTTAATATATGTATATCTTTGTAATTTTACCTTCAAATATAATTTTAAAAAATCATTTTTATTTTATTTCATGTGTTTTAGTGTTTTGCTTGCGTGTATGTCTGTTTCTGTATCACATGAGTAACTGGTGCCCATGGAAATGAGATGTAGGGTTATGGGCTACCAAGGAGTTGCCTGAAATTGAACCTGTGTCCTCTGGAAGAGCAGCACATGCTTCTGACTACTGGAACAGCTCTCCAGCACCATACCTTTAAATATAAAACACAGTACCAAAATGATGCTTCATTTCTAGTAGGTAAAACCACTGCTCTGTGAGCTAAAGAAAACTATTAATTACTATTATTACGAACTAAGAATAAAGAATTCTCTAGCTCATCCACCCCATAATCATATATTGCATTGCATATATATATTTTTATTTATAATATATATTTATATATATTTTAAATAAATAAAATAATATATATTTTCTGACAGACTACTGCATTCATTCATTTATTCATTAGTTCATCTATCTACATCCCAGATATTTACTGGTTATCTCCTCAGAGTCATGTGCTAGGCTACAATGAACAGAATTCTGTTCCTTCTTGAAGAAGCTCACAGACATTTTTTTAATAGCAGTGATACAGATCCTCTCTGCATGATGGATTAAGCCAAGGTTTTCTTCTGGCTGGGGAAATTCGGCATTAAGGAAATTAAGAGACATTGGACAGCTCCATTAAGTGATAATTACCTTTTGACAGATATCAATAATGTATAATCAGTCTCACCGTATATATTTAGAAAGGTTTGAGGAGAGTAGCATACTTTGCAAGTCATGTATTTGAGACTGCTAAAATGTTTTGGAGGTTAATAAGGAAACATAAAACTAGAGTGACCTTTAATCTTGTAATTGCAAATGAAATACATATGCACCTAATCAAAGGTCTTGTGCTGCACGCATATATAAAAGTCGGAAACATCACCAGCTGACTGCATTTCTTAGTGTAGTCTGCATGGCTTGGAGAGCAATTCCACAAGCTGCCAAGCATTCAAGGTAAGATGATAAATGATAGTTCTTCAAGACAGGAACTTTCCACTTGAAAACTTGAGTTCAAATTCTACCTTGGAAACATTTTAGCAGTGTGACCTTGACACAGATATTTAAGTTAACCCTGAACTTCTTATGCTCAAAGATAAGTAGAGTAATACTCACTTTACAGGGATGTTATGAGAACTGAATTAGAAAATGTGCACAGAGCCTCAACAATACTGCATAACATCTATCGAGTGCTCAAGGAGATGAAAAAGATACCAGCGTGGGTTCCTTTCAGGTCATTTCTCAAAAGAGTTGATTTTAAGAGAAGCACAGGACATCGACTTGGTCTCTCTTCTAGCTACTTTATTTTGGGGATTATTTTGCAGTCTGTCAATGAAGTAACATGGTGGTTTGGTTTCCTGATTCTTTTTCCTCTTCCACTCTTCCTGATGATTTTCATTGTTCATTAATAAGTCCTCTGACCTGGTGAGTCCTCTTTGTTTCAGGAGAGAATATTGTAGGATTTTTAAAAGCAATTATAAAATAACATGATGGTGATGATTTGGTATAAAAACCATGGGTAGGATTATTCTCCCTGTTTGTATTTAATTATTGGCTATGTTTTTGTTTGCCAGATTCTGAGGATGGCTTCCTTGCTAAATCCCAATACTTAGGAGGAGTCCTTTCACAATGCTATCCTCTAGGTTTTTCTTGCCTCTTCCATGTCTCAAACAGGACCTCTTCTTCTCTTCAACATTTATATATTGGGGGGGTGATTCTAAGACAACCCACTAAAAATGGTCACATTAAGCCATGTTAGTCCTCTTTGCTAAAATTAACAGATACACCAAAGAAGATCTTGAAAGAGCAAATACAAAGGACACTGGTTCACAGCATTATGGGGATATCAGTTGTTTCTAAACATAGCTACTTGTCCATTAGTACAATACACACAAGACTGAGATGGAAAAAGTCACAGGAAGAAAATAACTCTTTATAGAATTCCAACATATATGAAACAGTATGAAGGTATCTTCATACATAGCCACACAATTCTCATATAGCTAGCTATCCCAGAGTGCATCATTATCCATAGTTCCTAGTCTAAGACCTCCAGAGAACTTGAATAAAATGAATGCCCATACAAGACAGGCAGATATCTGTAAATTCACCCTTGTTTCACTGTACACTGTTGAAATATGAAGCTAGCACACCAGGAAAGACTAACAGTTAGTAATCTAGCAGTGACAAGGAGGGGGCCAAGAAAGGACACAGCGATGTCACTGTGAGATGAAGCTATTGTCTCCAAAGAACTAAAAATCAAGCTGAGAATCAAAAGGTCTTCCCTGGCACTGTAATTCTTCCTCTTTCCTTTCTAACACTCAGAATTATGCAAAACATGTAATGACCCCCATTAAGAGGATGTGGTGGCATGAGAAACTGTAAGCCATTTAGAGGAAAACATAAGAGAAAAATCTTTGTGGCTTTGGACTCAGTAAAGACTTCTTAGATTTCCATTAAGGAAAAAAGTTGATAAATTCGATCTCATTAAGTTTTTTTTTCTTCTTTTCACACCAAGACACTGTTAACATAATGAAAAGTCTTATCTTGTACTTGGAAACTATTTCCAAATCTTTTAAGTGAGATTATTTATTTCTTCTCTATCTAAAGAATTCCCCAAAACTTCACTTAAAAACAGACAAAAGATTTGAGCAGATATATTAACAAAGAGGATAAAGAAATGACAAGTAGGGCCATGAAACAGTTTGCAACCCCACTGGTCCTTAGGGTGATGCAAATGAAAACCACAACATAATGTATTATTAAGTAAATCTATTAAGTAAAATGGCTAACTCAAACCCAAACCAAACAAACAAACAAAATGACCACAAATCCAGTACTAAGGAAGTCACTGAACAATGAGAAATTTCATATATTGCTGGTATGAGTGCCAAATGTGTAGTCTTTCCTGTCTGTAAAAGCAGCTTGACATTTCCTTATGAAGTTAAACAAAAGCTTACCATGAGAAACAGAAATTTTACTCACAGATAATTAAAATTAAATGGAAATCCATTTTTACATAAAACAATGAGTACTTTTCAGATGTATCCAATTCTGGAATTTACTGAGGTACGGTAAGCAAAGGATGGCACAGCCATCCATCTAATGGAATACTATGAAAAAAAATGGAAGGAGCTAATTGTTAATCAGTGCACATGTATAAATGTCACCTAAATGTCATGAGTATTATGCTAAGAAAAAGGAAGCCAAAGCATATACTATATATGACTTTATTTATATATTTTCACTAGTCCTTAGTTTTAAGCCAAGAAACTCAGCCTAGAGAACTTCCAGTTGCCTTTCTGTTTCTATAGAAAAATGTCTGAGATAACTCACTTCTAAGAAGGAAGGAAGTTTGGTTTATGTTTTCAGAGGTTTCATTCTATGGCTATGTTGTCCTGCTGTTTCTGTCAGAGGGATGTGGTGGAGACTTAGTCACCTAAGTGACCCATGAAGACAGAGACACAAGAAGAGGGATTGGAGTCTCAATATCACCTCCAAGGGCATGACCCTAATGACCTAGTTCCTTTCTACTTGGCTCCACCTTGGGAAATTTCTGCTACCACCAAGTAGCACCACAGGCTAAAAACACCCTTCAGTAATTAGGCCTTTGGAGTACATCTAGGATCCATACTGTAGCAATGATATTCTGGGAAGGACAAAAGTGCAGAGGAAGAGAATAGAACTTCTACTCATCAAGGATTCAGGCTTGGACTGAAAGGGGCTGCATGATGGTATGGAGAGTTAGGGTGATAGAACTGGTCTGTGTATTAATAGAGGCTGCCATTATGTAGCTCTATGCATTTGTCACTTGACATAAAGGCCTGTACCAAAAAGTAATTTTTACTGTACATAAACTTTATGATGATGGAAATGAAAGCTCAAAGTCACCACAAAGAAGACCCGAAGATTTATGGGATTCAGATTTAACTCTTCCTTGCTTAGCCTTGGTGAAGAATGGAAAACACTCTCGAGTGAAGACTAACACTTTCCACAGCACCCCACACCTGTACAGTGTGGTATTTGTGCAGCTGGAAGCTGCGGCAACAACTAGGACTCAGCTCTCAGAGACTTCTAGAAGTATTCTTGGTGAGGCTGGCTTGGGATCCCAGAGCCACAGTGGTGTCTGGCCCAGAACATCAGATACTACCAACAGAATCCAATTATGTAATACAGCCCCAAATATATTTTGTGTCTGTTCCATCTACCCCCTTAAAGATAGATTAAATAGAAAAGATTTAAAAGTTGATTCTATTACAAGAGAATTAGGTGAGAAAACGAGGTAATTTTGAAGGCATATTGCCTTTCTGGAAGCACTAAGGTCTTGCTAAGCAATGCTTTTCTAGATGATACAGTAGAAGTAACAAGACCCTTAGTTATTATAAAGGCTTTAGTGGAAGCACACAGGGTCCAAAGGCACCTTGGCTATTGTCGGATTATTCATACATTTGCTATTACGCTCAGTCAAACCTTACCATCTTTAAATGTCTGTCATATACTTTAAGTACATTTTAAAGGTAGCAAATTTCAGGTGTCTGGGTGACTTACTGGTGACAAAGCTTATGGAAAGGTGAACTTTATGAATTTGTCAGAGGCAAAATATTCACCCTGCACATTGGGACTAGCCTTTGTTTTTCTGGATGTCAGTTTGAGTGCCTAACATTTTAATTTCTGTTCTGATATCTTCAAGAATAAATTCTCCTGCTATCAAAATAATTGACTTGATTATCAGAAGAATTTGTAATTACATCATCATTCCATAGCATCTGAACCAGGAGGCAGTATGTCACGGAAGTTAGCAGGCTTTCATCAGGAGGTAATAGCATAAATATTAAGAGGGAAGATTTTTTTAAATCTAGTATCTTTCAGAAAGTTGATTTTATTTTATTTTAAGAAAAATCCCACAACCAAAACTGAAGGCAACAAACAGAAACAAAAAGCTCCAAGTAGTTGCTAATAAACTTAGTTTTCCTGTTGAAATCAGAGAAAAATATTGGCTAGTTAGGAACATGGAGTGAATACATTGCTGCAGTGTTAAGTTTATTCAAATATTTGACAAATACCATCCATGTGGTTAATTTTCTGTCAGTCTAGGCTCGGGGCACAGACAGCAGGTCACATTTATTTTGGAGGTGTTCTGGTAGAGGCTTAATTCAAATAAATTGCTAGGTTTCATCTCAACATGGCAAGTTAGCAAATATATGTGAATTTTTTTCTACGTCGCTGTAGTTTCCCCAGAGAGGTTTCTTTCTTTGAGTTATGTGTCATTTCCTAGGAGTAATGAATACAAATGATGCTAGGAGACTCAGGGGTCATCGGCGAGTTCAGATCACTGAATTTTACATGATTCTCCTGCCATTCATAAATTTCTTCTTTGGCAGAGTTTTCCACTCTGATTTCCTGTTGCTAGGGCTGTCAAAACAGGTTCTATATATGTTCCCTCTTTGTATATGAAACCACACAGCTAGAAGGATCCCTATAGCTATGGATAATTGAAGGGAGCCCAGCGGCCTCACACCCTGCCTTCCAGAAGTAACCAGGAGAGTTAGTTTCAAAACTTTGGAATGCTTATAAAATTATGCCGCCTAACCTAGTCCTGTCTTCATTGGATAGACATCTTGCAAGCTTGCTGGCTGCCTGGTCAAGGCTTTATGTTTTCCCAGGTCAGAAGTGTGCCATTGACTTCTTAAATACTATACCGAGAGGCAGTACCAGGTTTGAATGTTTGTGAGCTATCCTTAGCCAGATTATGAGAGCCATCTTGAGAGGGTGTGGCAGTAAACATTAAGTCTCAGTCCACACTGTCCAGGCCCAGGTTGGTTAGTTCTACCTTCACCTGAGGAAGAAAACCATCTTGTAAGATGTTGTACCAGAATTTTATCTTGAGGTTTGTTATAGCTTTGATATGAAGTGTCACCCCAAACAATGTATTTCTTAGAGGCTCAGTCCCGACTAGTGGTGCTCTTTTATGAGGTTCTTGGAACATTAGGAAGGACCTAGTTGAGGAAAGTAGGTCATTGGTCATCGGGGGTGTCTTTGGAGGCTGTATCTTTTTCCAGACTTCTTCCTGGCCTGCCTGCTTCCTCTCATCCATAAAATTCATAGTTGTCCTCTGACTCCTACTCCCCAAACCGTTATAAATACAGTTAACCACCATGCTCCAAATCTGCTGAAACCTCGAGCTCCAACAAATCCTTCCTCTGTGTAGTGTTTTCTATTAAGTATTTGGCCATGCTATGATCTACTTTTTAGTGAAAATGTATTTTCTCCTTAGGTTTATGATTTTTTTGTATGATCAAATGAGTAAACAAAATAAAAAATAAGAAAAAATTGTTCTTTTACCAACAGTTATAACCAATAAAATATTTATAAATCTGATTACTTAGAAACGTGTCTTTCATGAATTATCTTGGATCAAGAGCTAGGGATATGTTGACTACTCTATTTTCTCATAAGCAGTACACCATTTCAGTACACTTATTTCAGCTAGCTTTGATGGAGTTATGCCTGAATGACTCTCACTTCCTTTTGTACTCACACTATCTGTAGCTCCAAGTGCAAAGAGAAGGTTTTTGCTACACTTTCTACATGGCCTCTCTTTCACTCCAGCGTGGTTGCACATCCTTCACACACACACAAACAGAAATGACTTTGCATGCCATTAGTCAGCTAATCAACTCTTGGTGTCCAGAAACCATGATGCATGGCAAGACCTGGCATCAGCCCCTCATAAACACATACCCTGGTGGCATACCAGGGTATGTGTTTAGCTAAGCCACTTTGCCCAGGGATCCAGTTAATGATCTCAGAACAGCCCAGACTCTCTGCTTATTTTCAAATAACACCAGGGAGTGTTTTCTGTGGTAGAGAAAGTCTTCTGTTACGGCCCAAATGTGAAGTGTCCTTCATGGACATTATGTGGACACTTGGTACCTAGCTGTTGGTGCTATTTTAGGAGTGATGGACTTTTGAGGATAGGGCCTACCTTGAGGAAGTGAATCACTGGAGGTAGCTCTTATGTTTGTTCCCAGGTCCCCTCCTTGCTATCTGCTTCCTATCTGCCACATGAATACCCTCTGTCCCATGCTTCTGCTGCTGTGATACCCTTCCTTATTACATCCCAAGAAGCAGAAAATCCAAGGCCTGTGGGCTGAAGCTTCTGAAACCACAAGTCACAGTAAATAATTTCTTCATTTAACTTGCTATGTAGGTGCCAATAAATTGGTTCCTGGGGCTAGAGTTCTTGCTGCCAAGCCTGATGACTTAGGTTCGATATCCTGAACCCATGCAGTGAGGAGAGGACTGACCTTACAGATGTCCTCTAATCACAACAAGCACAGCATGTCACATGCTTGTACACTCACACATGCATACTGAATAGATAAACACATTGTAAATTCTTAGATTGTTTTTTTCATTTCAATGAGAAGTTTGACCCACACAATTCTATCTTGACATTATCTGGTGAGGAGTTTCTCAAAAATAGGGTATGACAGTAATTCCTAAAGAAAGAATGCACACTACTGTCTCTACATGGCTTTTCCTAGCCATTGTAAAGGCAAAGACCACCCAGACATGTTGGGTTCAGACCTAGCTAATTAGGCTATAGTGATTGAAGAATGCCAGTGTGGAATGCCTTTATTTTTTAAAACCTCATGTTCTAATAAATCAGGGTCTGAAGCAAAACTCTTTCTTATTTATATTCATAATTGTCTGTGTTATGTTTTAGGCCCTGTAGCTCATTTGGAACAAATCAGGAAATAATTGTTTTTCTTTTTCTTATCAAAAAGTGTGTTTATCTAGGAAGAGAATTATTAAGCTCTCAAAAAGTATTAAGTTTACATATTAATAATAGTGCATTCAAAATGCATAAACAAAAAATAAGAAGGCTCTTTTTGTTTACATAATCTTAATTTAAGGCTTTGTAGAACAATAAAAGTGTGTAAGAGTATTTCCGGGAGCAATTAATTAATTTCTTCAGCCCCAGATTTGCACTTAAGTACACCTATGCTAGGCTACACAGCTCATCATCCACTGGGTGGACAGTGGCTACCCTATACCATGTATTATGAACTGTGCTAGTGAAACACATACATACCCCATACAAGTGAAAGTATCATGAGCATGCTAGAATAATTTCAGCAAATGATGATGGGGACTAACGTTGGTAACTCTAGTAGGAACTACTTGGAATCAGTGAATAGATGGGGAAACATTTTTGAAAAGACACTTGATGTATAATGCATGCTTCAATGGTATTTGGAGACATTAAACACGAAAAAAGACTAGTTTTATTACAGCGAACATTACTGTTTGTTGAAAGAGGAGGTAATTGTATAAATGATTAGGGACTACTTTTACTCACACAAAAATTGAGACCCAAACCAAATGTTGCCTATCTTTTGTGTATAGAATGATTTCATTTTTCAAAACCTTTCATACAGTTCCATGAAAAGGCCTCTTGACTGTAGTTTAGCTCATAGCACTGACCCTGAATAGGCACTCAGAAAGACAATGGTCTTTTGTCTTCAGGATGTGTTTATAGCATGTTTTATTTTTTCTTCTTGAGGCTAATTAGTACTTTATGATCTAGAGATGAATACAGTGATCAGTTTGTACTTTCATACTCGAGTAGTTGATCAGCAATCTTAACATGACTATGGTGGGCATAGAGTAGGTTAAAGAGAAGAAAACCATAACTTAATTGGTTTTCTTGGTTGTTTCCACAGATATTACCTAGTGTATATTTAGATTAACACATACAGCTACAATGTCTATTCCAAAATGTTTATTTACAAGATATAATCTCATTAAACTTACCCACCCAAACATGTTGCTTTATGCCCTTCTGATCACTCATAAGCTAACTGAAGATTATAATACAATATTAATTTCTCAAGGCTTTATTTTCATAACAATGCTCAACATTTAATTTATAGTTAAAGGTAAAGTCTTCTTAGTTATTCATTTGTAAATCATCAGAATACTCAGCATTGTTCTGTATACAGTCTGTGTACTTAATGAACTTTTGTTGTTTTAAGCTATATCAGCCATAAGTACAACTTGATAAGGAAGTAAATGCAATCACTATGGGATATAGAGCAAGCTTCTCTTATGAATGGTTTAAAAACAACTTTTATTACCAAATACATGCAAATTTCATGCATGACTTATGATTTCATGTCTAATCAGCCTCTGGGCAAAAATTATAACAAATTTTAAAAATCACAATCTGAGTTCTGAATTTTTTTATGGTTTTAAAGCAATGTTTCTTTTTGTTGTTTTTGGTAAAAGGTTACTTCAAGGGGACTTTTTATTTTGGTCCAGTCTATTTGGTGTTCTGTAAGCTTCTTGTACTTTCATGGGCATGACCTTCTTCAGGTTGGGAAGTTCCCCTCACCACATGATAATTAAAACCCAAAACATTCAGAATAAAGAAATAATATTAAGAGAAGCAAAGAAAAAGGCCAAGTAATGAATAAAGGTAAATCTATTAGAATTACACCTGACTTTTCTATGTAAACTCTGAAAGCCAGAAGGTATTGGATAGATGTTCTACAAACACTAAGAGACCACAGATGCCAGCCCAGACTACTATAACCAGCAAAACTCTCAGTCACTATAGATGGAGAAGACAAGATATTCCATGACAAAACCAGATTTACACAATAAATATCCACAAATCCAGCCCTACAGAAAATTCTGGAAGGAAAACTCCAACCCAAGAAAGTTAACTACACTCACAAGAAGATAGGCAATAGATAATCACACTTTACCAAAAGCCAGAAATAGGGGGAAAAAGTCACACACAATACCATCACCAAAAACAACAACAACAACAACAACAACAACAGCAACAAAAACAACAACAAAAAGGTTACTTTGATATAAGAGTTTTGCCTTTGGGATTTTATTCTTCCCAGCGCCCCCTTCTGTTTCAAGCTTAAGCTAGTTAAATGGAGTTGTTCTGAAATCCTTTGTATGAGATATTTAACCAAAGTTCCTGTGTAGTCCCTCAAGAGGAAAAAACAAAAGATGAATTTCTCCTTCTTTCTGCAGAACAACGCCTCTGGCCAGACATGGTGGCCCATGCTTTTCACCCCAGCTATTCAGGAGTCTACAGCTAAGTGACCACCAGAGCTTAGGAGGTGGGTGAGCCTGAGCAACATAGTGAAACTATTTCACAAAGAGAAGAAAAGGAAACAGACACTCAAGACTGAATTCCTATTCCCATCAGCAGCTAAGACAATGGCTAAGAAGAGGATCAGTAGGTGCTTTCTTAAGTTGCACCTTTTCAGTTTGTGGGGAGTTCTTTCCTCCCACTTGCACAGAAACCTCTTTCCTTAAAGAGCTTTCAGAACTGCCAGAACATTTGGCTGACCTGAGCAGCTAAGCTGGGAGCTTGCTCAGAGAAGACTCATTTTTATTTTCTAGGAAGAGCAGGATTTTTATATTCTCAGCATTGCTAAGAGGATGGTCAATTTTCCCAAAAAAAGATACTCTCAACTGCAAAGGAACCAGGGTGGAGAAAAGAACAGTGCTCACTGAAAATGCTGTGTTCTTGAGACAGAAACCTGAATTTCATGTATTGATGTGGTTTCCATGGATTTGCATGAAGATATTCTTAAAATCTCAATTATATGTTGACTGACACATCATTATGACATAAAAGTAAACTAAAGAAGATGAAAATCAATGGGTGATAGTTGACGGATGTTCACTTTTAAATTGTCTGTTCTATGTAACATATTTTTTAAAAAAGTCCAGCACATACAGTTTCATTCTATATGTAATATGGTACCCAACAGACACTTTTCTTTTTAGTTAGTAGAGGAAAAAAAGACTTTACACCTGGATACTTTCCTTTTCAAATGTAGGATTATTCACCCCCTCAAACTTCTGAGTCTAATCAATTAGTATTTACTTTCTGTGTTACATCCTGGGCCCTGTGGTAGAGGATCAACAATGAACAAGAGGCAGGTTGTCTCATGTGAAACATATATGAGAGCCTATGATATTGGACCTTGCTGTATATAGATTAAATTCCATGGTTAAATATATCTATAGGATTCAGAAACGTTTTTTTATCCTGTGGAGAGGTTTCAGGTGGAAGAAATGATTTCTTATCTTCATTCCCATATGGTGAACTGATCTCTTCTGGAACAGCTTGGAACAAAATGCCAGGAGGATATCTATGAAATATCAGGGTTTGTGGTGCCCTGGTAATTTACAAATCTGTGAAGTACTGGTTCAGTGTCCTGGGTTGCCACATACCAGTTCTTTCACACAATTTCTCTTCTTTCCTTTAAATGTCTAGTGGAAAAAATGTAAAACAATACCTTATTTTGCCTTATCATAACTAAACACCACTAAGAAGAGATAAAATTAAATAAACACATGAGAGATAGGGACCATGTGATAAATCTCTTGACTGAAACATATTCTTTCTCAGAATACATGTCTAGCCTGCAGTTTTATTTCTTCCGTTTATGAATGTAGTCCTTTTCCATGTATGTTATTTCTCCAGAACGGTAGGATCAGATAATTGCAACAGCAATGTCCAGAGAAAATTCAATCTTTGTGTCAGCCAGTGTCATACTTTGAATATCTCTTCCTTTGATCTAGAAGAAAAAAAAGCCCTGCTACCTAAATTAATTTATTATTATTGAAAAATATGCTATAATAGGTAACTATTATTATTTGATCACTGTTCCACAATATTTTATATTCTCTTCACTGATGGCAAAGCATTGTATAACTTTGGAATCATGCTGCTGATGAATGTGTCTTAAGTTCTCACGAAAAGTCAAATAGGGCTACACAGCAATGAATTATAAGGTGCCTTCTGCACTCTCAGTTTAAATGTGCTGTATCAAAATCCCATCTTTTGCGTATGCAATGGTGTCAAAAGTTAAAACATTATAGACCCTTGACAACATGAATGCCAACAATATGGGTAATATATCTATCCATTTATTCTTTCATTTTGTAGAACTTTATGATATTGTGCCACTATACTTAAGAAGCACCATGGTGCAAATATTATAAATGATACTTATACTTATTAGGCAACTTAAGAAAGTAATGGAGAACTCAAGTTCCTGCAATAGTCAACTGTTATTCTCTATGCTAGCACATGCCTTAGGAAGCCTATAGGGTAACACTGATTTGTTGCAATAGAAGACAATTGTTTGTGCATAAAGGAAAAGAAAAGGGACTTTACACGACTCAGCATTTTACTTCATGTTACAAAAAATGGTGATGTGATGCACTGAGCCTGGCTTACCGCTGAGCCTCCTTGTCACTTTAATGCATCGCTCTGTCCCTGATCACTTCCTTGCTCAGCATGTTGCAGGTAGTAGGTTGGCCTGATTATTATAGAGGACAATTGCTACTGTGACATCTAGCTCCCTCATTCATCAAAACAATTCATTTTCCCACACCCATGGTTCTTACAACGACCACAATTCACACACCTGTCATGTTAGTGTTATGAGTTGTGCCTTCTAGTAAAAAAATCAGTTCCATTCCAGTAGTTTATTATGAAACAGGTCTTTTTAGTGTAATTGGAATTTTAAGCAAGTGTAAGTTCTCACCAATTGTTCTAAAAGAAAAATCACATAGCAAAACCCAACCTTTGTGACTATGAGTTTTCTGTTTATTTATTTATTTTTTGTGTGTGTGTTACTTACACTAAGTGTAGCTGTCTCCTTACATGAACTTCCTGGGCTAATGACCTTCTTGTCTGTTACCTAGAGTTTTAAACATATACTTTGATTCTAGTCTCCAGTGACAACAGAAAAACAGTTAAATATGTCTGAGCCTAGTTATGTATTTTTCACGCTGCGCTTTGCCTAAGAGCAGTTAAACTTCAGCAAACAAACCTTCTGAACAGTTGCTCAGCTATAACAACACCCTAAAAAGCCTAGATGAGCACAAAAATCAATGCAAATCTATAGAAGCTCCGAGTTCTCCCATTATAGCAGGATATGCACTTTGCAGGAAAACAGTCACTTACTGCAGACAGAACTGTATTGCCCGTTAGCACACACGCATGCTCAGTTTCCCCTGCAGTTGAATGCCTCTAGATTCCCGTCAGAGTGGAGAGAGAAGCTGCAATAGCTCAGGAGGGCATTGGTGCAAAAATACTGAGTCCATAGGTTTCAGTTTCTAGCCTGCTGAGTGCTGGCTTCTCCCTAAGAATGTGTTCTGAGTAGAGGTTTCTCTCACCCACTTTCTCCTTGGTTCCTTCCTGACTTTATGAACTCTTCCATTTTAACAGTTAGGGCTTAGGTTCCCTAGGAAATACTTGGCTGTTCTCCTTGTGCCAGGCATGGTGCTGAATGCTTTATGTACAAATCTGTGGATTTCAACATTTTCTATGGAAGAGGCTGCTGTTTCTTTGTTCCAGCTCACTGTGAAACACCAGGATGTGGGACAGTGGGATCCATTTCATGGTGTGAGGGTCAAGTAGGTTGTCCCTAGATGTATATATTTGAGCCTTTCAGTTATTGGGAATTCTTGGGAGTTGGTGCCTGGTGGAAAGTTTTGGAGTTGATGTTTTCCTTGAAGGATTCAGTTTGGTCTTCATTCTCACCCACATGCTTGTCCTTTCTCTCCATATTGCTGCCATGGTATAGAGTGAAAGACCCTTACAAGATGTAGCAGCCTGACTTTGTTTTTTTTTTTTTTTTTTCTAGTTGCCAGAACTAAGTGCCTAGATAAGTTTCTTTCCTTTATAAATTACTAGGCTTCATGCATTCCATCCCTCTTTCTGCTCCGGACCAAACCCTACCTAATAGATGGAAACCTGAGTAAATAAGACTACTCAGAAGTGAGTAGAAAACCCATGACTTGAAAAGCGCTCAACCTATACTGGCCATGCCAAGGCAGAGGCCCAACCCCACTGCTAGGTAGCCACCCAGAAAACATTTTCAGAGAGCTCACTGTCCTTCCCTGGAGGAAAGGAGCTAAGAAGCTGAGTACCTGACATACCTAAAACTGCCTCTTTGACAGAAGACCTCTGGAAGTACACTGTGTCTAAGTAAGTAGACTTGTTGGCCCAGTTCTACTGAACTGTATCTAGAAATACAGAGAAACATAGATATCAAGAAAAACACTAAAAAGACCACTGAACATTGCACTGAAGACAAGGTCATGGAAGACACAAAGCAACGGGCCTGCAAAAGTGCTGGAGGGCCCTCAGTGTGACTGGTCTTTGAGACACACCAAGTTGCAAGATCCTGAGTATACCCTTTGAATGTCCTTATTTCCTTGATGTTCCCACTTATGTCCTGTCATTGAAATCAACTCAGAATATCTCTATAGAAGAAGATGGGTCACAGAAGGATTGAGGCTTGGACTAAAAGTTTGGTGAAAACCTATGATCCTGTTGATACATGATTTAGTATGGCAGATTGAGATACTTATGGGTGATTATAAGGTAGATTTTGTGTGCTAACTAAGGCTGGGTTCTATCACAGTGTAGGCTCACAGGGACTCTGGGATGCAGTTTCATGTTCTCTTTATGGTTTTATCTGACAGAGATGGAAGGAGGAAAGGGAGAGGAGTGGAATGAGTATAATCTTGGAAGACAAAAAGAAAAAGAACTATGGATAAATAGATAGATAGGTATATAGAGAACCTATTTTATTCCTACTCCTATTTGAATTAACATATTTCAGGAAATTGACTGCAGTGCTAAAAGAGAAGCTAATCTTTATTTCCTAATATCATATTTAATAAAAGATCTATCTGCATATTTTGAGTGAGCTCAGAGCTCTTGTAGAGTGAGGGACAAAAAGCAAGACAGTTGTAGCAGAGCATAATGAAGAGGGGGCCTGTGACAGCTCCTACACCTAGAATTGGAGTTTGGGAGCATCTTCCTCCCTGGGGGAGCTAGAATCATGGCCTGAGTTAAGGCTGGCTTTGTAAGGCATATACTGGGAGTTCACAGCCAGCTTCAGTCTATGGTGGAAAGGCAAATAGGAAATCAAGTCAAATCAACCCCAGGCTGACCTCTGGATATACATGGCCTCTCTGGGAAAGGGCCCTTCTCTCTTTCAGATTGCAATCAGTCTGGTGCTAAGATTATGATGGAGATGGTCACAACCTTCCAGATGACTAATCACTCATCTTCTCCCAGCATGTGACTAATCTACTGAAACTGCAAGAAACCTGACACCACTGACTGGAGGCTTTGAGAAGCAATGCATCTTGCTACTCTGGACCTATGATCATGGGGACAGTAGAGCTGCCTTAGAATGTAATGATCCTGTCTGTGTGGCTAGACTGAAATGCTATTCACTCTGCCTGTTATTGCACTCAACTGAGCAGGCCACCAACTTATTTCCTTCAACCTATTAATAGGTCCACTTGACGATTGCTTAAGGTGTGCTAGACTCCTTCAGCACATCTTCTTCCTTGACACTTTTTCTAAGGTAGTGGATGGCAATAACTACTGTTAGTCTGTGTTACAGGCATGAAGGATGCTTGAGAGAACAAGGACTTTGCCCTAAGCAAGATGGTTGAGGGGTGGGGAAAAATGGGATTTGAACCTACTTATTTGGATCTGAGGAGCCCCTCTGTTTTTTGCTCACATCCACTTTGTTCTGACATTAGAAAAAGACATTTTCTACTCTGACAAAGAGAACAGAATGGAGCTTGTGAGTATGAGATTTTGCAGTTTAAAAAAAAAAAAAAGCAAATTGGCTCTTCCTTCTGGATGAATTCTGCTCAAGATTTCATTGGGCATCCACACAGTTTCTTTCCTTACAGCCTCCTAAATTCTACAGTGATTATGCATTTCCCTCTCTACAGACATTCTCTGGTTGAATACATCAACAGAAAGCAGTGATGTGAAATGATTTCTTCTACCCCCCAAAGATAGGTGAGTCACTCACTAGTTGAGTCTACAGCAAAACAATGCATATTTCAAATCCTTTCTGTGTGCAGCTGAAGGCTGCCACTTTAGCAAGCTGCACCTACATGAATTGGAGATGAATGCCACATGGAACATACTGATCCCAGCCTTTCACTGAGAAACGCTGTTCTTTTAACTAATGCAGCTTACCACCAATGCTTGGGATGTGCATGTATGCTCAACATGAATATTTGTCTACATGGGCAAATACATTTGTTAGTGGTAGCAGAACTCACCTTGGAAATGCTTCATGTGCTCAAATGCTTGTCCCTTTTGCCTCTTCTAAGGCCCTGCCCACGGCGGTCATATCTGTGATCTCACTGACTTCCTATTGGTTGCCTCAAAGAAAAACCTAGGAGCTGTGTAAAAATCTAAAAACTTAGTGGTGAAATCATAGAAGGGGTTCGGTATGAATGTGAGCAGGGTGCCCGCAGAGAGCATTGGAGGAGATTCCTAAGTCCAGCCTAGCCTGTGGATAATCTCCTTTTCCCTAGAATGACAAGAATATTTAGGTTCATGTACTCATGTTATGTCACTCGGACTGTTACTGCAACAGGTGAGACTCACTTTTCAAAGATGGTCAGTCTCTTGCCAAAGACACATATTTCTTAAAATGTTAGGGTCACATCTGTGCAGACTTCTCTTTTTAATACTTAGCTCAGACCACTACATTTAGGAATGTGAGTTTTGAGCATGGGAGTGGATAACATGGGGACACAGGATTCTCCAGAGGAGACGGGAGGGACAGAAGAGGAGGGCTAGGGGGATAACAGTGGAATAAACAATACAATGGATAATGCAATCTTGTTCTGAAGATGCTGCCCTTGTCATGCTGGATACAGGAAAGGAAGAAAGACAGAAAGGAAAGAAAGAAAGGAAGGAAGGAAGGAAGGAAGAAAATCCTCTGTACATCTTCTTCCTCCAAGTTTTAGAGAAGCAATGGGCTTTGAGATCTCACTGGGTATTTTAGTCTTTACCCCTTATCTGCTATGTTATGTTAAGAAGCCTTCTGTGGGCTGGCCTGAGCACTGCATGCCATATGTAACATGATTCCAGAGGAAACTTCACTCAGAATTCAAATATTTGAGTTACAAATCACCTATTGGGACTGATTCTGTTTGGAAAGAGGACAGCAAGGTTCTAAGTACACCACCACCCCACACCAGACGCTGTTCAAGCACAGAAATATACATTGAAACAGAAGGCTTGAATGTATGGAAGGCTTTGTGCACAAAGCTGCAACATTTGGATGAATGTAGACTAACTACACCGCCCAGATGTTTGAAAGTGAGTTGTGGATAGGCCACATATTTATGCGACTGGCACTTTTGTTATTGTCTTGAGAAGCTCTTGTCTTTGTAAGGTTAGTACTTCTTGCTTAAACCTACCTTGATTCTGAAAAAGCAGGATGCTGAACCCAGTGGGTGCATCAGAGACTGAAGGGGATTAGAGTTCGTGTCTATGCTGTGGACTTGGCAGGAATCAGGTGAAGTGGGGAGAAAGGTTAGTGGCCCAGCTACACAGGCATTTCTTTTTATCCCTTCCCATTCCTTTGAAAGGGTTTTGACACTCTGAACCTGAGGTTTGATATCAGTTCTGATTTCAGCTATTTTAAGCCTCTTAGTTCTCCTGTCCTCTTTCTTAGACTCAAAGACAGGATGCAGTTATTGTCGTTTTTCTCAACCCCCCATCAATAAGCCTCCTTGTACATGGGCTACAGAGTATAAGTACAGCATCACAGACTCTCCTTAACCTCTGTGTGGCAACTGTTGGAGGGTGAAGTTCTGGGAATCTCCTTTAAATAAACTCCCCAGGTAAGACTAATGCCGATGTCAGAGAATTTCACTGCAGTATAACCTTCTGGGTCATAAAACCTTCACTTTTCAATTTTATTGACCTATAGAATCTAGAAATCAAGTAACATAAAAAAGTTATGAGCCTAAGTATCATGGAACTTCTGAAAATGTACTGTAAGCAGTTGGAAACTTGATACCAATTCATCAGAGACCCTTGCTCTTGGATCTGGTCTTAAGCATGGTAGGCTTTTTTCTTGTCTGAAATATGATTTTTATAGAAGATCAATAAGAGAATACATTGCCAATGTGGTAGCCATTATTATTTGATTTTTACTAAATCCTTGCTCTAAGCAATTGGCATTTGAAACAAATCATTCCTTCATCAGCTATAATAACATTTTATTGCCTTTGTTCTCAAGTAGTCATCTCATTTCCAATCTCCTATTGTGTAAAGCAGGCACAAAACTCGCAAAGTCTAGTTTATCACAGTGCAAACTGCGTGGAGAAGATAAGTGTGATCTGAAGGAACCTGCCTCAGATTAGTAGCCAGGAACCGTTCTACAAGAGGCCTTATATATAAGAGGCCATATATATATAAAAATGTGATGGGGCAGTTTGAATAAACACTGCAATAGAGAATACAGCTTTCAAAATCAGCCACTTTGTTCTCATGAAAACAGTGCTTTATCTGATATCAAGACAATCATTTGGGAAAAGAATTAACATTTCCACAAAAAGAGATGAGGACTATGAAGATAGTGGGGAATAGGACCCTGTCTCAGCAGAGACATGCATGCTTTGATGCCTGACTTCCTCTCTCTGCATGACTGTGAGAGGTTCAGTAAGGCTGTTCAGAGACCCTCCTGGCCTAGCATTATTAATTTCCAATAGTCATCTCATATTTGAGTGTCTACTAGGGGCATAATTCTAAGTATTTAATCTGGACAAGGGTGGAGGGCTGTGCTATTATCCTAGTTTTCCTGTATTTTATTTTTCTTTATTCAAAGTAAATGCTGAGAACATCTGTTATGCTTCCAATTCAGCTATGTTGTTGCATTTGTTTCCCCAGGTTCCATAACAAGCTATGTGCATGCAGAAGCAAGTTTTGTACAGGTATTTGTATGGCTATTTTTGTTTCTCAGAATCTTATTGGAACTGTAGGCAGATGGCCTAACACGGGTCTTAGACACACCCAGTTGGATTTGTCATTGTTCGGACTGTCGGGTAAGCTCAGCACTATATGAATTCATTGTCACTCTGGCTCCCCTCAGCTTAATTTGCTCAAATTCAGTTTCTCTGCATTTACAGCTGCCCAAATGTAGTTGCCAAAGATACACAGGATGTTCTGTCCTGTTATGTCCAAGTATTGTGAAATCCCAAGACAAAAGCTTTCTTTTCTCTGTCTTCTGAACATTCTTTCACCTGGCTTTTATTCATTTCTTGGAACCGTGGTGCACTTTTCCTCCCAGGCAAATCTTATCCAGAGAAACAACTAACTGTGCTGTGAAAGGGAACTGCTATTCTCCACTCATGGTAGAGCCTGCACTTCATTTAAAAGAACAGAAGGATCTCTTTTGCAAAGTCTACAATGAATAAACATAAATGGGGTACAAAATCACAGCCATGGGTCTCCTCATGAGTATAAAGGCAATATGCTTTACATTTGTAGACTTTCATAGATTCATCATCAAGTATTCTCACATACTTTTATTTGTCATAAAATGTAGAAATGTCTTTGGTATTTGAATATATATTTCCATATGGAAATATATATATATATATATATATATATATATATATATATCATATATTCCATATATATGTGTACACACACACACACAACACACACACACACACACACACACACACACACACACGGTTAAAAGCATTCTCCTCACTTAAAATCATTCTATATTAAAACCACTCATATCAGCTTGAAATGTCTACTGTGTATCATACCTACTGTGTGTGTCATACCTACTGTGCTCTCCTTTGTTTCCTCTTTTCATCTTGAAAACGCTTCAATTTCCAAGTTACATTCTCAGTGCATCTCAAACTCTTTTTAAAAAAAAGTTTCTGTGTGTCAAAAGGGGCTGGCAACATGACTTCCAGAAAGTAACATTCACAGAACAATGCAGCATTAGGCATGGTTTCTGATTTTCATACAGAGATATAAATGAGACTTTATAAAGAGAGTTCATTTTAGGTTGTCACAGCTTTGTCATATGAATACAATGCCTTCAGCTCTAAGTCAGTCATCCTCTGCCTGGCTCTTGGGTTGTCATTATCTTCCTTCCCTGCAGTGGTATCAGCTGACTTATACTTGACCTGCTCCTCAGAAACGTACTCACACAGTCTAGAGGCACCTTCATTAAATGTTGCAATATCCTGGCAATATCCTGACCATTTGGGGTTCAGGGACGAACTTCAGCACAAGTTTCTGTGTTCCTTCAGGGCTCCTGAACCTTGTCTTGCTTTTTCTCAAGTTTTCACTTCCTGTGGTTCCTTGGGTGTCCCCATCCCCAACCCACCCCCATATATATGCTTGCTGTCAGTTTTCGTGGGATCATCTGAACAGTAGCTATTCATATTGGTTGAGAATAGAGTCCAAATCACCACAATTCCTGCATCATGGATTCTTCTTTTGAATGGAATTATTGAAAACATTATCCCCTGCTCTAGTCCTTTCCCATAGCCACAGCCTTCTCTTCCTCTGCTTCAATATGCTTCACCCTATACTTGCAACACTCGGTAAAACATAGTGGAATAGAGTGGTTTGATATCTGTGCCATTATCCTATCTGATACCCCTCTGTCCTTTACCCCAGAACTTGATTCTTACGGTACTTCCAGCTTTGAAAAAGGGCTTGTTGGTGTTATGGCAAATTTTGTGTATGCTCAAATCTAAGGAAACTCTACCATTTTCTCTGTATGGAAAGGCCAAGACTGTAAATACAGTCAATATTTCTTTAGGAATGTGCCAAAATATATACCTAGAGAGATGATATCTTTTACTAGGGGTCAGCAAACTATGGTTCACAAGCCAGATACATTCTACCACTGTTTTTATAAATAAAGTTTTATTTGAGCATGGCCATGATCATTCATTTATGTTGCTTATGCCTGTTTTCATGTTACAACAGCAGAGCTGAGTAGGTGTGGCAGGGTTGTATTAGTTGTTTTTCTCCTTTGTCTAACCAAGTTCCAGAAAAGAAGTCAAGAGAGATGGGATTTATTTTGATTGGCAGTTCTAGGCTATAGTTCATCAAGACAAGCAGGCATAAGACTTACCCCATAAACCCACTTTCTTTAGCTAAAACCTTCCCTTGAAGGATGTGCAGATCTTCCCAGAACAGCAGCAGCAGCAGCAGCAGCAGCAGCAGCAGCAGCAGCAGCACTATCTGGGGACCAGTACAGCCTACAGGGGATGCTTCACATTCATGTTCTAACAGCATTTCTCACAAAGCTGACAGTATTTATATCCAGCCATTTACACAAAAAACCTGACTATGTCTTTCTTCCACCATACTTCTTTTTACTTGATCCTAAACAGAGCCCAGCCTAACAGGTTAGGACCAGGTAGTCAGGTAGTCAACTCCAATTTACTTTCACCCCCAAAAGATGAAATGTCTTTTCAGACCAGTGTTGCTTGGATGAGGATATTAGTGTTCACAAAGTAAGCAAGCATACAACTAAGCTTTACAATGTCTAGAAGTTATTTTTTAAAGCGGTCTAGTGAGGGATAAACTTGAGATAAATTTTAATGGTTATTGTAGTCTGATATCTATTCAGAAACATCAGGACCACTTCTTAGAGGATGCTTTTCTTTGTGCCCCTGTGCTCTGACCACACCCTCCTGCTACGTAAATACAGCTTTACTGCATTGGGGAAGAATCATATTGACTTCATTTCATCTCATTAGATAAACTATTATAAAGACATGCTCATGAATGTTTGTATCAGCTAGACTTACAATAGAAAATATATTTTTTCTCAACCTCATTTGTTAAATTGAGGGTCATAGAATGCAAGGAAATCGTCTCATGAAAATCAAATGATGAATTGGTTGACAGTTATTGCCACAGTCTTTCTCCACAGGTCCATATATAACTCCTGCAATATAAAGTGGTGGGAGGAAGGGATTTTACACCCCATCAAGGTTTTTTATTTTTTCCTCTGAACTGATTAAAATACAGGAATCATCACTGACAATGAGCAGAGCCCATCACTGCTTTTATCAAATGCAAGGAGGTGTAAATACAAACTGTTAAACAGAAGTGAAAGATCATGACTCACCGTCTGACAGAGAAGCAATTAAACATAATCAAAGACTCAGAGTGAACTCACGCTGCCTCTCAACACATTGCTAAGGAATCCTTTACACCGCAAAACTAGGACAAAATGTCACAAGCTTCCAAATGTTGTTAGAAAAGCTTCATTTACTCATTTAAAACACCATCCAGACTTCAAGAGAAGATTCACTTACCATGACATAAATCACATTGCATATAATCTGGACACCAGGCTTCTCAAACTGTAAGCAATAATGGATTAAAAGACGATCCTTCAGAACATTATCATTTTTAGTCTTAGGACACTTTTTGGTGACTAAAAAATGTAGTCCATTGAATGGACAAAGCTTTATATATGTTAACAACAAAGTCAATATTTGTTGTTTCTTACAAATCCAAAGTCAGTGATTTACTATCAGGAAGTCAGTTGGACCATGATGTAAGACACCCGGTTCTATATTGAGAAGTGAAAATCCAGCTCATGGAATAGGATTCTGCCATCTTGAGTGAAAGGAACAGATGGCTGGGCATGTACGTGCTAGAGAACAGATGTGGCAATCCCAAAGTTCCCTAAATGTTACCTGAAAGAGCTTAGTGACGTTTTGCTCAACTGTCCTTCAAGATATGTGTGCTCAATGCTAGATCGTTGTAAAACATCTGTCTCTGAAAAGGTTGTGAACCAAAGAGCTTTTATGATTAATCATGAGTTCTATGAAAATCTTAGTCATGATGATTTGAAAGGTGAACTTGTCTTCTAATGCTAGCCCTTGGCCAGCCAAATGAAAATGGGTACAATTTAGTTCTATCTGTACTGTGTTTTAAACCTTTACTTTAGATCTCAGGTTCAGGTGCCAACTGCTTCTGCCTGAGTTTCTGTGTCCATTCGGCATGGAGCCTGGAACACTGTAATTGCTTAATATGTGTATGAATGACTAAAAGAATGATTCTCATCATTTACTGTTGAGCAGTTAGGAGTATAAGGATAGAGATGCTGTTCTTCCTGGGTTAGTTTGACTTGTTGGTCAATGTTCTCTCAATCCAGTGGTTCTCAACCTTCCTAATGGTGTGCGCCCCTTTAATATAGTTCCACATGCTGTGGTGATTTCCAACCATAAAGTTATAATTTTGTTACTTTGTAACTGTCATTTTGCTACTATTATGAATCATAATATAAATATCTGATATGTAGGATATCTGATATGAGACTCCAAAAGGGTCGTGACCCTTAGATTGAGAGCCACTGTCTTAGTCCTTTGCCCAGGAAATCTGACCTCATTCCTTTTTCACAAAACATTCCATAAAAGTAAACCTCAAGATCTGGGATTGAAGAGATGTAGGTCAAAGGAAGCTCTAAAGATGCCACTATGTGGTGATGTGAGATTCAGAATGTCAGGAGAAACTTAATAGAACTCAAGTTAAAAAAAAAAGAGGAAGAAGTAGATACAGAACTCACATCACAAAGCCTAGATTCTTAGGTAATATCATGTTTTCGGCAACGTCAGTGCAGACCAGTGCTCTATGCTCTAGCAGTTTGGTAATTCTCAGTGGCCAAGCCTGCTAAAATAAGGAGGGATCCTGACCTCAGAGAAAGCTTCAAGGATAGACAAATTTTGCCTTTTAGACTGTTAACATTGAGAATTTCCGGTAGATGTAGGGATGTATGTGTGTGTGATCTGAGTGGATATTAACATCTTATTTTAGGTTAATTAGCATGAGAGTACCTGCCTTCCCCAATTACCAGCCTTTATGATGATGACTGAAAGGTTATTCACAACTAAAGGGCTGAATATTATTTAGTACTCAACATACTATGCATAGTTTTCATTTGTACTTTCCAGAGAGCCCACATAAAACTCTTGGCTAGCATTGCATTTATTGTTGTATTTTCCTTTTACATTTCTACACAGGAACAGCTCTTTTGTATTTTTTTATTCACTGTAATCCCAGAACACTGACAGTGAACTTGGAAAAATGTAAGCAGAGAAAATGTGAGTGTATGTGGACATATTCAATTCTAGCTTGGTAAAATGAACATTTAACTGGCAGCTTGAAGTGTGATTTCTGATGAGTTTTGTGCTTACATTTAATAGTCAGGATCAGAATTACATATGCATTCTAAAACCCTACAAATACAACAAGCAAGACGTAGTCTACCCTTGATATTTCCACAGTTTCGATTCTCCGTAAGTTAATTTCTATGTGTTCTCTCTACTCTCTGCAACTCTTGTATAATGAGATCTAGGAGGAAATTGTTCAGACCACTATGTCCTCTGGGTTAGACTCATATTTATGTGGATTTGTTTTATTCATTAAAAAAATCACTCAGGAGTAAAGACAAGGGGAAACAGGAATTGGATGAGTTTATTGTCAGCCTCCTGGCCTCAATTGTTCTTGCTCTCCCTTCTCTGCAAGCAATGGCTTCTTACTGTTCTCCAGATGGTTAGTGGCCTCATTCAGTGCTGAATCTCTTTCATACTGGATCTCTCTGGATCCCCCAAATTCACTCACAGCCCATTTCTTTTGAAAAATATCTCAATGTGATCAACACGAATGGCTTGCTCTATAGAACGTGTTTTAGGACAGTGTCCAAAGCTAAAGAGAAACCCTGTCTTGCAAAACAACAAGAACAAGAACAAGAACAAGAACAAGAACAACAACAATAGTGTCACAGGCTAAGACATCTTCTAGCCAAGAGGGATTTGCATTTTAGGAAGAGACAATGACCTGATTCAAAGGAAGAAATTTCTACTGGTAGGCTTTAAGTCTTCAGGAATGGCATCAAAGGTCAAAAAGCCTTCTGACACCACAGTATTGGCTCTTAAGAGCACTAAAACCTGTCACTTGTACAAATTCTGTCCTCTTACCAGTATGAACAAACAAGACATTATTTAGACATAAGCCCCACATGCTGACATTAACAAATGCTGTACTCATACAAAAAGAGAAAGACCAAGTTGCAAGTTATTCCTGCATATATGCAGAGGAAGTGGGACATGGGAAATGGAGGAAAATATCAGGGAGAGCATCGGAAACAGAGAACAAACAAATCATCTGTTAAATCTTAATGGTACTATATACATTACTAGATATATAGAGAGTATATGTGCTTAATAACCTCCTCTGAGATCATATTAAACATACTAATTTACTTGATCTATAAAATTTGTTGGAAAGGGGGTGGCAAATATACATTAACCTAAAGGCTGTATTTCAGATGACAAGGAAACTTAAAAATGAATACTATAAAGGTAAAATTGTAGCTTAAGTATGCTTACAAGAAAGAATATTAAGTTTTCCAAACATACCTCTGAGATTTTAACCAAATTATTATTAATTGAAATATATGGCTATTTTTCCATTGCTAAGAATAGTATAATAGGGGCTCTGTGGACACATATTTTTTATAGGACGTTAATAAGTTAATTTGTTCTAGAGCAGGGCAATTCAGGCACATATAATGAACTTGGGACTTTCTTTTGTCTATTGTTTTTTGAGAACAATAAATTACCACCTTAGAGAACATCATGCTGGCCTTTGACTCAGTCATGCATGCTATACCACAGAGGTGAGGCAAGGCTGGAAAAGGCTTGTGAGATGATTACATGTCACCATAAATCAACGCAGTGTGCATTTGCAATGCATTGACTGCGTTGACTTTTAAGTTTCTAAACTGATTTTTGATTTTTGAGATTAAGTAACGATACCATAGTTTTCAGAATAAAAATGGTTTTCTGTAATACATGGAAAATATAAGAGCCATAATTTTGTTAAAGTGAAAAATTATTGTACAGAATGAGTTTTATAGCTATTCTCTAAGAAACTGTCTGGACTGTTTATGAGTGTAAGTCACCCAGAAAAGAGTTGATGTCTTTTCTAGCTTTGAAATAATTACCTATTTTATAATTGCTTTTATTATCCATTTCTACCCACAACCAACATGGCAACCTCAGCAAATGAGACACAAACAACACTTAGACTTAATAAAATGGCATACTTAAAGGAGGTAGAAATAACTAGAAAGAGATAGAAGATGTAGAGAAAAGTATGAGTATTGATCATGAGAGGGGAAACTGTGGTTGGGATGCAATATATGAGAGAATAATAAAAAAAGAGTATTGATCATATTTGTACAGTTGCAGTAACATTAAGGTAGACTAGAGATAATGCAGGAGGTACAATCTGAAAGTTCAGTATGTTCCTGAGTTGATGAAAAACATGGGTTCACATATGGGGAGGCAAAATATATGGCAACAGAATGCATGTTCAGAAACCCAAACCCAGACATAGCCATAGACATTTCAGAATATCATAATATTTAATGACCCTGAAAATACCTGGGTAGAAAATGTGGAAAACTAAAGGATGAAAAATTGACCATTAAGTTTTCAAAACACCAATGGCTCCTGCTGGTCTGTTAATGATGATGTTAATGTGCTGAGAAAAAACAGTTTCATCTCAACATCTTAAGCTGAGGAGAGTTTTATAAAATAGCACAACAAAACAGGGTTTTCCTGCATCATCACCAGAGAAAACAGAAGTTCTGTCTTCTTAGGAGAAAGAAATGATCTTACTGAAGAGTCTCAAATGTAAGAAGAAACAGTGGGGACAGAGCAGTCACCAGAGAAGAAAATAAAAATGAACACTGTTCATATAAACACATGTAATCATGTCTAACTCATGGAATTAAAGACAATGTCAGATAAATGTCAGTAAAGCACTGTGTCAAGATAAATACATGTAATTATATCTAACTCAGGGAATTAAAGACAAATAGCATCATAACGAATGATAGTAAAGGGCCATGAAAAGAGCCTTATGTTCTTCTAAGGTAGGATTAATGCCCTGAATGACATTCAACTTCATGGGCACATACATGCTAAAATGTCTAAGGCAAATAAAAATGCTAGAAAAATCCAGTTATTCCTAACAAAATATAATAACACAGATAATAAAGATAACTCAGAGTGAAATAAGTAGATTTGAAAGGATGTTAACAAATTGAAGTTTTTTTCTAGGATGTATAAAAGTGTGATTGAATCAAGAGAAAAAGAATATACAATTAAGAAATGCTTGAAATATAACAAAGAACAGAAGTACATTGTGTCAGACACAAATAATTATGAAAAGGTATTCAAATAAAGGATAATTGGCAATAATCTAAAAATTTGACAAATTGGACAGACAACATATTCTTATCAAAATGTTTAAAATACAGAAAAATGAAATAGTGCCATAACTGTGAAGGCATTTCAGCTGGACAGTAGAAGGAAACAAAAACCTTCATATCTTAAAAGGGAAGAAATAATATGTAGATAGAAAGTTTCATTAGTCAGGGATATTCAAATTGTTATTATAGTTATAAACATCTTACTGTTTTCCATTTGGTAAATATAGAAGCCTGATTAACACTAAATGCAGATGATGTAAGAAATATAACTCACTATTTTATAAAATTTAAATCTTTAAACCCAAGCTCCCATCAGTTCCTCTCCTAGGTATACCTGGTGAACTCTTCATTTCCTCAGAACATGTGACACACATAATGTTCGTCAGCAGGAATTTAAATGAACATAGTATGTTCACACTAGAACCCTAGGTAGTAGAAATGAATGAAGTATAGCTATAAGGTACATGAACAAGTCTTTTAAAAATAAAAAAAATAAAATCATGATAACCACATAGAATGCCATAGTTAGTATGAAGTACCCAATCAAAACCAAAACAGCAATATATTGTTCAGGGATATAGATATGATATCTTTTTTAATAAATAGCAAAGAAATGCTAAAACAACACTTCTTATGGTAGGCTGACCAATCTGAGCACAAAGAAGTAAAACTGAGAAAAAGAAGCAATGTACATATATAATTGAATAAGAACTGATATGGTTGTTTAAGTTGGGCAATCATTTCTAGGATGGTAATGTTATTCACAGTTTATATAGTTGCCTGAAATATACTTTTGTACAATCATTTATTCTAGATTACAAGATAGATGTGCTGGCTAGTTTCATGTCAACTAGAGTCATCTGAGAGGAATGAACCTCAACTGAGAAAATGTCTCTTCAAAAGATGAGATTGTAGGAAAGCCTTATGGCCATTTCTTAAATGGTGATTTATGTAAAGTGTCTTACTATGGGTGGGGGCATTCCTGGATTGCTTGGTGGTCCTGGGTTCTATAAGGAAGCAAGTTGAGGGAGCCATGAAGAGCAAGTCCATGGCCTCTGTATCAGCTCCTGCCTCCAGGTTCATGCCCTGTTTGTGTTTCTGCCCTGACTGCCTGAACTGTAATAAGGAAGAAGAAGCAAAATAAACTCTTTCCTCCCCAAGATGCTTTGGGCCAAAGTGTTTCATCACAACAGTAACCCTAATTGAGACAATTGTCAAACAGAATTATGTAATTGATGTCATGACAATTTTCAAAATTGTTATCAGATAACCTACATAAAGTAGCATGGATCTCGAGGGCAAGATTTTTCTGCTATGGCAGGTCATCATTCTGCAAAGTCAGAACAGGTTGCCTTACCTCATGGTGTGCCTCACACCCACTGTTGACCGTGTTGCCTTACTCTCTTTTAATGAATATAAGTGTTTTGTTATGGCTTTTCCTAACCTGTTTTTTCAGCTTTCACTTCTTTCATTTCTTAAAGGGTGCCCCATGATAACACTCTACATGTGGTAGGCTTCAGCTTGTTTTGTTTCCCAGATGAGGACAAATTTCTCTAGCTTTGTTCCTCATTTTTACAGCTTGTATCGATGTTACAATTTACTCCACATTCATTGGTTGGAAATAGCTAATCCATACTGGTGAATCAACAGGTTTTCACTTCACAGTGGTTAAAGAATACCCTTAAAACAAATGTTGGCAGGTACAAGTACTTCATTAGAAAACAAAAATTTAAAATAGTCCATTAATGGAGCACAGGTATTTTATCATAGTTATACAGTGAGAAGCGACACCCCTTGCCTAGCCATCATCTGTCAGTGGTCCTCAAGAAGGCATGGGACCTCATGAGCCTTTGTCCCTTCCATGATGAGATATTGCTGGGCAGAATCTTGTGTAGGTCATGTGCAGGTAACCTCAACTGCAGTGAGTAAAGAACCTGCCAAGCATGCTCATGCAGACATCCTATGTAACTCAGTGAGTCACACACACAGGAAGTGGGAAGATTGTGGGAAGAAAAGTGAGATGGAGGAACAGGGACTGGTACAGATGAAACTTTATTATAAATGGGTGTGAAGCTATCAAAGAACAAAAAATATACATAAATGTAAAATCTAAAAAACCCTCTCTACTGCTATAATAAAGCAAGCATCCTTCTTCTAAGTCTTACATTGAAGGTGGAAGGCAGATGTGCAGGAGAGCATTGGTAAATTAGGCTGCTGTAGCAAAATATTCTGGAGTCATTCACATTCGTTAGTCTTTTTTAAAAAGATGTTCTTGAGTACTACTCAGCAGAAAAAAACATGGAATCTTGAAATTCGCAGGCAAATGGATGGAACTAGAAGAAACCATCCTGAGTGAGGTAACCAGTCACAAAAAGACAAACATGGTATGTTCTCACTCATATATGAATTTTAGACATAGAGCAAAGGATTACCAGCCTACAATCCTCTGAACCAAAGAAACCAGGAAACAAGAAAGACTCTAAGGGAAAAATGAATGGAACCCAGAGAATGGGAAGGGGCAGGAACTCATGAGCTAATTGGGAGCATGAGGGTAGGGGAGAGGGAGCTGCCAGAATGAGAGGAGGAGAAGAGGAGGTGAAAGGAGGAAATGGAGGAGCAGAAATGTTGAGTTGGGGGAAGAATAGAGGGGAGCAGGATAAGAGATACCATATCAGAGGGAGCCAGTATAGGTCCGAGGAGAGATCTGGCACTAGGGAGATTTCAAGAGATCTACAAGGATGACATGAACTGACAATCTAGGCAATGATGGAGAGGATAACCTAAATGCCCTTCCCCTATAATGAGACTGATGACTATTTTTATGCCATCCTAGAGCCCTCATCCAGTGGCTGATGGAAGCAGAGGCAGACATCCACAGATATACACTGAACTGAACTCTGGAACCTAGTTGCAGAGAGGGAGGAATGAAGATAAAAGGGGTTGGTACCAGGCTGGTGAAACCCACAGAAACAGCTGGCCTGAACAAGGGGGAGCACATGGACCCCAGACTGCTGTCCGGGAGGCCAGCACAGGACTGATCCAGACCCCTGAACATGGATGTCAATTAAGTGGCCTCAGCACTCTAGGAGGCCCCTGGTAGTGGACTAGCATTTTTCCCGAGTGTAAGAAGGGACTTTAAGAGCCCATCCCACGTGAAGGGATACACTCTTGCCCTGTACACATGGGGGAGGGCCTAGGCCCGGCCCAGGATCATGTGGTGGACTTTGGGGAGCCACCATCAAGGGCCCTACCCTTCCTGAGGAGTGGAGGGTTGATGGGGTGGGGGGCAGGTGGGTGGTTGAGGGGAGGGTTGGGGGGAGGAGAGGAAGAGGGAGAAGGGATTGCCATGTGAAGCAAGCTTGTTTCTAATTTGAACTAATATAAAAAAAAGATGTTCTTGGTAGAGATATATCATCCCCACCTCAGTAAAGACAAATGCATGCTCTGCTTTACACCATTATTTTTTTGTGGCATATCATTTCTCTGATCCTATTATGTACCTTCACCCAGTCCCAATAAGTTCCTAAGATACATCTACTGCCACCATTGTAATAGCTGGATAGTGCTACTCCATCATTGTAATCAAGTTTTTGGCCTCTCATTTGATCAAAAAGAAAGATTATTTTGAAGAGTTATTTCTGCAACAGATAAGCTTCAAGGCACAATGATATTGCTGTGGTTTTGTATGAGTCTACCCTAAATTCTTGGTCTGCAGGTAGTGTTAATAAATGGTGATGGAGCCTTTGGGAAGTAGAGCCTAGAGAAGCTCTTTAGGTCATTAAGGACATGAACTCAAAGGAGACTGGAATTTTCATCCTTTTCGTTTGCCTCCTGGGTGATGAAGTGAGTAGTTTACCTCAGCCATTCATCTACCATGACGTGTTGTGTCTGTATAATCCAAGCTCAAATTTCCCAGTCAGTCATGGATTAGAACTGCCCAAACACTGCTCCACAAAGATCCTGTTCAGATGTTTTGCAGTAAGAGAAAACTGACTTAACAGATTTTTAGTTTGATTCTTAAAAAGGCATTTAATCTTGATTTACTAAACTTGGAGTCTAGAAGTTGTAGAATGGCATATTTTCGAGAGAGAGGTCTTCACCACTAGCACCAAGAATGGCAGAGCTTCACAACATGTTAGTCAGTTTGCATTCTTTCCACAAAGCTTTGTAAGCTATGTTCCCCCAGATCATTCTCACTACGTCACCTTGGTATTTACATTTTTACTTTTCCTAACAGATTTGTTTTCGGGCATAAATGATTGTCTTAACCATGTTTGGATCCCAAGCCTAGCACTTAACAGATCCATAGCACATGTTTGTTGATGAATTTGAATATGAATGACTGCAAGTTATCCAACACCTGACTTATAGTGATATTATAATAAACAGATACATTGATTCAGGAGGGAGGCTTGGTTCTGCTACCTTACTGTATATTTAAACAGCCACATTTTCGTTTTTTTTTTTTTTTTGCCTCTGTATTCCACATTTGCAGTGTCATCTCATTGTGTAAACAGTCTGAATGCTAACAACTAAGGGATGTAGAGGTCCTTGTCTAGACAGTGAGAACTAAAAAAACACAATCCCAGATTCCCAGATGCATCCTCCAGGAAGCTGAAAAGCTTTTTTTTTTTTCAACTTCTACTTTGTTCTCAATGCCTTGCCTGGGCCATGTCATGGACTTATCTCTGAATCAAAAGCATCTGGAACAAGGGCAGGAGGGAGACCCCGAGACTGACAGAATCATTGTGTAAATAAGATGAAGTGGTATTGGATGTTGAGATTTCATGGCATTGCATGCCCTGAGAATAGGTGTGACTAGCTGTGAAATGAGGATGAGGTTCCCACTTTGAAGCCAGACTATAATGATCTCATGAGCAAAAACTAAAACATGCTCCAGTGTCTATGAGCTATTTGTAGAAATTGCATTATTTGCTAATTTATATTAATAATATTTAATGTTTAATCATTTATATAAAGATGCTTTTTTATTTTTTTCCCTTGCTAATATCCAAAGGAGTATTTAAGAAAGATATTTGTACTCCACTTTTATTGAAACCTATTCATGAGGCCATTCCTGTAATACATTTACAAAGCTATTCATTATCATCATGTAATCATAGCATTTCCCTTGTTACATTTGATTACAAGAAAGTTTAGAAAGTTGAGTTATTCCCACGGAGACAGTTGACCTGAGCTTGTGGGAGCTCATGGACTCTGGATGGACATCTAGGGAACCAGCAAGGAACTGACCCTTTGCATTTGGGTGACAGTTGTGCAGTTTGATCTTTTGTGAGACCCCTAGTGGTGGGACCAGGACCTGGCCCTGATGTATGATCTGGCTCTATGAAACCTATTTCCTATGGTGGATGTCTTGTTCAGCCTTGATGCAGGGGGAGGAGCTTGATCCTGCCTCAACTTGATATGCAATGCTTTGTTGATTTCCATTGGAGGCCTTACCACATCGGAATGGAAACTGAGGAGGGGGTAGAAAGGAGGTGGGCGGAACAAATGGGAAGGGAGAAGGGAGGGGAAACTATGATTGGTAAGTAAAATAAATACAAATGATTGGAAATGTGCTGTGTTTTCTTCTTCAGTTACCATTTTGAATCCAAGTCAATAATAACATTTTTTCCAAGCGCATCATTTAAAATGGTGGCTTCACTGGTGACCAGAGGTAGTATGTACTAATATTCCTGCAGAGAAATAGGCCAACGAGCTCTGAAAATCCAGACTTACATTCTATAGCACATGCTTCACTTTCTGCTTCAGATTTAAGAGACTGTAGGCACTGTCTAGCCTCACTGGCAAAAGTGGACTCCTTTAAGAGATATTAAGTGTTTTCCATTTGTCTCAATCTGAGTGGGACCCAATGTGCAGCTTCATAAATTCTACCAGTAGGACTGCTTTAGAATGAAGTGGACATTAGTAAAATAAACTGCCTTACTATTCATTAATTCTTCGTTCTACAAATACAGATAGTATCCAACTGATCCTCAATTTATATTCATTTAACAGAAACCATATTTTTGAATTTTGATATTTTCCTGGGATAGAAATATGTGGTTTAAGAGTCTCTCATAATGAGGAAAAAAGAGATCTGTGGCTTTCAGTTAGCCAGATGGCGATGGCGAACAACTGATGCTCTATGCTGGACTCCATTATAAGCTGTGAGGAGGCATGGTTATGTGTGTGCTGAATACCTTGTAGATTTATGAAATGATGGGGTCAACATATGGTGGAATTATTTAGCTTGTTGAAAATATCTATACTTATTGATCCACTATGGGCTAATCTTCAGAATATGGGAAGTCTGTAGTCTAGTGATATGGAGGCTGATAAATGAATATAAGCATATGTGAGAGAAGAGGGAGCACTATGAAAATATAAATTGGTCTAACCTTCAAAAGGGAGAAAGCCAAATTCTAAATACATAGAAAATAGGCAGCTGATGAGAATAATTTCCTAGACTTCTTAAGTAATTTCCTATACTTTTCAAAATGCAGGAAACAGTGGCATTAAACCATGGTTCTTTGCATACTCAAGAAAAGTCTTTGATCTCAGAACTATGGACAAGTGTCTCTTGATTCCTATCTTCACTCACCATCCCTGAGCTTCTCTGTTGACCTAAGTAAGTAACTACAATTTATAGGTATGTTTGGGATCTTCATGCTAGAGATTAATCCTGAAAGTTTGGGAGCACTTGGGAATTCTAATTTAGAAATTCCTGTTACTTGGAGAAAGTTAAGATCAACAATTCAATTAAAAACATCTCCCTGTTTCACAGTGTATGGCTTAGAAACATGTACAATTTATCCTTTTCTATGTACTCTGTGTTGTTATTGGCTTAGGAAGTTGAAAGGATAAATCTCATCTTGAGCAAGAAGGGTGTGGGGTTGGAATCTAGACTGAAGTTAATCTCTGTGAAATTGAAAAGTATAGTAGAATAGCATAGGGAGACACACATTTCAAGTCTGTTCATAAGGGAATGACTGTTTATCCTGCTGTCTTTGTAGCTGTACATTTCAATCCAGAACTATCAGGGCGGACTTGGAAAGGTACTGAGTGTCAGCAAACCAAAGATTTCAAGGATATATGAAGTTTAAAATTCAGTTGTTTCTTGCTTCCAAATATAGATCACAGTTAGTCTCACAATGGAAATTATAACCTGACCAGTGAAAAATGGTGAAAGGTGAAGAAATCTGAGGAGCCATTTGACACTTCAGATGGAGGTATGCTGTGGTCTAAGTTGAATACTCAACAACTCTTGTGTTTGTGCTTCTATGTGGATGTGGTTCCTACAGTAGGTATTAGTAGCATTTGAGATCAAAAGAGGAATACACATGACAAGAATGTGACAATGGTGACTTCTGAAAACTATGTGTGGTGTTCATGGGGGAAGATCACTTCAATAAAAGCTGACATTGTAACTGATTCTGCCTCCTGGGTCTTTGTTTCGGCTATACCTTCTCTTTGTGTTTGTCATTAAGATGATGTCACTGCACTTTAAAAATGAACTTGCACTTTAAGTTAATTAGTTCAAATACTTATGCCATCTACCCACTCCACAGATAGGTGCACAATGACATTTAGCCAAGAAAGAGTCTGTATTGACTGGACCAAACTGTTTCCTCTCAAACTTGTGATATGTCCTTTAACGTCCACAGATTTTTCTATTAAAAACCTTTTATGAGCTATCTCATTATTTCTTTCATGTATTTCCCCACAGTCCTGTGTCTACCATTTTAGAACCCCATTGTAGAGCTGAAACACTGATGTTGTTGAACTCACACAGTCATTTCTCACTGCCTTCTTTTCCTTAAGGGGTTGTCTTAGTTACTTTTCTATTGCTATGATAAGAGACCATAAGCAAGGCAACCAATAAAAGAAAACAATCCACTGGTGCTCACAGTTCAAGAGAGTTAGAGTTCATGACTATCATGGTAGGAAGCATGGTAATAGGTAGGCAGGCATGGCACTGGAGCAGTAATTAAAAGCTTATGTCTGGATCCAAAGGCATGAAAGAGGGAGGGAGGGAGGGAGAGAGAGAGAGAGAGAGAGAGAGAGAGAGAGAGAGAGAGAGAGAGAGAGAGAGAAGACAGGTTTTTGAAGCCTTGAAGACCATCTCCAGTGACACACCTCCTCCAACATGGCCATACTTCCTAATTAAGTAGTTCTCAACTTATGGGTTGTGACCCCTTTGCAAGTTGAACAACCCTTTCACAGGGGACACCAAAGACCATTGGAAAACACAGATATTTACATTATAATTCATAACAGTAGCAAAGTTATAGTTATGAAGTAGCAATGAAATTGTTTTATGGTGGGGAAGGGTCAGCACAACATGAGGAACTCTATTAAAGAGTTGCAGCATTAGGAAGAATGAGAAGCACTAGGAAGGACCCAATCCTTCCCAAACAGTACCACCAACTGGGAACCAGCCAGGCAAATACATAAGCCCCTAGAGGTCATTCTCATTCAAATTCCCCACAGAGTTTCCCAGGAAGCTTAGCCCATTGTTTTGAGGTGCTATAATCATGAAGCATTTATGTGTTGATTCTTGGGCCTGAGAAAGGCCTTTAGCTTAACATGAATATTTCTATATTTAAATTTCCTTCGAACAACACCTTTTGTGGCCTATACAAGAAACCCCATAAATGAGTTAAATCTAAGTGTCAATTGCCACCATCAGATTGCACTCACAAATATTTCAGTCTCAGGCTCATCTCACCAGTCTTCTCAAATGCTCCACTTCCTTGAAGTCCTGAGGAATACATCATGGAAACAGTGTGTCAAAGAATCTTGTAGACGATCTCTTATGAGCTCTACTTTCCCTGGCTACTTTCACTTCCTCCAGCACAGCTCTTCAAATATATTAAGACAGCTGAGTAGTGAGCCTTTTCTTCTCCAGGTTGAGTATTGCTAGCCACCAAGATCTTTCTATAACCGAGGTAGTTGTGAGCCCTCCACTGTTTAGATTGCTCTTTTTCTAAGCAATTTCCAGTTTATCTGTATCTTTTAAAAACTGTAAGGTCCAGGGCTGAAACAGTGCATTGCCCTCCCTTGCTGGCATGATCTTGTATTCTACTTCCTTTGAATAGACTCATTTGAACAGCTATGAATTCACCGGGCATCATTTCAGAGCTCAGGCTAAAAGTCTGAGTTTGATGGGGAGTTTGTTTTTTACTGATACGACTCGGGACGTATAACTGATGTTATTTTGCCATTTTCTCTACCTATTCAATACATATTTGATAGTACCTGCCCGGTCTTCAGTAAAGAACCTGGCAGAATGCCCGTCATAGGGTACATACACAGTGAAGGTAAAAACCTTTGACCTTATACTCTCCTAACTTTATGTTTTTAAAATGGACTTTGTGAAGACAAATATAAAGAGTTAAAGAGAAAATAACTTTTGGGATAAAAGTTTCATCTGTGTTCTCTGGGAGTAGTCTCAACAAAGGAAAAAATAGTCATGAATAATTGCTGCTAGAAAAGGAATTTATTACAATGAGTTCACTGATTGAATTATGTGGAGTCCTAACATCTTGAGTTTATTCTAGCTGAGTTTCTGCAATCTTTTGAATTTATGAATCTAGCTCAACAACAGTATAATTCCTTATGAGTGATGGAGCTTATTACATTGCTGGCCTTGCAATTTTCAGGCCATACCTTTCTTCCCCAAGCCATTACTATCTTGTGCCCTAATTCATTCAGAAGGAGGTCCTATGTGTGTTGCATTGAAGACAAGATGTTGAGGAAATAGACGGGCATCTTAAGTTGTCTTTTCACACAGACACATGCCTCAGTTCCCATTGGCATGTTATTTGTATACTGAATGACCCAGAAATTTTGTTATATGTAAACACAAGTGTCATATTCTTAAATGAAGTGTTAACAACTTTTTATGTGAGCTGAATTTACTTTCTGAAAGTATCAAGAGACATATTTACTTAGGCAAAATGTGAATTTATGGTTGGCACTGTAGGATAATCAGTTGGCTACAGTTTTCAATCCAGTAGCTTTTTGACTGTGACACATAATATCTTTACCATCCTTTGATCTTTAATTAATAAATTAAAGGGAATACCATGTGTACAAATGTGATAACACATAAAAGATGCTGAGTATGGGTTTTGAATCAACACCTTCTAGTTCTCTCTTCTTCTTTCTCTGATTATTCTTTGTCTTTGTATGCTTTTACTAGTCATTTAATCACCCTCCCTGCCCCGTATGTATGTGTTTGTGTGTTTGTGTGTGTGTGTTTGTGTGTGTACGTGCAGAAGAGGACACCAGGTGTCCTGCTTTATAACCCTCCACCTTTTCTCCTTGAGACAGGGCCTCACACTTCAACTGGAGCTAGGATGGTGGCCAGCAAACATCAGCAGTGCTCTTGTCTTTGCCTTCAGGGTGTGGAGGTTATAAGGGCATGAAGCCTTACCTAGGTTTTTATGTGCAGGCTGCAATCTGAACTCATGTACTCACAGTTGTGCAGCAAGTGTCTTTACCTACTTACCCACTGAATTATCCCTTAACTAAGTCTATTTTATCTTTAAAAAGGATAATTATAAGAATAAATGTGATAATATGTCTAAGGCCCTTTTAGCAGATTGGGGATTCAATTAACCATCATGCATTATTCATTTTTAACTTTAAGCACTTTTCCATTCCTTACTGGTACATACGTATATATCTATACATTTCTCTCAGTATGTATCAGTATGTATATATCAATTCCTGTCTATATATGTGTAAATATATATACACACAGACATACAATACGATATATATATATATATATATATATATATATATATATATGATAAGATATGCTTGCCTATTTTTGCACAACATACTTTGAGCCTGTTAAAAATGTTTCTCAAATATATGCTGCACATCAACATCAGCATTCCCTGCTATGACAGCTAGGAAGGAAGGAAAGAAACAGATTGGAGTTTGCCACTCTCATTGTTCTTGCTCCATGCTGGCCCATTGAGATGTTCAGCTGCTGTAGGAGCAAGGGGACTCCAAACAGTCTACTGGAATTTCATCTTGCCAAATGCTGGAATTAGCAGAGACCCAGGAAACATATTAAAAAGGCATGCCTCTCGGATTTATTGGCAAGTCCAAAGCAATAAAAAGCAAAATTTGATATAACCAGGGGCTTTTCACACTGTCATTTTTCACCTTTGCCATATTCTCTGTAGCTGGTCCCAGGTATTTCTCAGCATGGTTTTGGAAATCGGAAGGGAGATTGAATGCCTTACTTGAGCATGCTTTCACTTGGCTCAGGCTGATTTATATTTAAGATTGTATTCCTTCCTCTAGAGACAGTTGGGATATTGTTAGAGTGATTGTTTAAAAATATAAAACCATGCACAAATCCAGTTACTTGAATGGAGTGAGATGCTGGCAGTCCAAGCAAAGTGGAATGGGAAATAAAATACTGAATGTGTTAAAAATGAGAGAGAGGCAGAAAAATGACAATCATGAATGGGGTATTTGAAGAAAACTGGAAATCAAACAAAGATGGATAACATCTCTCCTCTCTCTCTCTCTCTCTCTCTCTCTCTATATATATATATATATATATATATATATATATATATATATATGAAAAACTAGAGGAATGAAAAATTCAGAGATATGATTTTTTTTTAAAAAGCCAGCTGACTTTGAGCATGTCTTTTATCTGCCACTTTACATCATCTGTTTGATTTAACAGACATGCATTTCAGCAATGATATTGGGGAAATAGATTTTTGGATTGTTGCAAAGTTATTTTAAAGGAGAACTGCTAGTAGTTTATTCTCTGTTCTTTCTGATCCACATCTGAGAACTTTAAAAACATGACCACATAGCTACTGAGCTGTTCTTCACATCTTTGGATGCCACAGGTAAAATGGATTATGTTCCCATTTTCTTAACTAAAGAGTCATGTGGTGTGTCAAACTCTTCCTCATTCATATTTTGCTGTCTGAGTTGTCTAGGAAATGTTTCCAGGCATTCAGACCATGTTCACAGCAACTGAAAATTTGTTCTTGCCTTACAGCAATCATGGGCTGGAAAACCAAAAAGAAATTACTTTAACTTCAAGTTACAGTAGCAGCCACAAGGAACAAACTTATAAACTGGAAGGAAACAAGATCAAAGACTACCACTGTTTTTTTTTTTTAAAGAAACTTTACATTATGGTTATTAGCTACTGGATCAACATATGTTTACTTCATTACTAATTTGCTCTAATGATCTGACTAGGAAGAATCTTCTAGAACTTAACCTAAACTGGCTATTCTGAATCTTTGTAGCAACTGACAGTTGACAGAACCATAAACATGAATCTCAGATGCCAAGGAACCCTTTAGTTTAATGGCCTGCCTTTATAGTCAGGGAGGGTGACATGTTGATTAGAGATTGAACGGTCTTGGAACTTCTCTGTGATACACTCTGTGTCCTTCCATTTACACTGACCAATTTTTACTTTCTTAAACTTAGAAGCTAAATAATATTAGTCAAAATCAAAGCATGCAGAATGCCTGTTAACACTCAGCTGATTTTAGTTCAGTAACATCACCATGTTCTGAGCCATCATCCACACAGATACTACACATCATGTCTTCCACCACAGAGGATCTTTTTAGACCATTAGAGATGTGATGAAGCATCATACTAGTTCTTTTGTGGAAACCTGAGTCAAATATGGATGCCTTTGGAGAGTGAGTTTCATGGCTAAGGTCGAATGGGGAATTGAGCTCTCCTAGAAGTGTTACCAGCAACTTTGTAAATTCACTAGCTCACCAGAATCCTGTCTGTACCTTCCCAGCTAGTCTGAAAAAATGATGTGCCTGACATATTTGTTGAGCAATCAAACTGTACTCATTTTTGTTGCTTTTAAAAAGTCAGAAACCACTTGAGCCAGGTGGTGGTGACACACACCTTTAGTGCCATTACTTGGGAGGCAAAGGCAGGCAGATCTCTATGAGTTTGAGACCAGTCTGGCCTACAAGAGCTAGTTCCAGGATAGGCTCCAAAGCTACACAGAGAAACTCTGTCTTGAAAAAAACAAACAAACAAACAAAAGTTATAAGCCACTTGAATAAGGAATGTAGATGAGGTGACTTTAAGAGTACACTGGGCCTCCAGCTGCAGTAGGACCATGGACTCAGTCATGGATATCAACACCGACCCCAGTTTCAGTAGAATCAAGAACTCAGAAGGGTCCCCAGACATCAACATGGCTTCAGGGGGCAGCACAGACCATGGGCATTCACATGACTTTCTGTGGTAATATGGGCCATGGACATCAACACAGACTCCAGCTACAGTGCTCCTGCTGACTGTGAAGAGCAATGAGCCTAATTTTGCTGTGCTTTCAATCAATGACTCCAGATGCACAGTTGAGAGGGACTGAAATAGAAAGTTTCTGTGACAACTCTAGCCCCCACCCTAACCCTTCCTGCCCCAAAGTAACAGCTTAGACAGAAAGCAATTGAAGAGAACTCTTAAAATGTTTGATGGGGATGCTGAAGTGTAGCTCTCCACAGGCATTCTTAGTCCACCATCTCTCCTCTCCTCAAGCTTTCCTCTTAGGGTCACAAGTATATCCCCTATGCTAGATGCAGCATATTCTTTTCAGACTAGCTGTGAAAAATTTCTTTACCTCACTTTCCTTGGGTGTGAAATTCAAATACAAACAGTGTCTATCACACAAAATGTGAGGATTAAAACAGTCACAATTAAAGAGCTTTGCACCAGCCTGACAGATACACATCTGAAAGGTGTTCACTGTTGCATTATAATTTCGTAAGCCTCAAAAGTATGGTCCTTGTTCTTTTGCTTTCCATTTCATTATTTTGATAGTTAATCTTGAAGATAAATTGGATGGGATAGAGGAATGCCTAGGAGATTAATGGAGCACACCTCTGAGCATGTCTGTGAGCCTGTTCTAGAGATTATCAGATCAGGAGAGCCTTACTTAATCAATGGTGCAATGCATGGATGTGGTCAGACCTGGGCTAGACTACTGTAGGAGCAGAAACCGTAAAGAGGGTGGGTAGTGGAAGTAACCCCCACCCCGTGTGTGCGCGCGCGCGCGCGCGCGCGTGCGTGCGTGCGTGCGTGCGTGCGTGCGTGCGTGTGTGTGTGTGTGTGTGTGTGTGTGTGTGATTTTGAAGAATATGTCTTGCTTGGTCACTTCCTTCTCCTTCACTCTGCTTCCTGGATACCATGAGATAGCATATTTGCTCTGACATGCCCTTCTGATGTGATGTTCTGCATCACCAAGATCCAGAAAGAGCAGAGTCAGTTGACCCTGTACCGAAAACCAGAATCTTTCCTTACTTAATTTGTTTCTCTCAGTTATTTAATGACAATGATGAACACTATAACACAATTATCATCAATGTACATGTATGACAGATTATTTTAATATGTCAACACATCACCAGTACCACACATACAGGTCACTTCTCCTATGAAGGTTTTGTTTTCTCTCCACAAAGTAATCCATTCAGCAGTTTCACATACCTCTATTATTGTATTACTCCCTTACTCAGTAATAGGTTTACCACCAAATTATCCAAGCCATTAGTTCTGTGCAGAGCCTCTTAGGATTCAGCTTTGAAAACAGCTCTCAGATACAATTTTCATCCACAAGTGTATTTCCAGGTAAAGTGAAGTCTTTGTCAATGGTCTGTCATACTGTGTGATGGCTCCATCACTGTTGAAAGGCTCACCAGTCTTAGTTCTGGCCATTGTCTAAATGTTTAAAGATGTGACTGTCTAGAGTGCGCACCATGAATCCAGATAGGTTCAACTCCTAATTTGTCAGTGTCACTCAACTCTCAGTGTACTTTTAATGTAGTGCCTCAAAATGAGAATTTTTTGATGGAAAATCTTACCATAATATTTTAAAATACCAATAACACTCATCCACATGTCCAATTTATAATTTTATGCCTGTTAATGCATTCTAATCTTGGCTATGTTGGTTGTATGGACTGCAATTGCAGAAATATTCAGATCATAAAATGTCTGTTCCAATTAAAGGAATTTCAAATTTGTTTTATCACAATGGTGTCAGGCTTGACATTGAGCTCAGAGTTTTGGTTCTTGGCCATATTTGCAGAGAAATGCAATGTAAGTGATGATATTGCATATAAAATTTTCCTTTTCAAAGTGAGGCTTCAGAGAAGTGTTTTACCAAGTCATTGTAGATGAAGAGCAAAGAGAAAGTTTGTACAATTAAATTTAAGGGCTGAGGAAAAGAGAAAGTTAAAATTTTGGAGAAAGATGATGGAATCTTGGGGTTGGCAGGTGTTTGAAAACAAATCCTACTACAAGTGGAGAACCATTATCACTGGCCTGAGCTGAAGGGATTTGTCCACGATTCAGTCTATCTATGGAAAAGAAGATGGATTGGAAAAAGAGGCGTCATCAGCAGGAAACCTCTGCTTTAAAATAATGTAGTGTAGGTGGGAGGGGACTTCAGTGAAAAGTGATTTCTTTTATGCATGTAATAACAGCACACTGAAAGAGTCCTAGAAAATAATCACACAGCTTCAGGCATTTTGAATGGGAAAAAATACCTGGACAAGATAGAGTGCTTATGCTTCATTTGAAACAACAGCAAAAAGGCCAAGAAAAAACAAAACAAAACAATTCTCATTGTATATACAGAAACAATTGTTTAAGTACAGGGAAGAGGGAAGCATGGCTAGGTGGCCTTGGGAGCTTCTACAAACCAAGTGAGTAGAAAATAGAGTTTGGCACACACAGCGTATGCCCATTGCATATCCCAGAAATAAAGAAATGGAGGGTAGTCAGTATCAGTAGAATGGCAGCAAACGTCTATTAACTAGTGACTGGGCACTGAATTTTAGAACATGTTTTTATCATTTTACAGGAAAAAAAACCCTAAATTAGAGAGTGAAAATATTTTCCATTAATCGTGTCAGTAAACAAACATCTGGAATTATAACTGAAAGTTGATTATAGAGCCAGCCTTTATATCTCAATGGCCTAGGAGTTAAGGGCATGCTCAATGGACTCCTGTGTACTGGGTTGAAGTCCCAACCATACCACTTCCTAGCTCAAGTGAGTTGCATGGTCTCTTACAACCGAATTTCTCACTTAGAAACGAGGATGTTGGTACTACTCTCATAGATCCATCATTCTGCTAACTGTAATGGAAAGTTTGGAAATCACTTTGTGTGGAGTGTGGCACATTCTAAATAATAAAAGTTTGTTATTGGTATCTATAAAAGATCACGGCTCTGACTTTATATTTTGAGTTCTTGTTGACAAAAAACATATATTTTGCTTTTGAAATGTCTTTTTAAATATGAAGTTTGTTTTATGTCTGGTTAAATAATACCTGGTATATTTACCATCACTAGACAGGAGGGATAAGAGAGGAGGCCATATTGCACAATGACCTTTGAGGTGTCTGGAGACAGGTGACCAGCTTTAATCTAAAGTCTACATCAGGATAGCCTTTGACAAACACAATCTACATAATATTTTTGTGGAGACAAGTGATACTAATAATTGAACCGAGGGCCTTAGTATGTGCCAGGCAAGTGCTGGACCACTGACATATCCTCATCTTAACCAGTTGGTATTTTCAAGGCTGTATTAGCATTGGAAGAGAGCTCCTAGTATCTCCTTTTTAGAGATGATAGGTTTGAAAGTATTTTGTAAACTGTAAGGCACTGTACAAATATTAGTTATTATGTTAACACCGTGAGATGATTTGCAAAAGCAAAGGAACAACACATTGCTGGAGAAGTTTGAAGAGCTTTCTAATTTGGGAGTTGTTACAGACACCATTAAGAATTGAGACACACAGTACTAAATTTAGTTTAAAACAAATGAGAAAATGAAATGTGATTCAACCTTTAAAAAAGTAGCTGGCTGTGTGTGAGCAAAGGACTCAGAGGAACCTAGAGAGCGATGTTGTGGATGAGTGACCCAGTGGTTACAGTCAGTCAGAAAAAAAGACAGGAGCTTTGCAATGTCAAGCAGTACTGAAAAGGGCACTTCTATTTTGAGCTTGTATAAAGAGACAATTGCTCCTTTGTTCCTTTTGGAACAATGCCTGTGGAGCACCCTTCTGGGCACTGCAGGTCAGCCATGGGGCCATGATACTTTAACACACACACACACACACACACACACACACACACACACACACACACACACACACACAATTCAGATTCTATCTATGAAGCAGAAATGAGTGTAATGGGAGGAGGAATGCCTGTGGAGTGCCACATTTGCAGCTTTGTGGGTCAACAAAATGTCCCTCATCTATTTTTGTCCCTGTGTCCTGGGGTTTGGGATATGCCACCTCTGCACATTATATACTTGTGTCCACATGCATAGAAAGGAAGCAGAGATGATATCATAGCAGCAAATAGAAAAGAAATGCTGCAAGAATGTAGGGATGAAGAAAAGCAACTTAATAAAATACTTGCTATTTATTTACTTATTTAGAGGTTGAATTGCCATTGGTAGCCAAGGCTAGCATCAAACTTGCCTCAGCCTCACCAGTGCTGAGATTATAGGCATGCACCATCACATGTGGCAAATGACAAAATTTGACAGGGCAATTTGTTAAGGCATAAAGCAAGATTTCATCTATTGAAGATTTAAATAGGGGTTTTATATATCAGGACTAGGAAGACATGGTTTTCTCAGCAGTAGGTTGTACCCAAGATTCTGCTGAGGTGTAGCCCTGGATACACTTCTAGACTGTGCCCTTCCCCCCATACCAAGGAGCACTTAATGTAAGGACAGACATTTTGGCTCCATTTCCTGCTCCCTTTTCTCCTTCCAGGATATCTCCTAGGGCATCTGCACCTGCCCTTGCACAGTGGAGGAAGGAAAGTGGGAAACACATGAGATTCTTTCTGTATATTAATTAGCTGTATCAGAGAGTGAATTAGAATCACACAATGCCTGTCTTCCATCAGCCCCCATCAATCCTTCTAGAACCTGGGCCCAACTGTCTATTCAAAAGGCTGGTCCTCTCATGATTCTCAGATGTCCCTTGGTGTGGGCAGGCTTTCATTCTCTCCCATGGTCTGGGCTTTCTACCTAGTTTCTTTTGCCCCACAAACCATTTGGGTAGAATATTCTTCCTCAGGTCATTCTGGCACACTGAGATGTACCCAATAATCAGCTATGTAAATAAGTTATGTATTATCAATAATGATTTGATAGGCTGCCCCATCAATGCTTGTAAATGTAAAAGTTATAATAAGGGCTAAGAAGGAAGCAAATCAAAAACCAGGAATTTTAAAATGGCATTGGATGTTAATCTATTAATCTGAAATAATGTTTTTATATATTTTTTATTTTGAATTATAAGTCCTTAATTTTTCCATTTCTTCCCTCCTACCTCTCTCATATAGACTTCTTGATCTTTCCCAAGTTCATGGCCATTTTTTCTTTAATGTTTATATACAAAATCTATATAGTTCTAAATATACAAATACACCCTGTTCTGTATGTATAATGTTTCTTGTATGTGTATAATTTCAGAGCTGGCTTCTTGGTATTGGGTAGAGACACTACACATAAGATAATGTTTTAAGTATCATTAGGATAATTTATAGAATAACTAAGGGTCTATAATGCAAACTCCACTTAGACAAACACTGGAAATCACTCCAGTGTTTGGTAGTGTGGTGTTAAGAATGAGACTCTCTCTATAGGCTCTGGCATTTGAATTCCTGGTTCCTTGCTGGTGTCTGTTTGGGGAGACTTGGGAGGTGTGGCCTTGTTGGAGGAAATTTGACAGTGGGGGAGGACTTGAAGTTTCAAATCCATGTGCCATTCCCTGTTCCTTCTGTTTCTTGCTTGGGATTTGAGATGTGAGTGTGTAGTTTGCTACTCCAATCACCATATCTTGCCACTGCCACACTTATTTGCCATGGTAGTAATGGACTCTTATCCTTCCTTCTGCAAGTTGTCTTGGTCATGATGTTTCATCACAGAAATAGAAAAAGCACTAGTGATGTACAACACAAAAAAACAGTGTGCAGGCATTAAAATGGCATTATAAAAGAAGAGGTACTCAGAAGGAAGTGATATATATTCAATCCAAATATACACATAATTAAATAAAATTAATTAATTAATTGTGTGTGTGTGTGTGTGTGTGTGTGTGTGTGTGTGTGTGTGTGTGTGTGTGTGTTTATGCCATAGTACATATTGGGAGGTCAGAGTATAACCACCTGAGAGTCAATTCTCTTCTTCTACCAAAAGGAAGCCAGGAATTGAACTCATGTCCTCATGTCCCCAGCAAGCACCTTACTGGGTCATTTAGCTATACCCCACTGTGTTTTTAAGGATGCTGGAATAAGGAACTATCTCTCAACCAGCCTCTAAACAATTCATCAGCCACTAAACAGATGATAAGATTTTGCCTGAGTGAGAAAATGTATATAGAAAGAAAGGTTTATGCTTATCTCTTTGTCCCCTAATTGTTTGAAATGTCACAATGATAGATTGAATTTTCATTTAAGTTTATACACTCCACTGTCATTTTGTTGCTCAATGTAATTGTCTTAAATATTTTTTAAAGCAACTTTGACCCAGAAAAAATAGTGTATCAAGAATATTTTGTCTCTCACTAGTCAGAAAATGTTATAAAGGCCCAAGAATTTTGAAACTCTTCAGGAATGGTGTATATGGAATTGTCAAAGTCAGAGGCTAGTGTGACTGAGTCATAGGCTGTGACTTTTCTTCCAGCCACCAACATACTGGACCTTTTAGGCTGACTTTCTAGAAATGTGTAACTTTGATTGGTTTGTAGTAAAATTAATCAAAAAACAAACCTGAACCTAAGTAAAATTTTTAAAAGCCAGACAGGCTTTTGGTGCTCTCTCATTTCCCTGAAGGTGCAGAGATATATGTTATGAAAAGTGACAAGAAAGGAATCTTGCTATAGGATGGAGTCTACTTAGCATCTCACACATGCCTGGTATGGGTTGTTGATATGATAAACCTAAATTATCTTAGACTGTCAAGACAAATGATAGATGGGCTTCAGGTGGACCTGCATGGGCTTTGAATTGATGTTGAGGCAGGTTGAGATTTGGGGATGCCAGAATGGGGTGAATGACTTTTCTGCATAATTTGACATAAATCTGTCATGAGCAGAGGGTATGATAGGTAGAATATATGTCCTACTCCAAGATCTATTTTCTTTCTAATTTCTGTATTCCCCATTACCTAATATGTCAAGCAATATTATTTAACTGAAGATCTTGACAAGTAGTGATTATCCTATGTTATTAACCAGATGATTGGTCAAGGAAGTATTTATCTCGAGGTTGGTTCCCTAAGCATTAGAGATTTAAATTAGAAAACACTGAAGGTTAAGTCAAACTAGAAAATGAGATCTAAAAGTGTAAACAAAAGCTGATAGATATAACATATATCTCACTCTGTAAGGACAAACCTAATATCCATCACTTGAAAACCTTGCTTTGTTCTGGCTATAGGGCATTGTCGTGTTAATGGTATCTTTAAGCTAAAAAACAGTAAGTAAAGGGACCTTGTCCTGGTCAATGAACTTATTCTGGCCTGGAGCAAATCACAGTGATTTAATTTCCTATTACCTGGCAAGGACAAAAGGGTTAGAGGTTGCTCATGACAGAGTTTTACCCCTGCACTCAATCAAGCAGCCTGTAAAGAACATGCATCTGTCCTACCCTTGGACAAGCATGAATGAACACACAACCTAGAAGTGAAAAGATGCTTAAATAAAGGACATTAAGGAAAAACGCCAAACGTTGCTTACATGCAAACTACAATGAACTTAAGGATACCCGAGGATCTTCTAGACTCTATTCTGCCAGGTAGAGTGAGTGCTCTGGGTATAGTACATTCAGACAGACTCAATATGAGACTGATTGTACTATATCTTATTTGTGTTAAATTCAACAAGCTACTGAAGTCTTTGAGCTTTTGTTCTGTCAACTATAAATCAGTGATAATAATATATATCTTATAAAGATATTGTAACTGCTAACTAAACAAATTTCATACATCCAGTGTCTTTACCAGTGGCCTATATAAATTTAGCTGTAGCTGTTCTTTGATGATACATTGCCAAATGGGAGTTGGTCACACTGTACATCTAAAAACAGAAGGTACTTCGGAATAGGGCATGTTTTTCTAGTTATCTCTGAATCTTTAATGTTTACTATTAACTCCTTTTTTCAGAACAAAGTCTCTGGAAAAGCTTTTATGGTCTGGTATTTTTTCTTTAAAATAGAAACACTTTTTTTTTTTTTACATGTCAATCCCAGTTCTCTTTCCCTCCCCTCCTCCCCTACCCCTCACCGACACCCTATCCCATCTCATTTCTGTTCCCCAGGGAGGGTGAGGCCTTCCTCGTGGGATCTTCAAAGTTTGTCACATCATTTGAAGCAGGGTCTAGGCCCTCTCCATGTGTCTATGTGGAATGGGCTCCCAAAATCCATTCGTATACTAGGGATAAATACTGATCCACTAACAGAAGCCCCGTAGATTACCCAGGCCTCCTAACTGACACCCTTGTTCAAGGGGTTTGGGTCTGTTCTATGCTGGTTTCCCAGCTACCAGTCTGGGGTCCATCAGCTCCCCCTTGTTCAGGTCCGCTGTTTTCTGTGGGTTTCTGCAGCCTGGTCTGAACCCCTTTGCTCATCACTCCTCCCTCTCTGCAACTGGATTCCAGGAGTTCGGCTCAGTGTTTAGCTGTGGGTGTCTGCTTTTGCTTCTCTTCAGATTGTATAAATCTTTCACCTTTTACTATTAACTCTTAATATTAGTCATGGGCATTGCTGTCTCAAGCTGGGATCAGTTGAAGCTAATCCAGCAACTGAAGTAGACGACTTCAGAGAGGAAGAGGAGCAGGTTGTAGGTAACGGTGGCGATATTAGCCCACAATGTAGCATCTTTGGGTACAAAGGAATAGGCAAAGATTTGAGAAATAATTTTGGCAAGACACACCAAGATGCCTGGAATTGTCTAAGTGCTTGAAAGCCGGACAGACTAAGCTAGCCTGGAAAGGTGAAAAGTTATTACCTGAGATGAACACCATCCACAGCTCCATGGAAACCCATTTCTTCCTTCCTGAAAAGAAGGCAATGGAAGATTATCCAATGGATTTTTATGATGCCTTACAGAACTAAAATCTATTAATTCATATTTAACCTCCGATATCAGAATAAGGTTTTTAGCCATTTAATATTTCCAGTTGTAGATCAGGAATGACATATTTGGATAGAACTGCTCTGAATTGTTTCTTCTTCACAAAGAACAAAACCCACTGTCATCGGTTGTGGTGGCGCAGGCTGGTAGGATTTGCTGAAGGAGGCAGAGGCAGGAGGATCTCGAGTTTGAGGCCAGTCTGGACTACACATTTTATCCAGCAGCTGGTGGAAGTAGAAACAGACACCTACAACAAACCACTGAACTGAACTGGAATCCAGTTGCAGAGAAGAATAAGTGATGAGCAAAGGGGTCCAGACCAGGCTGGTGAAACCCACAGAAACAGCTGACCTGAACAATGGGGTGCTCTTGTTCCTTAGAATGATAGCTAGGAATACCAGCATGGGACTGATCCAGACCCCAGGAATGTGGGTTTCACTGAGGAGACCTCGGAAATCTACGGGACCTCCTATAGTAGTTCAGTACTTATCCCTAGTATAGGTGTGGACTTTGGGAGCCCAATCCACATAGAGGGATACTCCCTGAGCCAAGACACATGGGGGTGGACCTAGGCCCTATCCCAAGGGATATGATAGACTCTGATGACCCCCTATGGAGGGCTTCACCCTCCCTGGGGAGCAGAAAGGATATGTGATAGGTATGGTTTTAGTTGGGGGGAATGTGTCAGGGGAGCAGGGGAGGAGAGGGAAATGGGATTGACATGTAAAACAATCTTGTTTCTAATTCAAATAAAAACAAAACAAAACAAAAAACCCATTGGCATCTTGGTTTGACTTGGGTGTGGGATCCAGAACTTATTCATGGTTTTCTCAGCAAGGTCTCCATCTCTCTCAACACTACTGTGCTACTGGAATTAAGGTCAAGTGTAGTACTTGGTAAGTAAAGCCATGACTTTGAAAAGCACCCTAGCTACATTTTCCTAAATCCCTATTGATGTTTATTATACTTTCTAACCACAGTGGCATTAAAGAGATGGTTACATATTTTCCTATATGTTTTGTGCATAGTGTTGGGTCATTCCCTACATCTTTGTTTCTGTTTATCTGAAAAATAAAAAGTCTGAGCTAAAAATCAGAGGAGATATTTCACTATAGTGAAGAAATAATATGGGGTATTTCATATAAAGTATTAGTTTATGGACAATAAGAAGGAAAAATTTGTCATTGAAGAAAAATGATTGCAGAAGTATGCAATCAGGATTCATCTAAACACTACCTCCATGTGTGGGTGCTTGTGTGTACATATGTGCACACATGCCCACCCACCTATCCACACACCACTATACCATTGGCAAGGAAGAGAACCAACAAGTGGGCCTGATGACAATGTGCTATATTAACTGTGAGCCAGAGAAGGAGCAAAGAACCTGTCTGGTTACCTAGCCTAGAAACTGATAGAAGAATAAACTTCTAATTGGAAGCTATTCTCCAAGTTTCCAGACTTCTATAAAGCATAATGCAATGTTTGAAGAAATCCAGAATGACTAAAACACAGGGCATAATACCATACAACAGTGTTATGGACCAAAATACCTTTTCTTAGACAAACAGACATTGAACTAGAGAAATCACTCAGAAAAAAGTTAGTGTTTCCCTGAGGAGCTTTTACATCCTACAGGCCAAAAAGATTCTCATTGTTACTTCTGAATAATTAAAATGGGACTCTACAGTGGTCATGGTCTTCAGTGAGTGGGTGGAATAGGGCTTTGTGTTTGAAGAAACACTGATTTCCAAAGCGTGGTCACTGGACCCATGTGGAACCCATTAAGTCCTAACTTCTCTGGCTGCATATCCACCCAATGTTTGCATTTCTTTTTGTGCTTCAACAAAAATAACAGATTGCAACCAACTCAAAAACATGCTATGAGTGTCTCGTTGTTTTCTAATTAAGATATATGCAAAAATATAAGAAAGTCATCTTCTCACTAATTTGTATTGGTCAATGAAGTTAGTTGGTTTTCCTTTAAAAAGGCGCTGCCATTTATTTGAAAATAAATTAGTTAATTGATTATTAAAGTATTAACATTTTAAGATTTTTTCTAATGTGTTAAATATTAATAAAGACATAACTTGCATACTAAAAGTAGTCCCTGAGGTTTTCAAATTGAGTGTAAAGGGTTCAGACTCAAACATATTATTATAGAGGGCTATTAATTCAAATATCTCTGAAGAAGTAATCAAACATTTAGTAGCAGTAAAATCTAACAATATATTGGTTTCTGATTTCACAGGTGTCATACTGTTTGGGAGATATAGTGGCTACTCACCGGGTTATTTATTTGTTATAGAATGGGCTGACCAAACAGGAATGCAATACCTACTTTTTAGAGTTCTGAATCCCACCACCTTACATTGGATTTGAGCTTTGAGTAAGCCTTGACAGGCAATCAATACCAATGGGCACCATGCTATTCACCTTCACTTTAGCCTTTACAGTAACCCAAGGACCACAGAAACTTTATTGCACATACACATTATTGAATTGAGCGAACAAAAATTGAGACTAATACAAAGAAGATCCTCTATTGATAGTGGTGTGAAATATTACAGTTTGAAATATTACTTCTAGGTTGCTGGTTGAAATCTCATCAGTTAGATGTATAAAGTGTGAAAATATCTCTCAGTATTTCATTGGGGAGCGATTTACCGGAAACAGTAAACAGCACAGCTAAGCTCCCTCTTCAGAGCAAACATATTTATGAGTGTAGGCCAATCTCAGCAAACTAGGCTAATTGAGACAAACTCCAAAATAAACCTATACAAATCAATCTAGAGTGGTAATACTTTCAAATGAAATACTAAAATAAATAAAATAGTGTTGATTTATAGCTAATGCCTTTTTACAGTTTTAAATAAAGGAGCTTTTAAAAGTATTATCGGATTTACTTAAATGAGAAAAAGATACATTATTTGAAATCCTGAGAAATTGATACAGTTTCTGGTTCAGTTTTCACATTAAACTAAATGATGTCATTGTCACCATAACCAGTAGCTCTAAGATTCTGTGCTCCGTAAGACAGAATGAGCATGTTTTCCTGAGGAAGTTTGGAAATGTCTTTTTCTTTTAGTGTCTAATATGTTTCTTTCTGTGCTATAGCTAATTGGGGGTACATTGTAAACTATATTTGCTATGAGCTTTAAAAGAAATTCACTATGGTATAGCAGATCATCATAGAACAATGAATGCTGGTATCAGGTAGGTGATACTCTGCAAAGGACTTCAAGGCCACCTTTATTGAGAATTACTATATTTCAAGCAAGTGAAAGATATTTGCCATTAAAGAATTGAGATTTTTCCATAAGATAATCTTGTCTCATTTATCACTGTGTTATTTTTCCTTTACTCTTAAAATTAATTATTATTTTGATGGTACATATGTGTGGGGCATGATGATTTTATCCAATTATTTGATGTGCAATTACCAATTCAAGATATTTAACATTTCCATCTCCTTAAATAATAATGAAAAAATCACCATTTCTCAGACAACCTTTGAAAGAGTTGATGTAGACTGGAGACAGCCATACTTTTGACATAAATCCAACTTTGCAGTTTCTCTCTTTCAGTAAAATCCATACTACTTGATTAAGGAACTTCAGCATTTACTACTAGGTTTGGTGAATCTCTGAACAACTCTGCCCTCAAGGATCTCAATCCAGGGCAGCAGAACAAACACTTTTCAAAGACCCTGCTAAATCAGACCCATCAGCTTATAGTCTTTTAAGTAGCCAATTATTATGTGAAGTTCTAGTTCTATGACACCAAGGACTTTCAGGAGTCATGAACTCTGTATGATTATAAAAACTGGAACCTTCATTAAAAGACACATAAAGTTAATTAAAAGGTAATTAAAAGGATGAGGATTTTTGAATCTCTGATAGTCTCTACTTATTAAGTCCATCTGGAATGCTGAAAACTATGGTCAATGCCAGGTCAAAGATATTAAGAGTTTCTCCTGGGGCAGTGATAGCCTTTCAGTTTTGTTTGAGGAGTCCATTGTTTATATAACTTACAGTCTTCTGACATCCTATCAAGAGAAGGGAGGATCAGGAAGTCTATAATACATGCCTAGATTCATTAATTCTACAGGATCTGTGCAGGAAATCCTTGACTACAAATGCAGTTTATATTTACATTGCAGTGCATTGAGACAGCCCGGATGGAAGGCTCTGATAATTATATACAGATTCTAAGTAAACAGGAATGGGTTCTAAAATTATCACTTTAGAAAACTAATTAGTTGACTCCTTTATCCTCTTTACACAAAACAGATTTCTCTGAGAACAAAAGCAATAGAGGCAGAACTACAGCCAAGGGGAAGGTTTTTGGAAATAAAACAATAGAAATGAATTCAAACATAAGATTGATCGATAGGAGAAGATTGATGAAAAATGAACTTTCCCCGAAGTGGATGAGAAAATGATTTCTCCAACAGGAAAATGCCTGTCTTTGCCTCTTGCAAACTTTACTTTCCTACTGGACTGGGTTTTATACACAGTCCTGCCCAGGTAGAGAGCCTCTCCTGCTGACCAACCCGTGTGTGCTGGGTGCCTGATGCTGGCTTTCCATGTCTCACATGTGTCAGCCAAAGTGAGAGTGCTGAGATGTACCTGGCTTTCATTTTGACAGAGTTAGATCATTATTTTTTGGAAATCACAGCTTCAGCCAAGGGACTTTGCACACATTTTCCTTCTTCACTTTGGGGTTGAGTTCTTGTTCCTATAGGCTAAGCATCCAGAAAACATGTTCTGCCTCTCTTAGAGTATACATGATTTTCTCTGACAAGAAAAGAATATTGAGTGATGCTACTATTGTCTGCTCCTGCCATTGTTTATGTATGAAGACAGCATCCCATAACAGGACATGATCAAAAGCAAAAGGAATATGACTTACAAATTCTTCCATCTCTGCATATAGCCTGCTAAGTTCTACTCCATTGTCTTCAGCTCCTCTTGCTACAAGTACAAGCTGCGGTTAGATACCAGAACTTCCTGGATGCATTAAATAAATTGTCTATAACTATGTATTTGCTGCGGCCCATAAACTAAATTGTCTGTAACAGGGATTACTGTTAATGATGAATAACATCTCCATGACATTTTCTGGAAAAGAAAGAGAGAGAGAGAGAGAGAGAGAGAGAGAGAGAGAGAGAGAGAGAGAGAGAGAGGAGGGGGAGAGAGACAGAGAGACACAGAGACACAGAGAGGACACACACACACACACACACACACACACGCACACAGAGGAGATATGAATATTTCATGGAACATTAATTCTACAGGATGCTCATAATGAGGATTTCAGGACATCTTCCAGGTGGGTGATACTTTCTTTCTTACGGCAACTTCTAGGACAGTATCCTAGAGCCAAGAATGCAGCTCAGTGCTAGAGTACCTGCCTGACCTGCTGGACTTCTAGGTTTGTTCTCCAAAAGAATGAAACAAATAAACAACATGGTACAGACTAATATACTACATTTTCACACAGAAAGGGAAGAAATATGTTTTTTAGAAAACCCTGCACAATATTTTCACTCAAAATTTTCTGCCAAATGGTCAACTATCTTTACAAGGATGGTAACTATCTCTGAAAAAATTTGAATAATGCCATAGCCCAATGCATTGTTTTTAAAACCCAAAACCCTGCTTCAGCAGCATTGGATGTGTAACTGCATGACTCTCCAGGGAAGAGGGAAGCAGTGAATTAACAGGGCTGTTACATTCTTTTCCAAGAATACTTCCTTGGTGGCTATGCAACCATTTAGCCACCTTCCTACTGGTGAACTCTTGAACTGAAATCCATTTTTCACGAATGCCTTGTAACCTCTATGTCTCTGCTTTTATCTATCTATCTGTCTGTCTGTCTGTCTGTCTATTTATTTATTTTTGAGGCAGGGCCTCCATATGTAGCCCTGGTTGTCCTGGAATCTGCTGTGCAGATCAGGCTGGCTTTTAACTCACAGAGCTCTATCTGGCAATGGCCACAATACCTGGTCTTCTGTTATTCTAAAGTAAGTGTTTACTGGCAGCTACTGAGTTTGGTACTATGCTCGCTCATCCAACTACAAATAATGGATGGTCCCCTCTGTCCAGATTTTTTGCTGTGATATAGGTGAGACATCCAGATGGCTGATGTGTTAGCTGGTGTTTCCATAACATACCCTTTACCAGAAAATACTAAGTAGATAATAACAGCTAACATTAAACTTTAAAACCTAGAAAACAAATAAAAACCAATTTTGCCATTTAGCTACTTCTAAAGAGAAAATGCTGATCAAATATTTACCTGCTAATGTGACATTCTTCAATTGTAAACTAGAGTAAACTTCAATTGTAAACTAGAGTTCTGTACATGTTACCCACAAATGACACACTGGCCAAGAGTGGGAGTCTCTGTTTCTCCCATCCTTGTTCTCTCTTGGAACTAGCCACAGAATCTTGGAGGACCACTCTGATTTCTCTTCTTTGCTAGAAATCCTTAAGTGATCTTGTCTGCTCTGGTATCCAGAAGGAAAGTCAAGAGCATCTAAGCAAATAGGTTTTATAAGCTATCTGTTACCAACAGACAGATTATACTCTTATTTTTTAACCATACACTTTTCACAGAAAAGCATTGGAGTCATTTCCCTAGGCTTTCCTTTCTGAAGGCTCCCATGTCACCCAAAACTTACAGGGAGAGAATCTACCTGCCAGTCTTTGGCTCATCTGTTTTGTTACAGGGATCTCAGCCATGAGCCTAGCAATGGCTATGAAGAGTTTCACTTTTCTGTCTTACACTAAAATTCAGTTCGGTACAAAAACTGAGGTTGTAAGGCATTGAGGTTGTAAGGCAGTGTTCATTAAGAACACATTCAACATATTTAGAAAGACTAACTTATTTTTTATGTCAGAGGTTTATCCTGGAAGATGAGGACAGATTGAATTGTTTCATGAGTCAGGAGGAAGAGAAGAAATGGAGTTTACTGCTGCTTGCTCCAGAACCAACTGGGATAGGTTCTATCTAAGAACTATTGCTCTGTTTCTGAGCCAGCACTCACAAGGTCCTTGCATGTGTTTGCCAAAGCTCCTGTTCCTTTTGTGATTTGTTCTATGTACTTTGTGTGTCCCGCGCGTGCTCTGTATTCCTCGCCAGCAAGAAATACACGCAGGACACTCGGATCCTTCTGCAGACAAGCTTTAATGCATCTTACCAGAGTGGAGACTGAGCAGAGACTGAGCAGAGACATTGAACCAAGAAAACCATCCCTATATAAAGGCTGACCAGCTGCCTGGGACGTATTACCCTATGAATGGCTTCAGCTCCTCAGGCAAAAATGAGCCACGGGATAGGCAGAGATCAAAGGAATGGAGATTACCCAGCGCCTGTGAAGTAATTCACACCTTGGTGTCTTCAGGCAACATTATAATGCAGGAACCGGCTTCCTACATATCCCCCTTTTTTATTAATTAATGATAAGGCTTTATATTATTACAAGCAAATAGGTCACCCATATGTTGAGGGATAGAGGTAGAGGTTGACCTTCCCAAAATCAAACATTAAGACTGTGTACGAGAGTCGCCATCAGGCTGTTAGCTTGACCCGAAGCGCTCTTGACCTGTCCTCTGCCGTTTTTCTGGGAAAGGGAGACTCGGGGCAGGTAACCCTTATGCAGGTCAACGTACCTCCCAGAGAAGCCTGTATAATAGGCAACTCTGTGCGATGCCTATGCTCAGCATCCCTCTTTGGGGCTGCACAAACCAGACACTCTACCCTGTGCAATGAACCTAGGCTCCGGGTGTGCAAGAGCTGTCTGGCCGGCGGCCTATTGCTTAGCCAAAATATAAGCGCTTGGATGATCTCTTGGTTTGAGCCCTGGAGCTTACATGCCAGTCAAAAGTAACAGCAATCCGTAAGCGGCTGCATCAAACAATTTCATCCCCACCCCTTTTCTCACAGACCAGCCAAAAATAACAGCAATCTGTAAACGGCTGCATCAAACAATCATCTCCACCCCTTAAGCAGTGACAATCTCTCCGCCAAGGGCAGGAGTTAATCTGGATAACAATAGCGGCTCTCAATTCCCGGGGGGAGGGTGGAGTTCCGACTTTTGAAGGTCTGAAGAGGCTCTTCAGGTTGAGTCTTTCTGGGATCCACAGGGGATTTTCTTCATCCTGTGAGAAAACACAATATCGCTCCCCTGGATCTTATGAGAATAGGATCCGGGCCTTTCCAAAAATCAGTTAAGATATCTTTCCATTTTACCATTTCCTTTTTGCCTTTTTGGTTTTGAGGTGAGACGCTTGGCCCGAGCGTCAATGTTAATGAGGCTTTAAAGCCCCAGGCATTCCAGGCCTTTAAGAAGTGTTGAATAGCAGGCATGGCCTTTTCCCCTATCAAAGACTGGGAAAGCCATCTGCAATTTTCTCCGCTCCTCTGATGGTAAAAAGGAGTCGGTACCAAATAGTGGATGTGCTGATAGAAGTACACCCGCTGAATTAACAGGCGATGGCCTCATATTTGTTTTTACTTTTGGCAGCTCCTCCTCTAGCTCTGCTTCCTTGTTAGAGTCTAAAATCTCAGAGTCTGAGCTGCTCAGCTCCAAGGCTTCCAGTTTCGTTGCAGGGCAGAGGCTAGGTTCCGAGTCCTCATCTCTCCTAAATTTACCGGGGTGTGACCGGCCATTCCCCATTCTTTCTCCCTCCTTCTCTGTCTCTCCCTCATCCAGCTGAGCTGTTCCTTTTAAAACTTTATCTCTTGAGCTTTTAGAGTCATCAGAGCTATCAAGATTTAAAGCTTTATACATTCCCTTGTCAGTAGACATTCCAGGAGGTCCTTTTTTCTTATTTGTTGCTGTACACACTCCCTTGTCAGTAGACATTCCGGGAGGTCCTTTTTTCTTATTTGTTGCTGTACACACTCCCTTGTCAGTAGACATTCCGGGAGGTCCTTTTTTCTTATATTTTATTGTTAGGCGCGCCCCCTCTCTCATCACATTCGGTTTCTGATATGTAATTCTGGACTTCTTTAAGATTGTTACAACAGTGAGAAAAGTCAAAATAGCTCCTAGTAAAAGCATAGAAGCCTCTATATTAACCTCCCACAATAGCAACATTCCCAAGCCAAAGTCCAGAAAAATCATACCTCTCCGAATTTCTCTCATTACATTCGGTTTCTGATATGTAATTCTGGACTTCTTTAAGATTGTCCCAAGCCAAAGTCCAGAAAAATCATACCTCTCCGAATTTACCATCCTGCAGTTCTGAATCCGCCTTGTAGCCAAGGGGTCTCCGTGGTGCTGGAGATGTTAAGCTTCCCGGGTTTCGGCACCATATGTCCCGCGCATGCTCTGTATTCCTCGCCAGCAAGAAATACACGCAGGACACTCGGATCCTTCTGCAGACAAGCTTTAATGCATCTTACCAGAGTGGAGACTGAGCAGAGACTGAGCAGAGACATTGAACCAAGAAAACCATCCCTATATAAAGGCTGACCAGCCACCTGGGATGTATTACCCTATGAATGGCTTCAGCTCCTCAGGCAAAAATGAGCCACGGGATAGGCAGAGATCAAAGGAATGGAGAATACCCAGCGCCTGTGAAGTAATTCACACCTTGGTGTCTTCAGGCAACATTATAATGCAGGAACCGGCTTCCTACATTTGTGTTTTTATATTTTGCTTTGCCCACAATCCAAACAAACTTATGTTCTCTGCATTGCCTCCCATGCACCTACTCCTGCCCAAATTTATGTTGAAAAGGCCTTACTAAGACAGGAAAACTCATTGGAAGGACTGTTATCAGAGTGTAAAAAGGAGATCCATGACCAATCCCAAACATGTTAGGATGGTTGCACAAATAATGACAGAGATGACCAGGAACACAGGAGGAAATGCTGTTTTTTTAACTTCATATTGCAGAGAAGAGAGATTTTTGCTGGTGAAATTTAAGTGAATATAATATCCTCACATATTACTGGAGAAAGAATTAATTATGGCCTTTGAATAATAAAATGGCTAAAGAATTCCAAGAATTTTAAAAACATTCAGGCATAGACTTAAGAATCCTTAAGAGTTATCTTAAATATAGAAACCAAAGGAGAAGCAGAGAATCCTCATTATGCCCATGTATATCCTAAAAAATGTCCATTTCAGATATTTATTTTTCTTTTTTATGGTTCTATTTATTTTTTAATTTTTTTATCCATTTTGCATACCAACCACAGTTTACCCTCCCTCCTCCCCTTCTCCCCCATCTCTCCCACCCTCAGATACTGGTTTTAATATTGAAAGAAACTTAAATATCAATCACTAGTGGAGACAGTAACTAAATTACTGGACAGTAAGTAAACAACTGGAGCGTTGACATGCATCTGCAGTCTCAGCATGTAGGGATACTGAGGCAAGAAGTTTTACACTAGCTTGGACAATACATCAAGATTAACTTCTTAACATTTGTCATACAACAAACTGAAAAAAAATATTTTGTTACAATGTAAAATGGGTAAATTATGAGAATAAGTATGACAAGTGAGAATACCTTCTTTTTTCCCTTTATTCGCCTCTCATAATTACATCCTTATAGCAGTTTTCTTCCTTCCACTCCTCCTGGTCCCTCCTTCCTCCTCCACTTCCTCTCCTCCCCAGATCCACTTCTCCATTTTCAAACAGACAGACAGACAGACAGACAGACAGACAGACACACACACACACACACATACACACACACACACACAGAGAGAGAGAGAGAGAGAGAGAGAGAGAGAGAGAGAGAGAGACAGAGAGAGAGAGACAGAGAGACAGAGAGAGACAGAGAGAGACAGAGAGAGACAGAGAGAGACACACAGAGAGAGACAGAGAGAGACAGAGGCAGAGACAGAGAGAGATCCCTGGGCTATCCAGTGAACATGGCCCAACAAGTTACAATAAGAGTAGGCACAAACCCTCATAGCAAGGCTGAATGAGGCAACCCAGTAGGAGGAAAAGGGTCCTAAGTGCAGGCAAAAGAGTCAAAGACACCCCCCACTCCCACTATTGGGAATCCTACAAGAATATCAAGCTATGAAATCATAACATATAAGCAAAAGACAGAGCTCAGAAGCATACAGGTTTCCTGATTGTTGGTTCAGTGTCTGTGAGCCCCTATGAGGCCTGCTTAGTTGATTCTGTGGGGTGTGTTTTCATAATGTCCTCAACCCTTCTACCTCCTACAGTCCTTCCTCCTCATCTTCTGCAGGGTTCCTCTGGTTCCTCCATGCATTTGGCTGTGGGTCTCTGCATCTGCTTCCCTTGATGGGTAATGCCCCTCTGATCACAATTGGGCTAGGCACTGTTCCTGTTCCTGGCTATCAAGGTGGTGTCCAGGATTGGCTCATTGTAGAGGAGTGAGCTTCAAGGTGGACTAATTGGTTGGCCACTCCCACAAGTTCTGTGCCACATTAACCCAGGACACCCTGCACACAGGATATATTGTAGGCCAAAGGTTTGGTATCTGGGTTGATGAGAACACTTTCAGTAATCTATTTAGAAAGGCCAAAGAGGAAATTCTATATATAAATATAATTTCAACTACATAAAGTATACACATCTGGGGGCATGCTTAAAATATAAACATACAATAGTTTGTTAGGATGGTGGAGTTTCTGCACATATTTTCCAAATATACTATGATATTTTATGCATTTTATAAAATAATTACCATTTTATAATGCATCTTTTTATCTCCCATTTCAAATTTTTTTTTATCTTCCCCATTTCCCTCTGTGAAAAAAATTTAACGTGGTCCTTATTCACAAAACCATTCTGGAATTTGTATGTGTTCTGACATTATAGTTATTATTGAATTTGTAGTAAATTAATAAGCTGTGAAATGATTTGACCCTAGACTTCAGGAATCAGCACTAAGTGTAATGGATCCTGGGTTGTGACTAATATTTTGAGAACAAATACTAGCTTATAATAATAAGTAACAGTAATTATCACACATCTATCTCAAAAGTCTGTATGAACTTCACCAATGGTTAATTATTACATATTTTCATATGGGCATTTCTACTCAAAAGTGGCATGGACTTTACCCTCTGAGCCTTTTTGTCTGACAGCAGAAAATGTAATACACCTATTAAATCAAAATTAAATTTGAACACACTGATTCCTAATCTCTGCTATTATAGAGGAGACAACACTTTTTCCTTGGTTGGATAGAGATAGCCCCTTCCCTCACTGCAGGCAGCCTTCTTCAAGGCTCAAAGAGTTTCATGGGCAATGGAAAAAGTGTTGTTATTTAGAAGGCAAGGAAAAGAGACTTCCTTGTTCCTTATCCAAGTGCTCACAAGTAAGCACAGGGTAATCCGATTTGCGAGAGATTTAGATTTAGTTCAATACAGTGAGCTAATGAGGGGAGGAGGAGGGAGAGGATGTAAAATTGAGGAAGCAATATGCATTTCAAGCATGGGACATCTGGGGTTTGTGCTTCTCGGAGGTGATTGTGACTTTGCTCTCCCAAGGCTGTTTAGCTGCCTGTGTTGGAGGTTTGCCTGTCCACTGAGAAGCTCACTGAGTTTGATGCTCCTTGCAGGCAGGTATCCCCTCTGGAGTTCATGTTATTTTTGTTCTCACATCCTCTTCCAGGACTTATCACATATGCACTTGCACTTGGGAAGCTATCAAGGAACCACTGTGGTTATTCGTCCTGTAGCTTTAGAGGCTTTAGTACACATAAAATAGGGGTTATATGGGGGAGGCAAATTCAAGTTTGGGAACCATATTTATTTAGTTGCTGTTCATTTTTCTAATGTGACCTTTTGAAAAGCTCGGGTTGAGATTTGGAGATGAATCCACAATGAATTCGAGAGACCCACAATAATTTGGGAAAGCTCGGTTATTCAGAAAGAATGCTTTGGGAAGGCTTAAAGAATGAGGGCTGGAAAGTATAAATACAGAAACAAACTTAACGTAGTAAGACTAATACATTTCATATTTTATACCCAAGGAAAAGGTGAAAGTTATCCCTTACTATTGGAACTTAATGAGACTTAGGAACATCCTACTATTTGGAAATTACAATAATAACTTCTGCTTTGGGAAAATACTGAGTGCCATAAATTCAGCTTTCAATCAGAATCCTATTTGGTGTAGCAGGTGTACTTCTCATATAGTTTTGTCAGTCTCTACATCCTTTCAGCTGCTCAGGGAACATTTACTTAACACTTTTGCCACCCATACTGCAACTAACTCTTTTATTCTTTATACATATATTTATTCAACATTTGTTAGTGTATCATTCATTGACACATGGCTGGAATTTTTGTAATATGTCAAAGGAAATAAGTTATGGGGGGTATTAGATGCTACAATGAAACTAAGACAGTGATATAATAGTATTGACTTGCAAAAACTGGGTGGCTTGGGAAGGTATCATCAAGGAGATGACATGTAAATGGAGTGATGTCTAAGAATATATAATTAGATTTCAGAGGGACTGGTAGAAAAATATTACAAATAGAATTACCATATAAGGCTCTAGGATAGGAATGAACTGGAAGCATTCAAGTGACAGAATAAAGGCAAGAACAGGATCATGGTGACATGGTAAAGGTCAGGATAAAAGTTAAATTTGCTGAAGGACACAGAGACCACATTACACAGGACACTTTACTCAGGGCAAATCACCTGGATATTGTTCTAAATATAACAGGAAACATTGAGATGCTTTGCACAGGTACATTAAAAGAGATCATTGTTGTGAGAGACATGATGAAAGTGAGGAGACGAGGTGTGAGGATATTGAGTTAATCCAAATCAAAAGATGATGACAGCTTGGACCAGAGTGGACGATTAAAAAAAAAAAAAAACATATTCATCAGGGGCTGATCTCCTGGCTACGGAAGAAAGGAGAAAGAGGAGAAGCAAGGATGATCAGGTTAAGTAGACTTAAAATCTCAACAAAAATATACTTTAACTTTTTCAAACAAGTGGAAAACAGAGATGTGTTTGCAACTCCAGTACAGTGATCACTGTATTGTTTTAAACACATTATTTCATTTGAATGCCTGCAGCCAAGTGGTCAGACTTGTTGTCCCTGAGGAGGGACCCCACCCAGGTAAGACTCTGAGGAACACAGCCTGTCAACCAAAGAAGACAGAGCAATGTCTTCACAGAAACATCCCCAGCCCCTTTATTATCTCACTGGACACAGTAGAGCATAGCCAGGGAGTTCACTCCTAAAAAGCCTCACATTCCCTATCTTAAAAAAAGGAATTTTGAATTCAACTCTCTCTTGAGCTCTTTCTAATTAAAAATTTCAGTGTCTTATTAAGACCCCAGTAGGTCTATTCCAGGGCTCTGGGTATCTACACCATAAACTGTAAGCAAGTTATACTCATTCAAGGACTGTGCAGGTGAGTTGTTTCCCTGTTTCACTGCTGAAATTAATTTAGTACTTACAGTTCTTCTGGAGTCTAGCTAGCAAGTAATGGTTTTGTTTGAACACCAAGTCTACCCTTTGTACCCAAGGGGTAAACTATTTTCTTTAAAATTGCATAAAACCCAATTAGCATCTTACTCTTTATTCTAATAAAGAATTCTTTTGCTGCCATAGCTTTCAGAGTCAACTCTTCTCCACAGAGAATTATCTATCTGTCTATCTATCAATCTATCTATCTATCTATCTATCTATCTATCTATCTATCTATCTATCTATCTATCCATCCACCCACCCACTCATCCAAGCATTTATTTATCATTAAAGAACATGTTCTATGGTGATACCCTATATGGTGATGGGAAGTTTCGCATATAGCCTTATTTAATCTGAGAAGTGGTGGACATATTTATCTCCTTGCCCAAGTCAGCTAACCGGACCTAGGAAGATGACAGAGCAAGGACTGCAGCTGAATCCGACTGGATTCCTGAGCCAGCCCTCTATCCTAGGAAATACAGGAAGCATGCTTATTTCTTGCTGTGAGCCATAACTAAGTTGATATGATATGTGAAAATCACTTATCACCACATAGTGTGTGGCCCCCTGGCTGTTCTGTGAAGCATCCTCATGTCATAGATCCCCTTGCCTTTGGTGCTATTTGAGGCTGTGGCTTTTTCTAAATTTGAAAATTATTCATATCTCTGCCCAACTTGAATTTTCTATCGCAACTGAATATATCTAACTATACAAATATTAACACACTTTCAGCACACTCAAAACCAACACAACTCCCAGGGCCTCAGGCTATGTTAGAAACAAGGCTAATACCACACCTGTGGATGTTTGTCTATTGTCTGGGCCCCCCTTTCTCCTCCCTCTTTCTCACCTCATCCAGAATTCAGCAGAAGTCCACAGGGTGCAGAGCTCAGAATGTGTAATCTGGTTACTCGTTTTTAATTTTCCTTGGAAAAGCTGAAGCTCTCCTGTAGACTCTGGATGACACCTGGTTTGTTATCCTCCCTGCCTTTGGCAAACACACAACTCCTGGCATTGATGCCTCCCCCTTCATTTCTTAAATACACATTAGCAGGTACTTTGCCCATTGGTTAGCAGCAGACTCTACTTTTTGAACTATGGTTCCAAAAAGGCGGGGGTGGGGGACAGGAAAAAAAAATAAGTAATATGAAGAACAAAATACTCAGAAGAAAAATAGTTTGTTTTAAGGCCCCAGGAACCTGAATTTGCAAGATTCTCCAAATACCAAAGTTATATAAACAATTTTCTTTATGTTCATATAATGGAAGGGAAACTATATTTTACCTCATAAAATAGTAACATTTTCTGCCTTCTTGGGAGGATAGCAGAAGGTGGTGGCATTTTCATACTAATCTGAGGATCTCTCTCTCTCTTTCTCATATGCAGATGCTGGTGAGAGAAGGAGATATGAGAAGCAGGGACAGTAATGAGCTTTCTGTCTGTAAGGCTAGGGCTGCAGATAACCTGGGGTCAGAGGCTACAAGGCACTGCTTCCTTCTACAGGAAGCAAGGATCCTTTACTTCCTCTAGGTTTTCTCCAGAGCCATTGAGGGAGGCTTAACTGAGTTAGCAGTACTGTCAGTCACCGGGAGTGGTTAAGGGTGGCTTTGTGTTGCTCTAGTTAAGTGTATTCCTTCTGACTCCTCACAAATTTTGTGAAATATGGCTGTGGGCTATGTCTTTTATTGTATTTGGTTTGATTAGATTACCTATTATGTGGCAATTGAGGGAAAGGAGGCAGATATATTTTAGTGAGGTATAGTGTAGAGCAGGGACAGTGTGTGGGATGGTGAGAAAATTCATAAATGTAACAAATTGTGAAGATGTGAAAGTGTAAAAATAGAGACTGGGTACAATGTGAGTTATCTGGTCCCCCAAAGTAATGCCTGAAACAACTACAAAGAATGAGAAACCCATCTTATATCTGACATTTATGCCATTTTCACTGATATTTCTGGGGATCAGATGTTCTGGTGAATATCCACAAATCATCAACTCATTTTAATCTTATTTTACAACTATAATGCAGATATAATTTATTCTATAATTAGTTCTAGTCATCATGATTTTAGTCTAGTGAGACTCAGGCTGGACCTGTAAACTTTTGTACAACAAAATTGTAAAATATTGAAAGCAACTGACCACTAATGGTAGCAAAAGTATCTTGGGTCTATTACCTATTGCTACATACTTAACCACTTCAAAATCTAGTGGTCTAAACATCAACAATCTTTGTCCTGTTTGTGAATCTAGAATCTGGTGGGGTTGAAAGGAGCACTTTGTCTCAGTTCCATGCAACCTCTAGCTTAGGTGTTTCTTTGGGGAATGGGGAGTTGACATTCAAGGGAAATTGTTCCCATGGCTGAGAAGTGTGCACTATGTGCCTGATGGGAGGTCAGCTAGAACTCAGCTGGTCTGTAGGATCAGACACTTACTCCCTTTCCACACGTTTTCCCATGGGCTATTTGTGCTTCCTCATAATAATAAAGGCTAACAGTAAGATCCAGGAAGCCAAGGGAACAAAGGGAAATAATAAGGCAGAAGTACATGACCTTGTTAGGATGTAGTTTGAGAAGTGCAGTCACATTCTGCTACAGAATTTGTGGTTTGTCGATCATAATTCACACATCCAGTAGTGATTCCTTAAAATTAAAATGGAACTAAGAAAGTCATGTTGCTTAGTGATGTAACAGTATCAAGGAATCTATGGCTCATGGAATCATCTACATAAATGATTAACTGGTTTATGCATGAATGTATGATATTTTATCATTGTAGAGTAAGATCCCTCTACTTAGAAAGTGTGTGTTAAATACTATGCTGAGTCATTCTGGCAGCAGCCGCATACATTTCATCCTTATTCTGTCTCCTGATTGCATCGTTTTCTCTTGGACTTTATTTAATCTCATGTTGTTCTTTTCATCATGGACCTTAAGTATGAAATACCCACTGCTAATCTTTCCAGTAAGAGACCATGTCAAGTGATTGACCTGGCTGTGAAATGAAGAGCAATTAAAGATGGTGAAGGTGGGAAATCAGTGTGGGTGGTTTCTCCCAAGTCAGGAAAGTTCCATCCTACCACAGCTGTGGCCCTGAAATATGAGAATGGGTGATAGAATCTGCTCCTCTACATTATTGAAGACAAGGACACTAAAACACATTGGCGGAAGATGTATAGCCAACACAGAGAAACCTCTTAGGGTCTGGACTGAAGACCAAACACATCTCCAGGTCACAGACAAAGAAAAGTATTAGTATGCAGTGTTGTAAAGCAAGTGTGACTGCACCATGATGCACAGTGTACCATTACCTCTGGGTGGTCTGAATGATTCAGTCTTCTTTCATTACCTTGTGGTGATATGTTGTTTATGATTTATTAAAGCCACTGGAGATCAAAGTAGCAAAGCAGTTATACTAGTTATCTATAGAGGTCAGGTAGTGGTGATACAGATCTTTAATCCCAGCAGGCATAGAGCTAGGAAGTTGTGGCACACACCTGTAATCTTAGGATTTAGGATTAAGAGCACAATGGATCTCCCTGAGTTCAAGCCCCCCATGAGCCACACAAGAGTGAAGATTAACAGTGCTCAAGACTTTAATCCCATCCCAAGAGAGGTATATAAAAGACAGGGAGGGGCCCTGTGTCTCAGGCTGCATTCTAAAAGTGAGACTCTAGCCATGTTGAGGAGAGCATAGCAGTCTGAATGAATCTGAGGAGCAGTGAAGTCGGGGAATAGTCCAAGGATTGTCCCTTTGGTCTGAACCGAGGTACAGATTAGAATTAGTGTGCCTGGCTGCTTTGATTTTGTGATCTTCAGTTTGAAGCTTGAACCCCAATATCAGTCTCTGGGTCTTTTATTTATCATGCTACATTACCTAATGTAAAAGTGAGAGTGCTATATGAGTATGTTGTTATGAGGTCAGCTAAAGGATTTCATTAAACTCTAGATGCACTAATTGTGGGAGAACATTTCTTTCCAGAGACACCTCTTCAAGAGTTTGTCAAATCTACAGGAGTAGTCAGCAATGTCCTGGACCCCTATATCCTATTAGCAATCAAGTCCTGCTAGCTCCTCTCATGATATGGACCTGAAAATGTATACTAGTTTTATATCTTTTACAATGTAGTTCTCCTGTACCTTTTCTATATTGACATACAAAAATATCACTATTGGACAGATGCCAGTAGTATTCAGAATGGTACCATGTGCTATACAGTTTTGCAGCCTAGGAGCAATAGGCTATAGCATCTAATTTTGTGTAAGTATGCTGTGTGCTGTTCATACAACCACATAATTGCCCAGTAATACATGTCTAAATGCATCCTTCTTGTCAAATGATGCAGGAATGTGATGTGATTTCATTTATGCCATACTCTGTTAATCTCCTCATGTTCCAGGGAAGCAAACAGAGATTCTTCTTTGTGATAGAAACTACCAGGCTTTGGTAATGCTGGTGGGGCTGGGTAAACGAGTGAGAGCATCTTCAGAAGGTGCATTCTGCAACAGTCATTTATGTAAAAATTGCCCCTCTTTGCATAGTGTCTTTCAGTATTATTCCTTAGAGATTGCATTAGTTACTTGTCTCATTACTTTGACATGACAAAAAGCAACTTAAGAAAGAATGAATTTGTTTTGCTTACAGTTCAAGGGGGCACAGTCCATCATGGCAACAAGAAATAGAGTTGTCACATTATGCCCACAGCCAGGAAACAGAGTGAGAAATGCCTATGCTTCACTAGCTGTCTATTTGCAATTCACTCCAGAACTCTAACTATGGAAGGATACCACCCACACACAGGAGGGGTCTTCCAAACTCAATTAACCTAATATAGATAATCCTCCATAGAGGTTTATTGCCAAAGTGACTTTAAATCCCATCAAGATGACAGTCAAAACTAACCATTACAAAGATGATAAGGTTTCTTTAATTGCAGTTAAAAAATCAGCTTTGTGCTTGTCACATGGTACATGCAGTTTCCATCCTCATTTTCCTCCTCTTGTCTCTGTACAGCTTTGCCTTAGGGACTTTCATCCCCTACATTATTTATTTCCACTGTGTCTTCTTCATCAAGGAATAATCAAATCTCTATTAGTTTGAAACAAAGGAAGAATGGCTACTCCAGTCTTCTCTTGTTATTTCATTGTAGAGAAATAGTAAATTGGATGCTATTTCTTCAGGAAGTTCCTTGTTCTCTTTTGCAAATAGGATCCTGCAGGACAAGTCTTACAAGTATGTATATCCACTCAGATTCATGATAACAGAATTCAGATTTCTATAAATTTTGGCAATTTTAATTGTTCAGCTAAATGAGTTGGTATAGTCATACCTGATCATCCATTAGATTACAGTTCCCTTTGCCCTTTTGCTTCTTTACCTAATATCTTTATATTTGTCTCTTCTGGGTGAAAGGTTAAACCAGAATGATTGATAAAATAACAAAAGTTCAATGCTCTATACTGGATACCTTTTTATCAGTTAAAGTAGTTTCTGTGTGTTGATCTCATAGTTGATAATTGCCTCTTTAGAGTTTTTTTCCATCTCAAATGAAGATCTTTAACTTCAGAAGACCTTCAGTTTCCTAACTTTAGGAGGTGATGACTAATGGACTGGGCCCCTGGTCTCTTGTCACTGCCATCAATGGCAACTCTTTCCATGGTGAAAGAGTTCTGTGTCTATGAAATCCAGTGAGTCATCTACCTGCCCATGTGGTTACCAAGTCTTTGGAATATGACTGCTGTGATTAAGAGAGTAATGTCTAATTCATTTCATTGAAGTGAGAGTTTAACAGTATCAAAATTTAGTAGCATTGTGACAGTCGTTTGGAATCTTAGCCTGACTTCCTTGTCCATCATTCTATTCTGAAAAGTGCCTCAATACCAAGGATCAAAGTTTGAAGCCATTAAAGTTAACAAGGGGCATGAGGCAGTTTAACATGCTGTCTTTCTGCTGGGAACCATTTTGTTTTATTAGGTTTACCTCATTCACTAAAGACTTGACTATGCTAGTGGAAAATACTTTGGCATCTTGATTTTTACAAGCCTCAGGTCTTGCCACAAGGTTATCAAAGCCTGTATCATTCCTATAAGTCAGATATTTCAACACTAATTCTGTGTGACAGATCACCATAAAACTCAGTGGCTCACAAGTCAAACAAGCATCGGTTGTCTGGGTTCAGTTCATCTTGACTGACTACAGCTGAATTTGTCTAATGTTTCAGGTTCAGATCTGTCTATGTCCTATGCCTTGGGGTGAGTTCTAATAGAGATGTCAGATGCTCGGATAACTCATATAGTTAAGCCTAAAGAGAAATGTTAAAATACCAGCAGTTGTGTACAAAGTAGGACATCATCTATCTTCACTTTAGGAGAATGAAGAGCTATGACCAGTAGGAGAACCCATCCTCTGTCTGTCTCTTTTTTTCCCCACCACTGTGTGTGTGTGTGTGTGTGTGTGTGTGTGTGTGTGTGTGTGTGTGTGTATCCATCTTTGTCCTCATTCTTTTCAATCCAGGTCTGTATATTCTGTATATTTCTCATTTTCCTTTCTGGTAATGACAATGGAACAAATGTTTTAAGACGAAAACAAAACAAAACAGAACAAACAAACCAAAACCAAACATTTTCTATACCTGGAAAGATGGTACTTAATGGCCTGACATTTCTTCCCTTTTACTTCCATCTTTGAGAAACTGTTTCTTAATCATAATTTTTAAATGCAAATGAATCAGCTTCTGTGGTTAACTAGAAATGATATTACTAATTTTGATCTTTAATAGCTTACTTGATATTCCAAAGCTGTAATGGAAGAATTAGTCTAAATGCAGCAATTTTGTTATCTTTTCTCTTTCCCTTAAAACCTTTCATGTTCATTTACTTAGAAACACACTAATTTCACTGGACTTATCCTATTTGAAGCTCAGCAGTAACTGTCTAAAGTCATTCCAGCGTAATGTCATCATTCAAGATTTTTATATGCCAAATCTTTAAATGAATGGTGCATGTTTTCTTTTTTGAAAAGTAGGTTAGAGAATGGTGTGTGTGCATGAGACATGAATCTATTTACATATATAAATGCTTGTAGTTGTATCTGCTCAGGGGAGGAGGAAGGATGATGCTTCATCTCTAGGAAGCAGTGGTTGTGTGTTCTCTTCATTTTATCCTTTTTTTGAGAAATCGGCATTATTTTCATAACTAAAATTGTTAAAATAAATGCCCACTAATAACCATATTTCAAATATTTTGACAAGCTGTCACAGTTGGCTAGTTTCTAGTTGTGAGTTCCCATTGCAGAGTAGGAAAAGAAAGACATGAGGGTACTTTTGGAGGGGGTTCATAGGAATATTTTAGGATTCAGTAGTTTTGTGTTTTTTCTGTTTCTCGAGAGTTTCAGTTGTTTTCATGCTTCTTCATTTCTGTCATTTCATACTCTAAAATGATCTACCCCTGTAACCTGATATACTCATTCCAGCATTACCTCAACTTACAGTAAAGGATGTCACTTAGAGGAAAAAAATGACTATGCCTTCCTTACTAAAGCTTCCTGGTCTTTGTAGCACCATTTCATGTCATCCTAAAAAGACCTGTTCTGGCCAGCAGATATCATCTATTTGCATAGCAAAGAGTTCTTTTAGCAATGCTCAAATTTCCTGATTTTACCTCAAGATAACCTTATCTACCAATACCAACTGTCAACTAGAAAAACTACAAACTAAGTTTCTAAGGGTAGACTAAGGGTAGATTTCCTCCTTTGAGATTTGGTATACATGGGCCAGAATATCATAAACAATATTCATGGCCATCTATGGAAGTCAGTCTTCCTACTTGAGCTGTTGTCTACTTTCTGGGTGTCTAACACAATGGTCAGGGCATTGACTTTGATTGCTGAGTTTTAAAGGTGGGTACTATGGCTCATCGTCTGGATGTGTGAAGGCGATGATGTAATTATATCACTAGACCCATGATAAATAATAAATGGGTGTTAATTGGGGAACAATTACACAGAAAAATGCAAAGAACCATTTGGAGCATTTCCCTGCTCTCCCTACCTGATCCGCTGACCTGCTGGAAAGAGCACACCAAGGAAAGCCACTACTCAAGCTCTTCTCTGCTTCTGTCTGCCTGAAGCCACACCCAAATGGGTGTGGCCACTGTTACAGGTACATAGACCAGATGCCTACAGATGTGAATTCCATCCCTGGGACCAACAGAGTGGAAGGAAAGAGCCGATTTCTCTAAGCTGTTCTCTTACATTTATATGCTTGCCCTGACATACTTATACACACACACACACACACACACACACACACACACACCTTATAAAAAACACATTTTGATGTCTTCATTATTGCTACATGGCATTCACCAACGTAATAAACCTCTATTGAGTCTCATTTTTTGTTTCTTTCCAACTAGGAATAAAAAAACAAAAACAAAAACAAAAGATGCCTATTTCCTTGAGTTCTGAGGTATAAAGAGGGAATATTCGAGCATATAGGAAGTATTTGACATGCAGGGAAATCAATATATCTGAGGAACTTCCCCTTTAATGTTCTGAGGAGTCAATGTGAATATAGTAGGATATTCTATAGTTTCCAGAAATAGAATAAAGAACATTCCTTTATTTTGTGAGAAAATCCACAAATGACTAAGCTTTAAGCCAGATTCGCTTACATAACATGACTATTTTGTTATCTAAAAGGCAGGCTTGCACTACAACAAACATAGGAACACATCTGTTTCACAATACCTCTTTCAAAGCTTTTCTTATGCCATTACAGAATATTATAGTATTTGACAGCATGGGAGAAAGAATCCCCTGTTTCTGACATCAAATCACTTTAAAAGTCTGAATTAGAGTACCGTAAATCATGTAAAATTGTTTCAATTTTATTGCATTGCACTTCAGGGAATGAATTTGATTTTCTGAAGTATTTCAACAGGAATGGCCTTATTATTCACTTTCCAGGGTTCTAGCTATATTATATTACATATCGGCACACAATGATACCAAATTTTATTTTCATATTATATATTACCCCATGAAATCAATATCTGGAACATTTAATTCCTGTAAATGGGAATTTGCTTATTAAAAATGCATAGCATATAAAACAAACCAAATGACTATTCCATATGTATTGTGCAATGCCACCCTTTGCTCTTCAACACTGATGCATATTGTTTTAATCCCACTCTCCTGGAAATTAAAGATGGAAGAATATTGCTTCCCTGAAAATTCTTAGAAATATCATATAATTCAGGGACAATATGTAACACTTGTCAGGTACAGGAATGACTGACTCAGTCTTGACTACACAGTATAAGATGAGGTTCTTTTTCTTGTATTCTGGCTGATAGATATTGCTCAGGAGCAACCTAGTGAGAATTCTATGTTGCTGTCATGCTGGAATTTGAATGAGGTGAAAGTTTCTTGGGTTGTTAGGGAGTAAAGACAGGACTGGATCAAATCAACATAATTTTATTAGCTATGACTTTCCAATTTAGCAAAAGAACCATAGTCCTCAATGTTTTGAATGCATAGAGATCGTTTTTCAAATTATTTAAAAAAGCCTCACCTTCTTAAAAAAATTAATCGTGACTCAGGCTAGTAACTGACAAGCTGGAGTTTGGTAGGCATAATTTGAAATGGCTGAAAATCATCAAATGTGTTAAGAGGTCCAAATGTAGCATAGGTAGCAGTAAAGAACTAAAAGTCTCACAAGAGACTCAAAGGAGGTTTGATGGAGTGTGTTGGTGCCTGCCAAACAGCATCTGCCTTCAAAATGCCTGTCTGGGAAGCATCTTGCCAAATTTGAATCCTTACTGAATTTTAGTAAAAAAAAAAAAAAAAAAAAAAAAGCCTGGCAGACTGAGTGAATGCTATTTGCTATTATCAAAAGTTCCATGGTTTTTTTTTTATCATAAATAATTATGATAGATCAAGGTCATCTGTACATAAAGGTACATAAAGGAGTCATTGTATTTTAAAGCTTTTCATTCATTTGACAACCCTTGTGGGAGGAAATCAGAGTCAAGACTTACCTTCTTTTTTATTGTTCTCAAACCCAGGATTCATTACTATTTCAATGCACTTAGAAAGGAAACTTCATGGCCAGCATAGGTGTCTTTATAGGAATTTTTTCTTACAAGTAAATGGTGATGGCTATTGTAACCATCAGGGCCCTTGGTCTCTTTACAATAGGTTGTTGTGTTGGCAAACTTCAGCTGGTTGTCTTGCTACACTGAATGCCATGGCCTTTCCTGGGCAACTCTCCCTGCCTTCTGATCAAAGCTGATGGCCAAAACTTTATCCTCTGCCATCAAGGCCAGGAACCAGGGAGTTAGCATTATCTACCTGCACCATCTTCAAGCCCATACGTTATGGAGCTTTAGTCATGGTAGAAATCATTGTCCTAAGGACTTTTATGAGACAATTCCTCATCATGACTTCTTGTTGTTTGTGAAACCAAGAAAACCATGCTTATCACACAATTTTGTTGTGAATTTTGATGTGTAGTGCTAGACAAAAAGTGCTCTTGGTAAACATAAAAATTTATTTTAATGAAAGCAGGGGCTGGGACCTTGGTTCTGGGAAAGGACAGTCTCCAGAATCATGGTCTCATGATGTGTGATGATAAATTCTACTTCCTTGGAGATTTATGTCTTTCCAGATTACCCTGATACCTTCCTGTGTTTCCAGGTGTACCTCTGAGTCTCAGAGAAGGCCAGCTTGATCCCAGCGTTGGATTGCTGCATAGCCTGTGAGCCACCAAGCTATTGTCACTTCTGGTTGGTGCTTCAGAACCCCTCCCCTCAACTCTACCTCACCAGCTTTCATTCTCCTTTTTCTCAAAATTGAGAAGCAAGGACACTCTTTGGAACAATGTGAGTTAGGATAGTAGTGAAGTGGTCTGTTAATTTATGCCTTTAGCTTTTCTTTGAATAGATAAATGTTATGAATACATAAAGTTTGCTAGTAAACTGTCGGGAACTAGGCTTTAAACTCCGGGGAGGGGGGGGATGTATTTTCCTTCCTATACAGACTAGCTCCCAGAGTGATTGTTCAAAAGATAAGCTCAGGCAGAGGTGCAATACTTGCCTAGAGTATGGGAGAGCCTGGGCTCAGTCTCTAGAACCACAAAACAAAAGGTACACCGAAAAAGACAGTACTTTATCACTGGTGACAAAACAGTTTTTCTTTTGAGTTATTTTCTAGATTATTTCCCTAGTGATAAAAGTCTGGGGAAACAAACACCCCTAACCTTTCCTAAGTTTGTTGACATGGTTGATTAGCCATACAGCACCAGTCCATTAAATTTTGATTTAAAATTTGTGTAAAGTATATAGTTCCATGCTCATATCTTTATGTTTTAAGTATATTCTAATATCCCTGATATTTTAGTTGTGATTAAGATGTTATGATGATTAGAAATATTTTTTCATGAAGTTCAAATCATATTTAAGTGCTTGGCCATGGGTATTATAGAATATTGAACAGGGGGATGGAGAAATGATTCAGCATTTAGTAGTACTGAATGCTCTCACAGAGGGTCAGAGTTTGATTCCTAGCACCCATATGTTGGTACACAAGCATCTGCATCTCCAGTCTCATGGGATCCAACACTTTCTTCTGGTCTACAGAAGTTCCAAGCACACATATGACATTCATACATACACGCAGGCCAAACACCCATATACTTAAACATTTAAAAAGCAGACTGAATCAGAATTTGCATTGTTGTATCTGAGGAAGTTTTTATAGGAAATTTTATTCATACATTTTGATCCTTTGCTCTTTCAGTTAAAACCTAAGTGAATATTATTTATGATATTCTGCTTTATTGGATAGATTTGAAATTGTGTATAATGACCAAGCAACTCTAAATTATGTGTCATGTATATCCTGGCAACATCAGGAAGCTGATGTTTCATAAACAATGTTTACTTGTCACTCCATATACAATCATGCCCATTTGTAATTTTTAATTGTGTAAAAACAAGACTTTTACTTTTAATCATAACACCATAAGAAAGACAGTGAGTGCTCAGTCTCAAAGAAGAGAAAATCCCAATCCTTGCAAAGTCATAGTGAACCCATGGAATACGATTTTCCTCATAATAGAAAAAGGGAGAGGTGTCCTTTTGGTGCCCTGTGATTCCTTAAATACAGAATAAATATTCTAGAATTTAATTTACAATAAGAGAAACCAGCCTTAATATGTCTCTATTTTTTTCCATTTCTATCCCGAACAATGAAGATGAATTCCGTTGGGAATGGTAAGTCCACTGGCAATGTCCTCTGAATGCTACTATATATTTAAAGCAAGAGTATTAAAATACAGCTGCTCAGCAAACCCCAAATTCCAGCCTTAGAGCAAAGCCTGGGCCTTTAGGATCAAAACTACAAATGCTGAACACCCAAATGTTCAGCATTTGTAAAGTCCTTGACCAGCAATGAGCATTTATTAGTTTGTTATGAACGTTTATGCTCTAATATTTTTGTTTCTGTAAAATTTTCTTGGCAGCATTTATCCTTGAATGAACTTGTCAGAACACTGTGGTTTATGTAACTTTTTGTGGTTCAAAATAACAAAGCCAATAAGTCAGTTAGTCCATTTTACTTTTCAGGACAACTGACTTGGTGTGGAAAAAGCCTAGAGAAGGAATTCTATTTCGGCCTTTGCATATATGGGGTAGGATTCTTGACCTTGAATTGCCGTGACAGTGTTTAATATAAGGGACTTCACAGAGATAATCTCTAATACCCCATTATAAATATCTTTTTTATATCTAAATCCATTAAAACACTAATAGATGGCAGAATGGGAAGCAGATGACCTTAAAGTAAGTGATTTAAAAATCGTTTTCTATTTTTTACTCATTATTTCTTAGACTGTGTTTGAACCTGAATGAATGGCTTACAGAACCATAAGTAAAATTCAAATCAATAAAACTTTTAATTGCTGATAAACCCAAAACCATAATGAACAGCAGCATCTGAAGCACATCCCTTTTTTGCAGACTAGTCATTTGAATTTCATAACATTCTATACAGCAACAGTGTTTCTGAGACTAGGCAAGCAACAGGCAAGGGCATAAACATGATACTGAACCAACTCATTGTTTTAAGGTACAACTACAACAGTGTTGTCAATGGTATATAATTCAAAAATGTCAAGGCCTCACCTTTGGAGATCAAGAATATCAAAACTGCTTATGTTTGGAAGCAGATGCATTGGTGGCTGAAAGACCAGTTCAAATGGAACTTGTACTCTTTTTTGTTTTCAAGGATCACTGTAATCAGTGTCTTCAAGAATTTAGATCTACTGCCTTGAGGAGAATGTGTGGTTTGCCTCTGATCATCTTTTCCCTCTTCAAAGGACAAGAACCCACTTCGTGGGTCACTTAGGTCACAATCTTTTATTAATTAACACTTAATTAATTTTCTGGTTAGCTCTTTCTCTATCTGTGTCTTCTGGATGTTAGTAGCAAGAATAAACTGTTTTATCAAGACATGTGGATGAGTCAGAATCCACCGAGGAATACTGAAGAATCTAGTATAATGACAGCAAGTTGTTGGAAGAGTCCATCAGTACAGAAGACAGCACATTTGTCAAATGTACAGATAGAAAAGTAGTGGGTTATGTCAATTGAAAGTGTGTGTGTGTGAATATACGTCACTGTGATGGGTTTAATAAGGAAGCTAACTGGCCAATAGCCAGTGAGAGGTTAGGTGGGACTGGCAGACAAAAAAAAAAAAGAATGTGAAGAAGAAGAGGAGTCTCAGGGCAGTGAGGAGATGTGGAGAGGAGATGAATTTGCTGTACTGAGAAAAGGTACTGAGCCACATGACAGATTGTAGATAAGAAATATGTGTTAATTTAAAATGTAAGAGTTAGCTATTAACAAACCTCAGCTACTGACCAAGCATTTATAATTAATAATAAGTCTCTGTGTGTTTATTTGGGAAGTGGCTGGTGGGAAGGAAAAGTCCACCTACATATGGTGCCCACTGTCAGGCAATGTGGATCCACATAAGATCTGAGAAAACTTAAATAAAAAGAGGTTCCTAACACACAAAACAGTCAAACATGGCTTCTTGATAACCACCTTTTCTCAGATAGGCCTGATGTTAGCAGCAAACAGAAACACAACTTCCTGACTTAGTGCTAGTGGCTAATACAGGTGTGGCTTTTTAAAGAGGCCCTGCTACTGATGGGGTTTATGAGCAGTGGACAGCATACTACTTGGTGGAAACATGCACCCAACAACTTCCCAGAGTTGGAGCAGTAAACAGGGATTCCACTGCTACCTCCTCCAACATGAGACAAAGCTCTCAGGGAACCAAGGGGAGAGGAGCCACTGCCGGTCTCCATGCCCTGGCTCCATTCACTGAGCAAAGCCAGTGGCTATAATAGCAATTTAAGATTCATCTCATGTGATCAAAAAACAATACAGATGCTCAGTAAAGACAGATCCAGATGGAAAAAAACTCTACATGTGTATATATATATATATATATATATATATATATATATATATCTTGGGATAGAAAAGCAAAAGTATATATATGGTCATAGATTAAATAATAGTTTAAAATAATAAAGTCTTTAAAAAAGGAGTAAAGTAAAATTAAAAAAATAATAAACCTCATAAACATGGGACATACACAGAGTCTGGATCCTATATGTTATTATGTTTTCTTTAGATTTTCTGATTGCTAATGAAGGAACAACAGCTGATGAGGCACATTGGATTATGAAACTCCTAAATTAAGCCAACCTATATTTTATACAAATATCTTGATTTCAAAATGGAAGGAAAAAGTTATGTTATTTTGGGGAAGAGATTATACTTTTATGTCCACAGGAAATGAGAGGCTGTGGATTCCTTCCAGGTTGATATGGATCAGGTTTGATAGGGGAGACCACCTGAAAATCTTGGTTTCTAATGTAAGGAAAGAAACCTAGAAAAACTACAAAACACATAACATATATTTTACCTCTTCAACATAAAACAACAAAAAAATCATCTTTGGCTAACTTGTGGGCAACACAATTCTATTCTTATCTTAATATGGATGTGTATGTTACCCTTAAAATTTTATGTATTTTCAGAGCAAGGGATCAGATACCAATAAAAACAGATGGCCCAAGTGATGCAGCATCTGAAAATGCCTCTTTTACAGTGTCTTCAGAAGTCTACATCCTGAAAAGCTACAAGGCCACTGGCTGAGATGACCCCACCTCACAAACTAGTCAAACTAAGACTTAACAATTATCCTGATTTTTTCAAGGTTCCTCCAAGGATACCAGTTCCTACAGATAACAGGAAGTAGTCTAGAGAACAATGCCCATATTCCCAAGAGTTGGAACATGGATGGATTTTGGTAATTCATTAGATTGTAAATGTTTGTCATTGTTTAGAGGGGTTGGTTACAAGTTGTTGGTGGTCATAGTCAGAGAAAAAGCTAAACATAATAGTTAAAAATCAAATATTTCTTTCTAAAGAAAAAAGGATAATTTGATATAAGAATGATGGGAAAAGGTTAGATTATTGAATCTACTTTAATCCCCAAAGTAGCTATTAGTGTCAAATATTTTATATTGTTATGGAGTTTGGTTTACTGATACAAATTTAAGCTTACTTTGCTATACTATATGTATATTTTTACTCTTGTTTGGGGCATTATTCTTATGCAACTCATTTAAAAATATACTGTATAATTAAATACAGGTTGGCATCATTCATTTATAATAATCAAACTTGTAGTCATATTAGGTATGTTTTCAAGATTAAACAAATATATTTAGATAGGTCTTCAAATACTTCAAAGATCTAAAGAATATGGCATTTAATATGTGTAATACTCTAAGGCTTTTCTCACAATATGAGCCATGTCTTCTCCAGACAGCACCAATTAACTTCCAAGAAAGAAGATGGGCATTGAAGAACCTCCATATGGAGTTTGCTTTCTTTATGGCAAAGGATAAGCCATTTGGGAAAAAAAAAACTGCCCTTGCCTCAATTGTTGACAGTATACTGTCTCAACTAGACCAGCAGGATACAAGAGTGTGCAACTCTTAAACTTTGCCAAGACAAGGTAGGACAGTCATTCAAGATTCTTTGCTTCTCATAAATGTCTGTCAGAATACTAGACCTGTAGGCCAAAGTTAGATGCCCAATGTTACAGAAGAACTTTGGGTGACTGTCCAGGCAGCCAGATGTCCCTGTTGTTAGGTAACATTACACCCTTATAGGGTCTTTGAGTGAGTTAAGACTAAGTAATTAGACTTAAAGTTTTCCTTAGTTATGATAAAAAGGTAAATGAAATATAAAACTTTAGATTCACAAAGATAAGATACATAATATTTTCTCTAAATTTTCTAAATGCAAATGGTCTGGATATTGTAAATGTAACTCTTACTTGATAACTGTTTTTGTTGTATAAAATTACTATGTTAAAGTCAAAACCTTCCTTTAATTAGACAAAAGGGGAAATGTTGAATATTCCTTTATACTGTGTGAATGTATGTCACTATGATTAGCTTAATAAGGAAGCTAACAGGCCAATAGCCAGTGAGAGGTTAGGTGGGACCAGCAAACAAACAAACAAAAAAGAATATGAAGAAGAGGAGGAGTCTCAGGGTATTGAGGAGATGTGGAGAGAAGGAGATGAACTTGACATACTGAGAAAAGGTACCAAGTCACATGGCAGATTGTAGATAAGAAATATGGGTTGATTCATAATGTAAGAATTGGCTAGTAACAAGCCTAAACTATTGACCAAGTATTTACAATTAATAGTAAGTCTCTGTGTGGTTACTTGGAAACTGGCTGGTTGGAAAGAAAAGTCCACCTAGGAAAAGACCAGGAATTGCACTTCACAATTATTATGTTGTAATACAACACACAGATGAACAAACAAACAAACAAACAAACAAACAAATGACCTAAGCTAGGATGTGAAGTTTGGAATTCGGACAGAAGGGTAGGTAGTTCTTCCAAATTGCACAGCATGTGTGGCACAGTGTACTTTCCTTTGAATACTCAAGTCTTGTTCATTCATCTCCATCTATCCTCTGATCATAAGCAACTTCAGTGATCATATTTAAACTTTGAAAATTGGCATATAATTGCAAAAACCATTAAATTCCATGACAGTCATTTCTTGTAATATATTCAATTTTATTTAATTCAAGGCAATTCTTCAAAATTCTGCAATGTATCACAGACACTGAATCACTCAATCAAGGTAATATTTGTCTTGAGAGCAATAGAAAAAGAAAAACAACAGCATCAACACTAGCTGCTCAACATCATTAAGTCCTTATTATATTTAAGCAATTGTATAAAGCTATCTGTGCTCTCTTTCTCATTTAGTTTGCACAATACTGTGATGTATTGTGAATCACAGTTGTTGTAGAATGAAAAGCAGAGGCCTAAGAAGCTACAGAGAGGGAGATAATAGGACACAGATGGTATAGATGGGCGAACGGAAATGAGAGCAGTTTAACAGGAGCCAAGGAGAAGGTATCACAAATAAGGGAGGAAAAGGGGATAAATAAGAGCAATAATTCTTGAAAAAGGTAAAGAGAAACATTTTATAAGCTTATATAAATATATAATGAGTATAAAATATCTATTAAAATGGAATTATGCCACATGTTGTGATAATGTTCCCCCAAAGCAATAGACTAACAAATACCCCAGCGCCAGACCAGGGAACTTTCCCTTCAAGTCGCTGGTTAGAAGGTTCCAAGAGAAGTTTAAAACAATATGCACATTCCCCTTGCTTGCTTTCCGGAACTTGAAGATGGTACCCCACTGCTAAAGGAGCACCAATTTTTTGATTCAGGATCTGGTGGAATTAAACTAATTCTGGAAGTTTCCTCCCTGAGGGATACCTTTCACAATATTGGAAGGTACTATTCAAGTTGCCATGGGAGAAAAGAAATCAATAATCCCACAAAATGATCTGATTGGAAAGATATCCCCAATGGTGCAATAGTGGCAATGATATCTTACATATAACCTAAAGGCAGTCTAATTGGGTTTAAGGCCCATACAATAGGAGGGAATCCAGCCTGATATTGAGAAAACTAGCCAATTGCTCAAGGCTGGAGAGTACATAGACCTTAGAGGAGAACATGCTCTTATCATTTTCGTAAATAAACATAGCTTCTATATGTATTCTAAACACCAATCATTATACCCAAAGATTAGTGTAGCTCTGACCCCTCATCAAAACAAGCTTCTTTCTGCCACTATGGAGCATGCAGAAAGTGAGTGACTGGGGTGAAAGGCCGAGCTGCTACATCTACAAAACCATCCTATATCTACAGCTCAGGGAACATTGTAGAATAGTATCCAGAATGATGGCAAGGAGCAGGGGACAGGATGTCTGTTCTAAGATGGTGTCTTGTAGACTTTACAGATATGTTAAACCCATGAAATCTCAACAATACATTTGTCTAAACAAGACGTGAATTATGACCATACCAGTTAACATATAAATGGGAATAGGAGAAAGTTCACAGGGTTTCACCCATAGATGAAGAACTATGGACAGTCAATGTCTGTTGGGGGAGGGGGGTCAATCTTCCTCAGGTCAGCCTTAGCCTTAAACACACATATAGATAACCACCTCTAATGAACTCTGCAGGTTGGGTATATAAATACCCGTACACAACATTCCTTTTGTTCATATTTCTAGGTGTAGCACGGTGTTTCACAGATGACCTGGCCAACCTTTATTGTGTGTGATACTTTTTTCTCTAGGTACTCTTTTCTCAATTATGACATTATTCATTATCTGTGGAACAAGACATAGATTGCATAACATGTAGTATTATAGATTCGAGGTTTAATAAATAAGAGAAATGGGGGGTTTTATACTAGTTTATTAGGTTGTTCAAGCATCAAATGTATATTGATTATGTAGCCTGAGTTGTATGATTAAAGATTCTGTTCTTCAATATTAAGCCCTGATTTAAAATAGCTAACTAATCATTTGGAGACATGTCTGTAAGAAGAAACCAGAACATGAAAATGTAAGTTATATTATTAAATCATTTATATGTACAATTGTTAACATGCAAATTAGAAATTTTTAACATCAGGGTGGATTATATTAAATAATAAGACATTAAAGGCTGAGAGTGAGGGTCTAGAATAAATACTTAGAGAATGAAGTAGTAGAATGCACTCAGAATAATCCAGGTTCTAGAAGTGTTGCTCAAGTTAGGGCCTGACAAGAGATTAATTAGAAGCAGACAAGATAAAGAGAAAGTAGTCTGTGACAGGGAATATAGTGGGCCGAGCCTAAATAAGAAAGCATGTCTCAGTCTAAGTAAAAAAGAAAAAAGCAATCCAGAATGGCTAGATTTTCAAATGTGGGCAGATAATTAAATAGTGGTCAGATCAAGTTTTCTAAGCACAACAATTAAGAAGGAGAAGAGGAAGTTAAATCCCACATTTTCAGCAATAGAAACGGTTGCTGGCTGGGAAACTGAAGAGGAATAGATAGACGTGTTGCGTAAAGAAGGATTCAAACTCTTCAACACTGTTCTAATTGAGAAACAGGTTGTGTCTCACCAGCTTGACTCTTAGGTGTCCCTTGAATTCCTAGACATGCTTTCATCAAAAGACTCTCCCCCATCTAGATTGGTATGGGGCTAACTCATAAGGGGACACCAGGTATGAAGAAAAGGAGGACTCATCTTGTATAACCAGTGTTCCAGCTTTGAGAAACCTATGGGTGTGAGCAGAATTTCGAGAACCTTTAGGGCTGTGTGGCTGAGCACTGCCCTCTGAGTTGCTAATGTCTCTGCTGAAACCATATCTGAACCCCTGAACCTGTGAACCCGTATTTGAGTAGAACACTGGTGGCTCTGTTTGTTCTGTTGACTACATCCACTGAAGAAACTATAGGGATGCCATACCTGAGCATCTTACATGTCCAGTGAAGACTATGGTAGAGCATGGGGGAAGACAGGTTCTGCAAAGCTGGAACAAATGAGTGTGGCTGTCCTGAATGCTCAGTTTGAGCTGAGCTCTCTGGCTATATCTGTATGGGAAGTCCAGGCAACACATTGTGGAGAAGAATCAGGCAGCTTATAGTAGTAAAGAGTTGTTGTTTCAAGGTTCCATGCTTTGAGGTGGTTGCTTATGCAATGACGGCTAATTGACAGAATGGAAGAGGCGCACATCTGATCGGGCCGGAGAGTAATCAGAATCATGCAGTGTGATGCAAGAAGAACATTGTAAGTAGAGAACAATATACATTAGCAGACATTATAAAGAGATATGATAGCATGAGGCTTAGTATGAGCATTGTCAGTCAGCAAAGTAAATAGGCCAACTTGTTAAGTGTCTTAGTTTGCAAAACGGACATTTTCCTTTTTATTACTATTCAATAAAAGTGCTATTGTAAAGATTTTTCTCCCTCCAAATGTGATTATACTCGCAAAAGAAACTGTATATTGAGCATCCTGTACTGTAGCACACAGTATTTATCTTGGTTCAACACTCATCACCAGGTTGGAATAAGCTAAGGTTCCCTTGATTGTCTGTCCATTGAACCTTGCCTGAGCTCACTGTATGGTATGGATATGAATTAACTGTGCCTCAGTGTGTCATGTTTTGGGAGCTTGGCCTCTAGCTGGTGATGTTACAGGTGGTGGGAGTACTAAGGGTGGGGCAGTGGAATGTTTTTGGTCATTGGAAGCATGTCCTCAGAAGGGAATAATACAGGTTCCCAAGGAACCTCATTTTCTCTCTAGCTTCCTATCCCACCATTTGATCTCTTCTTGGTACATATTTTCCTGCCATGATGCCATCAACCATGTTGCAGTACAACTAGTGAGACATTTCGCCAGCCAATGCCACACTGTTTAGACTGTTAGACTATAAAACTGGAGCTAAGTAATTCCCTTTTCTAGATTACATTTCTCAGCCCCAAGTAGTCTGCTGTAATAGATAAAATGGACGATCACCCTTTCAGTCTTCCACTAAGGGGATTAAATAAATGCAACATAAAGTGTCTGTGCCTTTTATGTCTGCTTTTTAATTCCTGGATTTTCTTTCTTCTTTATAAGTGTCTACGGTGCTCATTAACATCTGTTGCAACATCTACTATCCCTTTTTGTTTTAATCTCCTACTGATTTCAAGTTGCTATTCAATTGAAAGTTTGGTTCTTTTCTTTACAAGGCCCCTCATAATGACGGAAATTAAGTAAGCACTTACCCATACTCTCTGCAGGGCATTGCCCCAGGACCCTGAGCATGCTAGCATTGTGAATTCTCATTTGGGACCAACATCTCAATGCTCCCACTGAGAGCCTTAGCAGATGCAATCACAAGTTCAGCTGCCCCTTATGTTGTTCGTTTCCTTAAGGGCTGTAATTTGACTTATCATGCTGCCAGTCTGAGCTCTGGCTGTCCTCCTTCCTTTCCTTGGCTCATCAAAATTGTTGGAAATTGGCCTGAACTGCAAATCTGGGAACTTGAAAGAAGAGCCCATCTCATTAGTTTCTCCTGGATTACCCACAGGCCACAATGAATTCACTGAGTTAAAAAGAAAAGCATAGCCCCAAATGATTAAAATGTTAAGATATTATTATTTTCCTTTAGAATCATGTATCATTATGTTATCAAGCAGATGACACTTGGCATTTGATTTTTACGATTTGGGGTAATTTAAGAACTCTCGAATAGTTCTATTATTTCTAAGTTACTTTTAATCAGAAAAAAGATCTGAACCCATTGACGTTAAAATATCGGTTTAAGTGCAAAGAAGGACATAAAATTTAAACTACCAGCCACTTACAAAGCTTGCAGCAAGTTAATAAGGACTGTGCTTTGGTTCTCAAACCAACTCATTGGGAAATAAGACAAGGAAATTCTGCTGAGCCTTAGAATTTCAGAAAATGAGCAAGAATATTCTTTTATTATAAAGTAATATATATTTGCATATACAATAATATGATAAAAATTATGACTCTTGAGATATGATGCTAGGTATACTTTACGTACATGATTAAGCAAATTACCCCTAAGGCCAGGAAACTGAAAGGTACACAGACTAAATTAAGATACTTTAAATCACTTGGTTCATTAAATCAATTTAAGCACATAATGAGAAGAAAGAGGGAAGAAACAGAGTAGGGAAAGTACCAACAGAGCAGGAGTCTATTACTGGAATTTTGGCTTATGCAGTGTTTCATAATCTATTTTTCTCTCCATATGGGGGTCTGGTCATGAGAACCAAAGCTAAGATATCAACAAAGCAACTTTGCAGGTGCGGGCACATGGATGAACACACACTTTTAAAAAGAGGGACATGTGCACAGATAAAGGTCAGCAATGAGGCAAGAGGAGATTCCTTTGCTGGAATGTGTGTCACTAAAGGGTGAAAAACTCAAAACACAAGTGTCCCAGCAGCTTCCATGTACTTAGCTGATGATGCATGCTAGATACTTAGAGCTTACATGCTCTCCTTTGTGCAGGTTGTTAATGCCTTAATAAGATAGTCAATTTTGGTGTCATTTTGACACCAAAAGGGATGCCTAGAGAAAGGGTATTTTTTGGGGGGTGTATCTGTATGGGCATCTCCAGAGATTTGTGGTGTTTGAATTAATGTAGTGAAAAGACACATTCTACTCTCATTGTGGATGGGTGTTGTCAGAGAGACAAAGAAACCAACTAAGAGTATTTTATTTTCTTTCCTAAATCTGGGACATTTCTCCTCTAGTCCCCCTATTCTTAAGCTTTGGGTCTTGGGCTGGAATTATACTACTGGCTTTTGGATTTGTACTGTCCCATGCCCCTGGCATCTAAGGCTATCCAGATTACAAATGGCCTTCATGAAACTTCTCAGCCTCTATCATCCTGTGAGCCCGTTTTCTTAACAAATTTCTTTCCACATCTGGATCTATATCCACATCTGTCATACTGGTCCATTTCTGGAGAACCCTGACTGACACATCTAAAAAGGACACATAAATTCTGCTTGTTTCAAAAGCTCCTTATTTATTCATTATCTTTACCTAACACAGCCCATGGATTTTCCCATGCATTATCAAGTGGTAAATTATTCAGCATTAATGCCTGACATATTCATCCTATTTCTTGTATTCCACAATAGAGTTAAATATTCTGAAATACAGAAAAATACTCACTGCATTTTTTATTAAATACAAATTTAACTTCTACTACCCAGTAGACAAAAATCCAAGTGCTGAGGACATGGCAAAGGGACAAGATAAACATCTGACCTATTGGAGCTTCTACCGGATTTGAGTGGCAAAATTTATGGTGATGTTATCATTGTAAAAAAATGTTTCTTATAATCAAGTCACCTTTATGTGTTTGCTATTAATCTTTGATATTAAAGAGAAAAGACTTAAGAGACAGTCTAGTCATGTTTTAGCCCACTGTCATAATGAAAGCGAAGATTGCATGGCGACAATATGTTGCCCCTTTTACTCTCAGTGGAAGGCAGTAGAGTAAATGCAATGGCTGTCAAGGGAATGTTCAACAGTGCAGAAAGTTAAAGGTCACACTGAGTACACACAAAGGTGAGTGAGAACTGGCTATCTCAGAGGAAGTAGATGTGGGAAAAGGAGAGGGGGAGGGGAAAGGGAAGAAGGAGAGATGGAGGAAGAGAAGAGGAAACAAAAGAAAATTATGACTACTTGTAGATGTTCAGTTCTTAAAGTTATAGCTACCTAAAACATTAGAATTAAAAGATAATTATCATTGAATATAAATATCTTATTTCTGTATGTATTATTATGATATTTTACACTATTATAGAGAACTAGAATCCTGGGTCAGCTGTGTACCTCCTCTCTCTTTGCTAGGAGGCTAGGAATCAGCATGTAGCCCAGGCAGGTCTAGAACTCACTATGCTGTCTTGGCTGGGCTTAAACTCATGCAATCCTCCTGCATCAGCCTCTGAAATGCTGGGATTACAGGCAGGAATCACTAGGCAAGTCCTCTACTACTGAGTTACACCTGCGGCCCTTTATTTATATTCATACTCTTACTTTATATTAAACTATGAATTTTAGTCATTCATATCTTATGATTCAGCCATAGTTTGACACTCATTAAAACTTCATTTGGAGAAGGTGTGTCTGCCTAGACTGCATTCTTCTGTATGAAAATAATATATAGGAGGAAAAGAACAATGGAAATCATTGGATCAGAGCTTCTCTACTGTACGATAATTCCTGTTTTAGTTCAACGACTTTGAAAAGTAAGCTTGCCATCTGTTAGTCATAAAACAAAAGTAAGATAAATTCAGAGGATATTTGTTGAAGTACAAATTTCAATTTTCACTCAAAAAACACTGCAGCTCCTACAAATGGCAAAGCTTTGCTAACAAATAAAGATGCCAATAAGTTAGAATTACTGAACAATAAGGAGGAACAGGCACAAGTTCAGAGCAGGTTTATGCAGTGTTCTCACTCATCACCTAATCCGTTTATATTGAGAAAGACATTTTTTTTGGGTAAGAACTAGAAAAAATTCTTTACAATATACTCAAAATTCATTACTAGCAGCCTTGGTCTATAAGATTTCACTTTCCTGAAACATACAAATTACTGGCCATTTTCCTAAACTGTTAAGTAGTATTTAAAAATTGTTTTACTCTGTAGGCAATCTCAAGTGTTGGATAGTTTATAGTAAATATTTTTGAGTGTTTCCCTTGAAAACTTGCTTATGCTTTTCATTCATGTTTTATAGTTGCTTTTGCTTAATTTTGTAATGCCTCAGTTTTTAAACTTTTTATTTTTTTATTTTGTTTTTTGATAGTATATCATCTCTCCCTTTCTTTTACACCCTCCAAGCCCTCCCATGTCCCTCCTTACTTGCATAGCTATGTTTTCATTGTTATTATATACATATATATTATTAAATACAAAGTGTTCAGTCTGTATAATGTTACTTGTATGCATGTTTTCAATGCAATGACCATTTGGCATTGGATACCCAGTTAGTGTGCTCTCCCCTAAGGAAGATTATTTCTCTCACTGTACATATTCCTTAGTTGTCAGTAGTTCTTTGTGTAAGGTTGAGGCCTGTGGGCTTTCCCCAGTCCACTTGAACATGTCTATTGCTGTTGCAATGGTCAATCATGTTTAGGCAGTCATGTTGGTGAGACTTTATGGCTACAGCTTCTGACATCAGTAGGAATCACAGTCTCACAGCAAACTCCCTGATCCTCTGGCTCTTATACGCTATATGTCTCTTGGCATGCAATGTGAGCTGAGCCTCAGGTGAGTTGTTTTGCAGCTGTATCCATTGTGACTGGACTCCACAGCTCTGCATTTTGATTGGTTGTCATTTTCTGTAATGGTATCCATCTGTTGCAAAGACAAGTTTCCTTGGTGAGGGGTAAGGACTACATTTATCTAAGGGTCTTACACTCTCAAAAAGTTAAAATAGAGTTTATGCTGGTTAGCAAGTGGCCATTGTAGGTTTTCCTCCATGATCCAGGATCACACTAGCCCTGGATATCTGGTTAGGTTCCCAGTACCAGTTTTTTATTGACAAAATATCATGCATTTCAGAAACAAGGAATAGAGGTCCCTCAGCTGGACCTGACCTGAAAATCTTCTCCAAGAGGACTAGCTTCCATGGCACCATAGTTTGAAAGTGACATTCAAACTTCCAAAGGAGAAAAACAACCAGCAGTCCTATCCAGCTATGATACCTGTGAACCACAACAAAAACAGCATGGTGATGACTCTAAGGTCTAGTAGTGGTACATATACCTTGGGGTAACCAACATCTCTCTAATTGGATTTAATGACTGTATTGTAAAACAATTATTTGTCAATTTTTAAATATGATTTCTCGACATTTTTTAAATTGATCTTTTCTCTGTATTGAAAGATGGTGTATATATATCTCAAAACATACATAATGGCATTGTAGTTTTCAAAATATCACATTTTGAGGGTGGCCTTACTTGGCAAACACATAAATGTGGCTTTGTGGGTGTCTAAAAAGATGAAGATAATGACATGATGTAAATTTTGTAAATATAATTTCTTATTGACTTCTTAAACTCACCCTTTTCTCTCCATTTCTGTGCCATCAGAGTCCTTTTCCACCTCAGTGGATTCAAATCTTTGGTTTCTATTGATTGAAACTAAAACTCCTGTCCTTCATGAAATCTCTTCTCATCATTCAGTAGTGAATCCTCTCCACAGTGCCATCAAAGCATATCCAGAAAATAAACATTCCTCACACTTTCTCTGCAGATACCCTGGTCTAGGTGCTGTCTTCTCACTCTGAGTTATAACCCAGCCTCTTTGTTTCTGAATTCCTAGAGCTACTGGGATGACCCTCACAAACTTCAGGCCAGATCGACTTACTTCTCTGCTCCAGCTCTTCCAATGCCTCTCCGAATCTTTCAGAGCCTACAAGTACAAAGTAAGGAACCATATACTTGTTGGTTGGGGACTCAAGAAAGCAAGGGAAGTGTATTGTATTTTAGACATATATTTTTGCCATGTTTTCCTTCCCAGATGATGCTCCAACATCCTATGATTGTTATATTTCTACTTAGAAAAGCTACCATAGCAATTCTTTTAGGGTAAATGCTGATGAAAAAAGCTTTTTAATTTTTCTTCATGTGAGGATATTTTAATATTCTCTTCATTCAATGTGTGTGTGAGTGAATGTACTTGTGTGTGCATATATATATGAGTATACACATATGTATGTATGTATGTATGTATGTATGTATGTATGTATGTATGTATATCTACAAATATAGGGTTTAGATTGTTAATTAAAAATGTGTTTGGTCCTCCTCAGAGAGGTAACCCAGACTCATAAAGATAAACATTAAATATTTCCTCTTGTGTGAATGCTAGCTTTCAGTTGTTAGATATATGTGTTTCATTTAGAATACCCATGGAGGTTAGGGAATTGGTAAGGGCACAAGGGGCAGGAGGGAACTCTCAATGAAGGGGGTAGAGAGCATTTCGTACTCTGAGTTTTAAATGAAAATTTTCATGCCATTCATATTATTTTTTCAAAATATTATATTTTTCTCTTTTGCTTCTAGTAATCTTCTTGTGTTTCTAGAGGGGAAGTTTGACTAGAGAGCCTCTTGTGATGCTTTCCTTGGGCTTATCCTATTTAGTATTTTGTTCTGCATTTTTGAATTTATATCTTTGTGGCCTTTTGGTCAATTGGGAGAAGTTTTTCTAATACATCATTTTTCTAATACTTTTTCAAGGTCCATTTTCCTTATTCTTTCCTTCCATGAATCTGATGATAAGAGTGCTACCTGTTTCTCTTAATCTCACAGATCCTTGAGCTAAGTCCTAGAGTTCTCTTTCTCAGTCTTTCTGCCTCCATTCTCCCTCCCCTCTCAATTTACTCCCTTTTCTTTTCTTTGTCTGTCTTTCTTTCATTTAGTTTCTTTTATGGTCACATTGAACATTTTCTGTTGTTCCATTTTAACCTAATCAATTTCCCCACTCTGTCCCCTCCTTTCTTTTGGCTATTGTTGATTTACATTCTTAATATATATCTTCAGATCCACTTTTGTTCTGTTCTTCTTTGTATTTTCTGTTCTCTGTTGAGACCATAATTTTATTGCTCTCATTTGTCTTAAGTTGCACATAACTGCCATGGAAGCACTTTAACTTCAGCTCTTTTACCACCTTTGCTTGAAAACTTTAATGTTTTGTCAGTTCTGCAAGGTATACTGAGTACCCTTCCCAGCAGTACAGTATCTTCTTTGTCTAAATGTACAGTTTACTATAGGGCTTTCAGGCCTTGTGCTTGTTTGTTTGCTTCATGCAGGAGAATTGGGCTCTGATGAATCACAGAACACATCTTTGGAAATGAGGCTGGGAACTGACACTATGATCAAGTGCCTCTGATCAAAGTGAGGCTCTTCTCAACTTGGTATGCCAGATTTTGTTGATCCCCAAGGAAGGCCTTACCCACTCTGAGGAGTGGATGGGGGTGGGAAGGGGGAAGGTGGGGGCAAGAGAAGGAGAAGGAGTGGGAACTGGGGTTGGTATGTAAACTGAAAAATAACTTTTTTAAATTAAAAAAATTAAAAATCACATCACAGCAGAAAAAAAAACCCTTAAGGAATAATAAAATAGTTCACCCCCCAAAACAAAAACAAAGTGAGTTTCTTAAACATTCAATTCAAAGTCAAATATGTATAGGTTATTCTATTTTTATAAGAAAAATATACAGCTAGATATGGGTTGTTGGCAAAGAAAGAAGTTAAGAATAAATCTCATAATATTAGCCTGGATTTTAATGGATATAATTTGGATGGTTTCCATTTTTATTCTATGTGACCTAAGTAACTTGGTTGTGTAAAATTGTGATTTAGGGATGTTTTTCTTGATCAATATCACAAATTATGTACATTAAAAGCAACTCATTTAAATGATAAAGACATTTTGATATTCCTCCCCATTCCTAGACTCTTACAAGAATTAAATTCAACACAATTTTGTAAGGAAGCAATTTGTTTTCTGTTTCTTTCTCATATTCTTTATCATAACATAAATTTTGGTTTTAGTTAAATAGATTTAGATTGCATTATTTTCAAGCCAGTATTTTCCTAATAAATATTAAATGTATTCCATACCCTTCAAGTCTCTTTTCCATTCTATTTTTCCTCCTCTTCAGTCAGTATTCAAAGTACAACAAAAACCTTTGGAATGATAATTTCTTTTTCCTAATAGACTTGAATGACATGGTATATTTTCACATCATGTTGCCATAGCTACCAAAACCTTTTAGCTCATCTTCATTTAAATATTCTCAGTATTAAATAGAAATGTGACTTAAGCAATTTGAAATGCTCTGTAATTTTTTGTTTAAAATAGTATTTATATGATAAGTCTCAAGTTCTGTCTTTCAAGGAGAATAAGTGCAAGAAACTTATTAGCTGTGAAGAACTGCCACAGATGTAATCACTGCAAATCAAGTTTGTTAAAAAAGCTAACACTTGTCTAAGAGAGTTTCTTACTTCTGTGTAGGTATTTGTCCCACTGACTCATGAGGCATTATTTTCTACTTAAACTCCAGTACCGAGTCTTTTTAAAAACACCCCCACATCCACACTAGAATAATGAAACACGAATAATGAAACACCTTGATAATAAAGGCTTTTTTATTAGTTTCTCTCTCTCTCTCTCTCTCTCTCTCTCTCTCTCTCTCTCTCTCTCTCCTCTCTCTCTCTCCCTCCCTCTCTCCCTCCCTCCCTCCTCCATGCCTCCCTCCCTGACTGTGTGCCACCTTTCAGGGAGGTAGCAGAAGCTAGCTGTCTTACAACTCTGGGGTGTTCAGAATGGAAGGAGGGCACAGTGGTTCTACAGAAACACAACAATGGTGATCCTGAAGAACACACTGGGTTATCTCTATCTAGCCTTCCACCTTAGGGGCTTTGGTGAGGAGTTCCCTGTGAGTATGTGTATGTGTGTGCAGGCACGTTGGGATCAGCATGGAATAAGACCACCATGGTGATTTTTCACATTCCATGTTACTTAAATTCAGTCTACAAAAACTTGACTGGCTTTGAAGGAGAAGAAAATCACACTCAAATACTGCCACTGGAAAATATATACACAAAGGCCTTTAAGTAAGTAGCAATGTGCCCGGCGTTGGTGGCACACGCCTTTTAATCCCAACACTCGGGATGTAGAGGCAGGGGGGTTTCTGTGAGTTCGAATCCAGTCTGGTCTCCAGAGTGAGTGCCAGGATAGGCTCCAAAGCTACACAGAGAAACCCTGTCTCGAAAAACCAAAAAAACAAAAAACAAAAAACAAAAAAAAAAAACAAAAAACAAAAAAGTAGCAATGTCACTGTTTTGATAACTCTTAACTTTTTGATAACTTGTCTTGAACTTTAAATATAATGACTTTAACATTATGAAATTGGAAAGCCTTATTAAAAATGTTGGTTTAAATGGATGAGGTTTTACTTAGACCAAATTATGAGAGCAGATACCAAATACATATTAAATTATAATGTTCAGTAAATAACCATGGATTTTCATTTGTGTGGGGGTATTGCAATGACACGTAAGACATATTTTTATCAGTAAATTTAATTTCCCACAAAATCTGAAAAACATCTATTAAAGAATCAGCTGTTTACAAATCCTAATGCATTATCAAATCTCCCTATCTCCAGCTTTTCCAAAACAGAATGCTAATCATTATTAATAAGCCAAGGCAGGGAAAATTCAAATAATCTTTTCTTTGTGTTCCGGGATCACAGAGTGATAGTCATGGCTTATTGCAAATGACCCCTGATCTTATTTCAGTCTTCAGAAAAGCAAACCAATAATAAATAAATTAAAATTGACCTTTGCATCTAAGCAAAGCTGGGGAATAAAATATTAAACAAGTGTAAGAAAGAAAGAAAACAAGACAGCGAGTGTCCTTAGTTTATTTAAAATTTTCTGAGAGGTGCCTTTCCGGCTCACCTGCTTAGTCCTTCAGGAAAAAGAAGCTTAAGGAGCACTAGGTCAGAGCCAGGTCTGCTGCACACACCTATAAACCTGTAATCCTGGCATTAGGGAGGCTAAAATAGGGAGCTCACTAGTTCAAGGCTAGCCTGAGCCACACAGTGAGACCCCCATCTTTAGAACTCCTCAGTGGTATCCCATCAAACAGTACTAGGAAATAACAATTACTATTAATTATTATTATTGTTGTTATTAGAGTAGGTCTTACTATGTTATGTAGGCTGGTTTTGAATTGGTTTGTAATCTGACCTCACTTTCCAGAGAGCTGGGATTACAAAGGTGTGTTGCCATGCCTGTTTTTTAAAAATCCAAACAATTTACCTTGGTCCATAAAGCCTACATGGCTCTGATTAATGGATAGACAGTAACATATGGAGTGAAGATTACTGTGTGGACTCTGAGCCTGTCCTTCAGCACTTGGCATGAATACCAACCGATGCGACTACCAAGCCTCTGCCATAATCACAGGACATAGGCCATATATTTTCTTCATTTGTGTTACCGTCACTTAGAATACAGTGATGTTTAGTGGTTCAAGCACTGTGTTTTTATTTTATACAGTTATTATCATAATACTTCTGTTACAGGCTAGGAGATAAAAATAGATATTAACATCGAAGCGTGTATTTTACCCAAAATATGAAGACCTTGTTTTTGAGCTTGTAAAAATATTTGAAGTGGAAACCAGCTCTTTCACGTTAGAAAAATGGCTTCTGGAATCATCATATCTGACATTCGAACTTACCCAATTAGGGGAGAGCCAGGACTGAGCACACAGATTTCTACCTTTCCTCATCTTTCACTCTGTACAATTTATTTCTGTATTGAAATGAAAACAAACACTGGGTAGAGTCTCAGGGCTTGAAGGCATCAAAAAGTAGCAGGTACCATTTTGGTAACATGTACACTGTGGTTATAGTCAGTGTTCTGTATTAAACAAATACAAATAAGCTGTTGGCAAATGGAAGTCACATGCCTATTTTGTTGAAGGTTGTACTCTAGACCTTAGAAGTAAATGTGAAAGATAACTGCATCTCTCCTTCCAAGACCTCACAGTCAAATGGAAAGATAAATCAATAAATGCACAGTAAAGCTTTACTTTGTTTTAAACTTTTTGTGAGACAAAGCCTTGCTATGTGATAAAGGCTAGCCTAGACCTTGCTTATGAAGCCCATGCCATCCTCAAATTTGTGATCTTGCTGCTTTAGCTTCTCCGGTTCTGGGCCTACATGCATGCACCACCATACTTGAGGGACGTCATACATTCGAAACATTATTTTATGCTATAACGATAGCAGTGGGGAGTACAGAGAGGTGGCAGTTAGGCTAGAGAGCATTAAGCTTGTTCGAAAATGCATCTGCAAAACGGAGATCTAAAGAAGGAACAGGAGAGAGTTGGATAAGGGTGTAGGGAGACACTGTAACCATGCCTCCTAAGGACTGGATACCTGTGTGCCCGACCATGCCCAACAGGGTGTGGTCAAGGTGATGTCAGGGTGATGTGGGAGAGGTTTTGAAGGGACAAGCAAGGCACATGGGAGCTCTCTCACCTTGCTGCTTTGGCATGCTCTGGCTTGCTGTTGGTTGGCATTTATCTAATAAAAGTTATCCTGACCTTACGGATTTTGTATCAGTTATTCACTGCTTTATAAGGGAGGAACGTGTTCTGGGTAGAGCGCTGTCAATATGAATGTACTATTGTATCAATCCACTGAGTAGAGCAAAAAGCACTGAGTCAATACGGATGCATTAGTGTTTCTGGCTACTAGAGCCAAAACAAAGATAAGAAATCTGCTGGGCTCTCATTTGATAACATTTCCTACCCCCCTGGAAGAGGAGATTGTGAGGTCCCAATGGGTGGAACTGAAGACAATTAGTGTTTCATGGAATTGAAAAACCCAGCTTCACATTCAGTGTGATCACCCCATACCTTCCTTGGAGGGTCTTTGGTGCCTACGGCCTCCATGTCATTTTAAATAAAGCAGGCAAGTAAGAAAGCATCATGATCCACAATACCAATATACTGCTATGGACCAGGCAAAGCACTCTTGTGTACTAACTACTGAAAGCAGCCAGGGAATCTGTACCTCTGTGAATGAACAGTTCTGAAATGAAAAACAAGCATACTGTTTTTCTAGATATCTACTGTTTATGAGTTATCTTCACAATAATTATAGTCATAAATTAGAATTTCCTCCCAAGAGGAGAAATGGAAATAAATGTGAATCAGAACTAAAGCTGAATGTTCTTCCTGTTGCATTATTTAAAAAAAGTTTTAGTACAACGGGTGCATTTATTCAAGGTAGTTGTTAAAATGTCATGAGTTTCTAGTTTTATCAAATCGGACACAATGATGTTAAGCAGTGCTTCCTTTCTTAATTTAAAAATAATTACAGGGAGACATCCATTTCCTAAGTGGATTGCTAGATGCCAGAGACATAGATGTAATCTAAAAGGAATTGTTAGTTAGAGGAGAGGGAGGGATACAGGGAGAAAGAAGGTTGAAATGGAGGAGTTTCCAGGAACCAAAGAGCCTCAGCCTTGCTGGGCTATGCATCCTAGAACCTCTAGTCAGCCAGAGTCTCCCAGGAAGGTTTTGTTTGAGAATGTACCATATGTAAGCATGAGTGTGTGTGTGAGAGAGAGAGCATGTGTACACATGCATGACACTATTGCATAGGGATCAAACCCAGGGCTTCAAACCTGCTAGATGAGTACTTACTACTGAGCTACAGCCCCAGCCTTGAGAATTACATTTTACAAAGCTCCTAAAGTTATTGTACTTACTTGAGTTAGAGAACCTTTGCTTTGACAACCAAAAGCTGTTATAGAATTTGAAGGAAGAATGTAGGGTGCAGGGGCGAGTGCTTTAGGAGTACTCTGCTAACTATGGTGGGAGTCAAGGCGTTTTCATTCCATAATGCAAACTGAAACATTGTGACACGGTAGTCTCAGTTATAGAATGGAATATAGAAAGACTCAAAGGAATACAATAATACTTAGGACTTGACAGTCTATTTGACAATTTCAAAATTTAGTTAGAAGGTCAATATTTTGCTTATTTTTTGGTAAAAGTTTATTCAGTTGGATCATAACATGTACTTAAAATATCAGGTAATAAAAAAAATTGAGTGCATCTAGACAAGAAGAATGACAAAAACACTACTCTGTAGTTGGCTATCTGAGACATAAAGAGGAAAAAAATTAAAGCAAAAGTAAAAGAATGAGGAGAGGGGATTCATCAACACCAAAGTGCAATGAGACAGCATGGCCTTCAATTAAATGGAAAGATGAACAGTAAAAACAGCTGCGGCAATATTTTTAGGCAAAAAGAAAGTCATTGGTTTGGAAGATGGATCTGGTGTAATGTAGTTTTACCTTAATAAGATCATTTCATGGAAATGTTTATAGCAAGCCCTGTTTAAAAAAAAAAAGTTAGTTGGCAGTGGTGGCACAAGCCTTTAATTACAGTACTTAGGAGGCAGAGGCAGGTGGATCCTAGTGAGTTTGAGGCCAGCCTGCACTACAAAGTGAGTTTTAGGACTGTTGCAAACTTTGTCTCAATGCCTCCACCTGAATTTAAAATGTGGAGCTATAGATAAATTTTCACTGTTCTAAAGAGTACTGACAGTCTGCACATCACATTTGGGTGTAATGCCCATTCCTTTGCATTGGCTCTTACCACACTGTGTTGATATTTTATGCCTCTTTGCCAGACTCTTGTCCTTTGCCACAAGCAGCCCAGCTACAAGATCTGGGTTTGTCTGATAGAGCCACACTGACGTGCACCTGGTAGACCCTTCAGGCATGATCTTATAATACACAGAAAGATTCATTGCATATTCTGACTTGAAATGTCACTCTGTTTTGAAATAACTTCCTGAGAACTTGTTAACAGAAGCTTCTGGTTTGAAGTAAGGTCATACTTAAAGCCCCTACTGTGAGATCAGTTGTCCTCTGGAAGTGTTCTTCCACTGAGCAAGGTGCTCTTCTCTGTCACACTATTATTTAGGACACTGTATGTCATGCAGGGAATAGACTGGATCTGAGAGCTCTAACATTGAAGGTAGCAGATGGCTTTCCAGATGTTTTTAGTAACAGCAGCCGTCAATTTGACCTTGGAGAAATGACCTGGGTATGCCTGTGGTCTCAGAGACTCAGTTCTGCAAACCTTTCCAAAAACAGAGGGGAAGAACTGATATGTTTAGCAGCTGTGCTTGCTAAATGGAATTTTAAAATAAAGATTGGAAGGTTTAAGGCTTGGTGTTAACTTTTAAGATGTAATGACTGAGATTCTTCCAATTAAAACCAGTTGTCAAACATCAAAATTGAGTGAGTCTGAGTAGATGCTTTTAATCACACCTTGTCTTAAACCGGAGGAGAGTTAGACTCATGAAGGTTATGTGATCTCTGCAGTCCCTGGGTCACAGGTTAGGGCCAGGTCTACAGTTTGGTCGCATGACAGTGTGGTAAGTGCCTGAGGACTCCGTCAACATTGTTTTCCTTACATGCTCATGCTTCTCTCTCTTACACCAACTGCTCATTCAATTAAAAAATTCATTTTCCTCAATTTCATTGATATTCATTATTGTTTATTTTATTGATCACTCAAGATTAATAAAATTTTCTCCAGGGGGTAACTTTAATATAAACCACCACCAAACACCATTATTGGTTATTCAATAAGCAAATCTATTTCTATGAAAACAATTATTTATTATTAAAACCAATTATTACGAGGTACAATTGAGAAAGAAACTTCTATTGTCAAATGAAAGTAACTGCAAATGAGCTTGGCTTTGGGAAAACAGAAAACATTTGTGCATAGTGTTTGTTTAAGCACCCGCAATGAAGCCAAGCCTGCCAGTTTTCCCTCTAAGTAGTTCTGGAACAAAACCCAGGGCCTTGCCTATTCCAGGGAAACACTCTACAGCTGAGCTACATCCCCAGCCTGGGTGCCAAGCCTTGAAAACCCTTATGGCTAATATATGAGGTACAACTTTCCATATTTAAAATTTAATAAATGAAGGTTCAGAAATATCACATAACTTGCTGAGAATCAAGTAAAAAATGTTAGAGCCTGGCATTTGTCCTGAAACCTGGATCTGTGTGATCCACCGACTATCTTTACCTACTGTGTCAACATTCATCTCAAAGAGGAATGCCATGAGGCCCCTTTAAAAGTCTCACAGGCTGCCAAGAACTCATATTTCTGAGGGTTCATATGACTCATTTTCAGAATGGCGGTGGTGGCACATGCCTTTAATCCCAGCACTCAGGAGCCAGAGGCAGGAGGATCTCTATGAGTTCAAGGCCAGCTTGGTATAGAGAGCAAGTTCCAGGACAGGCTCCAAAGCAATACAGAGAAATCCTGTCTCAAAAAAAGCAAAACAAAACAAAACAAAACAAACAAACAAAAAAGGATTCATTTTCATTGGGGTAGATAAAATAAGAGAAAACTCACTGTGGTAGTTTGGATGAAAAATATTCCCCATCACCTTAGGCATTTGGATGCTTGGTCCCCAGTTTATTGCATTGCTTGGGAGGGTTTAAGTGGTGTGATCTTATTGGAGGGAGTATGTCACTGGAATCAGGCTTTGGGAGCTTACAGGCTTATAGCATTTTCAGTTCACTCTATCTAATCTGTGCTTGCAATAAAGGATGTGAGCATTCAGCATCATGATCCTGTTGCTGTCTGCCATGCTTCTCTGCTATGATGGACGCCCATCCCCCTGGAACTATAAGCCATAATAAATTCTTCCCTCTCTGAGTTATCTTGGTGATGGCATTTTTTTTAACCACAGCAACATAAAAGTAACTAATACAATTACAATGCAGAGGGTTCCCCAGACTTCAGAGGCTCTTGAAAAAAAAAGAGATAGAGACAAACTAATTTGATTCAAGTTTCATGCTTTATCCAGTGCAAAATTCTGCTTTGAGGGACTGTTCGAAAACTGTAGTAAATGGCTACAACTTCACTATTTTTTTAAATAACATGATTTATACAGGTTAATATTTATCTCATGGCCCTCCCTCAGATGTGAGCTTGCCACAGTGTAGGAGGCATGCCCTTCTCTCTTTCTCATCCTTCAATCCTCCTTCCAGCCTTCTCTCTGGTTAAATTGGGTTCCTGTTACAGGATTTGTTCTATCTATGTGTTATGCTTTCTTATTAAACTATGATAGTGATTATAACAACTTTGCAGTTATTACTACAATATAAGTTAGTTAGCCTTATGTTTTTAAAAATAATTGTAAAAAACACATCACAAAAACAAAATATGAATAGCTAAGATAGCATGTTTCCCATCAAACCTACTAGTCCTATAAAGAGTTTCTCTAACGATAATTACCTAGATGAATATCAGGATAGAATTTAAAAGAATAATCAATAAACTTTAATGAAGAATTTAAGGAGTTTAAAGAAGACATGAACAAATACTTCATTAAACTTCAAGAGGTTAGCAATAAATGCTGGAGTGGTGTCAAGAAATACTATGATGAATGAAATGATGGAGAAAATTCAGGATTTGAAAACAAAGTTCAGGAAAGAGTTAGAAATACTAAAGTGAACTCAAGCTGAAATGAAGATGAAATTGAAAAGCTCAAAAACCCAGCAAGAAAACCCCTTACAAGTAAGAAAAAGCTTTACAAGGGGAACATTCCTTCCAGGTCAAATGGGCTAAGTAGAAGACAGCTACGGTGATTTGAAGATAAAGTAGAGGAATTAGACAACAGAAGAAAAAGAACACAAAAATTTTAAAGCAAGGAAAGGAATATGTAAGAAATGTGGGGCATTATGAAAAGATCAACTCTTCAAAGTATAGGCATGGATGAAGGAGAAGAAACCCAGGTCAATGGCAAAAACAAGATCTTCAATAGATAATAGAAAATAAAAAACCCACTTTCCTTAATGAAAGGTACCTATACAGATACAAGAAGCACATGTAAACCCAATTAGACAATACCAGAAAAGAAATTCCCCACAGCACTAAACACATAGTAAAAAGGACAAATATTGAAAGCTGCAATAGAAAAGAGAAAAACAAAAATAAAAGTCATATACAAAAGAAAACTCCAGAAGTTCCTTTATTGTACAGGGATGTTTTGGCTATCCTGGGTCTTTTGTTTCTCCATATAAAGATGAGAATTGTTCTTTCAAGGTCTGTGAAGAATTGTGTTGGGATTTTGATGGGGATTGCATTGAATCTGTAGATTGCTTTTGGCAAGATTGCCATTTTTACTATGTTGATCCTACCTATCCAAGAGTATGGGACATCTTTCCATTTTCTGGTATCTTCTTTAATTTCTTTCTTTAGAGACTCAAAATTCTTATGGTACAGGTCTTCAGCAACAGAGGAGAGGCTACCTTAAATGCCCTCCTCTGATTTTGAGATTGATGACTGACTTATATGCCATCCTATAGCCTTCATCCAGCAGCTGGTGGAATTAGAAGCAGATACCCATAATTAATCACTGAACTGAACTGGAACCCAGATGCAGAGAAGGACCATTGAAGAGCACAGAGGTCTAGACCAGGCTGGTGAAACCCACAGAAACAGCTGATCTGAACATCCGGGAACTCTTGCTCCCCAGTCTGATAGCTGGAATACCAACATGGGACTGATCCAGACCCCAGGAACATGGGTGTCTGTGAGGAAACCTCAGAAATCTATGGTACCTCCTGTAGAAGCTCAGTGTTCATACCTAGCATAGGTGTGGACTTTGGGAGCCCATTCCATATAGAGGAATACTCCCTGAGCCAAGACACATGGGGGTGGACCTAAGCCCTATCCCAAAGGATACAATAGACACTGATGACACCCTATGGAAGGCCTCACCATCCAGGGGGAGCAGAAAAGATATGCGACAGATAAGGTTTTAGTTAGGGGGGTAGGGGAAAAATGGGTGGGAGAAGGGAACTGGGATTGTCATGTAAAACAATCCTGTTTCTAATTCAAATAAAAAAAGTTGGGAAAAAAACTCATGCAAATAACAGCAGCTTCTTAATGGAAACTTCGAAAGCTAGAAGATCCTGGAGTAAAGCATTCTAAGTTCTAAAATACCATGATTGCCAAACTAGATTACTGAACATAGCAAAACTACCATCCATAGAGGACAGAGAAAGAAAAACTTCACAAGATTCAAACAGCATTAAAAAATTGTCCACCAAAACCAATCTAAATAGAATACTGGAAGCAATACTTCAAACTGGAGAAGATTAAACACAAAAAAGAAACTTTAGAAAGAAAATGAAGCTGTAATTGATGAAATACAAATTACATATTAATGGCCTCAATTTTCCAATCAACAGGCAAGCTTGCTAGTAAGAACTAACATCTATCTTTCTGTTGTCTACAAGACACTCATTTTAACTTTAAACATAGGCACCACCTTAGATGAAAGGGTAGAAAAAAATACTTCAGACAAATGGGATCAGAAGGCAAGAAGGTTCTGCATCAGGACCTGCCTTAGGACCCTGCCCTGACTTTTCCTGGATGATGGACTACAAGCTGTAAGATGAAACAAATTCTTTCCTTCTCATGTTTCTCTTGGTCTATTTACTTATGACTAGGTTTCCGGAGTGTTGGAACTGAAACAGACACGTCCTGAGCTGTCACCAACATTAGAAGTCACAGTACATACCAGTTAGCCTGTTCTCTGCATCAGAAACTGTGATTTCATTTTTTGTGTGCTAATTTCTATTCACAAAATATTTATGTAGGACTAATTCTATATCAAAAGTATATGCTTGGAATGAATTGCCAGAGTGAGGAAAGAAAGCAATTAGCTTTTAGAAAATGCCAAGTTCCAAGGTTTCACCAAAGAACAATGAAAAACAAGAGTAATTTAGACATTGATATGGTTTATTAAGTAGAAATAACTCATGCTTATGAATTAAGAAAGACCAGTATCAGATATTACATTCTATTAAAAAAGTGAAACTTAAAAAGAAATACAGGCCACTGGCTACAGTGGAAGTGACGGAAGATAAACATTTGTTTCCATGTCTATCAGAATTCTGAAAGCAATCTTTGACCCTAAAATATGCTAAAGCTGGACATTAACTTAAGCATCTTACACATAGTGAAATAGTGAAAACTGATGTCCAAAGGTGAGAAAACTTATGCTCAGAAGTAGTGAGTGGCTTCATTTAATGCTGCTCGCCTAGTATAAGGCAGACTCAGAGGTGGAAGGAGTCCAACGCACACATTCTTAGCTATCCATATCTCAGAGAAGAGATCAGAAATGCCATAAACTGATGGATGAGAAGAATAGGCTGAAAAGACTAGAAAATATATGTAATTCAGATTTAATGCTCAACTACATCTTTAGAAAAAAGTAGAAATACATTCATCCCTTATATTTTAAGATATTTTATACAAGCCTCGTGTGGTAGCATGTACTTGCAATCCCAATACTCAGACAGGAGAATATTAAATTTGAGGTGAGTTTGGGTCACACACTTGAGAATATGTCTCATTTTTAAATGTTATTTTACAGGGGAATGGCTTACTTAAAATAATAACTCAAATATAAATGCACATATTGAATGAATAGATCTCTATTAAATAAGTTTTGCAAAGTTTATTCACAAAATAATTATACGTACATTACTTGAGTTTACTTTTAAATATTTTCAATTTCTGTTATCACTGGAGCTGCAAGCTGCTGTTTTGTGATCTAGCATTCTTAGTTTTATCAATTAATAGAAGGTAGTGAGAACTGGAAAACAGAGAGATTCTTATAGGAAAGCCATTAGCTATGTTTATTGACCTAATAGAGAAGAACTAATTTTGATTATTTCAACATACTTCTTGGGTTTGTTGGGTATTGGGGTAGGGGCAGTTAAAGACACATGTTTCAAGCAGGCTGCACTATAGATATACCTAGCTAGTGTTAAAATTTAATTTTCAAAATGCAAAGTGATCTGTTTGGGCATCTAAATTCAGGTGCTTCAACATCCCGGTCAATAGAATCTATAAAAACAAGGCATTATTAATGCCTGTTTCACAGAATTACTATGCAGAAGACACATGTTAAAATGGGACAGTTTAGAACTGTCCCTGGTAACTTGGAAATTTTTAGTCAGTACAGGCTGGCATGGTGAAAACTATGACAGATTCTGTCAGAGGAGAGTGGGATGGGAGATGAAGAGACTATGTAGGGTTGAGAAGAATGTCCCAGGGAATAAGAGATTACTTACTTGTGGTAAGAGGGGTCATGGAAGGTAGTCATGGGAACACAGGAACATAGGCCAGAGTCACCTGTGACATCAGTGAATGTTCCCAACAAGAGATGGTTGGATGCTGCAGTGTGAGTCCTCTTGATGGAGAGATCCAAGAATCAGAGTCTGTATGCTATAAATTATGCCAAGAGCATGTTATGAGGGCTGGAGGCAATGCCTTCCTGTGGTAGAAAGTTCTGAAGAATTGCTGCAGGCAGTGCTACAGAGATTTGGACAAGGACGGCACAGGACTCACCCAAGGCAGAGATGTTTTTGATTCCTTCATACACAGCCAAACACTGTTTATTTATTAGGGTACATACTAAGAGATGTCTTATTGGCCTCTTTTGTTTCCTGTGTGATAGTCTGAGATCCCTCCTGAAAACCTAGTCATCTAGCCTACTGGATGCCTAGGCTCTGTGGCATAGCCTTATTGCTCCTAGGCTGCAAATATGAACTGTATGTTACTATATTGAATACTGGAGCACATTTGCAACATAGCATTATATGTGTGTTTAAATATATATGAACACAGGGAAGGGAAACTAACATTTCAGCTCAGTTTTAAGTTTAAAGGACTATCATTATATAGGTGTATCCTAGTTAGCCTTAGTTGTTAACTTGGCCTAGCCTCCATTCTCCTGAGGTTCACCTCACACACTCATCGGAACAACAGCTTAGTCTACCCATTAAACCAAAATCTTGGATACAAATACGCTATTGTCGCCTCTGTAGCCCTTGGGTTTACAGGAGATCTTTCTGCTTGTCATCTACACAGTTGCTATTTTGTGTTGCTTCACTCCAACTTCCTTCCCCTTCCACATTGTTACTCTGGTAACCACTACTTATTCTTTGTCTTTATATTTGTATTCCTTGAAAATATTTAAATTCAAAATAAAAATCCAACAAAGCTTTTAATCAAAGAAGAAATATTTTTAGGGTTTGATTTCAGAATAACTTTGAGTGCTTATTTAATTATTTAACAAACTTACATCATGCCAGAAAGAGTTCTAAACATTTCATGAATATTAATAAATAGAAGCTGGATGAGTGGAGATGATAAATAAAAATAGAGATTTCCCCACTCAACGATGCATCTGTGGTTCTGAAAGCCTTTATATACTCACTTAGAAAAAAGAAGCCCTTCACTCTCAGGACTTTTTGCTTCTTTGAGACTATGCAATTCCCATCGTATGTCTTTGAGACCATTTTTTTTCCAAAAGATCTTTGGTTATAAAAAAGTTTTTTTTTTTTCACTATCTCGAATGTTGGATTTGTAAGTAATGATTTGTCAAAAGGAGAGGTGGGGATAGAAGAGATGTGTGCTGAGCAGACAGTGTTCTTCATCCATGTGTACATGTAGTTCCCTGGGATCTTTGAGGGGGACTAGACAGATCAAAGAAGACTTGTTTCACATTCTCATAGGCAGAGAGTGGTGTGAGTGTGCTTTGACATGCTGGAAACAGAGCAGGGCTGAATTGGGGGTGATAAAGTGACATGCTGAGTTTCAGGTATGGTTCTTAACAATGTCTCTAGCTTTCACGGCTCAGGGAGTACCATGGGAATCTGTGAAGATGGTTTCGTTGCCATAAAAATAGGTTGCTGATGGGATCCAAGATACACTGCAATGCAAACACTACAATTCCTTACTGATTCTTGTAGGTGACTAACCTAGTTATAATTACATTAGTTGCAAACATGTTTTAACATAGAAATATGTGGCATGGCTTTAACAAATCCTGTATACCTCAGGAATGGAGCTGTTGTATGAAAGGGGAGACATTTTGTTCAGCGATAGATCTATATCTCTATATAAAGGGATATATGTAATATACATTAATAAATGGATTCTGATATATATTATATATATATATATATATATATATATATATATATCACGGAGTTCTTCACTGCTTTTGGAAGTAACATCACAGACAATGATATCATTGATGACCGGAATCAGTGTACATATTTGAGCCTGCTGAACTGACATGATCCTACCTGGACCTTCTCCAGCATAGTGCCATATCTGATGATTTCATTATACCTTCAGTGTAGTACATCTCCAGACTGCTTACACAGGTCTTTATATCACATATAGGGTATTATATTCACTTCACTGAAATAGTCAGTGCAGCTGATTTATTATCGCATTTCTTTGAGGAGAATAAAGATATCTCATAAACTATCTGCTACAAATATAGGGCTTAGAATGCAACAATGAGTCAAAGTAACATAAAACTGTTCTCAAACCATTCAGTTCCTTATGCAGTGGTGAACTGGGAATCGGCTTCATTTCTTGATTTGACTTTAATGTTTCCAAGCAGAAACCATTTTAGTTCACATTACCATAAAAAAGGAAGGAGATGAAACATGCCAGAAGCAAGAAGACCCTTGTGCCTTCATTGCACAAGAGCCAGGACATCAAGTTGCACAAGGTTTCGTCTGGCAGGTCCAGACCATAGTCCTGGACAAGATGCTTGAGGCAGTTTCATGGCTGTAATTTTTGAAAATACAGTTTCAGCATCAGGTCCCATGGCAGCTGCTTATCTTGAAACCCAGTCAAAGGCAATTTAAGCAAGCGATGTATAACATCTTTGCCTTCTAGATTAGAGGCAAGGTTTTATAAAATAATTTGGCAAATAGTTTACATGCAATCTGTAACTGTCACACTCTCCAGGATGTCAAAATAGCTAAATATCCTAATTCTTTTAAAAAATCAGTATTTATAAAAGTGAGACAAATCTTAGTTCTCTTATTCAGTTCTTCATTTCCTTGTTCTAATATTTTTATTGTTATGTCCACTATATCTATAATGAATTTCCTAGGATGCCATTTACAAATATTCACAGCAGACTATTGTAGATTCCTTCTAGTCAACCTGACTCTCTACAACACTGAACAGATGAACTCCTGATGGACTATTTGGCTAATTCAAATATTTGTTAAAACCTTCTCAACAGATTGTATCAAAATATTTTTCAGCTCAGACATAGCCACGTGCACACGAACTGGCCATCTTGTTTTGCTAATGCATTTGAAAGTGTTATTATTTGACTGCAGAAATACATTGGAACATTTACTCAACATCATTTTCTTGGGGAAATGAAAGATATGTGTATTTGTGATGAGCTAGGAAACCAAGAGTGACAGTCAGAGACAGTGCCTTAATCCCATTAAATTCCTACTAATAAACTCAGATAAATTCTTACTTTATAACTCTAGTGGGCATTTTGGACAGATTATTGACAGGTACTATCTGAACAACCAGCAAAACTACTTGATTCATACTCTCAGAGTCCCAAAAATAAATGCAAATTTCCCTACTGCTTAATCCCAATATTAGAGGTACACAATTCTGGTAATTGGTGGATTATATAATCCTTAGACCACTTACTGCTAATTAGTGAAGCTGATTTATTAGAACAATAACTTCAATGGGAAAAATAGAAAAGTTTCATTCAGTACTAGTTAATATTTAACTTATAATTTATCTATTAGGTTTAATTCTGCAGAGCTTATGTTGTAATGATCAATAATTACTTTTTATCAATTTTTAGCAGTATACTGGGGGCATTTTATGATTATTCAGTGGTAGTTACAAACAGTTCAATCACAAACTCTTTTTATACAACAATATTTATTTTTTGAATACTACATATCTAGAATATTCCGAAGTGGATAATTTATATAACTCTTATGACTACTCATTGTGTATTTGATGTAAAAATTTTGGTGTTAATTTTCTAAGTATCTACGTAATTACTATTCACAAAGGGCAATGCCTAATGCACAGTGCTAGCTTGTTCCAGTGTGTTCTCTCAGTGCCTGGTTTATTGGGGATAAAGGGATAGAATGAGGGAATTTCAACTGATTAGCCAAGATTACTCTTTCCTAAGTCAGAGTCTAGTTGTGAGGGCTGCCTTGATCTTTTTTTGAAAGGAGAGAACATCTTTTGCCTCTCATTTGTTTTTATATTCCCAATGAACAAGGGCAATGACTTATTCTACCTTTTATGGTTCATAAGAAACAGTTGGAAACTTGTTTATCCATTCCTTTCCCTTGTCAGCCTCATACACCCTGCCATTGCCTTCTCAACAGTACCTTCTCCGAGGTCTGCCAGTATGAAGGGATTCTTTGCTTAGAATCCCATGATGTTCTTCCTTGCCTTCCTATAGCATCCCATTCTATCCAGCATTCAGGTTCCTTATCTTTACAAGTCTTCTGGTTCCTAGTACATTTTGTTTTCTGGAGAGTGTGCTTTCATTAAATACTTTTATTATACACTTCTTTACACACACACACACACACACACACACACACACACACACACACACACACAAACCATTGTCTTGCTACACTCACACTAGAATATAGTCCTTCCACAAATTCTGAAGAATTATTGAAATGAAAACAATAGATTTGCAAATAAAATAGTTAAACAATTATTTAATTTAGATAATCTGATTCTATTTTCCATATTCATAAACTAGGGACCTTTAGCATTTTGCAATCATTTCTGAGTTTGTAAAATCAATTTTCTACACAAAACAATGATTTTTTATTTATAAATCTTAATACAAAAGTTTCTATGTGCATAGGCCAAGGGATTATCACTCTCCTATTTTATAGATGGAGAGAGTTAGGCACCAAGGACTTTGCCTTTTGCACAAGTGCACAGTAGAATTGATTTCACACCTGGAGTCTAGCATGGTATTGCTGTCTCTCTTAAAACCAGGAGGCTTGTTCTTGTCACAGATCTCCAGAGTGTGCTGTGGAGTCAAGTAGAAATAAAGTGGACACTTTCCTGAGAGGCTATGAATTTCCAGGGCTAGACATGACTGTGTGAAAACCCAAAGTATTTTGCAATACATGTTTTATTTCATGGTAGAAGTTGATGTTATTGTTGTATTACTTTCCCTGTTCTTTATTTAAAAATGTATGATTATTATAACTGCTTTTGTAAATTGGTCCTTCAATTTTGCCAATGGGCAATTGGTTCTATGGTTCATAGAGCTAATGTGACTCAGCTTTTCAAGGGTGATTGAGTGTCCTTGGAAGGATGGTCATCAAAGGGGGAATGGCAGTTTTCACAAAGGGGAATAACAAGATTTCTAAAATATTTTAGTAAAATAACATGGATGTTTCCAATATAACTTGTCAACAAAACCAACATTATTATAAATCTATCACACTCCTCAGGAAGCACCTCCTTAGAACACTTAAGACTACACAAATGTAATGATATAATAAAGAAAATATTACATGCTAATGGAAAGTATTAACTTAGTAAATAGTCTCAGTTCCTTATTTAGGGCTTTAAAATTCCACTGGTGATCTTAAGGGATAATCATGTACTCAAACTCAGCACATCTGTTCTGAGATGCTATCCAATTGGATACTATCCAATATATAACAACGCTTTCTCTAGTGAGAATCTCTTACTTCACCACTGTAATATTTGAGAATACTTTTGGGCAGATACTTCTTTTTAGGAGTATCTATATCGGTGGTTCTCAACATGTGGCTCATGACGCCATATGGGTCCACACATCAGATATCCCTCATATCAGATATTTACATTATGATTCATAACAATAGCAAGATTATAATTCTGAAATCACAATGAAATAATTTTATGGTGGTGGGGTCATCACAACATGAGGAACTGTATTAAAGGGTCACAGCATTAGGAAGGCTGAAAATCTCTGGTCTATATTAAAATGGCCTACAGTGAATCTTAGGCTAAGGAAGATAATGGGGAAATATTTGCAACTGACAGCTTAGAGTGTTGAGGTAATATGCTGGCAAGAAGCGTAACTTTCTGTGGGTTTTAAAAATCAAAGTTTTGCGAATCCACTTGTTTTATAAATCATATTATTTCATATATATTACTGCCACTCTTTTAATTAATATTTTTCTTCATTGCTATAGCCACTGATAGTTGCCTATGTTCCAATAAATAGTCTTCCACTGATTCTCATGCCAGCAACTCTAATTAAAAATTATTCATTGGGTCATATACACGAAATGCATCATAGTGGTGGTAGGGTGACTTGTTTGGGGAAAAATATGTTGGAAAGTAACAGGTTTCAGTGGGACAGAGATGGAGGGTAAAATTAAAGACAGACAGACAGACAGACAGATAGACAGACAGACAGACAGACAGACACACACACACACACACACACACACACACACACACACACACACACACACACACACAAATAATCTGGAGGAAGAGGACAAGTGTTTTATATCTATTTCCTCTAAATTGAAACATTCTCTTCTGGAGGGAGAAAGGGGCTTACAAGTCTCAGAAAGCAAATGAAACATAAGGCAAAGGAAGTGACACAGTGAGATACGGGAATCTCAGGAAGCTCCTGAAAATTAGAAGATTCACAAGGGCCCTCTTTTAGTTGTTATGAGTAGTCCTAATAATTGATGGGTGAGAAGAGAATTTCTGATTGCTCAGCTGTCTGCAAGTTGTTCAGATGGCAAAGGGCTATAGCTTTCACAAATCATTTCCCATGCCAGGTGGTGTGTTTTGTGTGCATGTGACAGAGAGAAGGGGAGAGGGAGAGGAAGAGAGAAAGAGAGAGAGAGAGAGAGAGAGAGAGAGAGAGAGAGAGAGAGAGAGAGAGAGAGAGAGAGATGAAGCTGCTTTGAGTCCTTCATGTTCCTGTAAATAATCTATAGCTTATATATCTGTAAGTGTCGCTCAATAAAACCAAGGCTTCTTTGTGGTAATATCTTGTTTGCCCTCTAACAAATAAAGCTTGCCTGAAGAAAAGAGAGTGGAGATTGCAACTAGTTAATCATAGAGGTCTGGAGGTCTGTACAGACACACAGGAGGTGATATGGCTGGGTGGAGAAAGGAATATAAGTTGGGAGGAGACAGGAGCTCTTTCTATTTTTGGCCTGGGGATTTCATATAGGTAACAACTCTAGTGGCTGGCTGCTTGTTTCTCAGATCTTTCAACTTTTACCTCTAATATTTGACTCTGGGTTTTTATTATTAAGACCAATTAGAACTGTTGCTACACTTCTTTAATATAGGCTTGAGCAGAGTTCTTTCTTTGGTTTGTTATAAGTACATCATCTAGAGTACATAGATGATGGCTAACATCTACCCAAGAAAAGTCATTCAATACCACTCTGCTGCTTTCATTTTGTGTTTTTGTGTGTCCTCCTCTAGCTTGCCTCTATGGGAGAAAAGCTGTTTTACTTACCTTTCTGTTTCTGTCTTATTTTACTCAGGATGTTGAAGACTTAACATTCCCTTTACAGAAAAAACATGAGGAGAAAAGTAGATGCCATATCTCCTGTCTTTAAACTCAGATCTGACACAAACTTAACTCAGAGCACAGTTTCATGCTGTAACAATGGAGCATAAAACCTGAAAGTTCATATCATTCTGAATCTAGGGATTTTTTTTATCTATCCCATTCTCAGGCATCTTATCTGATGTTCATTATCACATGGGTGACATGGATTCTCCCAGGGCCTTTTCCCAGTTTGACAAAGACACTTAATCAGGGTTGGTTTTGGATTACTAGGGATTACTCTTAGAGCCATGTACATGCACAGTAGGCAAGCACTGAATCATTAAGGGGCATAACTCACTCTGGTTTTACCTTTATTTTGAGATATGGTCTCTCTAAGCTGCCCAGGATGGGTAGGACTTGTTCTGTAACTTGTGTAGTCCTTAACTTTTTAACTGTTTTATTCTGCCTCATGAACAGTTGGATTGCAGGGATGTGCTCAGGGCTAGCTTGAAGACATTTTTGATGGACACATTTTTTGAAGTGAGTTGTTTGTGGTACCCAGAGCTATGAATTATGGTAAATTACTACACTAGGCAGGTCTCATAAATATAGACACTTGTCCCAAGTGTCAGCAGGAGTGTGACTAGGAAGCCTTCCTCTGGAGACACAGTTCAGAATCACTGAAATGTTGCATGTGGCTGTCCCAACAGACAGAATATTCACCAGTTTGAAGCAATTAGTCTATACAGATTGGTCTTCCTGGGACATGTGCTAATGTTGCTGGAGAATGGGCTTTTCGATAGGGTTCAGCCCTAGCCATGGTATAATATAGAAATTGCTTTGGGAGGTAATGAAACACAAAGAGCTATAAAAGCATCTTCAATAAAATTCTAACAAGATTTCACACATTGTAATTGAAGGATAAGAGGGTGACAATATTGCTTTTCAGATGTAAAAGAATATTCCCCACCTATTAAATTAACTTCTTTTGTAGGGTGAGTGATGATGACAACTGTCCATCCTCACAGTGAATTTAAGTTTCATTGAACTATGAAGAAAACAGAAACTATGGTATATAGTATCTTTGTTCCTTTTCATTCCACTTGATCAAACACATGTCTAAGACTATAAACTGTATTAGCAATGACAAGCTATCAGGAATAATTCTTCAGAGGCTATTTATCAGATTTACAAATGTGATGAGGCAGTCTAGAAAATTCTTCCTTGTTTCCTTTTTAATGTTTTTCAGCTACACATATTTTCACATTTTTAGCCTTTCTAAAATGTTAATCTTACAATGCATTGTGCTTGTAGGATAAGTAAGCCAGGTAGGAGCCATGGTGTATTATGTGAAACCCACATGATCTGTAACTAAAGAAAATGTTGGTGTCGGTGGATCTTACAGTCAGTAGGCTGGTTACTTAGCAGACAAGCTCACAGGGGTATCATTGACATTTTCTGGACACAGTGAGACTCACATACAGAATGAAAGAAAGGCCAGTGCCCTCAACTCTCCATTTATATATTTGATATATTCTTCATAGATGTTAGCGTCCCCTCATGAATTATTCTAGAAATAGTATGCAAGCAATTAGGATATGGAAAGCGCCCAGGCTCCTGAGACCTGAGAAGGCAAATCACAGCAACCGAATCTTCCGTCTCCCTAGACACCTCTGCATTAGAGAACTGCAAGCTTGTTTCCTCTACTGGTTCCCAACTGAATGTAACTTCACTAAAGCTCTTCTCTGGTGTATCCTACTATTTATGGGCTCTTCAAACATGAGCCAGGTACACGGGGCAATATCCACCATCCTTCTCATTTCCATAAACAGGAAAATACATGGGCAAAGAAGGGTAAATGTACAGAGACAGCTTTCTGCAGTAACTTCCAAGGCTAGTGTCTTTGTGTACGAAAACCTGCAATAAGGGAGCACTCTAAATACTTAAGTAGTAAACTCTACGTCCAGAAGATTGAGAGACATCACATGTCCCTGCCAGGGACTTCCACTACTCTTACAAAATCTGCTTAGTTACAAGTAGGCATGCTTTGAAGTTTTACCTATGATGGAGGACAATTGCATGCCATGGGATCTTTGCAGGAGATAATTTGGTGGAGATCTGTTGTGGAATATTATTTCAACTGGACAGAGATGTGTTACATTTGCTTATGCTGCAGAATATTACTTTAACTATGTGAAGGTGTGCTATATTTTTTGTGTGCTGCATTTGTTTAATTATGTAAAGATGTGTTGCACTTGTTTCACCTTGCCTGCCTAAGGGACCTGGCTGGTCTAATAAAAAGCTGAATGGCCAATAGCTAGGCAGGAGAGGCACAGGCAGGCAGAGAGAATAAGTAGGAGGAGAAATCTAGGTTCCAGAGAGAACAAGGAGGAGAAAGCAAGGAAGGAAGAGGACATGCCCAGGACCAGAAGCCAGGCAGCTGCCTGTCAGGCAAGAAGGAAAGGTAAAAAGCCCCAAGGTGAAATGTAGATAAAGAGAAATGGGTTAAGTTATAAGAGCTAGCAAGAAAGGACCTAAGCTAAGGCTGAGCATTCATAACTAATAATAAGTCTCTGTGTCATGACTTGGGAGCTAGTTTCTGGCCTAACAGAAAGCCTGCTACAGAGGTCAGACCAGATTTAGGTTAAAGCTTCTAAGACTGGGGTAAATATTGTATTCAGGGAGCAGTCAGACCAAATATTAGTTTAAATATCACTACTGATCCTTGTTCAACTAGCAGAAGCAGACAGATTTTTCTCCATGCTAGAAAAGGGGGTATTCATTTTCTTCTGAAATGCCCTGAAACTCAGTAATATCTGATATGGCAGGGAACAGAACAGCCTCTGTGAGACTCCAAAGAACCCTACACCAGCAAGCATTGGACAACAGATGTACTGTACATATGGAGTGGTTGAAATGGTCTCTTTGCAAATGGTTCTTTGCCTTTACCATGGAGCAAGAGAGGGCACATGGAATGGGGTGCAGCTTCAGGTTACTTTCACCTGCTCTTAACAATTTGTGTGGACAGACATGAGGAATTGATTCTTTTTTATATGCTGTTGAAGAACTAGTGAGCAAAATTAATATTCCATAAAAGGTGGAAGAAAACTTCTAATTTGTGTACTGTGAAGTGTTAAAGTTTCTCTGATGCTTGATTTTGATAAAATTTCAATTCTTTCATCTACTAAGAACTCAGCATTGAGGCTGCCTCTGATTGCTTACTTGCCCTGGGCTTCTGTCTAATTATACATATTGAACTACCCTGTAGTACTCAACTGACACTCAGAGCCAAAGAAACAGAATAGAATAGCTGCCGGCAAAGACCAGCAATTAATTTTCTAAATAAAATGAGAAATTACAAATTTAAAAAATACATAAAACTGACCCAGTTTTTTTCTAACTAAAACTTTTATACGAGTTTCATGATTTTCACTTTTGAAATACTTACATGTTTTTATTCTGTGTTTTCTTTTGTTTTTTAAAACCTCAGTCCAGTTTTAAATCATAGAACTATAGGATTTTGAACAGAACTTAATAATTGGGAAGCTGTAATAAGCACAAAAAGGAAATTGTAAATGATTTTATACTTTTATACTGACATTTTAGAAACATGGTTTAAAACATGAAATAGAATTTGTTGGTTGCTTATTTACATTTATTTATTTTATTTTTCATGTTTGGATGTTTTGCCTGTGTGTATGTATATGTTTTACATCCCTGTAATGCCTGTAGAGTCCAGAAGAAGGTGTTGGAGCCTCTGGAGCTGGAGATACAGGTGGTTGTGTGCTGGGACTCGAGACTGGTCCTTGTGGAAGAGCAAGCAATGCTCTTAACTGCTGAGCCATCTCTTCAGCTCTGACTTTGCTGTTTCTTACCATTCACTTCTTTGATAAAATAACATAATTTCAAGTGAGCTAAAATGGCTGGGACCATGTATGTCAAACTTCTGCTGGAAGTGTGGTGCTACACAACATCAGTGTCAGCAGGTATCTAGAAGATACTCATCTGCTCCAATCACCAACACTATTCTGCCACTCACTACTTTACTTCATCCTTCATAGACAGGAATAGATAACACCGGGCAAAAAAAAATGTGTTGTTTCCTAAAATTCAAATGTGTCAACATGTTCCTACCCTTGCTTAGTGATGTGTTACTTTTTATTAAAAAAAAAAAAACTCTGATTTGTGCCATTTTGCAATTCCCATGGCACAAATACTGACTTCAGTTAACACAGTGAACTCTCTGAAAGTAATGTTGGTTAAAGCTGTATCTAATTTGTTCCCATTTCTCAAACAGTCCTTTGCTTTTGTTACTGTAATGAGGCTATTCATTCATGAACAATCTCTAGATCTAAAATCTCCACTGCTACAATTAAATGTTCCCATCCTAAATTATCAATTGCTTCAGTCTGGGATGATTTTCTACCAGAATTTGCTGGTGTCACTCTATGTAGAGCTTATAAGATACATGGCGGTACTTTTTACCACCCCCTGGAAGCTTTAGGATGCTTAGCTGCATCGACATGAAAGTAAGCATCTCCTTCTCAGCTGCCAGATGTCAAAAACTCATCGCAGAGGGCAATGAAAGCAAATTTTGTGCTTTCTCTAAGGAGTGCATGGTCACAGAGGTTGTTGCTGATGCTCTGGATGAAGAGGGGAAGAACTATGCTATATGAATCTGTAGTGGGTACAACAAACCAGGTCTTCCCATGAAGCAAGTTTTCTTGACCCATGGCAGAGTGTGCCTGCTGTTGAATAAGGGGCATTCTTGTTATAGACCAAGAAGAGGTGGTGTGAGAAAGAGGAAGTCTGTGTGAGGATGCCAATCTGAGTGTTCTTAATTTAGTTATAAATAAGGAGAGAAGCTGACTGATACTACTGTGCTTCAGTGGTTGGGATCCCAAAGAGCTCGCTGAAACTGCACACTTTTTAATCTTTCTAAAGAAGATATTGGCCAGTATGCTCTCAGAATATCCTTAGACAATAAAGATTAAAAGCCCAGGACCAAAACACCAAAGATGCAGTGTCTTGTTACTACACATATCCTGCAACACAAATGTGAACACATTTCTCTGAAGAAAAAAAATGCATCAAGAAGAAAAGAAAAAAAAAAAGGAGGTTGCAGAATATGCTAATCTTTGTTCAAGAGGATACAGGAAGCAAAAGAAAACTCTTCTAACTGATTGCCAAGTAATGTAGGTTGAACCCATAGAGAGCTTCTACTTTTAAGTCTGCAAGTCTGGGCCTAGTAAAAAAGTAAAACTGAAAAGAATAAGAGTAACAAATAGGGGCTGGAGAGAGCTGGCTCATTGATGAAGAGCATTTGTGATTGCAGAGGATTTGGGTTCAATTCCCAGCACAAAATGGTGGTTTACAACCATCTGCAACTTCAGTTTCAGAGGATGCAACTCCCTCTTCTGCCCTCCCTGGGCACTAGGCACATATGCTGTGCACATCCATACACGCTTACAAGATACTCACATAAAATAAAACAAAGAAATCTTTGGAGGCAAATACAATCACAGTACATTACATACAAGTATGATACTGTTATTTTTTTTAAATGAAAAGAAATGGGTCACAGAGTACAGGTCTTGAAAGTGATTATATACAAAGTCGGTTATTGGGTATAGGCTCTAAAGTTGATAATGTGTTTCTGGTTCTGTCCATGACACTCTGATTCAACATGGGCTAAGACAGAAATACCAGCGTTTGGAGGTTTCATATGCCACAGACTGAGCCACTCTTTATTGCTGATATACCTACCTCACCATGATGAGCTGAACCCTCCATGATGTGAGTCAAAATATACCCCCTCTCCCTTATGCTGCCTCTGGCAATTGCCTTATTTTCTTTTGCATATATGGATGTTTTGCATGCACATATATTTGAGCATCATGAATGTGCCTTGTGCCTGTGGAGGTCAGAAGAGAACATCAGATTCCCTGGCACTGGAATTAGAGATGGTTGTGAGCCAGCATTCAGAGGAAATAGGACCTCTTAACTATTGAACTATTTCCTCAGCCATGTTTTAGGGATGTCTGTTGGAGAAATGAGAAACGTAACTAACACAGCATATGGTTTAATGTTACAATTTAACATTGAGTTAAATCTGTGGTTATTGATAGATGAGTGCCATAACTCTTAATGATGCACAAGGGTTAAAATAATCCTTTAACAATCCTGTTCATTCTTTGTAACTTCTGGTAAATGATTCATCAGGTATTTATCTAAATTTACTAAATCATTATTTGCACAGTGTAAATTTAACCTATACAGTTTTGTACACAGTGCATGGCTTTAAAACGCTGTGGATAGATATTTGAATACCTCACCTAGGTGATCCTTTCTTTCTTCATGCTGCAAAGACATGCCAGCATATATCCTCAGCACTGATGTTATCAACTTTCAGGTTGTTATACAGTATTCCCTTACCATGTCCACCCTTAGACACCAACGAAGCATAAGATTTCTTTGTAACTCGACTTCTATCATACCGTATAATCTCCTCTCTTGATCTAGGCCTGTCTTGAGGATTCAGTGACCAATAGCTGACAGGCCTTCAGATCTCATTCTCCCGCTCAAATATCTATTTTGCAATTCAAAAACATTTCAAACTAAACTACTCACCACATGCCTCCATTTGAATATCCCACAGATATTTCAAAGGACAGGTACAAAGTCAGTATGCCTTCTCTAGTGCTACATGGGTTACATTACTATCCCAGTTTTGCCTATCTCAAAGAATAGTGCCATCCTCCATCCAGTTGAGACACCATTTCTCTCCTTTGTCATATTCTTTCTGAGTGGTCTCTCCCTGTTTTTTTTTTCTCCCTCAGTGGCACCTATCACATGTAGCATTGTTCATAACACACAGATGTTCTTGAGGTTTTCTGAGCACTGGGCTTTAAGGTATTGAAGAAGTGGTAGGTGCATTCCTTTTAGTTTCTAGCATGACTGAAGGCAACATACCAAAAGAAAGCTTTATTTTAACTTACAGATCCAAAAGCAGAGGACACAAAGATGGGAGAGGCATAGCCGCAGGCAACCGGAGCAGGAAGCTGAGAGATCTTACTCTCCCCGCACATTGAAGAAGAGACAGTGAGCTAGAAGTGTGAACTTTCAGACTCTACCTCTACAAGATGTACTTCCTTCAGCAAGACATCTTGTTACCAAAAGTTCCATCACCTTCCCCAACAGCACCACTAACTAGGGATCAAATGTTCAGATACATGAGTCGATGGGGTCTCATTTCTCATTATACCACAGCACTGTTCCTTTCCAAAATTCAGATAGTATATCTATTAGGGAGTTGCCAAAAATTGAGCATTTATTAAGTGAACACGGTCAAAATTGGTCAGATTATACACTGTAATCAGTTTTCCCTTTGCTGCACAAACAATAAGCTTTGGATGGCTAATCCAGGATAAGTCACAACTTTCAAATATGCCAGTTCAATGCCTGACTGCCTTGTCATTATTCTCATTTCTGATGCCTTTTTCTTTCCAATTACATGCTTGAAGCACAAGACACTGAAGTACAATTCTTCTTCCTTAATAGCATAGTGGCTTCAAATTAGGTTCCTTAGAGTTTTAACTGAAATTCATTTAGAAGGGGATTGAAAAAGTTAACAGTTTGCTAGAAAAATCAAGTCTATCAAGTATAATTCTACACTGAAAAAAAAGTCAGGTTGAAAATTTTCAACAATAAATTTTATACTTACATTTTCTTTGTGATTACTTTGTGTATTGTGGTGATATTTTGTTTATGATCTAATAAAGCTTGCCTGAAGATCAGAGTGCAAAGCTAACCACACTAGTTAGCCATAGAGGCCAGACAGTGGTGACTCACACCTGTAATCCCAGCAGCCACACTAGTTAGCCATAGAAACCCAGCACTAGAGAGGAATATAAGGTGGGTGGAGACAGGAGTGCAGTGTATTCAGTCTGCAGTCACACTGAGGACAGCATCACCCCAGCGTTGGTAGAAGCAAGAACTTTCTAAGTGGTTGACTGCTTTGCTTTTCTGATCTTCAGGCAAGATTCATTTGTTAGATCATAAACAAAGTTCCATCCCAGCTTATTTCTAATTTTTTCCTAATATCTTTATGGATCCATGTGATAAGATGAAAATATTGAGAACTGTGGGTAAGACCTAAAAGTGACTCCTTTCTCTAAAGAGAAACTAAGCTGTACCAGAACTTGGGCCAAGTGGGACTGTGTGGTATGTGTGATATGAATGGAGGGAACATTTGGTCAGGAGGACAAATTTTAAGTAGTTTTCTATCTAAATTCTTCTTCCAGTGCAGAAATTCTATGATTCTACAGGCACATTCATATGGTAGATGTCCATTGGAGATGACAGACGGACAGTGGTACTATCTTCATCCACTAGACATCCAAATGACCAACTGACAATGAAATACTGTGGGTCAGCAAGAGGAGAAGCAGTCATAACAGTTGGCCCAGTACCTGGAATACTGTAGTACAGTGGTTCTCAACCTTCCTAATGCTGTGAACCTTTAATAGTTTCTCATGTTGTGGTGATACCCAACCATAAAATTATTTTGTTGCTACTTCCTAACTGAGATTTTTCCTGCTTTTATGGATCATAATGTACATATCTGATATGTGACCCCATGAGGAGGGTGGTGACTCACAGGTTGAGAACCACTGTTCTAGCAGTTTTTGAAATGAGTCTAATAGCCGTGCAAGTGAATATATTTGTGGTGAGAGAGATTGGATATTTATATATCTGGACATCTCATTAGCTTGTTGACATTGATCAAACAGTTTTTTTTTAAAGTCTTTTGGAAGGATTATCTCACAGACTTGTATTGTCAATTTTCACAAATACCCAACAGTATAAAATCAGTTCTAATAACTGCTTTGGCAGAGTTTAATAAGGCACACAAGAAAACCTGTAATTTTCACAGGCTAATTTACACGTATATATAGCTGATAAGTGGATTTGGAAGATGTTACTTCCATCTATACCACACAGAGAAAAATGGGGAAAACCATTTATCAACCATCAATAAACAATTCTAAACAGATTTTCATGTTCTCATCTCAAAATAAGTTTTCACTATCCAAATTATATTTTATGAACTTTCTTGGGAGGAATGGTGCTTCATTTTCATGTGTTTCTATAATTTATATGTGTGTATCACATTAACTTTTAGGATTTAAATTGTAATTAAATATAGTCAGTGATTCTGTGGCTAAGGAATGGAGAACAGTGAGCCATATTTGGCCAAATGCTTAGGTTACTTCTTAAGGTATTTTTCTTTTGAGCTCTTCAGTGCATGTTTTTCCATTTTGATAATAGTTGGACTTCTGGGATGTATTATGGAATCCCAACAGGCACTAGTTTGTGCTTGGCTTGAATTTGCTTAATATTCTATATTATAAAGCTAAAGAGTATCATTCTTAATTTTCTTACTTGTGTTCAGATTCCATGTAAAAACATGTACAGCCAATAATTTTCACCAAATGGGGTTTGTATATCTTCCTGAATATAGTACTTTCCCCTCTTAGAACTAACTAGACTTGAAAAAGATATTAATATACTTCTCTCTTTTAAGTGTAGTTTCAAATTTATATGACAAAATACTGTTTTAGAATACTGTTTATAGAATATTAATCAATTCCCTTGCTTCTCTTTACTGATAGAATTTGTTGATTAATTTTACCACGGGGGCCTTCCCTCTGCTCTCTGGGCAATTACATGGAAGCACTTGCTAGATGTTACTGATCTGGTGGTTAGTTTCTCATACTAGAAGGAATATGGAAGAGGGTATTATTAGACAACTCAACAGCTGAAAGAGTAGGGTGTAAAGTAAAGCTGAAAAAACAAACGAGAGTTTTGATTTGGGGAGAAGAAAGGAATTTTGGATGCTGATTTGTGGAATTTAACCTTCTCATTCAATCTGGAAGGAGCTACAGCAGATTCACAGGGTTGAGTCCCAGAACTCAGCCTTAACCTTCAGCTGCAGATCCTGTCAACAGAGCAGAAATGATAGAAACCTCATGGTTTGTTCTATGTCACTTCAATGAGGCTTAAAGATGCTACTATTGTTAACGAATATGTTCGAAATCCCAAATAATCTAAGGACATTGTAAGCGTTATTTCCTCCTCACCATGATCCTACATAATTATTTGCATTTTTATGGAAGGTAAATAGAGACATAGAAATTAAAATTCCCAAATGTCACATTATAACCAGTAAGCGTTTAAGCTTGAATGGCACTAGCTACTCATCTTGACCACAGAGGCGGCACTGTTAACAAACACTCTACTCCCATTTCAGAACGACCTATTCAACAGCCAGCCTTGTCTCATCAGTTTTCTTGTTTACCAAGACTAATGTCCAGGACTTTGTTCATCAACCCCTAAAACCAATAACCCAGTACCATCACCTGCCCTAAAACTGAACAGTGAGACATGGGACAGCTTGTGTTCACAAACCGAGCAAACAGAATTCACATGCAGTCAGCTCGTGATTTCTCACTATGATGATGGCATTGGTGGCACACACAACACACAGCTAGTAAAATCATCTGGGGATTTTTAATGCTTGTGGCTTCAAGGAGACTCAGGTGCTATTGCTCACCCTGGATGTAGGTGTTGCTCACCAAATGGGGTCACCCATCAGGACAGGCCTGCCACAGCTCCTGTGTAGGTGGTAGTGGTGAGGAGGATGAAGCAGGGAACATGGGGCTGTAAGCCTTTTGACTTCTAAAGGACCTTTGCTCTGTAGCTGTTGTAATTCTATGATTCTGGGGAATGCTTACTGTTCTCTTTGCCACTGTTCTCTTTGCCTTTCCCATCTTTAGTGATGGCAACTCAAACAGATTGTGCAATGCTTGGAGAGAGCCTACATATTAAAAAAATCGTTGACAGCAAGATCATCATGGTCAATGCTGGGCTTCAATAAATGAGCTCATGGAATTTTTCTGGGTCGTAAAACTGTTATTTGTGAGCCTGAAGGCAAAAATTAGCAACAACAAACAGGAAATGAGGAACTGTGGTGAGGGTCCACATTGACTACAACTATTGCTTTAAGTCTTATTTTCCTCAGATATTTTTACAGTAAGTACTTTTTGTGTAACTAATAGACAATTAGCCTTGAAACTGAATGAGTGCTTCTCATCTGAAGCAGCGTGGAGGAGTCTTCTTAAATCCCCATAGTATTTCTAGAATTTAACTCATATGAATACTTTAGACATCCCATTTGTAGGTGTTCCTTCCTATGAATATGGATGGTATAATCTACCAGTCTGATGAGGTCCTCCCCTGCTTCTATAGATATATATTAACATACGTGCAATGTACATATATAAAACTCTGCAAGGTTTCTTTTTAGATGCATGATCTATTAAAACAAAATGGAAACATTTGACATGACTTAAGAAAGGAAAGGCATACAAAATACTAAATATCTGTTAAGTTCCCACTGTGTATAAGAGTGTGACAATCAGTGGGAACGAAGATAACAGCAAGTGTCTGTCCTTAAGGAGCACCTAGCATTGAGGGTTAGGAAGGTAAAGATATGAGAAACATGTAAGAAACTCATCAAAAGTTGTACCTCACTGACAGAGAATAAATACATTTAAAATCTACTTGTGAAGCAGTCATCTGGCTTTGACTCCTGACATGGAACAGCAGAAGACAGGTTGCAACTTTGGGAAATTCCTTTGTGGTGTATGAACACCCTGTCATAATGAAAAGAAACTGCTCTTTAACCAATGCCTACTTTGCATCTACTTTCTCCCTTTCTCACAGTCTTTAAGCTTGTTTTAGGGATGAAACATCTAAGCTTCTGAGAGGTTCAATGACCCAAACAATGTCACAGCAGGATAATGGTGGAGCTGGTATTCAGTCTCAGACTATCCACAGTTCTATGTTACAAAGACAAGGGCATCTGGCCTGGGGTCAGGGCAGCGTCCTCTGTGTAGCCACTCTCATCCCAGACTGTCCCTTATGAGGTTGGCTGCTCCTTACTCTATCTTAGTTACAGTTGGACACTCTAGCTTTTGGCTGTTGAGTTTTTTCTGGGCACAGCTTTTCTCAATGGCTTCAAGACTTGCTTTCCCCCAATATGTTCAGCAAAATGTTGGTTTTGTGCCTTCCTGGTTAACCCCTGGAATGGCTCATGTTGCTTTGGTTGACCCTGTAGTCTTCCATAGATGTGAGCATTCAGTGTTCTCTGCTGGATTAGCAGCTCCGGGTGTGATAGGGCAAAGGAAAGATTTATTCTACCCTCTTTAGCAGGAAGAATTGCTTCTTTGTCAGTGTGCAAGTTGCAAACACATGCCCTTTTGTGCAGTTCATGATACTTCCTGGATAACACCATTAACTGTTTCCCAGACAGGAGAAGCACAGGGTCATAGCTACATTACACTTTAACTTGTACTCTCTGTGAGCCTCCAACAGTTTTAGCAATCTCTATTGCTGAACCCTGGACATGATGAACAGCAGATTCCCATGAACCAATCTTTGATAAAAGCAATATGAGCCAAACCTGTGACAAACCCAGTCTGTTTCTATTGGGGAATATTCCTTTACTCTGTGTAAAGATATGTCACTGTGATTGGTTTAATGAAAAAACTAAATGGCCAGTATCAAGGCAGGATTTTGTGGGCACAGAGAATACTGGGAAGAAGAAGGTGGAGTTGCCAGCTAGACACAGAGGAAGCAGGGCTTATAGGAGGAGAGGTAAAAGCCACAAGTCACATGACAGTAGATTAATAGATACGGGTTAATTTAAGCTATAAGAGCTAGTTAGAAACAAATTAAGCTATTGGCCGAACTTTTCTTATTAATAACTCTCTGTATCATTACTGGTGAGTCAATAGGTTATACAAAAAGTCCACCAACAAAGGCATCCAAATGGGGTCATGTATTTTCACATAAGATCTGAGAAAGTTTTAAAAAGAAAGGTTCCAAACACACAAAAACAGAGCCAAATATGTCTTCCTGGTTACTGTGGTCTCTTGGGTAGTCTCAGAGGCATACAGAGGCCCTGCTACTGAATACTTGAATGGGGTTTATGAGCAGCTGGCAGTGAGCTACTGGGTGACATGAGAGTAGGTAGAAAGGCCTACAGCAGCATGGAACCGGAAACTTCCCAGAGCTGGGATAAATGTGGCTCCCTCCAGTACCTCCACCACGGGGCTAGGCTCTCAGAGAACCAAGTGGGTGGACCTAGCAGCCAGCCTGCCATGTGCTAAGCCATGCAGCAGTGTAAGTTTTGCTCATACAGACGAAAAGGTTACAGATATATGGTAAAGCAGATCCAGATGGAAAAAAATCCTCTAAACAGGTTTCAGTATATTTAACAATGTGCATAGACTTAAGAACAAAAGAAATAGGGTATAGTCAGTCATAAAAATAAATAAATGGTTTAAAAATCAAATTATAAAGTCTTTAAAGAAAGAATAAAGCAACAAAAATGTAAGACATGGAGATGAGTAAGACAGAGGGAGTCTGTGTTCTGAATGTTATTGTGTTGTCTTTGAATATTTTGATTGCTGATGAACAAATAATAGCTGCTGAGAGACACTGGATTATAGAAACTGCTAAATGAAAACAACATATATATTTTAAAAATGTCCTAACTTCAAAATGGAAGTAAAAAAATTGTTGCATTGAGAAGAGGTTATGCTTTTATTTCTACAGGAAACAAAGGCTGTGGATTTACTCAAGGTTGATAGAGATCATATTTGATCAGGGATGACTCCCTGAAAATCCTGGATACAGAGATAAAAAAATAAACCTAAAAACCTACAAGATGGGTGAAATATATTTTACCTGCTCAAACATAAAAACAAAACTGACTTGTGTACTGCACATTTTATACTTGTGTTAATGCATTGTATTATATTATATTATCTTTGAAAGTTTGTGTGTTTTCTGAAGAAAGGAATCAGACACCAATGAAAACAGGTGACCCAGTTCTCATCACTCAGAGTATTTCTGTTGCACTTTCCTCAGAATTCTGCATCCAGAACAGCTTCAAGGCTGCTGGTTGAGATGGTCCAGCCTCACATACTATTATATCCAGGACTTGGCCATTATCCTAATTTTCTCAGGTTTCCCCAAAGTTGACAGTGTCTCCAGACAACAGAAAGGAGTCTAGAGAACACAATGCCCACATTCCAAAGAGATGGGATGGATGGATTATGGTCATTGGGTGTGTTATGGATATTTGTCATTGTTTAGGGGTGTTGGTTACAAATTGTTATTGGTCATAGTAAAAATACCCGAACAAAGGAGATTAGATCCAGGGATCTATTTCAGAAGAGAAAGGGGGGATTGTATAAGAATGATGAGATGAGAGGGTGGATTGTTGAGTCTACTTTTGAACAACCACTAGCCTCAAATATTTTACATTGGTATATATTTTTGTATACTGGTACAATTTAAGGTTATTTTTGTCAGCTCATACTGTGCATATGTTTCTACTCTTGTCTTAGGTATTGTACCTATGTACCTCATTCAACAATGTAATACAAATTTCTAGTGCTTGGAAATTTTAAATATAAACTAAGATAATAAAGAAATGCAAGTTAGTAGTTAGTCACCTCTAACAATCAAACTTGTAATCATATTAAGTATGCTTTCAAGTTCTAACAGAGATATGACTTAGATAGATAAATGATCTTATAACACTACAAAGACCTACAGAATATGGCATTTAAAATGTTTGATTACATAAATTTTTAATGACAATGAGACACATATTCTCCTGGCAGCACCAATTTATTTCAGAAAACATGATGGACATTGAAGAGCCTCCATATGGAGTTTGCATTCCTTGAGGCAAAAATTAGCTGTTTGAACATGAAACTGCTCTTGTCTTGACTGCTGACAGTATACTGTACAAACTGGACAAACAGAACACAAAGAAAAAAAGACTGTTGAAATTTGCCAAGATTAGGTGGGACAGGTACAGTCCTCTAAAATTCCTGTTTCATAGAAATTCTGCCTGACATTCTGAAGGACACACAGGAAAATGACTGCTGAACTTTGCCAGAACAAGGTGGGACAGTTCTTCATAATTCCTGCTTCATAGAAGAGTCTGCCAGATATAGCTATTTAAGAAGTAGAGGATGTTTAGGCAAAATAATGAAGTTGCAGGTAAGATCAGATCTTTACGAGGTATGAGAAATATTTTCTGTTTAAACGTTTTCACAGAGGTTAGTAATTACAAAGTATCTACTCTCTTTCCCCTATGCCTCTTTCAAATCCAATATTCTAGATTGGATATTCATACAAAGGTGCTAAACCATTTCTGTGTATAGGAGCATGAGAAGAAAATGACAAATTATATTATGAATTCTACAACAAACATTTATTTTTATAAATACTGTCTATTCCCTTTATCAGGAGCTTCAGAACAATCTCTTTTACAGGGAAATAAAGTAAGTCTAGAGAAGCCTTTGGGAAGCTAAATGTGATATTTATTTTTCTTAAGAGTTTTATTTCAAGGAACAGAGGATATATGACTAAGATCCATTTATTATATAAAAGATAAAGATGGTTTCCTGTCTCCTTTGATTTCTTTCAGTGAGAAAATTAGCTTAGTTTTGTTAACATATTTGCATTCTGACATCTTTTTAAAAGGCTAGAGTCTTTATTCAGAACTCCAGAATTACTTAAACCTTGATGATGGCAGGGAAGATTCCATGTGATCAGAAAGGAGAGAAATCTTAGAAACCTGGATGCTACAACATTTGCTTAAGAGGAAATAGAAAATCTGAACAGACTTATAACAAGAGATTGAATGAATGACCAAAACCCTCAAACAATGAGAAGCTCGGATCAGTTATTTTCACTGGTGAGTTTTACTGAATAATAGAGAGTGATGTATTCTTCAAATTCTTCTGAAAAAGAGGGAAAACTTTCTCTCTTACCCTATGAGTTAGCATTGCCGGCAGCTAAATCTAGATAAACTCACCATAGGAAGGGAAAACTACTGGCCAGCATTATTTTGAATGCAGATGCTTATGTTAAAAAAAAAAATGAGAAAATCCAACACTGATTCACAATAAGAAAACACACAAAGAGAATTCACAGAAAAGAAATTCCCAACTAAAGAAATTCCAACTAAAGCCATTTTTGAAAACTGTAAAAGTAATTTTATACTAAGATAAAAGAGTGAAAATGAAGAGTGGGAACAAGACAGAGGCACCCGTGTTCATCATGCCTGTTAATCACTGTAGTATGAATTTTAGCAAGACTGATAGCTAAGGAAAATAAAAGAATAATGAAAAAAGAATTTAATTTTTAAATGCAGAAGAAAATTACTTGTTAATTGAATAATGTAATATATAGAACAAATAAAATGATTCATTAAAAAATAAGAAGATAATAAAAAGTTGGACAAAGTTTTGGGATATAAGTGGTACACACTAAACCAACTGTGCTCCTATACAAGACCAATAACAGATACAATAATTAAGTTGAGAAAATTATTCCAATGGTTCGTAGCCAAATACTAAATATTATTTACCCATCAAGAAAAAAGAGCTACTACTACATGGCTTGTCTTGAAAGTGATAAAAGTTTGGAACTTGAAAACAATGAAGATTGCATATTTTAAATGTGTTAAGAAGCCACTAATTTATACACTGTACTATGCTTAATTTTATGTTGTATTGGCTTTTCCCTCAATAAATTCTTAATGCTTTGTTTACTTGTAGGTTATAACAGTACAAAACTATATGGTCTTTGATATTTTGACCAGTATTAAAAATAAGTCAAACATAGTGAAAAAGGAGAGCAAGTGACTGGCTTTGTCAATGTACAGACTATGGGGATGAGGTTTGACTCACAGGAATAGCTTACAGACTACTGATCCCTGGAGTGAACTAGAAGATATGCTTGTTCCTACAATGTCCATAGCATGACACCATGCTGTTTGAGCAACTGAAATGCTAGAAAAATCTCCTGTCACTTAGTCTGCCATTGTTAGTTTGGTTCTAGTCAACCGTATGCCTGAAATCTCTTCTAGACAGACAAACATCACTGTGATTGACCAAGGATGAGTATTCTGAGTTGGTCCCATCCAAGTGTCTGTGCTCAGGGGATCTGAGAAGGCTACTAAAGGGGAGGGGCAGATCAAAATTCAGTGCCAACACACCATCAACTAAAGAAGACCCAGCACAAGGATTGTGTAAAGCCATTATTTGGGGACAATCTGATGAGATGCAAAATTTCCAATAAGTAGGATGTGTTGGCAACATATTAAAGCAAGTAGAAAGGGTATTTAAATATAATTATAGCATTTGTGTAGTCATTAATGGCCAAAACAGGATACATTGAGGGAAACCACAAAATTGCTGAATTTTAAGAGTGCATGGAGTGGGAAACACAGTGTTACATTATGTATAATTTTATCCAAATACAGGAGAATTTTGTAGATTAGCACAGGTCAAAAGTGAACGAGAATACTCTGGGTTCAGTTCTATATGGGGATTATATCTGAGAATGAGATGTCAGGAGGATATCACAGTGACGTTTTTTTCTGGGTCAGACATCCAGGACAGGAAATAAGTGCAAATCCAGACTGGGAAATACAGATTTGAGAGCCATTGCTTGGTCACCCCAGTACTCTCTTCAGGGGTTTTGGCCTTTCCAGACACTCTGAATGAATGATTAAATAGCACATGTCTTATCAGTGTATCTTGCATGCCTATTCTGACAAGAATGATGAAGAAATATATATATTTACTAGGAGACAGGGAAGGTGCTGGCATGGGGTAAACTGCTTCCTCTAGAGACATCTGCTACCCCACACCTCTTTACACTCTGTTTAGTTTTAATGGTTGGCTCATGTAAAATGGTTAGAATGCACCTTGCAGCCAGTAGTCCATGAGGTAATATGCTTGTTAAAGAGGAGAAAAAGAAACCATTCTTTCACTTTAAGATGTCCCAACTGCTACAAACTAAGCATACAAATATGTTAATGACATTCTCTTTCAAAATAGAAACATTACATTTAGTAAGCCAATGATCATTGACTAGCCTGATGCTATTATTTTCTTTTGTTGACATCTTACCCTCATTTTTTTCTCAAATGATTGAGGAGGTCCTCATGCATGCCAGTGAATGAATGGCTTCAGAACTAGGTCGATTTTCACAAGCATCCGATTTTCTACCACTGCCCCTAAGAGTCTAATTGGATCATGTGATGGTAGCTGAGGGTAGGCAGGGAAACAAAGGAACACAACAAACAGCTACCAGAAAGACAGGTAAAGTTAGCTTTGGCTTTATCAGTAACTATATTGTTGCATTAAGCAAAGAGACTATAAGTGACTTAGGGGAAATAGGGTGAAGAGGCCCAGAGTACTAATAAAATAACTGCCCTTTTAGGCCAGAAAAGATCTGCTTCTAATCAAGACAAATGAATGGAGACTGAGTTTGGCAGAAATCACAAGTCTTACCCACAAGCAATGAGAAATCCAAAACAAGGAGACCTTCTGTTTCTGCACCCAGGGAGCCTGGCTCTCTGGGAAAGGCTCTCAGATTGTAACAAGGATGGTTGGGATGCTCATGGCAGCCTCTCAAGCATCTAGTCAGGAAATCTGATTCACCATTTCTACAAAGATGCTAGTTCTAGCCATGCCTCAGATGCTTTTGGGTGAAAAGAAAGGTCAAAAGAAATAAACTCTGAGCTCTCCGCCTGCTTATCATCATGAGATTTTAGAAAAGGAACTGAAAACTTGTCATTCATAAATGCCATTCAGGAGGAAGCAGTTTACCCACACGACACTGCTATCTTCCCCTTGGTTAGTTTTCAGTCATTCTCCTGGCAGTAAGTAGACATCTCTCCACAGCCCACACACTACTTATACACTTTTATTGGACATGACTAAGAGTAGAATAGTTTCAATGCATTTGTAGCCACTGAAGGTGTTAGGCCATATTGACGACCCAGGCATCAATCACCAGTGCTTAATGCAACACAGAGCTTTCTCTTCCCAAACTCTTGTCAATTACAAACATCGACCATGTCTATGCCCACAAGAGAGATGGAGGTGATTTAGTCAAGATAACAGCTTGGGCATCTAGTTCACCATGAGAGATAGAACCACACTCAGATTGCCAGCATAGTCATAGCTAGCGGTATTACCACCCTAAAGAAAAGGTCTGCTCTGATTTTCCCAGAATCTCCTAAACAATCATACCAGCTCATCTGTGTCTCCAGCATCTGTAAATAGGAAAGGTTCCATTTCAATGAACCTCATAAAAGTGAACATTTTTGGAAGAATAGTAGATATGTATGTCTGCCTTTCCCAGTCAGTATGACAGGTATGAGGAAGAGGCTATGGGATGCTTTAGTCTGGAGAAATGAAGCATCCCTGATGTTTCCTTCCCTTCTGTTTTTCTGTCTTGAGTAGCATAGGGCAGCATCCTAAATTCAGGTTTCAGTATTATCGGAAAGAGTCTCCACAAACTCTTTGGCTTTCAGTTTTCTTGTCTTGAGTCTACTAATTAACCCAAGAAGGTAGTCTAAGAGCCCAGGAAGCACTCTTTTAGCTACACTACCATCAATGCCCATGTATGGAGGAGATGAAGCATGTGCCTCATGGATTTGGAGCCATTTCAATATGAATGTCCATGTTGATAATAATCATGGCAAGCGAGACAGAGGCAAAGTTCCATTTGTCTGTATTTACATTAGTTTTTATTGCACTTGGTCATAACTGTCTAGAAACAACCATTTCTTACAGTTTCTTCGTTTCCACTCTTTGCTTTTAGTAAATAGTTCTAGATTGTATATTAGGCGATTGATCCATTATGAGTTGGTTTTGATACAAGGTGAGGGATATAATTGATTTCATTGTTCTTAATATAGATTTTAATTTTCCCAACACCATTTATTGAAAAAGCTGTCCTTTCACCAGAGTATATTTCTGGTAGCTCTGTTGACAAGCAGCTGGCTTTAGTTGTAGTTTTATTTTTGAGATCCCTATTATTCTATAATGGTGCAAGGTTATGTCAATGTCAATATAATACAGATTTTTGTTTGTTTTACCATGTTTCTGGAGTATGTTTTGGAGTCAGGTATTGTGGTGCCTTTAGCTTAGTTCTTTTGTTTCAGATTGCTTTGTGTCTTAAAGGCCTTTTGTGCTTCCAGAAAGATTTTAGGATTGTTCTTATTTCTGAGAAAAGTTCCCATGGTAGTTTTATGGGGATTACACTGACTCAGTAATCACTTTGGGTACTGTCTTATGTACGGTTTCTACTGCTGTGATAAAACACCATGGACAAAAGCAACACAGGGAGGAAAGAGTTTATTTGGCTTATATATCCTGGGTGACATTTAATTGAGGGAAGCCAAGGCAGGAACTCAGGGCAGGAACCTGGAGGCAGAAACTGAAGCAGAGGCCATAGGGGAATGATGCTTACTGGTTTGCTCTTTGTAGCTTGCTCATACTACTCTCTTATACAATACAGGATCACCTGTGGAATGCCCCATTACTTGCCTGCAGGGCAGTCTTATGGAGGCATTCTTCTGAACTAAGATTTTCTCTTCCAAGTTATGTCTAGATTTGTGTTATATTGACATAAACCAACCAGTACGGGTACATTGTAACAACATTTGTCTTCCCAGTTCATGAACGTGCATGTATGTGTGTCATTTCCTTGATATGTGTGTGTGTGTGTGTGTGTGTGTGTGTGTGTGTGTGTGTCTTTTTCAGTTTCTTCATTTGTGTTACGAAATTTTCATTGTAACATCATTGGTTACAATTATTTTAGGTATTTTAATTATTTTATTTTTATAGCTATAAAGAATTCTTTCCCAACCAAATTGCTTATAGGTTAAAAGGCCGCTGACTTTTTTATATTGTCTTCATAGCCTGCAATTCTTTAATCAGTTCCAATAGTCTTTTGTAGTCTTAAATTTTTTTCTCTATGCATAAGTAACACCATCTGAGAACAGGAATAATTCTGAATTTGATGTTTGCAAGCCTCTTATTTCCTTCTTTTTCTTAAATGGCTTTGATAAAGGTTCCTGTATTATTCTGAATAAGATTAATGTATGTGAGCACTCTGTTTTAGAGAAATGCATTCATGTTTTCCTTATTCAGTATAGTGGTACCTGTAAGGTTGTTATATGGTACCTTTTTTGTCAAGATGTCACTTTTCTATAGACATTACTTTGAAGGATTTTATTTATTTATTTATTTATTTGTTTATTTATTTATTGTTTTTCGAGACAGGGTTTCTGTGTTCAACACCTTTGCCTGTCCTAGAATTAGCTCTCTAGACTAGGCTGGCCTTGAACTCACAGAGATCCATCTGCCTCTGCCTCCTGAGTACTGAGATTAAAGGAACATGCCACTACTGGCCGACATTAAAGGATTTTATAATGAAGACATGTTGGAGTCTATGATATACTTTTTCTCTTGCTATTTAGATGATCAGATGATTTTATCTTTTATTGTGTTGCTATGATGTATTATATCTATTAATATTATTCATTAATTTTTAAATAAAATTCATTAAATTTTAAATAACATTCAGTGGTCCAATTAAAATGGGTAAATAAATGATCACGTATTAGACACGTATCAATAGAAGGAATACAAAACAACAATAAATACATGTAAAATTCTCTCAATGTATTTTGCCATCAGGGAGATGTAAACCAAAACTATAATGAGATATCTCACTATGATCAGAATGGCTATAATTAAGATAAATATTAATAAAGATGAAAGAAGAAAAAATTCTAGTACTTAATAAAAATGTAGTGTGTAAGGTCAAAATAGGTATCCACCAGCTAGTGATGAAATAAATGAAATGTGTATTTTAAAAGAATATTATTTAACCAAAAGAAAAATGAAATTCTGTCAATTGTAGCAACATGAATATAACTGTAGGGAACATGCAAAGAAATATGCCTAAGAAAGAATACAAACTGCTGTTATCTCCTCTATATGTGTGGAAGTTACAAATAAGTCATCCTGAATGTTGATGGTAATTATTAGATGCTGGGAAGTGAGCTAAGGAATATTGATTAAAAGACATTGGCTATTTTATACCTAAATCCAGATAGGTATAAGTGTATTATTTTACAAAGACCTAAAAGAGGAGTGCAAAATTTCTATCCTCAAGGAATGAGGAGTAAGTTAGGCTTGGTGACCTACATCTATAATCCCCAAAATTGGAAAGCTGTGACAGAAAGATCAGTATTTATGTCTGACACACACAGACAGACCTTAACAAAACAGAAAAAAATGACAAAGAGAAGGAGGGGGGAATGAAAAATGTTAATTGTCTTGATTAAATTGGTGCACACTGTATGAATGTATTAAAATATCATAGTGTATCCAGTTAATATGTTCAGTTAATAACTGTTAAAATTAGAACATAAAATCTAGAAAAATATTTGAATAATCAACTAGGATTATAAGACATTTGAATCCCTTTTTGTTAAGTTAATGTAGCTAAATGATTTTCCCTTTAAAACTTCAAGAAACATTTAATGTAGCTTAGTTTTATCTTTTCTTCCTAACTAAGAATTTCACAAAGCTTACTTATGTGAAGAATTAAATTCATGAATCCTTCTATGCCTAATTTGTTCACAGCATTTTCATCCTTATACATAATCATGGTCTTACACTTGAGTTCTGAAATGATACACAGCATTTTACATGTTGAAAGTATTAATTCACTCTTGCATTCCCTACCTTCTCACCAGATGTCTAATTTTAACAGACTTTGTAGGTGGTGGGAACCCAGTGGAAACACATACTAGAAAACTAGTTTTTCTGAAGATGTCGAATTCTTGAGAAGAAAGATTGGGACTATAGCAACCAAAACAGCATCTGCTGGTATGAACCATTCAAGAGAAAAATGCAGTATCTTAGAAGACTAAGCTAGGTTTGGGGTTGCAGTCCCATGCCCCCCAATTGTCTTGGGTGATCTCCAAGCAAGAGAGCACCAGTTGAGATCAGTTCCTTGGTTTCTCTGATAGCATGGACATTAGACCAGACACTAAATGATGGTTACCAGGTGAAAAAAATCTGAAGCTCACTGAAAGATTAGTCTTCCATTGGACTGTCATTAGTCCAAAAGTCCAATCAGAAACATAATATGAATCTCTCTAAAGATTGTGGAAAAAGCAAGTGGCTTGCATGCTTCGTCTGATAGCCATGTGTTTGTGGTTTGCTTATTAGCAGCAATGGGTTTTGAACCAGGGCTTCTTGTTCTCTGTTGGCGTTTTGCTTGGTATTGGCAATGGGGATTAAACCAACATCTCTTGCACTCTTTACACAATATTTTCTCATGTTTCTTGAATACAAATTAGATGTAGTTTTAGAGACACTAGATTTTTAGAGTGATATAAAATCCCTGCTTGAAATTTCTGATGGTTAAAAGTCTTTAGCCACCACTGCCATTCTTTTTCTACAATTTCATTAGCAAGTTATCGTACCAGAGAGTTGGTGGAAAGTGGTGAGTGTCGAACTTTTGTTTCTCCAACTTTGCAGTGAAGGTATTTGTCACATACTAATACTATGTGATGGCCACGACAATCAGTCAAACAGCAGAGAAGCATTGGATGATGTGAAGCTTAAGAGAAAGTCATGCTGCTATTTTGTGGAAAAAGCGTCTTTGAAAGAATAAATCAAAATGGGAGGAAGAAATGTGTAGAGAAAACCAGAAATTTGTACTGCAGATGCTTGATAGACACAGGGAGAAGGCATGTAGCTATACAAGTTTGGGGTGGTGGTTAAGTGTGTATGTTTATCTTACTGGTTGTTGAATAAAGCACTGTTCAGCCAATGAGGCAGAAAGATAGGTGGGACTATGAGTCAAGGAAGATTCTGGGAAATGTAGTAAAGTCTTGTGATCAAGGCAGAAAGTGACATAGCCGGCAGACTCAGAATATAAGCAGGGACAAACAGGAAGTCTCTCCTTTCCTCTTCCTCCTGCTCTCTTCTCTAGAGCTGCCATGTGAGCCCAACAAGAGAGGATGCACGCCACTGGCATCCTCAATCAGGTAAGTCTTTATAAATATATAGATTATGGTTATGGTTGATACTTAAGACAGAGCTAGCAGAAAAGAAATCCTGGTCATCGTCCAAAAGCATTGTACCTAATATAAATCTCTGTGTGTTATTTGGGGCCCTAATGCGGTGGGTGGAAAGATTTATCATAACAGTTAAGGAATGGGATATAAGTATAGTAGTCATTGCCTAGAGACTGATATTGGGGTTTAGGTTGAAGATCAGTGACACAAAGAAGCCAGCCACTAGCTCTCATCTCTAGCTCAGGATGAAAGGGCTGATCCTCGAGCTCTTCACCAAGCCTCAAACTTCTGCTTCTCCTTAGTGGAGAATGAATATTCAATCCTCAATGTGACTGGAAAATGAATCCTGATAATACTGAAGACCCTGTTTTTTACTTTTGTACCCATCTAGTGCTGGAAATAAAGGCGGGAGATCTGTTAATTTTTTAGACTGATTCAATCTCATGTATCCCTGGGTGGCCTTGAACTCAGAGAGATCCGTTTACCTCTTAATCCTGAGTCCGAGGAGTAAAGGTGTGCACCACCACTTCCTAGCTTCTGGCTGCTGGGATTAAAGGTAAGTGCCTGGCTTCTATGGCTTATGGCTGACTTTGCTTTCTGAATCCTCAGGCAAGCTTTAATAAATCATAAATAATAGATCACCATAAGCTTTTAAAGTCACAGATGAAATATGATTACGATGGTGTTAGAGTAGATAGAGAATAGAAAGCCAAGTACTGAATCCTGCAACACCCCAGCATTTGCAAATCTAACAAGAGGAGCCAGCAAAGAAAAGCTTTTCTAATCAGTAGTGTGGTGTCAGAAAGGCAAACCAAAGGACAAAGTTTCAAGCAGGGAATGCCCACTGGTGCCAACAATGCTGTCAGTGAGAATGAAGAAATTCAGTAGTAATAAAAGCTAACATGTTTCTCACTGTCATCTGGCAAACATTATTTTGATGGTGTCCACGAATTATTCTGTTTAATCCTGACAGAACTCATGCTGTTATAGTGAAAATATTACACAAGATGGAATTATAGAAGAGAATATGTATAATATATCCTCTGTATTCTGTTCAACTACTGAAGGTGGAGAGAACTGAAGGCTTAATTGGAACTAGTTCAGTAGTCCATTGTGGAATGGAGTTATCATGAATAGAAAGGAGATAGTGAGAACTTATAGCTATGTGAGGTGTGCCCACATAGAGCTACTGTGTCTAAATGTAGAGATTTGCAAGATGACTGGTGTTATTAAAATAGCATTGGTACATCATTACCAACAGTTATTGAAGCGACTGTCTTTCCTATTGAATTACTCTAAGGACACATTTGTATTTTCAGTTTACATTTTAGTTCTCACTCAGAGTTCCAGGTTAATGTTTATTATGGACCAGATTAGCAAATCAATGAAAAAAGCTCATTTGGAAATGCTTTTTTAAATAAGGTTTGGATATTTATATCAAATTGCAAACATGATCAGAAGTTGCTCAAGATATAGAATCATATGAAGTGCTAGCTCTGAAACTGTTTAAAAATACTCATTTATTGGGGTTAGGAGGTGGCTCAGTCAGTTGACTGGCTGCAGCACAAGCATGAGGAGCCAAGTTTAGATTGCTGGCACCCAAGTAAAAGCTGAGTATGGTCACACACATTTATAACCTTGGTACATGGGAGGTAGAGATAGCAGTATGTCTAATAATCATTGGCCAGCCAGTCCAGTCAAGTGGTGAGTTATGGTTACATGTGACACCCCATCCTTAAAGGTTAGGTGGAAAGAATTAGTGGAATACACTCCAGGTCAACCCATGGCCTCCATGCACACACATGCATACTTGTACATAAACATGAAAACACATACATTACACAGAAAATGTTTTAAAATTTTCATTTATGGTATGTTGCTTCTATCTGTTTAAAATGAGGTTCAAAGCACCAAACCCTACATAGACCAGGCTGTATACAATAGAAATGAAGGAAAACAAATTTATTTATTTTGAGAAATCAAGAATTTGAGATATTTTATGGGTAATCTCTGCCACTTTAAATGGTAGCACTTATGGTAATTAATTAAAACTAATCCAACTATTATGACATTGCCCAATGTAAAAAGAACATTTGTTACATATGTCTGGCCCAAAGCCACTAATTTGTGACTTCTACTTTGCATAATGGCATGATAACTAGGAAAACAGAGGGTTCTTGGGGAAAAACCAAACCAGAAATCAAATAAACAAAAGGCTTTGACATAATTTATAAGATCTCTGGACAGAAAATTATAGCCAAAAAATTAAAGCCATTGGAGAACAAAATACTTGTATTTCAAGAACTTCAGTGAGAACAGAAATGAAAAGCTGGTATTGCTAGGAGTGATTACAGAGCAGTATGGAAAACTGCATTGCAAGAAAAACCCCGGGACATGGGGTGCTGTATAGATGAAGCACTGTTGTGAAGTTAATACACCTGCCCCTGATCTGAGGCAACAGCTGAGGTAACAGCCTTGAGCGGCAGCCACTGAAGTGGGAGGAAGTGAGGTCAGCTTATTCTAAGGGAAAGAGAATCTTCCAGTGTCAGGTAAATATTTTATGACTACTTGGCTCATCTCACAGCATACTGCCTAGTTCAAAAGAACCTATCCTAAGAGATGTTATTTGGAATATCATTTTATATAGACTCTTGGCAGTTGTGTCTGAAAAATAATGTTGTAATCTATCATTTAATCTTAAAGTGACTATTTGGTGTGACGGACAAGATCAAATAAAGGTCTTTTTTTCTTCCAAATTTATATAGTGCACACTTCTGGTAAGGTCTTTGGCATTTGACATGAAGGGTGTGTGGAACAGTGGTGTTAGCCACATACAGGCACCAGCTAATTCTTCAATGATTTGAATGTCAGCAAAATTATTTCTTTTGATCAACAATGGCAGCAGGCTCCTTTTGTATCTGGATATGGGGAATGAGACATCACTTATATACAGATGGGCCAGAGAAAGCTTGTGTGTCCTTCAAAAACCTGCCAAAAAGACAGCAGAGAGATTTTAGTGTACTGGTACCACAAATTATTTATCTGAGTGCTTGTAAGTAGGAAGGAAGCTAATCTGAGTATAGTCCATCAGTCCCTTGTTTGTCTATCAGTGTAAGTCCACAATGACTGCTTAATACATAGTTTGTAGATTAAATTAAATTATAACAATATAGGAAAAAGTGATAGAATTTCAATTAATTAAAAATTGACTATGAGTGAATAATTTTAAAGTTACCCCAATGAATCATTTCTTGATGTGTGTCTGTTTTGAACAGATGATTTTTCAGTCTTGTTACTTGATATTCACATGTAAATAATTTTAATAGGAACATAGCTCATTAATAAAATGTATATTAGTCCTGTAATCATAGACAGATCAGGTATCTGACATCTAGTATTGTGCTAATTGTGCTATGGAAATATTTAGTTTGCAAAGTAATAGTTCTTAGTCCTGACACTATACACATTGACCCATACAATTTAGAACACCTATCTCTATATCTCAAAGACCCATCGTGGTTTATAATGAGTAACATTATACCTTTCTCTCTCTCTCTCTCTCTCTCTCTCTCTCTCTCTCTCTCTCTCACACACACACACACACGCACACACACACACACTATATATATATATATATATATATATATATATTATATATAATATTATATATTGAGAGATTGGAACTCCTCTGGGTATTTCATACCTCATTGTTTATATCTTTAAAATTATATATATATATATATATATATATATATATATATATATATATATTTGCTTGGCCTGTGTTCTTATCTGTACATTACATGTGTCCAGTACCTGTGGAGGCCTAAGAGGGCATCAGATCCCCCTGCTGCTAGAGCTACAGACAGTTGTGAGCAGACATGTGGTTGCTGGACCCAGACCCCAGAGGGAAGCCAGTATGCTTTTAACTACTATGCCATGTGCACAGCCCTCATCATTTATGTCTTAATGAGAAGTTTAAATTGGTGGAACTATTAGCCTAGCAGAGCTTCTTTCTTTTTACCATAGACAGGTCACTGGCACTAAAAAGGGTATGACCAGACAAAGCATGCTGGAACTGAATTATTGGACCAGGAATCAGAGGCCAGAAAAGTAATTTGTCTAAGTTTACACAGTGAATTGATGGCAAGTCTGCAACTAGAATCCTTCATTGGTGTTACTAGCTTTTTACTGTATTAATAGACTTTCAAATCTACAATAGACTCTCAAAATGATATCCAGGAAATACTCAAGAACTACAAGTAAGATGATTTTTTTCTTCATCAGCTTAAAATACTACTCCTCCTTTTCCTTAATGAAGAAAAGAAAATAGACAATAAAATCAAATGTCATAAATCCAATGTTACTTTCAAACTATTTTTTTATCTGAAAGGCTGTTAAGATTCTGGTATTGCCGTCATTGGACGATAAATCCATTTTTCCACCCTGAGCCCCAGTAATCATTATGCTAGTAAATCCCACGGGTATTTGTCTTCTCTTCTCTCCTTCCCTCTGACTTGTGTGGTTGCAAACATAAACCTCACTGCAGATGCAGTAACACATGAAGAAGATGGCTTGCTGACTACTAGGAGACAAGGACTCAGGCAAATTATTGTAAGCAGGGTGGCTCGTTTAAATTCACAAAATGTCATTTAAGTTAAACTGGTTCCATTTATGACTGCTGTTCCAATGTTGCTATGTTTTAGCAAAACAATGTGAAATATGCAAAATGCAGTATCACAGATATATTGTTATGAAATATATGAAGTAATGACTCTTCAGGCTTAATTTTGACATTGATTAGACAAAACCCAATGCGTTAGTACAGACATAAAAACATCTCACCAGCACATCTGAATGTCTAAAATTGATAGAAACTTTGCTTATGCTAATTTTCATTAATCCTATGAAGCACTATATATTGTCCCATGCTTGACAAATACTTTTCACAAGTCCCACAGAGGAAGCAGCTTGCTGGATACTTCAGGCCTTGTTCATCATTGCCTATGTTACGTAGTCATCACCTAACTCACTTTTGTTATTGGCTCAGTGACTGTGGGAAGGGATTTTATAGAAAATTGTAGAGTATATGAGGACAGTACACAGACATACAGATACCTAAAGGACAAAAAATGACACATCTGGCTATTCAGGGTATCAGTATGGCAGTAGTGTTGGGCAGTGGGACATCAGTAACAGCAAAAGCCTCATAATGTGTTATGTTTTAGCATAGTTTCCACACACAAAAATTGAAAGCAAGAAAACAACAACTTAATTTAATATGAGTGTACAGTCTACAGACACAGCCAGTCATGAAAGAACAAACAGCAACAAACTGGGATTACATGGACAATAACAATTATAGTAGTGATATCAACCACTGGAGCACACTGAGGAAGAATTGACACAGAAGGCCTTTCAGAACTGACCTTAGCATCTACCTCCCTAATTCCAAACATGCTCTGCCTTCATCTGCTCCCACCAGAGCAGGCCTAGGAAAGGTTGGAGAGTTAACAGTGTCTTGAGAGTTGTAATCTCTTTACTTACTGACAAAGTTGCTTTTAGCTTGCCCATTACTTCCTAGTTCCGGTCAATTTATTCTTTAATCTCTTCAGGAAAAGAGAGCTAGGTAAGAATGAGAAGGGTAAAAATGCTGAAGAATAGACTCAGTCTTCTTCTCTAAAAAAACACTGCAACCCTGTTAGCTGAGAAACACACACCCCAACAGAAAAATTTAAAGCTGAAACAGTGAAAGAGACAATTGAATCAAGTGTGTGTGTGTGTGTGTGTGTGTGTGTGTGTGTGTGTGTGTGTGTGTGTGTGTGTGTGAATATGTGGGTGTGAGTGTGAGTGTACAGAATGGAGTTACCTAGATACCTTTTCTACTCTGAGATGTGGCGAATCTTCAGTTTACTGTCTCATCCTCAGTTCTTTGTGTCCTGGTTGACCTGCTTTTTCTTCATGGGCAATTCATCATGGCCAGATGGCATTTTCTATGAAGCCATTTCTTTCAGAGTATGTGTTCTATCATATTTCAGAATAGCGTCTACTTCAGAGAAACACTAATAATTCAGGGGAGGGGAGTAAAAGGCTAATCATGATTAACTCAAAAACTTTGAATAATACTTTAATATAGACAATAGAGATAAAACTGAAACTATGTATGAATCTGCACAAACTAATGTTGAAAAAAATAATGAAAAGTGATTTTTTTGTTTAGTTCCCCTAATTGTACTAGATTTTCTGGAAAAGAAATAAGCCAGGTCTCAGATTTTCCTATTTATTATTCCAACCTTCCAAAGGCAACTAGAATAGTAGAGAGGGAAATACACACAATGTGATTGTCCTGTAAACCCCTGGGCCATTTGTTTTATTTTTCTCTATGTTTCTTGGACATATCTGCTTGCCAGTGCAGATGCACCATTTAAAAACTATGTAAGAATTTTTCACATTCACAAGAAATATAAAGCTTTGTATAATAGCCACTCATAATACAATAATCTAGATGAAAATTACAAAATTTTTGCCTAAATTGCTTATTCTATTCTCATTTCCTCTTTCCCCCTTCTTCCTCTCACCCTTGCTGAGTTACTTCAAAGTGTACTGCAGGTGTCCCGGAGTGGCTGTTTATTCATCAGTACCTATGCATCCCTCCAACATGATCCTCTATAGCCCTTGTCATGCCTGATGAATTTAGTAATAATTTTCAAACACATATTAATATCTGCTGACTACTAAAATATCTTCAAGTATCTCCAATTGCTATTAATGGATTGTTCTGGAACATCTACTGAATTAAACACAGCATACCAAATTTGGATATCATAAATTGGAACAATGTTTCCTTCCATACTTAAAAAATCACATTGCCTTTCTGAATAAACATAGCTTGATAGTTTTCTCATGTTATCATTTATCTTTAGCTTTATCTTCTGCCACATGTTATAAAGGACTCACCGATATTGCCCACATTGTGTGAATTATGAAAAGCAGATGTCATGAAATCAGTATCACTCAATTCTAAAAACAATACAGAGACATTAACAATACCACTTTAGTAAGACATACAGATGAGAGAAATTTACTCTGTGAGGTCACATGCTGTCTGTATGATTCTCCTTTATCTACATCTAAACAATTTCTTGTCGAGTACTATAGAGTTAAAGTTGGAAAGTATCTGATTTTAAATGTAAGGAATAAAGTTCTAGAGATACCAGTTATGTGACATGCCTACTTACATAGTTACTTAGTACATAGTTTCTACACATGAAAGGCACTTAATGATCTAATGTCACCAAGAGGTCACAGGTAGGCATCACATCTTTAGCAGTATATATAAAGAGTGGTTTGCAGGACAACTTAAGGTTCATGACAATTTTCATTTTCATAATTACTCATTTTTATTTATATTATTTAGGTGATGTGATTAATGCAGTATAACATTTGATACTATTCTTTATTTTTATTAAAACATAGGTGAGTTCATTTAGAAATCCAATTTAGAGGATAAGACTACAGAATAATGTTATACAATATTAAATAGTGAAAGAAGGGAAAAAATAGGAGGATGAAAGAGAAGGATTCCTCAAAGAAGCTGTCTTAGGGTTAACTTGTGTTAACATAACTCACGCATGAAACAAACTGTATAGATTCATAATTATAATATGAGTATAACATAAGTACAAATTCATTCATTCTGGCTGGGAAATAAGAGCCATGGTGCTCTCATCTATGTGATGAGTGACTTATCTGCCTGTAGGCAGATCTTGAAATTAAAACAAGGAAAGCCATTTAAATGAGTCCAAGGTTTAATAACTTCAGGCAAAGTACATGGAGTTCATCCATCTTCAGAACAGCACTGGCCTTGACACTCACTGGGACCTTTACAGTGAAGTACTGCCATCTGAGCTCTCATATTACTTAAACTTTACAAGATGGCCAATTCACTCTTCTGCTTGACTACTTCTGCTCACATTCAATACTGTAAAGTCACATCTGACCAGATATTCTGCCCTTTAAAGAATTATTAACTGTGTTTGCACCAAGCCCTTATGCCATGGATATAGAATATAACTCAGTGATGTTACTTTCACTACTCCTATGTCTAATTCATGGTAGACTCCAAATAATGGCAGTATTGGCTTCTAGGGACTTTGCCTAAATTTCTGTCCTTTTGCTCATTGTACACAATTTCTTACATATTACTTACTACTTTGCTCTCTCTCAAAACAGATAAAATTTTGTACATATAATGATGTGGAATCTATGAAATCCCTGAAATGAAGACCACCACATAACCCCTTTAATAGCCTCCACCCCAGCCCTGGTGCCTATCCTGTCCCACCTTTAGACCTGCACTCCCCAGTCACTTCATGTAATCTCCAGACCCTCTCTGCCAAGCAGTTGCTTAGGCATTAGAACAGGACACAGATTCTGTAGGAGAGTCTGTTTCAACTCCTGGTGGTCTGGCTTTGGCTATGGCCCCTGAAGAATTTTCCAAGACACCCAGTGCTCTAGACAGTCTTATGTTTTAGCTAGGTAGGTTAAAATATCATTAAAAAGACAACCAGCATGGACTGAAGAGATGGCTCAGTGGCTAAGAGAATGTACTGATCTTCCAGAGGCTCTGAGTTGAGTCTCAGCACCCACATCATGGGTTCACAACAACCTGTAACTCCAGCTCCAGGGAATCTGACACCTCTGGTCTCTGTGGGCACTATACATACACATAAGTAAAAACAATAAAAAACCTAACATTTTAAATTCAGAGAAATTACAGTTCTTTCATCTAATGGCGTATTACTGAACAAGAGACAAAGAATAAACTCCCGTTGTGTATAGCAACAAAGATCCATCTTAGATACACCATGCTACAACAAAGAAGCCTGACTCAAAAGACCACATGCCCATATAATCCCATCTCTATATTGTTTTGGAAAGACAAGGATGTCAGGACAGATATTAATTATTATCACTATGTGCACTATTGATTCATAACTATTGAACTCACAGTAGTTAAGTCATCCGCATCTATGTGCCGTCACACCACTGCCCTGGAAATAAAATGAGTAGAAATAGTAGATGAACACATCATCTTCCTAGAGCTTTCCCCTAGTGGGGCTATGAATTAAATCACCATATAAACATGAAACTGTTATTTGTTTAGGAAACAACATAAATGAGAGACTAGAAAAGAGATCCAGCACCCAGTTAGAGAATTCTTATAAATTTGGTACAGGAATCTCAAACTGCCATCTGTGAAGTGGTATAATCCAACAGCACAAATTTGGGCACAAGAACTCTGTGTTCTGAGCTTTTGTCCAGGGCTGAACTTGGATCAACCAGTGATGTCCTTATTTGCTCTGTAACTAGAAATTACACAGTGACTCACTAACTTCCCAGAAGTGTTCATGGGTCAATCTTGAATGACCTCCTTTGCATGGTGGGAACTGAATCCCAGAAAACTGTACACAAAGAAACTCACCCTAACTAAATAAATACTTCTCCCAAATGAAGACAGCCCATCTTGTGGGAGAAGACCTGTTGTCTTCCATGGCAAGTTGAGCTCTAAGCAATGTCTATCCCATTGCATTCCTGCAGTATACCCACAAAATAATCTTTCTATCCCAGTCTACAAAATGAATTCATTCACAGCCTGAGAATCTTGTCACTGCTACCATGGTGACTGAATTAGGAGTTCACAACAATATATTATGACAGTTGTCCTTTTATTTGTATTGAAGAAAAAGTGTATAGGTAGTGTTCCATGATCCATCAAACTTGGAGACCTTGAACATAGTGTCTCCTGCTTCCTTATCCCTCCTCAGTAGCTCGCTGATGTGTGCTAATATGTTACAAAATAAGGACTTCTAGAATCTCCACAGTGATTAAAAGTAAATATATTTGGTTGCGAAATAATTTTACTATTATCATCTCACAGAATTATTTTGTAAAGAGACACAGGGCTACTTCTCACCATGTGTGCTCAGTTGCTTTAACTTTCCTCACTAATGTGTTATTAGCAGTCATAGAAGGAAGAAAGGGACAATTGTGTCTCCTTCATATGTCCCTGATTTTTGGTCCCTGAATGGGAGAAGTGTGTTCTCTTCAAACTCATCTCTAATAAACATTTCCTACTTGGCAGGAATTTTAGCCCAATCTAATGATATTGCTGAAAAAATGTTATCCTACCTTAATGTTCTTGTTGTGGAATGACAGAGAAACCCCGATTCCTAATAGCAGGTGTGTTGTTATATCAGCTGGATAGAGCAGGTGGGTAAACACACTGGTAGTGCTGAATGCAAAGATTCTTGTGGGATGAAGGGGAGGAGCAGAGTAGATGGGGAGCAGCAGGAGTGATCCATGGAGGGCTTAGTTTAGAACAAGAGAAACTGTTCTGAATCTATTATTTGCATATTTACTATTTAATTCAAATAAAACATCTTGATATGACTAGAATCCACTTAATAACAGCAAAAGAAGGAAAAAGTTACAGTACTTACTAAAATATTGTTTTATTCTCATCATGACCAACTTTTGGTTTCCTTTCAAAGTTTGTCTTTTTCTTTTTCCTAACCCCTTTATTTTAGTTTCACTTGAGCTGAAAATTGTTCTCTTCAAAATGAAATTGCTTTTTTTTTTTCACAAACATTGCCACCATTTCAATTTTTCAATCCCTGTAGTGAGGACACATACACAGACACATACAGACAGACACATAGGTACACACACACACACACACACACACACACACACACGCCTACAGACATATTCAGGCACAGATGCCTGGATGTTTTCTTTACCCAATGTGGTGTCATATTTACATGATCCCATTTTAGAAAAAATCAAATAATATCATAGCTACAACTTCCCTCATTGATTTCCTCAGAGTACCTGTGTAATATGGCCAAGATAATTTTTAAGTCAATGGGCAATCATTACAGAATTTAAATGGGAGTCAGAAAGAAGAGTCAGTGTCCGGAGATTACAAAGAAGAAAATTAATTACAAACAAACGGATAAGCTACAGTTTGGAACACACCATATCATGTGTTTAATCACAACACTGATCTGAAGGTCTCTTTTGACAAGGAAAATGGTTGTTAGTGAATTTCTTCTAAATGTAAAATACAAATCAGTGTGAAGTTTGCTTTGATCTAGTGTTTAAGACTGAATTCTTCTTCACGTGTTTATCTGTTTTATGTTTTCATTTTTGCCTTTTAAACAGGCATGCTGTGTCTGTAACATTGTGTTTTTTCACTGCAGTAAGTACTGATCAGTTAGGGGAACTGTTTCAGTCATTGGGTAGTTACTTAAAAGCATTCCACGTAAAGGAATTCTAAAGCTGCTGTAAAAAGGACTGAACCATACAGGTCAGAGTAAGTGTGGCCAGACAAGACTGACTCAAAGGTCAGCTAGCCACTCTCACTTCTATGGCATTTTGTGGCCTTTGGTGTTCCAGACTGGTCTACACTTCAAAAAGCTCTAAAGTGCATGACTTGGGTTTCAAATTATTTGAAAGGAGAAAATAGATGGGTTCACGTATTTCTGTTTTACTTGTACTTTTAATCTGTATAGCTACAGAAACCTTTCTGAAATCCAGGTTGCCACTGTGACAAGTTACTTGTAGAGAATAAAATAAAATGTATACCCTTAATGATGCATATGAGAAATGTATTCCCAATCAGGCTCAGCCCTCTGTTCTTTACAGGTTGAAATTTGGCCCAAAGAACAGTAAATAATTTAGGCTGATGTAAAGTAACTGGCTGGCTGATGATCTGGGATTGAATAAACTTTATGAAGCTATTCAATAATTAAAAAATAAAGTGGGATTATAGGCTATTTTTCAATAATAAATATTATCTATATCTCATTAATAGTCTTCATATAATATAATGCAAATATCACATGAAAGCAAATAAAGTGTTGGAAAAAGAACAAATCAAAAGAAAGAGGAAACTATCTCTAATCCCATTTCAGCATGGCTAAACATGGAATCAGCCTCAGTGAAGTTGGGAGACAATATTTTATGCAAGTTATAAACTTGGGTTTGGGAATGAGGCAGACCTAGAGGAAAATCTAGTTTATGATTTCTAGCTGAACTTAGTCAGGGAGTACATGCACTCATTTACCACATAATTAAAATAATCCTCACTACTCCAAGAGGTTGCTTTGAATGCCAGATGGAGTCACATAACTGGCCTGAGGTGGCATGTAAAATAATGGAATTGTTTTGACTTTCCTTTTAATTATTATGACAGTGAGTGTCCTGTTGCAGTTTTCAATGATGTCCTGTGTTGTCTTAAGTTCCTGGAAGGAAATGTTATGGAGCAAATTAAAGACATTTGATGGATCAGGACATGTTTTTGATACATTTCAATGGAATGTCAAGAGAAAGATGACAATTTAAAGGAATTAGTATGGAAGGACTGAGGAAAGGTATAGTGGGTAAAGCAAGCAAGAAGACCCAAGTCCAAACCCCAGAACTCACATAAAGCAGGATGCGGTCATGCATGTCTGCAGTCCCACTCTTCCTACTATTATATGGAAGGTGCTGAGGCAAGAGAATCCCTGGAGTTTGGGAGTCAGCTAGGTTTGTATATTCAGTGTGGGACAACAAAAAGACCTTGTTTTAAACAAATGTGAAGCTGTTGTCTGCCTTGTGTGCATATGCTGTTTCACATGTGTATGTCTAAACTCTAAAACTCTAATTGTAAACACAAACACACCCACACCCACACCCACACCCACCCCCCCCCACACACTTTAGAAAACCTGGGAGAAGAAATCTTCCAACCCATCTCCTATTTTCCCATTTTTTGGGTCCTCATTGTCCCTGAAAGACATTGAGGTCACTGTTGGTCCTATGACTTTGTTGGAGGAGTTATTTGCTTAGCCTAATGCATTTAACTTGTCTAGTAGGCCCTTAAAAACCATTTCAAATGAATCTTCCCCTTGCATACTTCCCGAAAAAGAGTCTTCTTTGCTTTACTGGTGGTGTGATAGCAGCTAATGGAAACTATCATTATTTAAATACTGCCGAGTATTATACTTCATGCTTTATCTTCCCTAAAGAGTTATGAGTTAACATAGTATATCCCTCATGTCCAATGAACCTTTCCGAATAGAAAGTGTTCATGGATGGAATTCAATGATTTGTAGTCAATTAATTAATTTTATTTTTGCTAAAATTTTCTAAAAGTTTCTGAATCAAAGATGCTCACAGTTGTAAGATGCAACATCTTTTCTGATGTGTCAATCAAGTATACAAATGTGTAAATTTTGCAACTAATAAAATATGAAAAAAAATATCCTAAATGGTGACTCATAGTAGGATGCTTTAACCAGCAAGTCATAGGAGGTTCAAATCATAATGAATCAAACACTAAAAACTAAAATTTATAGATAACAATTTTTTATCTGTGGGTTTGGTTAATTCAATGATTCAGAATCATTGGTATCTTGGTTATTTAACATACTTCTTTGGAGCATTAGCTTTTTTCCCCATACTTTCAAAAATGTAGCTCTACTTTGCATCCATATCTCCAGGCAACACTGGCTCACAATATCCTACAATGCATGTGGATTTTTCATGACTATTTATCATTGGACTACCATTCTTAAAACTTACCCCAGTTGACTAGTCTTCATGCTTCTTTGGCCAGAGTTAGTCCGCATAACTTTTCCAAGTCAGTCCTGGGTGGAAGAGATGAAACATCTTGTTGGATATAGTGGTTCACATTTCAAACCACTGGTGTGGGGATAGGGTGTCTTTCCCAGAACATAGGCATTTGAGAGAAATAACTCTGCAACACTAAATTGCTGCTAACCAGAAAGGAGTATCAAATTCAGAAGGTAACCACCTTCTATGCTGTATGTGGACATACATTTTTGCTATATCTATACTTTTCTAGTCAGTTTTGTGCTGATGTAAAATGTTTGGTCTTTGTGTCTTTGCTATTCAATCTTTGTAATTAAAATGTTCTTATTTTTAATTTGAAGTTTTTTTATTTTTTGTCTTCATGATTAGTGACCACAACATTCATCAATTACTACTTTATTTTTAGAAACCTCTCAGATCACAGGATGGAGTATTCATTGAATTGATTAAAAATAGAAAAGATGGGTACTTCATAGCTGTCACATTTGTAGCTAATGCTAACTATTTTTCTTAATCTACTAAACCTTCCACTCTGGAGAGGAATGAATATTTTAGCTTGATGATGGGGAGCAATATTTCTGTACAAGGTAGCAACAAGGTTGCTAGTTTACAGGGTGTATCGTTGCTAGAACAGGCTGGGTAATAACAGTAATAAAAGTCAGGGAGGAAGATGTGCCTAGTAGAGACTGTTTTAGTAGCCATTAAGAGCCATTAGTCTTGGCATTAAATATATGTCAGAAGAATAAATGAATTATACCTGCACTAACAAATGCCAGCCATGGTCTAAATGAAATGGCTAGTGTCAATGTCATGCTCTAAGGATTTAAAGGGTTATATTTATATATGAATTAAATAGATGTTATAAAATATCCACACATAATGTAAGAGTTATATCCAGTGAACTTTTGTGGGTGCTCTGGGAATGTGAAATAGTAACCAATGAGGTCAGAAAATGACCCAAAGATACTTTCCCAAGTCTGTATGTCTAGCTATCCTAGACCCTCAGAGTTTTCTCTCTGTATATATCTCCACTCTAAACCCCATACAGATTGCCTTTATCTTCATATTAGTTACTGAGACTTAGGAGGGCTTCTAGCTCTTTCTGTTGTCCATATTCCATATTGTAGCCCAGGTGACATTGTAATATATGCATGTAATTCTCAATATTCTCTGTAGTATGTCTTAGAAAAAATTACCCTACGGTAAGAAGAATTGACAAGTACTTATCTAATACTGAGAAGGGAAATATAAATAAGTACCTGAGATCTCTTGGTTACAAAGTTTTCATCCACTAATCAATTTGGTAGATTAAACAATTAATAACCTTGCATAGAGGTTACCTTATTTAGTATATAGTTAGTTTATTAATGGTGAGGTCATTGCTAACAGAGTGTAATGCACATCTGGGCAAAACTTGGTGCCAAATATTTTCTTAGTAAGGCATATTACATTTAGAAACATCAGACAGCATTCCAACCCTACAGTGGAGTACCATTTGAAATAGGACATTTAACAAAATTAAAAAGCACAGATGTTTGAAAATATGGCACTGATGAGATCAGGAAACACTGAATCCTGAGCACTGAAAAATATCACCTTGCCCCATATCAGCTGGGTATGGATACATCAAGGTGCCCACAAAAAATGCCACAGGAATTGATTTGGGTGTTAGGAATAAATACTTTGCAAATAACCATAGAATCTTCAAATACAAAGGAATATGTTGGTACTGATTAAAATCAGTAATGATTTCTCATTTTCCTCAGTAAATTGTAGAAATCTAACTCCTTCCCACATCTCCAAGATTCTGCATAATACCTCTCCAATCTAAATGTCTGTCTTGCTCTAGACATTGCCTCTTGCATATGGTGCCTTAACCACATGGACTTTTTAACTACTTTGTGGGTATGTCAGGTATCGCATACTTATTTGTTTTTTCCATTTTAACCTCCATAATGAAATTTTAGTCTCTGTCTTCTGGGAATCAACTAAAAAAATCTCATTCTAGGAGCAGACACCAAAGTGTTCTCTTTCTCTGTTGCTATGGTTTGTGTCTGAAATGTGTTCAACAGACTCTTGGGACTGAACATTTAATCTTCGACCAGCGTGTTTTGAGAGGTTGTGAAGACTGCTGGAAGTGGGACTTTGAAGGAAGAAGTGAGTAATTGGACTGGGAAGTACTTAAGCTCTCTAGCGTGTCCTCTACTCTGATTCAGTCTCTCCCTGTTTCGTGACCCACAGAGGTGTATTCATGCAATCTTTTTCTCCTGGTGACATAACCATAAACCATGATGTCCTTCTTGCCATGATGTGCTATATGCTCTCAAACCATGATTCCAAACAAGTCCCTTTTCCCTTAAGTTGCTTCTTTTTAGTATGATTATTTATATATTATCTAATACATTTTAATTGAAATAGAATTACATCACTTTCTCCCTTTCAAGCCCTTCCTGATACACTCCCATGGGCCCCCCACATCCCTCCCTCTTTCAAGTTGATAGACTATTTTTATCTGACTTTTATTACAAACACATCCGTATTACAAATATTTGGAAATAAAGTATGCTGAGTCCATTTTTATTGGTAGTGTGTATATGGTTTCCAGTGCACTCTGCATTGGACAACCAATAAGAGGCCTCATCCCTGTGAGAGACTAATTCTCCTTCCTCCCCTTTATGTAGCGAGAATGCTGGTTTTCCTCAAATCTAGGAAAAGACTCTTCATCAATAACTGAATCTGTCAGCTCCTTGAGATTGGGCATCCCAGCCTTTAGAACTCCAAGAGAAAAATACCTGCTGTGTCAACCTAGTCAGAAAGACAAACAAATAACCAAACATAAATCAACCAGCTTTCCCTCAAAGTACTTTATTTCAGAGATGATTCCTTATGAATGCCCCCACACACCAAAACAGGGCCCTCCTGCTAACATCTCTCAGAACACTCTGTTTTCTATCACCAAATCTGATGAATATCCAGGAATATATTATTTTAAATACCTGTGACTGTCAGTGGATTTCAAGCTCTGTGCAGGGAGGGACCATCCCTTTGGATCACAAGTGTGTATTTGCCCTCTCCTTTGTGCCTGGCAGCTGCAGCCTCTGAAGGAATATTAACTCCTCAATGGCATGAATGAATGAATGTTTTAAAGGATTAATTACTTTTTAACAACATAAATACTTCTCACAATAGACAATTAATGCCTGAAAAAGCTCACTTAAGAGAAACCATTCATCAATCCTTTGCACAGCCTAGGTAGATAAACTGGTGACAATCATCTGCAAAATGCAGTGTGACAGAAATACTGTGGGCTTCAGGCTTCTGCCACATAGGTGTCAGCTTGAATTGACCATTTACCATAACTAACAAATATTGTCCCTGCTAGTAGCTGAAGTTTTTTCTGAGAGGATATGATAGAATTCACCTGATTTCACATCCAAAAGTTTTATAGCATTGCATGTAAACTCGGTCATGGAACACATTGCTAGATGCTAAAGCAGACAATGACAAGGATGCATAATACAATAATACCATATTGCAACCCTCTGGGAAAGAATGATATTCCTACATATTGGAGGCATCACACAGAAGCATGCCGGAAGATGTGGAGGATGTCTCTTTTTGTAATCACAGAAACTGTTCAAACTGCAAATTGTTTCTTAATTTGTTATCTTCATCAATCAGGATAATTTTCCCCTTTCAGTGACAATTCCAGTGGGCTAGGGAGAATACAGTGCAATGCCTATGCAGGTTTATGTCCTTATAAACACCTTTTAGATACACAAGTTTTCTCTCGAAAGCAGCTATTATGTAGGTGCTCCACTGTGCATTGAATGAATGGGAGACCTGGTCTCTGGCCTCATGCACTTAGTATCTAGTGTCCTGTAGTGTGAGATGATTATACATGATTACACATAATTACGCATAATTTTCTAATTGCAAATTGTGATATGCACTAGAAAGTAAGGTAAAAGTGCTAAGAGGGCATTCAGTGAGGGTTGGACAGGGAAAAGCAAATACATTTCTGTTTGGAGCTGTATTTGTAAGTATCACCAGAGTAGGGTTTAATTTAAAGCCATTGGAGAGTGTTGATTCTGAATATGCACACTTAGAATGGAAGAAGCAAAACAAAAATTTATCATATATATACTCCAGAGAATTGTTGCTAGGCATATACAACTTGTTATAGTAGTCAACATTGTCTTGTTCTAAATTCCCTGAACGTATACAACACAATTAGAAGGAAGAAGAAACCAGCTTTCCCATTTCAATAAAACTGCCATTCATCACATCCTTATTTCTTTAGAAATATCTTTGTCAAAAAGTAACAATTAGTGTGCATTTTTAATGTCTGCAGGGAGCCAGGAGTGTTTGTTCCACTGGGCTTTGAGATTTTAAGATAGTGTTAAGTGTTGTACACACTGAAATTTTTGCATTTGGTCAGCATGTCTGGACTTTATAGTGCCTATGTCCTTTACTTTGGGGACATCTGCCATAAAGACCACAGTTGAAAAGGGAACACAAATGGCTTCTTAAAGCATGAATGAATTTCTATCAGTAAAATCTGGAACAGTTTGACTGTCAAAATAATAATTGAAGGGAACTTTAGAGAGTAAACAAATATCCAGGAATACCTCATTGTAAAAATATACAAATCAAGAGGATACAAGGAAATCTGTCTGTTATAGCAGGATGCCATTTTGACACATGGGTAGGATATAGGTAGGAAACCATTGATTACCATTTTGCTAATAATTTAGGCAAAAGTAGTGGGTACAGTCCATCAGAAGCAGAATACTAATATTGTGTCAAAGTATTTCCTGCTAATATTCATAAAAATAAATAGCAGTTGAAATTTAATAATACTCATCTTGAATGAAACTATTAACATGAACATCATTATTTAAAAGCCAAAATAGTATCCTTTGGTTTCTCATACACTGGGAAAAGTACAATTATGTACTAAACTGGAGACCAACTAAAAAAATGTTCTGGATAACAGGAGAAAGCATCAACAAAACTAACCAATCACAATGAAAGATCCATGAAATCAAATATAACATGTGTTATTGGATTGGTCTAGACCAGAAAAATATTATTGTTTAATAAACACTATTGCAATTTGAAAAAGATTTAAAGATTAGATAATGAAGTGAAATTTCTTGCTTTTTTGTTTTGGGTGGCTTTGGAACCAAGTCTATAAACTTGGATTCTACTTCTGAGCTACATCCCTAAACCCAAAACCATCCTCAGTTTTGTCTATTATTTTGTGATGTGAGAGTGACCTTGTCCCCACCATATCTTGATCCACCCACCTCTGATTTTCCTTGTTTCATTGGCTGCATCTCCAAATGTGGTCACTCTAGCCTAGTTCCACACTGGGGCTGTGTGGCACAGCCTCTGTAGCCACTGTATGTGGTCCCACAAACAATGGTCCTAGTAAATGTTGCTTATTGTGGCTGCCATGCCTTTAGACCTGAACTCCCCAGCCATTTCACGCTGTCTGCAGCCATTCTGTTGCAAACGGTGGATCAGATATTAGATCAGGGACTTGACTGTTTGGTTTTTTTTTTTGGTTTTTTTTTTCTTTTTAGGAAATTCTGCCTCTGCTCCTAGTGGTCTAACTTTGTCTGTGGTCTCTAGAGAGTTTCCAAAGACACCCAGCTCTCCAGTCAGTCTTGTGGCATGGTAGGCTAAAAACTCATAACAAAATACAATCAACATATTGAATCCAGATGCCCAGTTGTGTTCTCAAAACCACAAACTATCCTATAGTAATGTCATATACCGAGAAAAACAACCCACACATGCACACACACCCAAAACCTTTTAAAAGAACAAAATATAAGCATGCTCAGCGAGTTCCAGCATTCAAATAGGAAATAAACAACTGAATACAAAAATGGACAGGAAAAAATGAAGTTCGAAAGCCAAAAGCAAATGGCTGATTGAAACAATGAGAACAATCCAGAATATTAAAATAAAATTCATTATAAAAATAGAAATACTAACAAAACCCAAACACAACTGAATCAGAGAATTATAAACTCACTAATTCCTAAAAAGGACTCTTTGGCTTTATCATAGAGAGGGCAGAATATCAGGGTGTAGAGACATGGAGAAACTAGACATAACCCAATAAAAGAAAATGACAAACACAATAACAGAATATGACAGAACTTTGGTCATCATCAAAGTACTAAAACTGTGAATGATGGACATACAATGAGGAGAATTCCAGGAGAAAGGTAAAGTTAATACCCCACATAAAGAAGAAAACTCCCAAAATCTAGAGAAAGAGAAATACTCTGGAGAAAGAAGTCACAGCACAATAAATAGGCACTGAAAATAAACTTATAATTAAAACAGTGAAGATAATGACTAAAGAAGAGTACCAAAATTGGCCAAATCTCATAGAAAGGCAGATCCATTAGAACAAGATCTGACTGTTAAATAGAAATGAGATTTTTTTTTAATTCTAAAAGATTATAACTACCAATCCAGACTATTACACTGAGCAAAACTACCCATAAAATTAAAGGAGAAATAAAAATTTCCCCTATAAAAACATGCTAAAGGAATGTATGACCACTAAGCTTATTCTACATGGAGTAGCGGAAGGAATATTTAGGACTGAAGAGAAGGTTAAACAAACCAAAGATCCACAGGGAAAAGCAAACAATACCAGAATAGTTGAAAGAGGTATGTGAAATCATCATAAAACCACAAAAGAAAAACCACAAGAGTAAGTACTTATTTTTCAATTATATCTCTGAATATACATGGTCTCAACTCACCAGGAAGAAGACACAGATTAGCTGACTGAGTTAGCAAACAAGATCCATATTTTTTTTCTGCTTTGAAGAAAAATACTAAGGTAAATGTGAACAACTTATAATAAGTACTAAAATAAAAGAAAGCCTAAAAAGATCTTAATTCAGCATCAAAACTGTGTTATAAAATAATGTAAGTAGAACCCTATCATAACATCACTTTCAATATTCTAAATTCAATTATACTAGATAAAAAATCCTGAGAAGCCTTGAATTTGAAACCAGGAAAGTATATTTGATTCTTTAGTTCCATCCATGTGATTGGGACTTATGGTGATATATTGTTTATGATCTAATAAAGCCACTGAAGATCAGAATGCAAAGACAGCCACACTAGTCAACCATAGAGGACAGGCAGTGGTGACACACACCTTTAATCCCAGGACTTAAGAGACAGAGGCAGATGGATCTCTGTGAGTTCAAGGCCACCCAGGGCTACATGAGAGTGAATCCGTCTAAAAGAGAAACAGAGCCACACCTTTAACCCCAGCACTAGAGAGGTATGTAAGTTAGGAGCTGGGTCTGGTGTTCTGGCAATTAATCTCCAGCCATGGTGAGGACAGTATCTCCCCAGCTGAGGCAGAGGTAAGAGCTAGTGGATGGCCATGTTGCTTCTCTGGCCTTCAGCTTGAACCCCAATATCTGTCTCTGGGCTTATATTATTTGTGTTATATAGAGTCAATGACATGGTGATTCTAAGTTTCTGATACTGTACCTCCCAAATAACAAATGATGAGATAATGTTGCTAATTTGAAATGTGTGCTAACCCTAACCAATTTTTATTAAAAGTTGTGTGTTTTTGTTTCCGTGTGTTAACAAGAACATTTATTTGTGTGTGTGTGTCAGATATCTTATGGCCAATCTAACAGACTTCTACCCTCCAGCTAAGGGAATCCTGGTTTTGTACAGGGTAGAGCTTCCTTGATTGTAATGGGTGTGTAGAACTCATACCAGCTCCACAGTGAGTCAAAATCATTCTAAACAAATAATGGAAATCTCTTACCTCTCTGCCAATGGTCCCTTTAAAGCACAGGATTAAATTTAGCCTAGGATAATGGTAATACAGGGTGGTTTTGAGAAAGATTTTGTTTCAGATGAAAAGATGGAAATTCATGAGAGCTTTCATTCTTTTCACATTTTCTATGACCTACCAAGCATATATTGTGGTTGTTTGGTGATAGAGCTGAGGTAGTTACCATTGATCATGAGCTTTTATGTGTTAAGTAGAAAAGTCAACACACCCGGGGTGTGACAGAAAAACAAAGTATTCTGCATTATCACAGCTGAGCAGATGGCTCATGGACAAAGAGCCTTTACTGTTCTCAGAGAGGATCTGGGTTCAGTTCCTTGTACTCACACAGTGGTTACAACTATCTGTGACTCCTATTTCAGGGGATTTAATGTCATCTTCTGTCCTCTGCATGGACCAAGCATACATATGATGCAGGCAAGATATTCACATAAACCTTAAAATTTTAAATTAAATAAAAAATTCTTCATTATTTTATAATGATGAACTAGATCTAATCTGCAATCTCCACTTCCAACAGTCCAATTACATGGTATAATCAAATAATTATTTGTAGATAACAATGATTATTATAATTTTTGTAGCCAAAAGCATTGCTGACTCATTGATTGCTTTAAAACATTACAAGGATATCCAAGGATAACCTTGGATAGAGAAAATGTGAAATAATGATACACTGTTAAGAAAACAGGTCAACTTTTCTGATTGTTTAAAAAGTATATTGCAATTTTAAAGAATGAAGAAAACATTCAAGAAAAAATCCTATAAATAATAATGCTTACCATTTTAAGTGTATTTCTGTTTTACTGCACACACACACACACACACACACACACACACACACACTGCGTAGTTTGTTCAGGGCAATAATTACTAGATCAAAGTATCTGTTAAAGAGTATATTTTTGTGGTTTACAAAGGCACTTTGCATGAATTTTGCAAAGCATCAGCACAGCTTTAGAGTCCCTATTTTGTTTTGCCTCAACTTGGTATGCCAGACTTTGCTGACTCTTCAAGAAAGGCCTTGCCCCTCTGAGGAATAGTTGGGCACAGTTAAGTAGGGGATGTGGGGAGGGAGGGGGAAATAAAGTTGCTATGTAAAATGAAAAATAAAAATTTTTAAAAGAAAGAGTCCCTGTTTCTTTGAGTTTAAGATTAGCTCAACTTTTTAATCTGTGCTGATCTGAAAAATTAAATTTTAATTCCTTTTTTCCTTCTCTCTGAAGACAATCATTGTTTAACCCTTTTTAAGGGCTTAGTGGCTTTCATATCACACTTAATGATTATAACTCCAGTTTTGGGCAATGTTATGATTTGAATAATAAGTTTTCCCCATAGGTTAATTTATTTAAACCATTGGTCCCAGTTTTTGGTGGTTTTTTTGGGGGGGGAGGGGGGTGAAATATGTACCTTTGGGAAGTGGAACATTCTGGAGGAACTATATCCCAGGGGGTGGGCTTTAAGGGTTTATAGCTTTGTCTTACTTCCTAGTCTCTATATCTGCTTCCTATATAAGGACAAAATGTGATCTCTCTGCTTCTTGCTGATGCTCTTATGTCATGTTTTCCTTGCCATGATAGATACTATCCCTCCAGAATCATAAGTCAAAATAAAATCTTTCTTCCTAACACTGCTTTTTCTTTTGGTCATGATATAGTCTGGCCTGGTCACAACAACAAACAAGTAACTAATACATCCAGTGTATGTCAGAATGGAAAGAGAACCAGTCTATACCGGATTATAATTCTGGCTCACCTTCTTATTTCAAGGAGGTTGTTTAAGACATGGAATATTCTAAAGGGGGGGGGGGTTAAACATTACATTTGTTAGGGAAGATCATTAAGTTCAGGAAGTAACTCAAAAGTTTCAGGAACTTCCTGAAACTGACTAGATTCAGTGGGCTACTCTCTGTTCAAGAATGCATAAATGGTAAGAACTGCTGAGAGAACTCTCAGATAAGCAAGCATCCTGAAAGAGGAAGAGACTAAATGAGCTGCCTGGAGGAGGTAGAAACCTATCAAAATGCCTCTCAGGAAAAAGACCTGAGAGGTATTTTCCAATCTGACAACTTTTGCAGTAAGTACCATGTTTCCAGCTTTCCTGGTTCCTTTGTTTTCTTTTAATTTTTTATTTACTGCAGGGACCATAGGTATCTGGAGCTGGACACACAGGTTGTTCCAAGTCACCTAATTATATTACATTTTGTACTAGGTTGTTTTGTGTGCCAATTTGAAACAAGCTAGAATCATCAGAGGAAGGAGCCTCAGTTGATGAAATGCCTCCATGAGATCCAGCTGTAAGGCACATTCTCATTTAGTGATCAGTTTGGGAGGGCCCAACCCATGGTGGGTGGTGTCATCCCTGGGCTGCTGGTCTTGGGAGCTATAAGAAGGTGGGCTGAGCAAGCTATAGGAAGCAAGCCAGTAAGCAGCACTCCTCCATGCCTTTGTCTGCATCAGCTCCTGTCTCCTGAATGTTGCCCTGTTTGAGTTCTTGTCCTGACTTCTTCAGTGATGAACAGCAATGCTGGAGTGTAAGTCAAATAAACCCTTTATTTCCTCCCCAACTTGTCTTTTGGTTATAGCATTTTGTCAAAGCAATAGAAACCCTAACTAGGACACATTTATAACATATAAAAGCATGATATATAATATGATATATAAATTATATATAATTTATTATATATCACACGTAATATACACACATAATATACACATAAATACCTACATGTGATTATATATAAAACATCTACACATTATATGTGAATATATTATTATGCATAAAATACATTATATAACACATATGCACAATATATAATGCAAAATTAATACATAATATATGCAACATATCAATATGATTGTAAATACATACATACATATATATAAATATGTATAAGATCTTCACTAAAGAAGAAAATTTTTATGTATGAAGGTATCTGCCTGATCTGTCAAACATTAAGAGCATATTTCACATATAATAAACATATATATATATATATAATTTTAAAAATGGAAATGTGATAAAGAAACATTAAAAACTCTGAGGTAACTGGCACAGTGGGCATTTGTTTCATGCTTTTTTCTTTCTAATACATAGGTGTAATTTTTATATATAGAAATGTGTATAACTGCTTAATATGTGCCATAAGCAGCCTTCTATAGCATAATATATTTCATTATAATTTCACTGCCATGTCTTCTTAATATCATACTCTATAAATATACTATATTTCATATGACCATCTACTTATAATGGGACATTTTTGTTTTAAATAATCCCTATATTTCAAAAACCTTTTAAAATACTTTCTCAGTAACAAAATTTTCTAAATATCTATGCAGCATAATATTTTAGGTGAAGTGCAATTCTGAGATGTGCACATTTTTAACTTTTGTACAGAATGCTAACACCCCCCTTTCTTCTCCTGGGGAATACATCTCTTAATTTCTTTTATCTATCTCTATTATCTATTCTCTACTTCTTCACACATAATAATTGTATTTTTTTTATGAGTCTCTTGATGCTTGTCAATAATCCCACACTTTCCATACTAAGAGTTGTGATGGGAGTTGGGGCCATCTAGTACAGGACTTAAGAATCTTGTTTTCCAAGAGTCTCCAAATGGTTTCTCCTTTATGATACAGATATAGAAGAGGATACATATATAAAATGACGTTTATTCTTTGTATATAAGAAAGATATTATGGACTAATGACACAGCCTAATAATATAAATTCATTTTGACATCCCAAATAGGATAGAACATTTAAACTTTGCCTGAAATTTAAGATGAAAATGATAGAAGTTACTACAGAATACAAGTAGAGGTAAGGAATTGTTAATTATTAAATCTTTATACATTTTTCCAATGTTTTACAGTTATAAGTTGGCATTGTTCCTAAAACAAATTTGTTACTCTTTACCATGAAATGATTGAAAACATTTCTATTGTAAAAACTAAGCATTAGTTTTATGAAATATCTGAGAAATTATAAAATGTATTAAATACTTTTCAAAAATGAAAGGAAAAGAAAACAGATCTGAGTGTAGGACTTTAAGTCACAAATCTTGACTACCTAATCTATACAAAGCAAATGTAGAGCACAGATTCCAATATGTTTGTACTGTTGATAAAAGGATTTTCAGAAACCTGATTAGTTTGTGTTACAGAATTTTATGCTGATTTATCATGCAAAAGCATAGCAATTGAGCTGTACTCAGAAGCATGATTCACCACTACAAAAAGAAAATGAAAATAATAAAAAAGGGCCAAATAACATCTACTAAAATCATTTGACTCTTGGTCTCAGGCAAAAGCTTTTAAAAGGCTAATGTCACATTTACTGCAAACGTATTACTGCAGGGGAAAAATATTGGATTTTTTAGGTTCACTGTTCATACATTCACCATCTAGTGATAAAAACCACAAACTAGATCATTCAAAGAAATTAGCAATTTTCTTAACTGCCCTTTAACAGTGGAAGATAGATCTGCTTACTGCTGTGCAATGAAGTAAGTTAGTTCATTCTTGTTTACTCACAAATATGACCAGCATCCTAAAAAGCCCCACTGTTAATGATTGCATATGAAGGCATTTTTATCAGCTATCTCGCAGTAATGTTGGGAACTAAAGAGATTTATCAACAGACCACTTGTTCTCTTTATCACATTACACAACCTATTACATGTTCTTTTTTCATCAAAGAAAAAATATGAGGCTTTTATTTCTTAGCCCCAAAGTGATTTTTGAGTATCTGTGTTTGAATATTTCTGCTTCTATTTAATAAGATGGGGGGGGACCTTTCATAAGACATGGTCATCCTTAAAGGGATGTTTTAGGTGCATTAACTCAATTTACCACTGCTGCAATACAACAGGAAGGGTCTATGGTGTGGAAATTAGATGCTCAGTTGCATGCTCAATTTTGAAGCAATGTGTTTTAAACCTGGGGTACTGACTTTTACTTGACAATGGAAATTGTCTTGTAGTTCACTATAGTTCTGTAACTCTGTTGTCCCTTCAGTCCTACACAGCTTCTGCTTATTCAAACAGCAGGGAACTGTGTGGCCTGGTAGTGTGCCTTAACTCTATGATTGGTACTCAGTAATATGCCCATCGCTTCTCTGCTTAGGCCCTGCAGGCAGGCCATTTCTTAACTTCCTCTCCCAGGCAGTGTCTGTCCACACCATCCATAATCCATATATGTGCATTGCTAGAAACCAGATATCTTACCTGGTACTTGAAAAAAGGAGTTTTTTTGCCTTTTCAACACTTTTGTAAGTGAAACTCAATCATAAAACTTAAATGTGGCCAGAAAGTGAATTCTAAGAAAATGATGAATTGCCCCAGGTAATCTCCAGAAAGTCAGTAAGACCTGTATTTAACAGGCATAAAATGTTCTATTATAAAGTGCTGAGTTAATTAAAATCAAACCTGCTTTGAGAAAGTAAGCCTATGCCTGATTATGATGCATAGGTAATATAATGGGAAGCAAATAGCAAATTCACCTGACTAGCATGCCTTCCTTTGGTTTCCCTACAAATAAACCAGGAGGATAATTTATGGAAAATGCTTCCCCTAAGCTTGACAGTGACATTGAGGATGTGACAGGTTAGCTGGTCATGCAGAGTTTGGCCTCCAGACTCAGTGTGATTTCCCACTGCTAGACAAAGACCCTTGTTCCTAATGTGTTCTCTCTACTGCAATTTTGGAATTCTGGGATCAGATCAGGATTAAATTTGTTAGAGACAAGCATTTTGGAATGATGGCCATTTTGGGGTGTGATTCTCATTTCCTACATTTGAGGACACTGGAGTAAATCTTACAGATAGGAACAGTGACGTATGCCCTCTTTGGCTTCTGAGCCTTGCCTGAGAAAGGAGACATCAGTGTCCCTGTCCTGAGTTCATGTGGACAGCAAACATTCCATGTGAAACTGGGAAATGCACATACTTTTGATTACAAAATGAGAATTCTCTTTCTAGAAGCATAAATTCAGAGAGAGAGAGAGAGAGAGAGAGAGAGAGAGAGAGAGAGAAAGATTTTTCTACATAAACAAAAAACCCCAACTATGTTTTCCAATATGTGCAGTAAAAGGCTCATTGCAGCAAAACAAAATTGATTTTAGGAGAACTTGAATATGTCGTCATCTGCTCTCTGCTTAATTTGTGAAACATCATCCAGTATTTGAACACTTTCCCTACAGATGAAAAATGCCCATGTACAGGAACAGTTGGATACCTCCTTGAGTCTGACTTTTGCTCCAGTCAAATTAATGAGAAGACAGCACAGTCTGTTCTTGTTCTCTTCACTATATTCTCATCTTCTACTCATGATGTCTTTACTAAAAAATATTCTGTAAAAGTTTGATTATTATTTGTTGCCTGTTGATTAGTTATTTGAGAATTTTTTGACAGTGAGTTTTTAAGTTAATATTTTAGATTAAAATATAATTACATAATTTCCCCCAATTCCCTTTCCTTTCTCCAACTCCTCCCATGCCCCCAACCTCTGTTCCCAAAATTCTGGTCTTCTTCCCTAATTTATACATACATGCATATGCATAAGTATATAGATACAACCTGCTGAGTTCATTTGGTGCTGTGTATACATGACTTCAGGGCTGGCTACTTTGTCCTGGATAGCTAACTAAGGAGCTCCCCCCAGGGGGAGACTGCTTCTTCCAATACTGGCATCCCTTTCTTACCTGTAGTTCTTTATCTAGGAGTGGGGCCCCATGATTTTTCCGCTTTCCACCATAGCATGTCTATTGATGTTGTCCTTGTTCAGTTACTGTTTAGGTAGTCATGTTGTTAAGGTTTCATGGATGAAGCTTCCCTCTCACTTCTAGGAGATATCAACAGTTATCTAATTGGATTTAAGGTCCACTCAGCAAGTGCAAAGTACTGTCTAGTACCGGAAACCTAGCCACCTACCTGGGGCTGGTGAGGTCACTAACTGTTTTTTCAATGGAGTAGTCCTGACTTGCCCATGACTAGTATTTGCATTCTTAACTCTTTTGCTTAGTTTGTGTTTCTTTCTCGCAAATGACTGGTTTGTTAGCCTTCCAATGCCTTAATTTCACACCTATCTCTCCATTTTCTTCCTGTAATGTTTTGTTTTTCTTATCCCATCCGGTTAAACTTTGCAGTTGGTATTTTAATATTAACGTCACTTACATAAATCCCAATTCCTTGCCATAAAAAAGCAAAAGTTAAATTTGTAGAACTAACTTGGTACCAGTGAACCTTTGTGGGGTCCATCTTCTTTCCCTTTGATGAGTAAGATTAGTATGCAACATAATAACAAAGAACAAGTGGAGTTTGTTGACATCAGGAAACTTTTCCCATCTTGGGACTACAACAATTAAAATTGAGGCCTGAGCTTCCTTCTAGGCACAAACAAAGGAACATGATTTAGATATTGTTCTAAATAACAAAGGAACCAAGCTCAGGATACAGACAATGATCTGTGTAGTAGAACAGGCAGAGAGACAAGCCTTGGGACTTTGAATCCTGGAAGCACTGGGCCACCTGCCTGTCTTACGCTTCCTTATTGCTTAAATCACTTTAAAGTTATCTTTTATTGTGATTTGTAGCCAAGAGACCCCAAAAGATGTGATTTCCTTCCCATTATTCATAGTTAGAACAGTAAAAGTGCTCATATTGTTAAAAATGATCTATAATGGTAGATTTTACTTCTCTGTAGTCAGTCTTTAAATGTTAGTCAAAGAAACAGAAGGGAGTATATTATTATTGGTCTCTGTCTCTAAACTTTACATTGAAATTATATAGATATTAGTCTCTGGCTATCTTTATAGCAATAGACAAGACAGAATTCATGTTTTGATAGAGACAAGTAAGTCCTAGGTCCTATTTTCATGAAGGAAAAATGTAGGACAACAATGAACAATAAATCCATCCATCAGTATGACAGTTGATTTGCAAATGAGGAACAAGTATCAGATCCCAAACAGCTACCCCCAAGCCAATGAGGAACTTTCACCTGCAATATGGTACCAAAGCAATTTAGAGGACACACTGTTATGACATGAATCTTTTAGTACACTACAAATCTGGAGTTTTGTTAAATCTAGCTGTTTCTCTTAAATACTTCTTCCTTTTCTTCTTCATTCTCCTCCTCTTCTTTTAAATTTTTAAGCCAAGAGTATCCAAGACAAATTCTTAAAATAAACAATTCCTCTTGGCCGTTTGAGAACTGAAGAGACTCTAGCCTACCAAGACCTAGCAAAATGTGTCTGGTAACCATTACTTTCTCGATGATTCCTTCTGCCTTGCTAATACCCAGGATATTGCATTCCTTAAGCTAGCCACCCAGGTCTATTCTCTGATTAGTCCAATGCCCTCCTCCCGAGGCTTACTACAAAGGTCCAGTAATCAAAGTATTGAAGTGCAGCAATAAAAACTCCCCTTTGGCTTGCCTAATTAAAATGCCCAATTAAAATGAAACACCTCATCCTAATATGGAGTTTCTCCTTTTACCTTTATAAACTGCCATTTTCCTATTGGTCTCTCTACTCTTCGATCCAGAGGCATTTCCCTGTCCCTCTGGGATACATATCCCTCCTCCCTGGTTCTATTCCCATTATCTCTCATTCCCTATCTCCTGTCTTTTCCTTTTATTCCCTAGACTCTGTTCCTCTGGGGCAAATAAAAATCTCCGTTGTGCTGAGAACTTGGTCTTGGGGGATCCTGAGCTGATACTTTTCCTTCCAAGGACTAGAATAGCCTTCAAATGAACACACAGTTCAATAGTTTTTTTCTGAAACATTTTATTTCTTCATACTATGTCAAATATATAAAGGCTGAACAGAAGACTAAACATTAACTTTCATAAATATTCCATCAGTATAGTATATTTTCCTTCCCATTGCTTGATGCCAAACAAATAGCTTCAAAGTAAAATGCTAATTAATTCAGAATCAGCATCAGACTGTCACTTTGGATATAGCTATGCAATATACCTTCTGAGACATTAAGTGCACAAACACATATTTAAAGTTATCTTGACTTAATTGATTAGGAGTTTAAACTCAAATACTAGCATTTCAATACTAAACTCCCACGGAATTTTATAATTCATGTCAAACTTATTTGTGTTGTTATATATTATGGTACAGACCAAATATACATTATACACTAACCTGTAAAGGACTCCTGTGGGCAGAAAGCTAATGTCCTGAATCTCATAGCAAGTCTACATCCCATTATTCACCGATTGCCATTTGTTTTATTTTAAAACAGATAAAAGTCATGGTAGTTAATTCATCTTTCTTTTGTCTCAGGTACCAGGTAATCATAATATTAACAATTTATATATTTTGGTACACCTTATTTAATTTACATGGGCAGTTAGACATATCAGCATGTTGGAAGGCCTTCTTTTCATAATTTTGTCTTTGGGAACACTGCTGCATAAATCGTCTGCACTAGAGGTAGCCATGGGTGAAATGGCCTTTCTTATTAAATGTCACAAGATTTAATGTCACAGTATAATTGGGATGGAAGGATAATTGCACCAGGCTCAACATGCCTTTTTCTGCTAACACATTATTAATCCACAGGAGTGTTAAAATATGTTCAATAAAGACACCATTCACATGGAAATTGTTGGCACTTGCTAAAAATTACACTATTTCATTGCTCAGCCATGAGAATTTCACAGCAAGTGTGATTTTGAAATGAAATTATACTAGAAGTCCATACTGAAAAAATTCCACATTTGTTCTCAAACTATGTTTTTAAAGGATTGAAAGTGTTCTTATGCCTGAGGCACTAATGCATTCTAGTATTGTACCAGTAATGTCACAGTTCATGAAAGTAATACCAATTCTGATTTTTGTCTCAGTTTTGCTATTATTTCTCCTCTACACACACTCATACACCCCCCCACACACACACAGAGAAACATATACACAGAGAGAGAGACAGAGGGAGAGACAGAGAGAGACAGAGAGAGAGAGAGAGAGAGAGAGAGAGAGAGAGAGAGAGAGAGAGAGAGAGAGACTTCCTGGACATGCATGCTGTATTTACTAGCAGTAGGGGAAACAAATAACAAAGCAATATGAAGGTAACCTTAGAACATTTTAGAGAGTCTGATTTAACAATACCATTATTTCAAACTCACCAATAATTAATTAGTTAATACCTAGTAAACTCCATTAATGTGCCCATTGCCAATCATCTAATAACTCATACCCATACACTTTATGAAATCACAAACTCCTGGACCTACTGTAGGGCTCCTTCTCCATGTATATGCCTTCATGTGTAATGTGCCACTCTACACACCTTAGAGTACATGAGAACGTTCACTTTACAGGAGGTAGTGGAACAAGATTCTACACCTTTAAGACTCAAATGCATAGTTTACAATATTTTTCTAGCAATATTTGCCTACAAGGAGTTCTACCAACTATGCAATTGCCATTTCCATGCTCCCAGTTTGTTCTCCTTACAATAGAATTCAGTTCTTCAAATACTTGAAGTTTCCCCCAATCCCTTTTTACAGGATAAACCAAATCACAGCAGTGTTTTTAATCTTTCTTAATGAGTGAATTAGAAAACTTCTAACAGTTCTGATTTTGTTATGTCTCTCCCAAGACATAGTGATATACTTGATCTATTTGGAAAAGTAAACTAAAGTAGAAGAGATATCCCTTCAACCATCTGTTTATTTAGAAAAAAACCCTTATGTTTAATAGGATGCTACTTTCTTAGACAGCTTTCATAGCTTTTTAAGAACAAAATTTGGAATGGAGTACTTGAGGAAATTATGATGAAGGATTTTATAGGAATAGTATGTTTCATGGGCATTAAGGTGTTAGATGTCTATGCAAATTTTATAGTATAATTTGTTTGAATTTAATTTACTTATAACAATTGTAATTTTCAATTCAGCTAGGCACCTTCTCTATAGATTTCTTTCAATTAAGAATATTTGATCAGTCCAGAAGTCGACATGATTGAAAAAATTACAGCAAATGATCTGCCCTAACCTGTAACTGTAACTTCAGGAATGACAACTCAACATACCCAACTGTGGAGAAACACTAAAAGAGACAAATCCACAGTGCCAAAAATTTGTGCCATCTAATTACCCAAACGTGCTAGAACTGGGGGAAAGTCCCCAGGGTAAATTTGGTGGTTGGGAGCCACCCAAATCCACAAAATTTACCTAATAAATATATATGTGTCTGCCATCTCATTGCTTTTCTCATGGCTTTTAGGCATACAGAGAGGATCACGGATGGATAATTTGGTTTTATCTCTAAAATATACATTTTTGAGTTTTAAGATGTAAATTATAAGAATTGAGGATATTATATCTAACTATGGGTTTGAGGTTTACATAAGGTACAATGTCTAGTGGATTGCAGTGGGCAGTTGCTGTGGGTCAAATAACATAGTTTTTCCTATTTCTCTCAGCAACAGTAGAGTCTACCTTGAGTCTTGGCATCCTCTAACACTTTCCTTAATTAAAGGAATATGGCAGAAATATCAGCATCATCCAATGTTACTGGACCTTAAGATATTTGTTACTGTTATGCTGGGAATGTTCTATTTTGATTTCAGTCATCACTTCATGAGGACACCACATTCAAAACATTCAGAAGGCTCTGGGGGCTGACAGCATTACCCTAGTGTCCAGGAAACAGCCAATACCACTCCAGTCATGTGAGGAAATGTATTGGATACAAATGGCCAGTCAAACCTCAAGAGAACTGAAGTCCTGAACAACACTACATGGAGAGGTAGAGCCATTTAGCAACACATACACAGCCAATTCATAGACATATAAGGCATATCAGTAGTTTCATTTTCTGAAGCTATTGAGTTTGGGGTATTCATTAAAAAGCAGTAGGTCACAAAAGCATGATGAATGAATAGAGCAATTGCTGTTTCCCTTAGCGATAGGGGGAAGGGAAGTACATTGTTGCTCCTTTTTCTCATTTTAAGCTTTAGCGTCCTTATGCCCTGTACCTTCACTAAGTGCCAAAGTATCAGGGAGAAAAGTAAGGAGGAAAGAAGATGAAGGCATGTAGAATGGCAAGTGCTATCTATCCTTTGCGATCTTCACTCTACTGAGCCATCAACCTCTTGTCATACTGGTGAGTCACTGCATAAACATACACATCATGATAGAGCATAGGTCCTCTCTCTAGATCTAAAATAATATAAAAGCTATGAGGATGATGTAGCTCTCAAATGCTTTCTCACTCTCCCTGTGGCTGAATTTGCCAGATTTCATTATTTCTTCCCTGCCACTTTTCTACCTATCATTATTGTCATCATATACCGTGCACCAAACATGATTATTTGCCACATCTTCCTAACCTTCATAGGTTTTCTGTATCTTTCAGGTGGTATGTATTTTAACCTTTTAAAAATGTTTTATTTAAATTAGAAACAAGACTGCTTTACATGTCAATCCCAGTTCCCTCTCCTTCCCCTCCTCCCCTGCCCCCCACTAACATCCTAACTATCCAATACAATTTCTGCTTCCCAGGGAGAGTGAGGCCTTCCATGGGTGTCTTCAGAGTGTGTCATATCCTTTGGGATAGGGCCTGGGCCCTCCCATGAGTGTCTAGGCTGAGGGAGTATCCCTTTGTGAAATGGGCTCCCAAAGTCCATTCCTATGCTAGGGACAAATACTACAAGAGGCTCCATAGATTTCCGAGTCCTCCTCACTGACACACACAATTCGTGGGATCTGGATGAGTTCCATGCTGGTTTCCCAGCTATCAGTCTGGGGGCCAAAGGTTCCCACTTGTTCAGGTCATCTGTTTCTGTGGGTTTCACCAACCTGGTGTTGTTCACTTTGCTCATCACTCCTCCTTCTCTACAACTGGATTCCAGTTCAGTTCAGTGTTTAGCTGTGGGAATCTGCTTCTACTTCCTGGATGAAGGCTCTAGGATGCTATATAGGTTAGTTGTCAATCTCGTTATCAGGGGAGGGCATTTAAGGTAGCCTCTCAACTGTTGCTTAGATGGTTAGTTGGTATCATCCTTGTAGATCTCTGGACATTTCCCTAGTGCTTGACTTCACATTAAACTTATACTGGCTCCCTCTTTGATGGTATCTCTTATCTTGCTCTCCTCTATTCTTGCCCCTACACAACCTTCCTGCTCCCTTATGTCCACCTCATTCCTCTTATTCTACCCTTCTCATTCTCCAAGCTCCCTCTCCCCTCTCCTCATGCTCCCAAATTGCTCAGGAGATCTTGTCCATTTCCCCTTTATTGGATTAAGGTCTCTTTATTTCCAAGCACAACCGGGTGAAACACAGGCTAGAGCTAGGTTAAGAACCCAGCCAGCGCGGCCAGAACAAAGACAGCCCGGTCCCCACGTGCAGTCCTTTAAGAAGCCCCCTTTACGTCATGCCGGCTTTCCTTCACCCCGCCCTTATGGGCGAGTCCCCAGGTCCACCTGGTACCTGCCCCAGGACTATTGGGCGGGGCTAGGGTTACTCCCTACACCCCTTCTCTGGGGGAACATGTATATCTCTTTTAGAATCCTACTTTTTGCATAGCTTCTCTGGTGGTGTGGATTATAGGATGGTAATCCTTTGCTCTATGTGTAAAATCCATATATGAGTGAGTTCATACCATGTTTCTCTTTTTGTGACTGGGTTACCTAGCTCAGAATGGTTTCTTCTAGTTCCATCCATTTGCCTGTGAATTTCAAGATTCCATTGATTTTTCTCACCGAGTAGTACTCCATTGTGTAAATGTGCCACATTTTCTGTATCCATTGGTTGCTTCCATGTTCTGGTTATTACAAATAATGCTGCTATGAACATAGTTGAACCGATGTCCTTGTTGTATGAATGTGCTTCTTTTGGGTATATGCCTAAGAGTGGAATTGCTGGATCTTGTGGTAGGGTGATTCCCATTTTCCTGAGGAATCGACATACTGATTTCCAAAGTGGCTATACAAGTTTGCACTCCCACCATCAGTGGAGGAGTGTTCCCCTTTCTTCAAATCCTCTCCATCATAAGTTATCATTGGTGTTTTTGACTTTAGCCATTCTGACAGGAGTAAGATGATATCTCAGAGTTGTTCTGATTTGCATTTCCCTGATGGCTAAGGATTTTGAGCACTTTCTTATGTGTCTTTCAGCCATTTTAGATTCCTCTGTTGAGAATTCTTTATTTAATTCTATACCTAAATTTTTAATTGGATTATTATGTGTTTTGGCAACTAGCTTCTTGAGTTCTTTGTAAATTTTGGAGATCAACCTTCTGTCAGATATGGGGTTGGTGAATAGCCTTTCCCAATCTGTGGGCTGTCATTTTGTCTTGGTGACTGTGTCCTTTGACTTACAGAAGCTTCTCAGTTTCAGGAGGTCCCATTTATTAATTGTTGATCTCAGTGTCTGTGCGACAGGTGTAATGTTCAGGAAACTGTCTCTTGTACCAATTCATTCAAGGGTACTTCCCACTTTCTCTTCTAAGAGATTCAGTGTGGCTGGATTTATGTTGAGGTCTTTGATCCATTTAGACTTAATTTTTTTTTTTGCATGGTGATAGACATGGATGTATTTGCAGTCTTCTACATGCCAGCATCCAGCTATGCGAGCACCATTTGTTGAAGATGCATTCTTTATTCCATTGTATATCTTTAGCTTCTTTGTCAAAAATCAGGTGTTCGTAGGTATGTGAGTTAGTATCAGGCTTTTCAATTCCATTCCATTGGTCTACCTGTCCATTTTGTTCCAGTACCAAGCTGTTTTCAGGACTATAGCTCTATAATAGAGCTTGATGTCAGGGATGGTGATGCCTCCAGAAGTTCCTTTATTGTACAGGGTTGTTTTGGCTATCCTGGGTCTTTTGTTTCTCCATATAAAGTTGAGTATTGTTCTTTCAAGGTCAGTGAATAATTGTGTTGTGATTTTGATGGGGATTGCATTGAATCTGTAGATTGCTTTTGGCACAATTGCTATTTTTACTATGTTGATCCTACTTATCCAAGAGGGTGGAAGATCTTTCCATTTTCTGCTATCTTCTTTAATTTCTTTCTTTAAAGACTCAAAGTTCTTGCTATCCAGGACCTTCACTTGTCTGGTTAGTGTTACCCTAAGATATTTTATGTTGTTTGTGGCTATTGTAAATGGTGATGTTTCTCTGATTACTTTCTCAGCCTTCTTATCGTCTGTATATAGTAGGGCTACTGATTCTTTTGAGGTAATCTTGTATCCTACCACTTTGCTGAATGTGTTTGCCAGTAGTAGGAGTTCCCTCATAGAGTTTTTTTGGGTCACTTATGTAAACTATCTGCAAACAGTGAAAGTTTGACTTCTTCCAATTTGTATCTCCTTTTGTTGTCTTATTGCTCTAGCAAGCACTTCAAGTATGATATTGATGAGATATGGAAAGAGTGGACAGCCTTGTCTTGTTCCTGATTTTAGAGGAATTGCCTTGAGTGTCTCTCCATTAAGTTTGATGTTGGCTATTGGCTTGCTGTATATTGCTTTTATTATGTTGAGGTATGTTCCTGTTATCCCTGATTTCTCCAAGACCTTTATCATGAAGGGGTGTTGGATTTTGTCAAAGGGTTTTTCGGCACCTAGTGAGATGATCAAGTGGTTTTTCCTTTTCAGTTTGTTTATGTGGTGGATTTCATTGATGGGTTTTCATATGTTGCACCAACCCTGTTTCCCGGGGATGAAGTCTACTTGATCATGGTAGATGATTTTTCTGATATGTTCTTGGATTCAGTTTGCCACTATTTTATTGAGTATTTTTACATCAATGTTCATGAGTGATATTGGTCTGTAGTTCTCTTTGTTAGTTGTGTCTTTGTGTGGTTTGTGTATCAAGGTAATTGTAGACTCATAAAAAGAATTTGGCAATGAACCTTCTGCTTTTATTGTGTGGAACAATATGAGGAGTATTGGTATTAACTCTTCATTGAATGTCTGGTAGAACTCAGCACTGAAGCCATCTGGCCCTGGGCATTTTTTTGGTTGGGAGACTTTTGGTGACTGCTTCTATTTCCTTAGGGGATATAGGCCTGTTTAATTTCTTATCTGTTCTTGATTCAATTTTGGTAAGTGATATCTGTTCAGAAAATTGTCCATTTCCTTTAAATTTTCCAATTTTGTGGAGTATAGGTTTTCAAAGTACGCCCTGAAGATTCTCTGGATTTCATCACTGTCCATTGTTATGTCCCCCTTTTCAATTCTGATTTGTTAATTTACATGTACTTTCTCTGCCTTTTGGTTAGTTTGGATAAAGGTTTGTTTATCTTGTTGATTTTCTTGAAGAACCAACTCTTTGTTACATTGATTCTTTGAGTTGTTTTCTTTGTTTCAACTTTATTGATTTCAGCCCTCAGTTTGATTATTTCATGGTATCTACTCCTAAGGGATGAATTTGCTTCCATTTGTTCTGGAGCTTTCAGCTGTGATGTCAACGCTCTGGTGTGACTAATCTCTAGTTTCTTCAAGTGAGCACTTAGAGCTATGAACTTTCCTCTTAGTACAGCTTCAAAGTGTCCCATAAGTTTGAGTATGTTGTGTCTTCATTTTCATTGAATTCTAGGAAGTCTTTAATTTCTTTCTTTATTTCTTCATTGACCCAGGAGTCCTGCAATTGCTCGTTGTTCTGTTTCCATGAGTTGATAGGTTTTCTGCATTTTGTGTTGTTCTTGAAATCTAACTTTAAAGCATGGTGGTATGATAAGATACCGGCGATTATTCTAATTTTTTTTTTGCACCTGTTGAAGTTTGCTATGTTGCCAACTATGTGGCTGAGTTTAGAGAAGGTTCCATGTGGTGCTGAAAAGAAGGTATATTCTTTTGTGTTTGGATGCAATGTTCTATAGATGTCTGTTAATCCAAATTGGGTCATAACTTCTGTCAGTTCCTTTGTCTCTTTGTTAAGATTCTGTCTGGCAGTCCTGTCCAGTAGTGAGAGTGGGATGTTGAGCTCTCCCACTATAACTGTGTGAGATCTTATTTGTCATTTGAGATTTAATACTGTTTCTTTTACAAACGTTGGTGCCTTTGTATTTGGGCCATAGATGTTTTGAATTGAGACTTCTTTCTGATGGATTTTTCGTGTGATGAATATGAAATGAAAGTTCTTCATCTCTTTTGATTGATTTTAGTTTGAAGTATAATTTTGGATACAAGTATAGCTACCCCAGTTTGTTTCTTGTGTTCATTTGATTGGAATATCTTATCCCAACCCTTTACTCTGAGATAATGTTTGTCTTTGAAGTTGAGGTGTCTTTCTTGTATGCAGCAGAAGGATGGATTCTGTCTTCGTATCCATTCTGTTAGCCTGTGACTTTTTATAGGAGAGTTAAGACCATTAATAGTGAGGAAAATAAAGGACCATTGAGTGCCTATTCTTGTTTGTTTTTTATTTGGAGCCTCTCTGTCTCTAATCTGAATCGTTGTTGCTATGTGAGAGTGGCACTAGAAGCAGTATTATTTTGATTTTGAGTAGACAAGAACATATAACTTTTCCACAGGGAAAACAAATGAAGATTACAGTAATCTACAAAACAAAATGGTTAGGTGATTCTATGAAAATTTTCTCACTGAGATGATAGTAGCAAAATATAAAATTGCACATTCAATAACTAATCATTCCCTTTGCTCGTGATATTTAGTTAAGCTTTGGATACTGTGAAATTTCCTGCTTCTAGTGGGGGGCAAATCCTTGTCATGTTCAGTGTGTACAATAGATCATTTTGACAAAGGAGGAACCAAGAAATTATCATAGCATACTTGGCACAACCACTATAAAGTTTCTCTGCCTCCTTTTCTCTAATGAAATTACAATCAATTTAGGGATATAGTACTAACTATGCATTGTCAACATGGAGAAAATGATTATCATGACTTAAAATAATTTAATACATAGCATGAAGACATTTGCTTCAGGAATTTTTCTCATACACATAGTAATTATTTCTTTTTGGAGAGGTTTTCCTTAGAAAATTTTCTGATTTTGTAGATTGATTGGGATAATTTAATTAAAAATAGAAAATTTAAGTCGGTCAACACTGTAGTAGCTTTGATTTGTGTGAATTTGAATTTTTGGAGGGCAGGGTCTTATACTGTAGCCTAGGTTGGTCTGGGAATTTTTAGGAAGACAAGACAGGGTTTGAGCTTGAGACAGCCTTCCTGCTTCAGCCACCATGCTTGGCTGAATTGTATTCTGTTGACATCCCTATTGCTTAGTTATAGGTGTATTGGTTACACAAGCCTACATGACAGTAATCAATTTTAATTTTAACTACAGCATAATCTCCCAGTGAATACTCTGTAAATTTCATGGGAAAGGAGACATGGTTCTGAGAGTCAGAACACCAAACATATATAAGGAAATGGCTTTACTGAGTAAACTTGAATAAGAATCCATGCCCACAGTTCTAATTGCTTGTCATTATCTTGGTATTGACATTTAGATGAACAGATTGCAAAGATTGCAAGTATAAAAGAAAGAGCTGCTGAAAAAGGATCCCCTCATTTTTACATTACTGCAGTAATGTTAAATTTACAAGGATCATCTGTGTTCTTTATTTTATATAGCTCTCTTCATATCTCCTTCATGGAGTCCAGGATTGTAAGGTTTTCCCTTCTTACTGCTGAGGAATGGAGACTCAATAACTTCTATGGCTTTCCAAATACTACTCCTTTCACTAGAAGATAATCTAAGGCATGGTTAATAGGAAAAAGCTAGCATTTTGTATCTTCTTCCAGCTATGTTTCTGACCTTTTTGGTGGTTGGGGGGGGGTTGTATCATCCTTAAGGTGTATCTAAATTGAAAACACATAAAGGATAAGTAGATGAGCAGAAGTGAGGAAAGACCACCCCCCAAAGGAAGACCAGGAAGTGAACATCTTCTCAATGCCAGCCAACAAATAACTGGAATTGGTTATCCTAATAGGAGGTATGCTTCATTAAACATTTCTTCACTAAAATCTGGATGCCATATTACTGAAAACTACATTTGTGTGTAACTCCTGTTTCTGGTCATGAGGTCTAAGGAAGGTCTCTAAATAAAATATGTAAAATAATGTTAGTTTATTTATTATGCCAGTCAGTGAGTAATGCTTTGGACCCACTCATAAATATAGTGCACCACAAATAGAATAAAGGAATATTTAAGGGGAGCTGTCTATCTTATTGGTAATGCTTTATAGATGCTGTTTTTTTAAACAACAGAATCATTAGGAGAGCCTTCCCTAGTAACAGTAATAGTTTGTTTTGATATAATCTCAAGATGTGTCAAGGTGGTCTATAATTCATGATTCTCCTGCTTCAGTCTCCTGAATGGTAGGGTATAGGTCTATATCAACATACTGTGATATTTTTCCAGCTCAGAATTTTTGTAAAGGTAATTGAAAGATTATGATGAATAAACAATTGTTAATAAGCATCTCTAAATATGTCTGGTTGATAGACATGTTTTCTTCCTGAAACTAGTATGAATATCATAATTCATAATTATGATAAGTGAATTCCTTCTTATTCACTGACCTACTTTTCCTCACTGTGGCCTTATAATAAGACTATTTTCTTTGCTGAAAGCTTTTAAAATATACTTGTGTTTTATTTCCAAGTCTGCAGTTGATTAAAAATAGAACTGTAGGCCTATGTATACACCAGCCTTATTTCCTCCATACATTGCCCACCATCAGTTGAATCTTCTGGAACTCTCCATCTGTTGACACTGTAGCTTTCTTTCTCTCAACATACTCTCTTTACTGGGAGTTCATTTAGTTCTAGAAAGTGTAGCTAAAGCTCTCAGTACACTGCTGTTGCTCCAATCTGCCTCCCATCTTTTACTTAGCTCCTTCGCACTCTCCTGGAAATGGGAATGGTTTTCACAGTCCCTGGCTGTTTTCATAAAAAGTAACTTTCAGATCAGTAGGAAATGAACTATAAAGAGAACTAACAGTCTGTATTGATGGCAGACGCTCTTCACCAATGTTTTTAGATGGTGGTTCAAGAATGTGGTTCCTGAATGTGCACAGAAGTTTTAGTCATGATTGAAACTTGTAATTGCTGTTTTGGATTTATGATATAAAAGACATTTCTCCTTTTGATTTGTGATAAAATAATTTGAAAGTTACCATTTTAATATACAATGCTTAGGGGTTTTCTGAAGAGTGCTACAGGGTTAACTTTTAATATTTTCAAGCTCACTCTCATCTAAGTCTGTGTTGGAATTAAGAGCTGAGCAAACATAAAGGGTTTAGAGGAGAATATGCATGTGTTATTAACATACTTATTTTGAGCAATAACTTGGCACAGGAGCCAAACTTACTCTTTTGATACATATATATCCTATTATGAAATAGAGACCAAACACAATATCTAGTAGTATAAAGCAAATTATGTAGCTTTATGTCCAGCATGTGGGACTCACTCATTATCTTTTACCCATTCCAAAAGGCTTGGGCAACTCTATTTCTCCAGCTCTATGAGCCACAGTATATAAGCTTATCTTATAGGCTCAGGTCACTACATACCTGACACTGTCCTTAAAGTCATCCTATGGCCCTGGCATTTCTAATTGTTCTGGGGTCTCCACTCCAACTGGCGCTTTACTTTCACCAATGGTCTTTCCCAGCCTAGTCATGAACTTCAACCCTATTGATTGATTCCCATATGCCAATTTGAAGAGGGCAGCTCTTCCAATCTATGCTCCCTCTTCCTTGATATGCCAAGTTGAAAACAAGATTAGCTTTTACAAGCCCCCCCTTGTCAACTTGATGCACAACATAAAACCTAAACCACAACCTTTCTTAGTCCCCAAGATCTCTTTTGAGCATCACATAATTTAAAGGTGAATAATCAGGGAACAACATCCAGAAACAGAACCTGGTGGAAGAAACTTACACATAACCAAGTTTGGTTGCCAACTTGAGATTCAGCCTTGGCCCCTCTGGACCACAGCATTTGTATGTAATTGATTTTAAAAATTTGAAAGATGTAATGTCCTTTAAATCCAATTATACAGTTGTATAATTATGCAATTATACTCCAGTGACATCTAAGTTGCTATTGAACCAGTGATCATATCTTGCAGACAGGTGGCTATTGCGGCTTAGGGGACATTGATGATAACTTGTCTATTCGTTTTTTTTTTCCCATAAACCAGATTCCATTTTTGGGTGACTTTTTGTTTCGTTTTGACTTTTTTTTTAAGAGAGAGAAAGAATATGAAGTTGAGTAGGTAGAAATATAAGGGAGTATCTGGGAGTTTTGGGGAAGGGAAAAATATGATAAAATATATGAAAATCTCAAAAATAAATAAAATATTTTTAAAAGCATGAGATATTTAGGGAATTGGAAATACATAGTGTGGAACTGAAGCAAGGAGATATTGTGATGTCCTCTATGACTTAAAAAGCAGCCATGAAGGAAGATGTAATTGACCTCTGCAGAGGTCAAATAACAAAATCCAACAACAAGGGAAATAAGCTAGGTATAAAGTGAATTTTATTTTTAGTTATTTGATGAACTTTGTAAATATTATACCAGGTTAAAGATCCATCATGAGAAAGCACACATATTCTCTGGCTCGGTTTTATGAAATGACCAGCATGTGTGTGTCTATAGATTAGCATTTGCTTAGAAAAGATGGGACAATATTGATGAAAGACAACAAAATGGAACAGGGATCTTTTGTGAGATGGTAAAAGTTGTCTAAAATTGATTGTGATGGTAGTGTACAACCCTCTGAGTAGAATATAAGCCATTGGGTTGTGCTTTGAAATAGTTAATCCTATAGCATATGAATTTACCTTCATACAATTAAAAGTAATAGAAATTCAATATAGGAAAAGGGTACAAAAGCCTTGGAACATTAACATTTTCCTAGGTTGTTCATCTCTCTGCAGAGTACAGTGGCCTTGATAATAGAGGGTGAAGGCTGATGCTGGGCAGATGACACCATAGTTATTTCTTTATTTTCTGCTGAACATTTCCCCTATTATTTCTCCCTTAATTGTATTTGAGGACTATTTCCCTTTTTAGGAATTTTTAATATCTTTAATTGGCTTTGTCTATGACAGAAATAAATAGATTTATCAAGTAATGCAAAAACAGTTCGGTAATGTGTAATATCAAATGCTTACTTACAAAGATATGCTGTGCATGAAAGATACATTTGTACCTCAGAACAAAAAAATGAAGATAAATGTCTCATTTTTGCTTCTAATTTTCCACATCTCTATAATGAATGATTAATAGTGAAATACTTAATATCCAGGAGATAGCTAACTTTCCTACAAAAATAACCACTTAGAAATGGGAAAAGGACAAACAGGCACAGTTGGTAGTGTATCCAAATTATTCAATGTTTTAACAAAAACAATTTTGGCAGTAAGGAGGATATACTGTGAAAGAAATCTGAGTTTAATTTATGTTTATTTAATGTTGATTATGTATAAGATACAAAATGAAATGTTTTACCACAAGCTGACACAGAGTTTGGTGACATACAATACAAATATTTCAGTTGGAGATATTTTTATGACATGTGGGTAGAACAGACCACAAAATCACTGCTTTCTGCAATGTATGAATAATGAAAACTTGCCTCTCTTTGACACCTATGCCATGTGGAGTCTAATCTGTAAGGAAGCTGATAATAGAAACCAAAACAAGAAAGAGGATGTATCTGGTTTGGGATTTGTTATCTTCATAAAGAGGAATGTCATTATGTGTCACTTCCTAGGTTGTTTTATCTTCAATTACAATGAATTATGCTCCACATCCTAAAAGTCAGGCAAACCACAAGGAAAATAAATGAAATAGTGTACCTTCATAAAATATTAGTTATGGTAATTTCTGAATCACAGAGAACTGCTTATTCTCTAGCTAACAAGCACTAAAGTAAGAGCAGACAGACGCAGTGCAGTCTGAATGGAGAGACCTGAATACGTTATTATTTAAGGTAAGCAAGCCACTACCCAAGAAGTTTCATGAACATTTGGGAGTTTCTCTTGCTGTAACAATTCTTTGATATCTAGAAGTCTATAATTCTGTGATACCGCACTGGGTTGTTTGATAACTCATGAAAACAAGAAAGTTCACATCCCTTTATCATATGTTAATAAGCCCCTTTTATAATTAAGCTTATCTACTAAGAGTGTTAAATATGATGTTGTTAAGCCTATAAAATAGAATAATTGAAGTCATTTCAGGTATCATTGCAAAGATACCTGCTGTATATGTAATACGCATCTGTATCTAATAAAGATAAACCTTATACCAAAGACATTAGTACTGACACATCACCTGTGAATGTGCTAGAGAAAACTAGTTTACTCTTGTGTTTCAACCATATATTCAAGTCTGTGATATGAACATTTTCCAAATATCTCTTTCAGTATTAGGGAAGAATGTTTTCCTCATTTTCATTTTATGAGTACTCATCTGTAGAGACAAAAATTAACAGTAACACATGATATGTGAGCAGACTCACACTCTGTGTTTGTGCTGCTCATGTTGCAGTTCCTTGATTTTTATGAGCTTAGAGATTTAAAAAATTTCTCAAGACATTCAAGCATACATTCCATATAGAATGTGATATATATCACATAGAAAATCAGATTCAAAAGTCTAAACATATCAGCTTGTCTAATTGACTAGTCAGGTTATGGATTGTAGTTTTGCTTTAATAATGGAATACACTTAGTTTAATCTGTGAGTTTAAATCTAAAGAGTTCAACAAATACATGGGAATACTATACTCTGAACTAGGCTCTAGACATATGTAGACTAATTAAATACTGAGGCCTGAGCCCTCCTTTGACTGGGTATTAAATACAGCAATGAATTTCCACTCTTTTAATTTTACAATCACTCTCAGTAGGCCATCCTATGACTTTTATCTCTCAGTACTATTTACTTTTTATATACCAAGATATCTAATGATATTTCAGTTTCTTCTAACAGCTTTGGAATGTCTTGCTCTTGGGGGAGAGGCCAAGTTATTTATTGTACTTAGAGATGTCATCACAGAGATTTCATCTTATATGTTTGACCCAGGAGCTGAAAACATGATTTTAAACAGATACCTACGAAACTGCTACCTAGATTTGAATTACATTTTTTTCTTAATGGAAACATATAAACTCTTGTTTCTATTTTCCTGATTCCATATTTCTCTAAGCCAGAACCAGACCCTCTGCCCGATAGCCACATCACTTTGTCCTGATTTTACCCATGGTGCCCTGAAAGACAACTATGACAATTGTGTATTAGAGCACTAGCATGTTATGAAATGACCTATTAACATGCAACGATTAGTATATGGGCAGTCATGGTGGATGCCAGTTCAGAACACTGGTACTTAAATCTGGGGGTTTACTCAGCTGCTCACTAAGCGTGGCCAGACTATGTCATGATTCCTCAGTTACTTTTCTCATCTTTAACAGAAAGAATTGTGTGAACTTGAAACTGTGTTCCAAGGTCAATTTTATATTTGCAAAATTTTTATAGCTTGAAAGATTGTTAATCATTCTATTAGTTCACACAATTTTGCAACTTACACACTTCTTATTTTATAAATAATTACACAAAGCCTTCCCTATGACAACCATGTAAAAAACATGTGGTTTAGGTTCTTTACCAATTATTCAACTGCTTATGGGCTCTTCTGTGGCCATACTAACATTAATTTTAGTATTTAAGTGAATTAAATTATAACAAAATTTTCTTTATTTTATATCTAAAGGCAGATAAACTATGTGAATCTCAATAAAAATATATATGATTTAATATTTACTAGGGCACATACCATTTTAAGCATAGCATACTCTAATTCAAACATCGTTTAGTTGGTACTAATGACAACTTTAATGTTAATGTGAGAAACAAGAATATTTTTAAATACTGCATGATTGGTACATTGCAGAATCATGTTTAGAACTTAGAAATTACTCCAAAACTAATATTCTCTAAAGTATAATTCACTGTTATTTCTTTTAATCAAATAGACAAGTGTGTGAAAAGGCTTATGCATCTCAATTCAGTGGTGGGATCAGCAGGTATGTTCAATATGACACCTGACAACTAAGGTAGTTCCTCTTATAATTGGCAGGCACAAAAAAATGCCATATCTGTCTCTGAGCTTAAGTTGTTCTCCTAGCATCCCCTCAGCTGATGCTCAAGGCACTGCCCTGCAGTCTAAGTAAAATAAAAACATTAGAAATATATCCATGTTCTTCTAGGCTAAAAGGAAGACATTTAATTTATCTCCTCAGGAGACCAAACTGCAAGTGCACAATCTAATTAACCATTAGCATCTGAAGGAGGAGACGAGGGAATCGTGCACAATTATATCTTCCAAGAAGGCTCACAGGATTGCTTCCTTCCTCTTACACAACAGCAGTATTAAAGGTAAGAAGAAAGCCCGAATCTTGCTGGAGTGAATAAGAATAATCATTATATGTATATACTGACACAAAAGGAGACAAAACAATCATTTAAATCTCTCTCTCTCTCTCTCTCTCTCTCTCTCTCTCACTCTCTCTCACTCTCTTTCTCTCTCTCGGCTTTGAAATATAAACAGAAAACAACTTTAATTTGTATTGTATCAGAATATAAAACTTATATTTTAAATCACACAAGTATTCAATTGTGTGCTAGTCACATTTTGGAGGGGTTGATGTTGAAAATTATTTTTCTAATCTGAATAATTTAAGCTTACCACTTGCCCCTGCCATAGAGTCCTCAGTGAAGATGATGGCATTGCTAGGATTTCCATGCTTGCACATACCAAATGAAAATTGTGTACATTGAATCAGCTCCTTTCCTTTCTGTATATATGTGCTATTTATGTTTGCTCTTTTTTCTACTACACTAACACCAATACCCTTGTGTAAATATTCTGTGCTTAGTATTTTGTTATCTAAGACTTAACTATGGGTTGGATGTTATGGTTAGTTTCAGTTTCCACTTTGCTTATACAAAACTTATGCTAATAATCTATCATCTACATTTTTGAGCATTTTCACATGACTTCATATATTCCCTCAATGTCTTTGTCCATCACTCCCTATTCCTATCCCTACTGACACATTTGTCAGTGTGATTGGTGAATTGTATGCCATTATGATTACTTTCATTTTGCTTACTAGGTTTAGCATTGGCCATCTTCATCTATTTCTGTTGTTTTGATATCTCCTATTTTGCCATATCTGTTATATTATTTAAGGAAATTATCTCTTTTCTTGCACTATGTGCTGCAAATGCCTTCTGTGGTGATATATTGTTTATGATCTAATAAACCTTGCCTGAAGATCAGAATGCAAAGCTGTCCATAGAGGACAGGCAGTGGTGGACCACACCTTTAATCCCAGAAACCACACTAGTTAGTCGTAGAGCTGGGTGGTGGAGACACATGCCTTTAATCCCAGAACTAGAGAGATATAGAAGATAGGAGCAAGATCTCAAAGTGGGCAATTAGTCTCCAACCACATTTGAGGACAGGCTTGCCCCAACCTTGGTGGAGGTAAGCACTCTCTGGTAGCTTGGTTGCTTTGCTTTTCTGATCTTCAGCTTGAACCCCAATATCTGTCTCTGGGTTCCTACTTGTCATGCTACAGCCTTTTCTAGTTGGAGACTAGCTAAACCTCTCCACTCAAGGTCAGTGCTGTAGCTATAACCTACATGGAGTTAGAAATCTGGGTAGAAGTGAAGGCCAAGATGGAGAAGATTAAGGAGAGGGCTAGAGGACTTGGTACAAAGAGCCTTTCTGTTTGAGGCAGAAATTCATAGAATGGATTCTACACTTCCAAGATAGCACTGTGCAATGTCTCTGGCTTTGATAACCAGCCCATAGAACTCACTGAATGGAAAGAGATTGAAAGATTAAGCAATTGAGAGCTGTGATTGCAGAAAATCACCAGGTCTGTTAAACTCCTTGGGTCTTCCATTACATACTTAGTGGCGTTTTCTCACCCCCAAAGTACAATAGAAAGGAGGCAGACAGGTATATGTGGCCTTTCTCTGCTATATCCAGGAGCATCTTCTGGAATGCTTGTCAGATGAAAGACAATGGATAAGGAAGTTTCTCTTACATCAGGGGCCATGCGCTTGAATGAATTTGGAACTCACTAACTGCAAGGGCAGGGAGTCAGTAATGGCATTAACCTCATGGATTTAACTGGTCCAAGGATACAGAAAGACTCTGAATTGGTGTCTTCATCTCAGACTGAATACTAATCAGACATACTCAACTGCATTGTCATCTGTACTTGGTGTTAATGTTCCTTCCCCTTCCAACCTGTACCTCCCTTAGAATTCCCATGTCAGGACATTTCTAGCTCAGGCCAGAATCTTGTCACTAATTTTTCTATTAGTAGTTCATCTCATTTGCTGAAAGACTATAGCTTACCCATTGTTAGACCTATCTGCAACAAATTTTAGAATCTGGTCAGCTCTTGCTATGACCTTTACTATCACTCCAGTAGGAATACTTTTTTCTCTCCTTTGGCTCACCGAAGCAGGCTCCATTCTGGCTGCTGCACCCTTGTCTTCTCTCCCTACTCCCAATGCAGCATCTACAATGAGCCAGAAAGAACAAGGGCTAGATAAAGGTAGCCCTCTCCCTATGTATCTTGCAAAGGTTCTGTAAGATAGAAAAGGTGTACAAGGATCCATAAGATTCCCTCACTGCCTGTCCAACTAAACTGCCCACCTATTCTCTCCTTACATCACTTATTTTCAGCTATACTACCTCCTTGGTGGAAGCAAGACTTTATTGCTTACTATGGTCACAATGAAACATCCGGCCAACCCATCTCAAATATCCACCTTCTTACATATGGACCTCATCAACATTCCTATTCCCCACTATGCTTTGTAACGTTTAACTTGCCCCATTTTAAGCTTTTTAATTGTTTTATTTCCTTCTGTAAGATTGTAGCCTCTAAGGGGAAATTATTTTTGTTTGTTTTTCTCACTGACACATCTAGGGCTATTCATACTGTCTGATAATTAGGAAGTTGAATAATGTTTATGAAAATCATGAAGGAATGGATGGGTGAATTAATGAATGAATTTTTGTCAGTCCCATTATGATATGAGATATGAGCCAGACGTCATCTGTTATTTTATATTTTAATTATTTTGAAAAGGAACTTTTTAAAAAGAATTTTTCTTTTCATTTTCCCCATTTATTGAAAATCGATTCTTTTCTCATACAATATACCCTTATTAGAATTTCTTCTCCCTCTACTCCCCCCCGTGCCACCCCACATCCTTTTCTCTCCAGATCCCCTCCCTCCTTTTCTGTCTCACCATTTTACTGTAGTTATAATAAAATTATAAAGCCAGTTACAGTAACTTTTTAAAGTTCTTTTTTAAATGTATGTATGTGTATTTTGTTTGCATGTCTGTCTGTGTACAATGTGCATGCTCCAGACTCTGGGACAGGAGTTACAGACAGTTGTGAGCCACCATAAGGATGCTGGGAATTGAACCCAGGTTCTCTGGGATAGCAGTTATTCTTCTTAAGAGATAACTTCTGAGTTATCTCTTCAGCCCATCAAATGGAGTTTCTTATTACTAATATTCAGAAAATAGGGAATATTGTATAGACATTGTGGTTAGGTATTTATTTTGGCACCAAATTTATAGCCATTAACATTTATTTTTGAGTAAATTTTCTTCAAGAATATCAAAGCCATCAGAAATGTGGGGTTTGTAAGAAGATTTGTGTCAGGAAATTTGTAAAATTGTATTTATTTTTGGCCATGAATGAAATAATTTAAGTTGTCTAGAACTGTGGCTCCTTGGACACATGGGGCGGGGCTTAGACCCTGCCCAGGATGATGAGTCAGACTTTTGGGATCCCACATGGAGGACCTCACCATCCCTGGGGAGCTGAGAAGAAATGGGGTGGGGGTTTGGAGGGGGTAAGGGACGTGGGGGAGGGAGAGGGAGCTGGGATTGACACGTGAAGCAGGCTTGTTTCTACTATAAATAAAAATAAATTATATATTTAAAGAACTGTGGCTCTTAATCTTTATGGTCATGAATCCATTGACAATCTGTTGAAAGCTTTTATATATACTTTCATGTCACTTCAGAACAGGATGGAAAGTCTCTTGTTGATGCAAATATAGTACAAAAAAGTTTTTAAGTACACAAATTAGCAAGCAGAGCCTGAGAAAAGACAGAGGAAAGTGATGCAGTAAATGATAGGGTTAATATAAAAAATGTGAACCTGAAAGCACTGTAGAATCATTTGGAATAGACCCAAGTTCAATTGGAAAGCTTCTGATTATCCAGGGTATTATAGCATTCAATATTAATGAGATTAGAATGATTAAAATTCTTTGTGTTTTTGTAAAAATCCTGCTGCCATTTTATTGTAGTTATAATAAAATTATTAAGCATGATACAGAAATATTTTTAAGAAACTAAAATGTAATTTCATTTCAGCCTAACAAAAATACAAAGTATTACTATTGATAGTATAGGAAGGCAGTTTGATATAAAAAATTTCAAAAAGAGACCTGGTTGTATTAAAAAGATGATAATTTAGGATATCAACTTTATCTGGGGAAAGTGCAGTTAAATTGACAAATATTACTAGAACAAATGGAAAATTTTGACCAAACTTAATGTTTTTGTTTCCTATCTTACAACTACTAACAAAATTAAATTTCACAAAGTTAAATTTTGAAAGTAAAAGCAAAATCATAAAATAGAAGTAGTATGCATATTTATTAAAACTTGTGACATGGAGAACTCTCCTGGCATAACACTGAAGACCAAGACTATTCAAGGAAATACAAACAGCATTGATTCCTCAATTACTCGGGTCTATATGTAAAAAACACAAAAGACAAGATAGCAAATAAAAAAAGATATAAATCATCTACTGAATGGTTATATACATATATAAAGAGAAAGAATATTATGTTTCTAAAGAAACATTACAAATCAATGAATATATGAATGGCATGAAAATGCTATAGAAAGAAACTCAAATGTTGACAAGAATGGAAAGTTCTGCTATCTCACTATTAAATAAAATCAGAATTAAATATTGAGATGCATTTAAAGTAGAAAATAATAGTTACTTTGCTATGAAAGTGAGAAATTATTGTCATATGCTGTTATGGTATTAATTATTAATTCAAAATTTCCAGAAATTTGGAATTTTGTACAAAAGGTCTGAAAAAGTGCATTAATTTGAGCAAGTTTTTATTTTATAGATACAATTTATCTATTATGTAAACACAGGTATAGTCAATGACATCCATTTTTCTCCTTTAACTAATATAATATATAATTTGTTTAAAAAATAGGCACAAAGACAAAATGATTGTCATCAGTAATTATGGGTGCCTGAGATCACAAGTGATTTAAATAAAATGTATTGGTGTGTTTATGTTTTGATCAAAAGCTGTGGTTGGACATTGCACTTTTATGGCTATTTTTGAATCACAATGTGCTTCATGAATGCATTAAAATATGGAAACTAAGAAGAACATAGCAAATTTTGGTAAGTACAATGACTTCAGCAAGATAAGTGAATAAATTCTGATCCCTTCCTATCAATGATGGCTGAGTAATAGTTCACAGTGCCCCTAACTTTAGTCTAAAGAACCTCTGTGGTCTAGGCAATAGTGGAGAGGCTATCTTAAATGACCTTCCCTGATAATGAGATTGATGACTACCATATAAGCCATCCTAGAGCCTTCATCCAGTAGCTGATAGAAGCAGAAGCAGACACCCACAGCTAAACACTGAGCTAAACGCCTGGAATCCAGTTGCAGAGAGGAAGGAGTAATGAGCAAAGAGGTCAAAGACCAGGCTGAGGAAACCCACAGAAACAGGTGACCTGTACAAGGGAGAGCTCATGGGCCCCAGACAGATAGCTGAGAAACCAGCATAAGACCTACCCAGACCCCCTGAATGTGGGTGTCAGTTAGGAGGCCTGGACAATAATGCAGCCTCTGGTAGTGGATCAGTACTTATCCCTAGAGTATGAATGGACTTTGGGAGCCCATTCCATATTGAGGGATACTCTCTCAGCCTAGACCCAAGGGGGAAGGCCTAGGCCCTGCTCCAAATGATATGAGAGACTTGAAGATCCCCCATGGAAGGCTTTAACCCTCCTTAGGGAGCAGAAGGGGCTGGGATAGGGTGTTGGTGGGGGACAGGTGAGGAGAGGAGGGAAAGGGACCTGGGATTGACATGTAAAATAATCTTGTTTCAAATTTAAATTTAAAAAAAGGAAAAAAAAAAAGAACCTCTATGATACAATATGGCAGCAATTTCTGGACTCTAAAAACTGAAATTCTGTTTCCACCTATGGTAGTGACATGATGCATTAAAAACTCTCTCTTAAGTTATACCACACAATTTGTAGGTATTTACTTTTGGAATGGAATACTAAAACAGAGACATTACAAATAAAATATGTCATGGAAAACAGCTGAACATTAGGTATAAAAATAGAAATTTTGGTAATGTAATACAAATGGTTTCATGAAGAAATTCAAACTCAGTGTTCACTCAGAAGAGACTTTTATTCTGAAATTTCTCAAGTGAAGAAAACTGGACTAACTCAAATAAAGCTATCACTGTGAAAGAAGGAAAAGACCTGGGATTCTTGAAGCACCTTACATGTTTTGCTGTGCTAGGAATAAAAAACCTCACAGGGCCAGTATATGGTAGGCTCAAGAATTTTGACCAGAGGGAGGGCTGGAAAGACTGCTTGTTTGTTACTGCTCTTGAAAACAGCCCAGATTTGGTCCCTAGCATCCATACTACACAGTTCACAACTGCCTGTAACTCTAGCTTCAAGGCATCAAATAACCACATATGGCCTCCACAGAAACCTACACACACACACACACACACACACACACACACACACCACTCAAAAATAAAGCAAAACAAAAAAGAATTCATGTCTGCAATTGTACACATGGGATTTCCTCATTTTTTTGTGTACCAGTTATTCCTAAAATGAGCATAATAGTAAATTTGTATGTGTTTTATAACATTAAATAACATAATGTGTGACTCAAGTCCAGCCTGGTCTACAGAGTGAGTGCCAGGAGAGGCTCCAAAGCTACACATACTGTCTTGGAAAAAAAAAAAAGATAACGTGTGACATCTGAAGAGAAAATAACGTGTTTTAAAAGATGCTGATAAAAAAGGTTTGATAATTAAATGAGGTTGTTAAATAGAATAGAATTTATAGATGGACTGAGAGGATGGGGGAGGGTAGATAAGTTGAGGGAGGTAATGAGGCAGAAGTCAGCCAGATTAAGGGGAATTTGAGGGGTGGTATAGAAACACAGTGCAGGGAAAACTTCTTTAAAACATATTAAGGTGATCCTAATCAATTCTCCAAATAATGGCGGAGACAAAAATCCTAACTGGACATCTCTTGTCACAAAACAAAGCTTCCAGTTTTGAACTGGGTTATATTCAATAGAGTTGTTGGCTAAGGGATCCATTGGAAACAACCAAGGCTGTTACTAAAATAATAGGTTGCTATCCACAAACTTACAGCAAGGCCTATTTTGAAGACAACTCCAACACAACTCTTTGAACATGGAGAGGGTCAGCTGGTGCCCACATAGTGCCTTCACCCCTATGTTTTAGTGTATTTGTATGAGAAGATAGTTTTCTGGCTACCAAAAGAGAAATGTAAACACTAGCACAGATACAAACCATTTGTTCTACAATAATGTCCTGTCTTCAAGATGCTAGTGTGATAGTGTGGCACAAAGCTTGTGGGAATAACCAACCAATGTCTTATTTGACTTAAGGCCCACTCCAGGAGATGGGAACCCAGACCCCACACTGCTTGGGTAACCAAGTACCAGATATTAGATAGTCCAGAGATCTAGGGTAAAACCAAATACTACTGGAAACAAAGAAATAAACAAAAACACAAAGTAGCGATAAAATTATTCCTAAGAATATTCTGCTGTAATGATAGATCAGTACTTTGTTCAGCCATCATCAGAGAAGCTTCCTGATGCAGGGGGTGAAAACAGAGATCAATAGCTAGACATTTCAAACAGAGAGACAGACCTGGGGACACTCAGCCATAAATGTCATGTTACCACAAAATTCCCAAATTTGTTCCTTCAGAACTCAGAACCCAGTGGAAGAGGAGGAAGAAAGGGTGTAAGAGCCAGAGGAGATGAGGGACACCAGGGGAGCAAGCCCCACCAAATCAACTGAGAAAAGCTCATATGAACTCACAGAGTCTGAAGCAGCAAGCAGGGAGCCTACAGGGGTCTGTACCAGGTCCACTGTGTGTTTACTATGGCTTTCAGTTTAGTAATTTTATGGGACTTCTGAGTGTGTGAGCCATTGAATCTCTGATTCTTATGCCTTCTATTGGAGTTCTTTTCCTTCTGTTGGTTTGCCTTGTCCATCTTAGATGTGATTGTTTTTGTTTTCTCCTATTTTTTTATGTTACATTCTGTTTTTATGTTTTAGAAATCACTTCTCTTCTAATAAGAGACAGAAAGGGAGTGGATCTGTATGGGAAAGGGGGTGGGGATGGATATAGGTAGTATCAAGAGAGGAAACTGTAATCAGGATAGATTGTATGAGAAAAGAAGTTATTTTTAAACAAAGAGGGGGAGAATCCCCCAAAAGATTGAAAATTAAATGTGTTGAATATTTCTAGACACTGCAAGGTTTCAATTCATGCAGTTAGCCGTTTTAGAGAATAATAGCCTGTTTTATAGAAATATAACGAGAGCAGCAGTACACACACGATAATGAAGATCAATTAAGTGACAAATAATAGAACAATTGGAGTTCGGAGACAACAGTAGTAATTAAGGTATCTTACAGAGGAAGGTTGAAAATAAGTCCTGAGGGATACAACTACACATTCAATTTACTCAAAAGAAGGTAGGAGGCCTAGGAGATGGCAAAGTGCTTGCAGAGCAAGCACGAACACTTAAATGCAAGATCCCAGGTTAAAAATGTGGCCATGGTTCATAATCTCACCTCTGGGGAGATGGAGACAGGGGGATACTTGCAGTTTGCTGGCCAGGCAGCCTAAACGATCAGCGAGCTTCAGCTATCAGAGCCTTTCTCAATAAACAAGAGGGGAAACATCTGAAAAATGACACATCATTTTTCCTTGCTGTCACAGGCACACAAATATACATATTTGTGTAAATACACATATTTGTGTAAATACACTGCATATATTTGTGTAAATACACTGCATGCATATACAACCACACATATGTACACACATTCATGCACACATAGAGACTTCTACAAAAATACATTTAAAAAGAGAAGGTAAGAGTACAAGATGCTTAACTACAATTTAGCCAATGCAAAACCAAGTTTTCTCTTCAAAAGTTGGTGTAGTAGTCTTTCAGTGAGTCCTTATAGGAAGATGAGTCTATTTGTGACACATCTTTATTGTTGATACTGTTTTAAATTTTAGTTATTAAATTCTATAATTTAAATTCTATGATGATATGCTGTGTTAAATTCCAATATATAATAAAATAATCTACAAAGGATCCCATGCTCCTTACTCATCTTGAAAATACTTATTAATATCCTTGCATGATTACTATGTTATGTCTTGATTAATATGTTACTGCTATTATCTAGTTCTTTGTTTTGATCAAGTCTGAATGGGTAGTAGAGGACATCTGTGAATACTGGACTTTTTTTGTTTTGTTTTGTTTTGTACTGAATGCCCCCAAAAGACCTTCTGAGTTTTGCTCTTCACGGCTTACTGGAATAAGAAAGGATTAAAGGATTTTGTTCAAAACAAAGTGTCTCTTGGAAACTGGAAAACTCTTGCAAAAGTCATCTTTAAAGCACAGAATATAATTAAAGCACAGAAGAAAAGTACATAGCTTTATTGGTATTTACTACGTGAGAATGTCTGTATCTGAACACAAGCCAGGAGCTTACATCCTACTGGTGTAGATATAACCCTCCCCAAGCATGACAACTGTAAAATCATGTTCTCTGAGATGCACAAAAACAGATAAACACTATTTGCATTCTTTTGCACTCATTACAACTTCTTAGCTTGCATAACACTGTATTTGCAATATCATCTTATGTTTTTTATTATATACTCTTCTATAATATTTATATAAAATCTTCTGAGTATGATTCTAAAATTTAGTTACTATGCAATAAATGACTACTTAAAGTTTTTGAATTTTTAGTACATACATGGTTGCAAACTTCTTAGAAATCTCTTTTGGAGTACATGTATTTATTTATAGTAGGTAGACTTGGTCAAACAGTTTCCCAAAGTGTACACACAAATCCTAGCTATCATGGTGGGCATGTAACTATTATATTTATACTTAATTAGAAAAAAAATTTCTGAACCCTAGTGGAAGCTAAGATAATGAGCATCTTCCCTCAGGGCATTTGGAGAGCATCCTTAGTGAAGTGCCTGGTCAAATTACTTGTCCAGTTAATAAAGTGAATTCTGTGTCAGTTCTGAATATGTCCTTGAACTCTGCTTCAGTTTGCATAGAGCCATGACTATTAGCTTAATTTGATACTGAATAATGCACGTTGAGTTGTTGTATCTCCATTTCTTGATATACATCTCTCAAAATCTTTTGTATGCCCATAGTGAACCATCGATTCTGAGCCAGAACCCAAACAGTGTCTTAGGAAATAAAAAAATAAGGAAACTGAAAAAACACAAAGCCAAACAGCTTATCCAAATGAACTCTTAAATCCAGAGAGATAAAATTATTGGCTTCCATCTGCATTCTGTTCTTAGTGTGTAGAAGCAAATGAAACCTTTCAGCTTGGTGTTAGAGTGAGAACATTGTTTCCTTGGCTCATCTAAATATAATGTAAATGTATTACGGATGCCACTGTGGCACTAACCACAAAGCTTGTTGTATGAAGCATATTACTAGAGCTGAAAGAACAGTTTGCCACATCTGGAAATCCATGGCGGGCAACAATACTTCCTTTTCATCAACATTTTATTTATTTATTTATTTATTTATTTATTTATTTATTTTTTACATGAGGTTAAGTTTGGAGGGAATGAAATCCCCATGCTGGCTAAAAGACAAGAAATCTGGCCAGATTTCATGATAATTAAACTGGTCAACTGACTCTAAGACATTAACAGCTGGCATTTTAATCACTAACAAGATAGTCAGTTTCTATAATCTGGGAGATAGACCAAAAACCATGGGCTTGTTATTCCCTTTATTGTAAATCAGTCCATCAGAGAGCAATCTTTTATCCCAGTACTGTCACTCTGCAGGCTGCTGATAACCTGTGGCAGTAAAGAGCATTGTGCTGTCAGTGAGACACACATGTATATAGGAAAGTGCCCATCTAGTCAAAACACAAACAGAATGCAGAACTAATAAAGGCCTTTTGAACATTCTAATATTCAGGCCCATGTAAATTCCAACTGACAAATACATAAATAGAAATATGTAACTATCTGGAACATAGTTCTTTAAAGGATTTGCAACCCACATTGCCATGCTTTGTCCTTTTAAAAGTCTCTGTGTTCTAGAAATTAATGTTCTGGATTAATGGATATTGTGCTGGATTGCAATACAGTTCACTGCCATTGTTCACTAGTCATGATTTTTACTCAATATAATCAAATGAAAAGCACAGGAGGTTTGCCATGGTTAGAATCAGACAATGCCCCGTTCATGAGAACTACTTGAGATCTAGGTGTGTACAGATACATTTTTTTTAAAGAAATGCTTTAAAGCAATAGACAATATAAGACAGAAGTTCAGTCTATTACATTTGCACCAAAGACAGAGGTGCTTTCCAGGACTGGGAAGTAGTGAAAAATGAAGACGGAGTTTTAAGTAGGGAGAGGAGTAGGAAGGAAGGAAAGGGAAGAAGATTGGAAGAGGCATCACTTACCATAAAGATATTTGAAAATGCCTTATGGAAACATAATCTTTTATAAGCATGTTTCCTGAAGACCAACAGAACTTAATGAGAATGAGTTTAATTGAACTTATTTCAATATAAAGTTGAAATGGGTGTTTCTATTCATCTAAGAAGCCACAGGTTCCACATAAAAGGTAGCTAGCAAAGCTATAGCTTCCTTGATATCACGAACTTGATTTTTCAGTGTTTTTGCTGTTTAGGTTTTATAGGATTGTGGGGTATTAATGTAGCATTCTTGGGGAAATAAGTCACCAACAGTGTATCCCAGCTGTGAACCCTGAAAACTACAATATTGACCAACCTTGAATGATATACTCATGGGTGCATCAGCAGTATGAATTCTATGGGGTAACCAACTACTTTCTGATTGTACTTAAGGCCTGCTCCATAGGAGGAAACATGTATCTAGTACTGAAAATCTTACCAGAAATCCATTGTCAGGTAGCTCACAGGTCCCAGGAGTGAACCTGCTACTATTATTCCACCAAACTGACATGGTATCAAACTACCAGGATCTCTCTGCCTATATATAGATTAGAGCAGTTCTCAGACCTCATCAGAGGTGTTTCTTTAAACAATGTATGTTGGTGAATGTATAAACTCAAAATTGTTCAAAGTGTAGAAATTAAGTGTCAGTGGAGGGCTCAGCCACAAATAGAATATCTGTATCACACTCTCACAAACTGAAATTCAAGAACAACTGCAAAAATTCTAATGTCCAGAGGCCAAAGAGGACAAAAGTGAAATAGTGTCTCTTTGACATGACAAGGTTGATGCACTCATGAACTCATAGCGATTGTGGCTGTTTGCACAACACCTGCAAAAGATTCCAATGGATATTCCAGCAAAGAAGTGGAAAGGGACAACAACCCTTGTTCTCTACCAGAGAAATTATTACACTTAACTGTTTCTGAGGGAGGGAAACTCAGTTCTGCTTAAGGCTCATGCACACTCCAGTGGACAATCCCATGCCATGAATCATATGTGCATTACAATCTGGACTCAATAGGTTATTAAAGAAATAAGATGACACAAAGTTGGCAAGGTAGAGAGGTCATTGTTGATCTGGGAAGTGTTAGGGCATGAATTATGGGGTTTGAATATGCTCAAAACACATCATATCACTTTTTGATGTTAGAGAATGCAGTGATATTAGTTTATGATCTAACAAACAAAGCTTGCCTGAAGATCAGCATGCAAAGCTAGTCACACTAGTTAGCCATAGAGGCCAGACAGTCGTGGTACACACCTTTAATCCCAGAAGCCATACTAGTTAGTCATAGAAGCTGGGTGGTGGTGGTGCACGCCCTTAGTCCCAGATCTAGAGAGGACTATAAGGTGGGTGGAGACAGGAGTGCAGTGTATTCAGTCTCAGTCACTCTGAGGACAGAATTGTCCCAGCCTTGGTAGACATAAGAACTCTCTAGTGGTTGGCTGCTTTGCTTTTCTCTTCTTCAGGCAAGCTTTATTTGTTAGATCATAAACAAAATATTACCACAATGGAACTAATAAGAGTATTCTTAAAATAAAGACAAAACCTCAGGGGGAATGTAAGAAAATTATTATAAATTATAAATTATTGACCAAATTAGTAATCAGTTGAAGAGGAATGAGTATAGTAACTATTTGTAACTTAAATCAGCAATTATAAGACATAATATCTGTTAACTGAGTATGTGCCCACCTGCAGCACATGAAACTTCATATTGAAATTAGTGACATACACAGTACTCTCCTGAAGAAAGTTTGAGCACTTGCTGCACTAGGACAGGTATTCAAGTCTTACTGCAATGGTAGTGCTCAGTCAGTGATGCTGAGTGCCAACAGATGAAAACCTCTATCATCTATTAAATCGAAATGGCATATTTAAAGTGTTTTATAAGAAATACTTTTTAATAAATAGAATATAACACTTCTCTCATCAAGCTGTGGGCAGGGTGAATAGAAGAGGCTAATATACCTTATCATAGAGACTTGAGGTCATTATAATTCCCCACATTATGCTTCTCATATATATATATATGAGAAGCATATATATATATATATATATATATATTCTATCAACATCTTCCTATGATATTCTCTAACTTTGAAGAATCTTCCCTTCTTCTCCCACCATGATATCAGCATGAGCAGAAAGCTCCCAGGACCCCCATTCTTTCTTCACTGGGGATAATAAACAGATCCTCTAAATATAGATATTGGATGAAAACACTCAATCTCTCAGGACTCACATCTTAGAAATTGAAAATGAAGTTACTCTGTTTAAATGATACAGAAGGAATTGATAAGCAATAAAAATTGCAACAAAAATATTAATATATTGGCAAAGATGCCAACCCACTAAGTAATAGTCTGCATGTCTTAGAACAGTTAAGTAGGGAGTATACACAGTCTTACATTTAATTATGACGTTAGATACAGTTTCTTGCTGGGTCTAAGATGACCCATTCTTCATAGTCCCAAGGCTGGAAAATCACATAAAATAATGGAAGAGTAGAGATAGGCTTGGTTGTTAAGACCAAGATAAACGCCCAGTTATAGAAAAGAAGTCAATGGAGGGGATATAGCTTCTCCATTATCACCAACTTGATTTTCCTATGACCAATGTATTTGGCATATTCAGCAATAGGGTCTCACCCTCAAGTTCTGGTCTACACAGTCAATAGTAATGGCAATAGTTTGTAAAACATATTTCTAATGTTGTTTTCCTTAGAACTATACTTAATTTAAGCATCAACACAGCCGTGGTTTTAAAAATTCCTTTGCATAAGTCTAATTTTGGTGATAATAGTATGAATCTGACTGTCAGGAATCCAATAAAGTGTTGAGGAACTTCATCAGTATCTTTATTTTATTCAGGACTGTGAATCATGTTTTATAAAGATGATTTTTAAAATGGTTGGTATTTGAGATCATTAATCTAATTAGTCAATTCCAATAAGTTAATTTCAATTAAAATATTGAAACCCATCATTTATCAGTCACCACAAAACATGTGTGTAAAGGCAATGCACTGCAAAGACAACATAACAAAACCTGCCTCTACCATCCACGTAGAAATTGTTTTTCAACCATCTGTTTTATGAAGGTTAGGAGGCAGGCAAACAAATAAAAAATAAAATAAGATGCTTGCATCTCGGGAGTGGAAGAGAGAGATGAAGGAAGCAAAAATGATGTTTTTGAAAAAAGAATTAGGATAATTCATTTAAACTACTTGTTTCTGCTACACTGCTGCTCTGACCAACTACAAGAGTGTACATAATCCCTTCCTTCCTTCCTCCCTCCCTCCCTCCCTCCCTCTTTCCCTCATTCCCTTTCTCTTTCCTTCCTTCCTTGCTTTCTCCCTCCCTCCCTCCTTCCCTTTCTCTTTTGTTCCTTACTCCCTCATTCCCTCCATCCCTCCCTCTCAATCCCTCTCTTTTGTCTGTCTTTCTTTTGTTTTAGAGACAGTGTCTCTTGGAATTCATTCTGTAGATGAGGCTGGACTCAAACTCATCAGATTCCCTTACCTCTGGCTCCCCAGTGCTAGAAGTAAAGGCTTATTATGCCAACACTCATGATCCTTTTCATATTTTTGAGGTCTTTAACCCAGTATCAAGCAAGCCTAATTAAATATTGGGCCCACAAAAAATTTCTAAATGATGCATTTGTCAAGATCTCTAAGATAAAGGAGTTTGTGGGAACAAAGTAGGGCATCATAAATAAAAGGAGCTAATTCCAGCACTTAGGAAGCTGAGACAGAGAGTTTCTATGAGTTTGAGGCCCACCATTGCTATAGAGAGATTTCTAGGCCAACCTGTAGTATAGAATAAACCATGTCTAAAACAAAACAAATCAACCAGCCCAAACAAATAGAAGAAACAACAACAACAAAAACCACAGAGTCCTACATATTCAACAATGGGTTCTGATGTCCAGTTTGGACTGAGAAGCATTTGTTTCTCCTACTGCTCTGATTGTTAGGAAATACTTACCAAGAACATAAAAATTTTTAGGAGTAGCATTTTCTCTTTATCAAATTTCACTTAAAAAGTACTGTAAAGCTTTGTGGAAGCCAAATTTGAGGTGGTATGGCTAAACAAATTCAGTGCAAGACATGTAGCATTAGCAGAGAAAGGGAAACCAAATTTAGTGTCTGGGTATCCATGAGTAGACAGAGTAAGTCAATGAGCAACTGAGCAACATAAAAACAGATTTGAGCTCCACCACTGCTATTCTATCTGTGGGCAAGCTTTGTCAAAGACTCTTCAGTGCTTTGGCCTATTACTGCAAGCGCATCACCATCTGTTCTCTTTGTAACATCCTCCTTTTTCGGCTGAAAGGAAATGTTCTCTTTGTAACATCCTCCTTTTTCGGCTGAAAGGAAATGCTTCCCACTATATTATTAGGTTTTCTATTATACACATCATGTCTGAATTGAATGTCAGAATTTTGCAAGGAAAAAGCAGAATATTCGTCCTCCAAATGTCCCTACCACACTCAGTAGTTGTTAACATCCCATACGGGGCACGAATGACTTTCAACATTTGAGTTTCCCCTGGAACATGTTTAAATAAGAGGAATGATAATACCAAGGCCCATGAATACACTTGCAGCCCCCAACCAGCCTATTCTTGTTTCTTCACATCCATTAAGACAACTGTAAGGATTTTTAAGAGAACCACGATTATAGTATCTGTTTTCATATATATATATATATATATATATATATATATATATATATATATATATATCTGGTAATATCTGTATTTGATTTCCAAAGGTGGATTTTTTTCCTACGAGAAAGACTCAAGATGTGTGGCTACCTTGATGCTCAGTAGGTAAAGAACCTCAATGCAATGCCTAGAGCCCAGATAGATGGCATTACTGCACACAGTGAGTGAGCAATTGTAATACCAGATCTGGGAACACAGAACCTGAAGATGCCTTGCACTTGCTTACCTGCCAGTCTAGCTGAATCAGGGAGTTCCAAGTCTAGTGAGAAACCCTGAAACAAAAGGTAAAATGAAGAGCAATAAAAGAAAATACCTCACACATGTGTGTGTACCTACCTGTGCAAATACATGAATACATACATACATACATACATACATACATACATACATACATACATACATACATTGCACTTTGGGTTTTAACAGCTGTGACTTTGAAATAATTTTTCTACTTCATTGAAATGTCGTGGGTTTGTTCTAGGTACAGAGGATCTAGGAAACGTGAAAACTGAGTGGTCTCTTACAGGACTTGATGTGGGAATTTTAGAAGCACACAGTAGTGATTTCATATGTTTATTTTAATGCTAAACACTAATAATGGAAAAAATAGTCATGCCTGATGCTCATCGTTTATGGTAGATAGTAATACATATCTGAATAGAATCATCCAAGGAAGAGCAATTTTCATGGCTTCATTTATTCAGGGTTTTAATATAATAATTTTTGAAGGACAGTTTGACTAGTTAAGTGTATAATGGAGCTAAAGGGGCAAAATTTCTGTGTGTTCACCAGGAAACATCTTGCTTGACTTCTCTTAACATTTTTTCATTAAATTGCTATGGGGAAGCTCAGTTAATTTCACTAATTAAGAATGTTCTTAAATGAAGTAACCTTAGCACGCTACTTGATATCTCTTCGAAAACATTGCCTGACCTGTGGGAAATTAATTTGAATGTTTGTAATCCCCAAAGTCACATTCTACACACACACACACACACACACACACACACACACACACACACACAATACCAATATGTTAGAGACAAATCAGAAACATGATTGAGCTGTAAGGAAGGATGTGAATCAGGAAGAGAAGCCCATACATAATAGAAGTAAACATGCAGGGTGGCTAAAATGATCAATCAGTGCACATGTATTGATTAATTGATATCCCCTGAAAGCATATTCTTTGTGGTGTGTGTTTGTGTGTGTGTGCAGGGCATATGTCCACATCTACGCACATGTGTTTAAAGGCCAGGGATTAACTAGTTAACTGTAGCTGTGATTCCTCAGGAGCTCTCTACCTTGTTTTTGAGAGAAGGTCTCTAACTGGGATCTGGCACTCCCAGATTGAGGGAGGTTAAGAAGCCAATGAGCCTCGGGGTTCTATCTGCCTCTTCCTCTCTTCATGGTTGGGATTATAAGAACAAGTCAGTATGCCCAGCTTTTCATGTGAGTTTTGGGGCTTGAGACCAGGTCTGCATTCCTTGGGTACTTTACATACTGAACAATCTTTCCAGCTTGAAAGCTCCTTCACTTTTTAAAATTATTCTACTTTTTGAAGTTAATTATGTCATTTTCCTCTTCCCTTTCTTCCATACAAACCCTCATATACCACTCCTTGTTCTATTTCAATTTCATAATCTATTTTTCCATTCATTGTTGTTTTACACATACATACACAATACACACACGCACGCGGCGCACACACACACACACACACACACACACACACACACACACACACACTCCTAAGTAAGTACAACCTGCTTAGTTTTTATAATGTTACTTACTTAAATGTTTTCAGGATATTTGGTACTGAACAACTAATCCATGTGCTTCTCCCTAAGGAAGACTATTATACTCTCAGCATTCCTTAGTTGCCTGAAATTCTTTGTGTAGGGTTGTGGTCTCCTGGGCTTTCTCCTGTGAACATTAGCATATCTATTGATGTCTTCCTTACTTGCTTACATCTAGAGAACTATGTTAGTGAGACATGGGTATAGACTCTGTCATTTCTAGGAGATAAAACCACAGTAAACTCCCTGTTCCTTTGGCTCTTACAATCTTTCTGTACCCTTTCTGTAAGATCCTCTAGCCTTAGGTGCAGGAATCATAATGCAGATATATCAGTTTTCAGTAGGATCTACAACAACTCTGCATTTTGGTTGGTTGTCATTTTCTGTGATGGTCTTCATCTATTGCAAATTAAAGTTTCTTTAATGATGAATGGGGACTACACTTCTTTGTGGGTATAAGGACAAATATTTAGAATGTAGCTAAGGATTGTACTGGTTTAGTAAAATGGCATTTGTCAGTTTTCCAAGATTCATGACTTCACTAGTCCTTGGTAGTAGACTAGGTTTTCAGTACAAGGTATGAATTCTTAATTCCAATTATAGAGCTGTTGGTTACCACGAAATTAAGTGTGCTACTACAGCAATCTTTAGCATTATCATGCCATGCTGGTTTTTGTTGTGCACAGCAGCAATAATTATGTAGTTGGTTGTTTCCTCTGGAAGTATCCATGGTGATGGGGGATGTCCTTCTGTACGCTGTGAATATATGTTTCTCTTATTAGTTGGTGAATAAAGCTGTTTTGGCCAATGGACAGGCAGGAGGTAGCCATGCAGGAAGAATAGGCCGGGCTACGAGAGTAGGAGAATTTTGGGGTGAAGAACAGAGAGGAGTGAGTCATGATAGAGACACCATGTAGATACCAGGAAGGTAGGATGCCTGGGCATTCTCCAGTAAGCCAAGACCATGTGGAGATACACAGATTAATAGAAGTGGGTTGAACCTATAATGGCTCCCTCTGTTATGATATCTCTTATCTTGCTCTCCTCTGTCCTTCCCCTGACTCAACCTTCCTACTCCCCCATGTCCTCCTCTTCCCCTCTCTTACTCCCATCTCCCTCTCCTCTCCCCCCATGCTCCCAATTTGCTCAGGAGATCCTGTAAGATTTCCCTTCTCCTGGGTACCATGCATGTCTCTCTTAAGGTCTTCCTGTTTCCCAGACTCTCTGCTGGTAGGATTGTAGGTTGGCAATCCCCTGCTTCATGTCTAAAATCCATATATGAGTGAGTACATACCATGTTTGTCTTTTTGTAACTGGGTTACCTCACTCAGGATGGTTTCTTCTAGTTCCATCCATTTGCCTGCAAATCTCAAGATTCCATTGTTTGTTTGTTTTTTTCCCGCTGAGTAGTACTCCTTTGTATAAATGTATCATATTTTCTCTATTCATTCTTCAGTTGAGGGGAATCTAGGTTGCTTCCAGGTTCTGGCTATTACAAATAAAGCTGCTCTGAACATAGTTGAACAGATGTCCTTATTGTATGAATGTGCATCTTTTGGGTATATGCCTAAGAGTAGAATTGCTGGATCTTGTGGTAGACTGATTTCCATTTTCCTGAGGAATCTCCAAACTGATTTCCAAAGTGGCTGATCTGGCACTAGGGAGATCTCCAGAGATCTACAAGGATGACACTAAATGGCAATCTAAGCAATAGTAGAGAGGCTACCTTAAATACCCTTCCTTGATAGTGAGAATGACGACTACTTTATATGCCATCCTAGAGCCTTCATCCAGAGGTTGATGGAAACAGATGCAGACACCCACAGCTAAACACTGAACTGAGCTCCTGGAACCCAGTTGCAGAGAGGGAGGAATGATGAGCAATGGGTTCACAACCAGGCTGGTGAAACCCACAGAAACAGCTGACCTGAACAAGGGCAAGCTCAGGGATCCCAGACTGATGACTGAGAATCCAGCATGGGACTGATCCAGACCCTTTGAACGTGGGTGTCAGTGAGAAGGCCTTAACAATCTATGGCGCCTTTGGTAGTAGACCAGTATTTATCCCTGGCACACAAATGGACTTTGGGATCCCATTCAATATGGAGGGATGCTCTCTCAGGCTGGACACATGGGGGAGGGCCTAGGCTCTGCCTGGGATGATATGACAGAGTTTGGAGATCCCCGAAGGAGGGCCTTACCCTCCCTGGGGAGCAGAGAGGGTATGGGGTGAGGGCTTGGGGAGGTGGTTAGAGCCCGGGAGGAGAGGAGAGAGAAGGAGCTGGGATTGTCATGTGAAGCAAACTTGTGACTAATTAAAAAAAAAAAGCAACTCGATAAACAAAAACAAAAACAAAACAAAATAGAAGTGCGTTGATAATTAAGAGAGAGCTAGACAATAAGAAGCCTGCACCATTGGCCAAACAGCTTATAATTAATAGAAGCCTCTGTGTGTTTATTTGGGACTAAATAGCTGCAGTACCAGGCAGAACAGAAACTTATATCAACAGCATGGCATCTTTTGGTCATGAAAAGTAGTTCTCAGGAAGAAGAAGAGGGAAGTCTATAATTAGGGAACAGAAGGGAGATAAATACAAAAAGAGAGTAAACACACATACACATAAAGTAAGTTTATCTGAAACTGTCATAAGGAATCAAATTATTAACTATATATTTAAAATACCTATAAGGAAGGTTGATATACAGATATAAATATATAGCTTAAATAAAAAATTCCCATCTGTACTGACAATGTTCTTTCCAAAATTCAAAGACCATCTAAAAAGATATCCTAACACCAAGAATTAGAAGCCATCTTTTAAATTGTTGGTCCAAAAGACTCCTCAACTAACTCAAGCAATTGCTATTGCCCTTAGTTGCATCCAGATGTTGAAGGCAAGTCCCTATTGCTGAAACAACATGTATTTCAGATTCAGGACCCATAGGCCTCTGGGCATCAGCTCCATATTTAAGCATATTGTTCTACTACTATATCCAGATGCTCATTACCAATATAAATATAAGGGTGCTTGGTTTTCACTGATATATGTCACTATTAATCTGTTCACATCTTTGTTCAACAAAAAGATTGCTTTAGATACAAAAATGATAACCTTCAATATAATTATAGACATTAGAGATCAAGCTAGGTGCTTTTGATTTAATAGATTTACCTTCATACAATTTATTATATGTACCAAGCATCTCTTAAATATTTTGGTTCTGTGGGTAGGGTACAGAACACAATAGAAATGTCACATGACCTAAGGCACATAAAGAGGTTTCATTGTTACTTCTTAAGGTAATTAAGATTTCATATTGAGGTAGACCATGAAATCGTTTTCCCAAGCTGTTTATACAACCAAGTGGCCACATGTTTTAAAAGATAATGTCCAGTGTATGGGGACAAGAGAATGGCACGAGACATTGGCATGTGATAGATCTAGAGAATGCTAAGCACAATGTTACTGAAAACCCAGAAGAATGAGAGGTGGGAGAACTCAACAGCAAGATGCATTTGTTCTAACACTTACTTCCTCTTAAGCTGTGTGATTGATGTAAAGATGGATACATCATGCAGGGTGACAGGATCAAGGGGTATGAGTTTAGTGATGGTGGCATCATTTCCTTTACCCTTCACTCCTAATGCATAGTGTATGGACAATCTTAGAGCAAGTGACATTGCTGCAAAGGTGACCACACAACCTTAGACAGGGAGAAGGGAAGTTGAGACAGGATAGAAGAGCAAGTGCAAATAGGCTCTGCTTCTCAATAGAAGTGCTGTCTCCAATCACTCATACTGCTGATAGCTACTAGAGGAGTGTCTTATTCAAGGCATTGATTGGATCTGAAACTTTTTCCTAGTGCCTCTTCCCTGAATTTTATTTTTTTAAAAAATTCACTCAAAGAACTAGGAAAAAAATATTCTACTAAGCCTACTAAACCTACCTTCCCTAAAATTCTCCTTAGCTTGTGTCTTTTCAGTTTATAATTGAGATCAGCAATTATCTAGTTTAGTCAATCAGAGCAGTCTAATTAAAGTTTCAAAATGTACTGTTTTAATTGTAGAGGCTTATTTCTCCATATACAATATTTATGTCATCAAGAAATTGTTTACAGGGTAAATTTTAGACATATTAATTCTTAAAATGAGAAGGAAAAAGGCATGTTTATTATAAAACCTACAATGAGTGGTTTTGGGTAAGGCAGCCATTTTACTGACAATATTTCAGTTAAAAGCTTTATTGACACTCAAAGTCACCTGGAATAAACACTAGATTCCTAGACCCTAACAGAACCTATTAAATGAGATGCTTGAGACTGTTAGTCCTAACTTCTTTTGTGGATTGCAGAGACTTTTATTTATAGAGTATATTAGTGATACAGGATTGTTAACAGATAATAATCCATGGTAGAAAAAACATTCAAAGCCAAGAGGTATCTCTTATTTAGAATATATCATATGTTAAAAATGTAAATTGTGTTTTATAAATAAAAAATGAAAATTTAATATTTTAAGAAAATATAGTCGATACTTAAAAGTGTAGAATTTAAGGCAAAGTTTCACAGCTTCCATTCCCAATGTCAATTATATCTGCATGTATGTTTCCAAGTTCAGTAAGTTGTATAGAATTTGGCTTTCCTTCATTTTGGTGTGTAATATTTTGATTTATTTGCACAGTTTACAAAATTTAAAAAAGGAAAGTCTCCAGGATTCTGGGTATAAGAATGATAGTAATATTATGTTTCCTACTGGTTCACCCTCTAGAGATAGGTATTTTCCAGTGGATGAGATAATTGAGCAAGCCTACAGATTGCATATTTTAAAGCCTAAGTAGGTGGCTGTTTGGAGCCAGACCCTGTTAGTTTGTAAGGATGTATTTCAGAAAGCCATTTTACAATATCAGCTAAGATATGCTCACAAACAAGACAGAGACATTTGAGCTGTGTGATAATCTGGTTAAACAGATGCAAAGCTGGTTGAACCACTTTATACAGAGTGTGAGATTAGTGGATCATCTTCTCCCTGGAGTGGCGACCCTGCTGGCATGCTCTGTACTCAGCCATGTACTGATAAACATTATTACGTATGACTTTGATGAAAATGTAGAAGACATTTCTGTCATATTTACATGTCACAGAGCTATGTAAGAATGGCATGATGGTTGTTAAGCCAATCAATAGGCAGGATTGATGGGCAGAAACCAACAGGATGCACCTATTGTCTATGCCCATGCTTCCACCAAGACAGTGAAGCAAGCATTTGACAGTCCAATCTCTTACATAAAAATAATGAAACCAATAATAAGTTTTGTTTTAGCCACACTAGGGTTCACATACTAGTTTGCATATTTTATACATGAAGCATCAATTAAGTTAGAAGAATTAATGGAATCTCAAACAGCATTTATAGAAGAAATTCAACTAGGGTAAGAGGCTGGACAGGCCAGAGACCTAGGATAGAACCAACCATGACTGGCAAAAACAAAGTCAATGAGTCAATGAAATACTTTCTAATGAAAATGATTCCTAATGACATTCTTCTTTACTCATAGATTATTGCCTTGCCCCATGGCCATCAGAGAGGCTTCACCCAGCAACTGATGGAAACATGCAGAGAACCACAGCTAAACATTTAGGCAAACCATGGGGAAACCCTGTGGAATAGGAAGAGGAAGGATTATGGGAGCTACAAGGTGGCCAAGGGCAGACACCATGGGAAAGCACAGAAGCAACTGACCTGGGCTGATGGAGCTCAAGGAGACTGAACCCCCAGCCAGAGAACTTGCATGGGACTGGCATGGGCCCTCTGCTCATGTGTTGCAGTTGTGTGGCTTGGTCTTTTTGTGGGACTCCTGGCCAAGAAAGAGGGTGGGGAAGGGGGTGGAATGAGGTGGAGTATGATGCGAAGGGGCTGTCTCTGACTCTGTTGCCTGCTCTTGGTACCCTATCCTCCTGCTGGGTTCACTCTTCCAGCATTAGTGTAGAGGAGTTGCTTAGTCTTGCTGCACCTTTACACACCACAGTTGGTTGACACACATGGGGGGGCCCACACTTTTCTGAAGAGAAGGAAGAGGAAGTGGATGGGGCAGGAGAGGGGAAGCTGGGGGGAAAGACTGGGAAGGGAGGTGGAAGGGAGGGAGGGAAGAGAAACAATTATTAGGCTGGAAAAATTAATTAATTAATAAAAAGGAAAGCTAACGTTTTGTTTCTATGTTTTTTTATGGCACATCATCTTACATTCTCTCACAGTGATGAATGTTCTTAATTCGCTCACGAAGAAAAAATAACATAAAATAAGACATGGTAAAATCTGAACCCGGTGTGCCAAATTGTGAGATTATGGTAGTGGATGAGAGAAACAAATCAGATAAAGGTTATAGCTTGTGACGTACTGGATTTATTTCTCTTCCAAATCAGTTGTACAACTACTTCATAATTTACTGAATGACCTTCAAGTTTCCCAAGTAATCAGGACTTCTTTCAACACTCATTTAATTTGAATAAAGTGTTCATAGTTTTCTTTTAAGTTGAATGCTGCTGCCCAACACTAATAAGCCAGAATTGGACTGTGATTCAGTAGGCTCCAATTTATTCTGATCATCTAGGATTAATAATTTTAATCAGATTTCCCTTTGAATTTTAAATTTTGGATTGAATTAATGGACTCTTGACTAGTCTTTTGAAGGTATTATTTAAATGCTAAAGTGACCTTGCAGATTGTTCTCCTTATGAGCTATTAATAATTGCAAAGCTTAGGTTTTGGGGCATTTAATTTGAAAAATATATAACATTTTATCTTTTTTGGATTGACAGAAAGTAAATTATATAAGCAAAAAGTAATTCTGTAAACAAATGTAATTATTCTGGAATCATACTGAAGTTTAAATTTCAATTTCCTCACCATTTTGTTTTATATATTGCTGTTTTTACAAATTCATATAGTGAATTATTTATACAATAGGAAAAGAACACTGGAACACAAAGTGTTCCAGTTCAGACAGTGCAAAGGGGATTGTGTTTGAAACTGAACTAAACCTTTTCAGGTTGTCTACTTATAATATTCCCATAGCCCCCAGCGCCAGAAGCCAATAGTTATGTTCTGTACTCTTCTGATAGATTACTCTAATATGTTATTTTGTACCTGATTCCCTGTTTTAATGAACTTCAGAAGCTATACATTATATGAACAATTAAGTACAATAGACTATTTTTAAACATGATGACAATACCAATTACAATTCTCTAGATAAATATGCATAATTATAGTAATTACAATTTAACAATAACTCACTGGTACTTACTATTATAAACTCATAAACTATTATTCAGTACCCTATAAAACTCAAAATCTAATTGAAAGTGCTAGTTTAGCACAATTCCCACAAGCCGTCATTCCTTAATATTCTCGAATGAATGAGGTTTTTGCTGAGCTATTAATTGATACTGACAAGCAATAACCACTGGAATGAAACTGCAATTATGAGTGGCAATTAATCACATTGCCTGTCATCCCTAGTGTCAAACAAAATTCTATAATCTTTTAAAGAATTTTTAAAAAGTTTATACATTTTCATGTTTCAATTCACTTAGTAGAAACAGAAAGTAGTTTCCTGGCACACAAGTAGTACTCAAATAATATTTCCATAAATATGTGTATTGCATTTTCTTAGTTAAAGGGGCTTTTAATTTTCTGCTGAAATTGCATCCAGGATGAATTTATCTCTGCACAGATGAGAAAAATCTCCCCATCATATTTCACACCTGCTTTCCCTTGGTGAGTATCCATCTGACTCATAGATCACCTTCCTACATAGCATGCAAGACACGAGGAAGACACCCTAGGGACAGGGGCTGAGGATAATATGAGACGAAACTTTGAGATGCTTCAATTCATCAATGTCTCTTTTAATTGCAGTAAGGAAACAGCAGGACTTAATTTAGTTTCTCTTATTATTTCTAATTAACAGAGCAACTGGCGTTTCTGTTTTTGTTTGTTTGTTTGATTGTTTTTCCTGTTACTTCAGTACCAGGATCTTTGCCTGAGCCACAGGGTCCCATCAAAAGTCATTATGAGGTTCTTTGACAACTACAAAGTGACCTTATAATGAAATAATTGAATGTATTTGTCAAAAGCCAAGCATGTATAACCCAATAACACAAAAACACCAGGTATAAACTTGGAGGAATAAACATTGTAAAGATAGTGACCTCCCAGCACTCGGGAGGCAGAGGCAGGAGGATCTCTGTGAGTTCGAGGACAGCCTGGTCTCCAGAGTGAGTGCCAGGATAGGCTCCAAAGCTACACAGAGAAACCCTGTCTTGGGAGAAAAAAAAGATAGTGACCTTACTAGGTAGATTTGCAGTAGATATGCAAACAGATTCCTGAAAAATCAGTCATTCCATTTTATGTGATTATAGATAGACAAACTAAACAGTGAATGTTTAATAAACTAAGAAAAGGAAAGCATCTGCTTCTTCCACTTCCTAAATCTGAAAAAGTAAATTCTGAATTATTCTTCTCATACAGCTGAAAATTCCCATCACTTTAAAGAGCAAGGGTTAATGTCTGATAGTTAAAGACTGGGATAGTGATAGTAAAGGTACTTATTTAGAATTTTTAATGTATAGTATTTATATAACTTCTTATAGTTATTAGTAATGCCAGTGGAATGACCTACATTATAATTACTGTTTTTTTTCCTTTGTTTCTATTTGTAGTAACTACACCTATGCTCATTAACTTCTTAAAGCTAAAGCAGGTAATGGCCATGATTTCTATGCTATCCAGCTTTAAAATTGCCTTAATATAAAGGATACTTTTTCCTTGTCATTGATAGTTTTACTACGATGGAGTTATGGAATATTTTTGTTGTGTGCTTTCTACTCTGATTCTGGATTCTTCTTTCTCTATTTTCATCTCTATTTTATATTATCATATAATTTCAATTGTCTAAGTCACTAAAGGTAGTGAGTTAACCACTACCAATCCTCTGGAATTATGTGTTTTCGCTAAACCATGCTGTCAATGAATAGATAGTATGCATTTTTATTAAATTCAGGACAAGAGCAGGAGTTACAATTATCCTGGTTGATTTGGACAGTTAGTTACTACTGGTCTTTGAAGACTCCAGGTTAAAAAAAATCTTGTGTAGCTTGAAATTTAGTTCATGCCTTGACATATAATTCAGGCATCTGACGAAAAGCACATACTTCCAGTGTGAGCTCTGTAGCATGGTTCTGAGGGGCTCTGGGTACGTTTCAGGAGGAATCCTCTTGTTCTCTATGGTTAAATGTCAGCCCTGCCTTCTCACATTGCCTTTGAATTAGAAATGCAGATTACAAATAATCTTTCCCTTGCTCTCTGCAGACCTAGCAAACACCTGGCTGTCGTTGTGATATTTAATACAAAGGAGATGGCCTTTCTAGACCGTTTGTGTCCTGTCATGTGTCAAGTTACATGACTGGAGAGGCTCATATGTGACTTACAGGAGAGTTCTCCACGACATAATAACCTACATAGACTGGCCTTTTAATGTGAATGTAGAGACATTCATTGAGGGCAGATTCAAGACAAGTTGATACAAGGAACTTTGTGTTTCCTGTTGAAGTCTTGTTAGGCTGTTCAACATTCATATAGAATTCTCCTTTAGCCACATGGTAGATTTCTTTCAGGTATGATGTTTGGGAGAAATTCATGGAAGATAAAATGTTTCCTTTTACTGGGATGAGAATTATGCAACTTCACAGTTTTCAAAATAGTTTTAAAAGAAAGTTACTCTGAGGGATGTAATTACATATGAAAAGTGACAAAATTCTATGCCTAGGAAACTAAATTTGTTCAACAATTGAACCAAGATTCTTTTTAACTGTAGGATGTTCTTAAGACTCTTATGAGATAATGCATACTGAGCATCTCTAGGAAGCTCACAGCCACATTTAATCTGCTCACTATAAGATATGACATAATTCATTGTTTTCAGAAGAGACATTAAAATCTTTATTTATGGTTTGAATACTAGTATATAGATTTTTGTACTCACGACTTCTAAGAAGCACAGTTATAAATATAAAATGATGAACATATTCAAAATACCTCTTTTCTTAATATAACTTCGATTGCATTAAAGTTATAATGCCTTTTATTTATCTACTACAATGTCTTGGGACAAATAATATATAAACACATGTGCCTGAACAACTTGTCACAGATTTACTGAAATATTCCAATACCATGAAGATCTATTTCATAAACATTCTAAACTTTGTACAATGAACCAACTCCTTAAAAGACACAATTTGTTAAAACTCACATCAGAGGAAATATACATGTACCCATTTAAAGAATCAGATCAATAATTAATAACCTTGAAAATTAAAAAAAACAACACCATGGCTAGCTGAGCTCATTGAGAATTTCTATCAAGTATTTAAGAAAAAAAATTTTCAACTTTTACAGTCTCTTTCTGGATATGGAATCAGAGACAACAAGAGTCATTTTGAGGGTTGGTATCACAGTAGTATGAAAATTAGCCAAACCTTTATAAGAAAATACCTCCACAGACCTCTATTTCTCATGCTAGCCAATGATACAGTAAATGAATATTAATGAAACAAATGGGATTTATCCTAGGAATGTAAGCCTATTTAAAACCCCCAAATCAATTAGTGTAGTACAGGAAATTGTCAGGTTAAAAAAGACAAACAGAAAACCAACAACCACACACTTCTAAAATACACACAGGGAGAAAAGCCAACAACAGCAACAATAACACATGATAAGATTTAATACCTACCCATAAAAACAAACAAGCAAGCCTGTAAACAGAACAAACAAAAATCCTAATAAAGTAGGTGTGATAGTTCGAATGCAATTGGCCCCCATAAGCCTATAGGGAGTGATACTATTAGGAGGTGTGGCTTTGTTGGAGGAAGCTTGTCACTGTGGATACAGGCTTTGAGGTCTCATATTCTCAAGCCACACTCAGTGTCTCATACCACTTCCTGTTTCCTGTGGGAACAAGATGTATCTTCTTCTCCACTCTTAGAAGCCTCTCCAGCAATGTGTCTATTGCATGCCATGTCCTGCCATGATGAAAATGGACTTAACCTCTGAAACTGTAAGCCACCAAATTAAATGTTTCCTTTACAAGTGTTGCCATGGCCATTGTGTTACTTCACACCAATAGAAATCATAAGATAGTAGGGTATTGACTATGAAAACCTGACTCGTGGCCTGATATTAAGTGGTGAGAGATTTCATGTTTTCCTATCTGATCAGGAATGATGCCTGGATCTACCTTTTGACCTTTCAACACTATCATGTTCATATAGGAAATAGAAATGTTATGTTCACACAAAACTTGCACATGTATGTTTGTAACAACAATTCACAATTACCAGAACTTGAAGGCAACCAAGAAGGTCTCAGAAGCTGAAAATACAGGTAATAAGGAATTCAATGCTAAGGTAAATGAGATCCAAGCCATGAAAGATTTATAAGAAATTTAAATGTATATCACTAAGAGAAACCAATATGAAAAACTTTAGACTATATGATACTTTATGACTGCCTTTGAAGGGCCAGAGACAAGCACTTGGTTTGGGGCTGTTGACACAAAGAGATGTAACTCAGAATATTTTAAGGATGGTAACATTATTCTGCATGATATTTTAATGATGGGTTATATCATTTTATATTTACATACACCTATATATACAAAACTCCAGTACAGAATTTAAGTGCAAACTAAGGACTACAGGACAATGTGATATATTGAGGTAGGTTAACTCAGTAACTACTCTGGTGAAGTTATTGATAATGAGAGAGGGCATGCCTACAGAAGTGGAAGATACAGTTGAAATCACTGAACTTTCAGCTGTGCCAAAAATCTAAACCTGCTTCAAAACAGTGAATTTCTTAATTAAAAAGAAGATAAAAGCATAATAAAGCTTCAAGCAAAACATCACAATATTAACAGATATTTTTAAAAGTCAACTTAATTATCACTGTCACTATCATTTCAAATTACTTACAATTCAAAACTTGAATTATGCCTTTGTACAAATGGTTCAGAGAAGCTTATCACATCCTTGAGATGGCCTTGGACTGTGTAAACTAAGTAACAACAGTGTGAATAACAGAAGACCATTCCTGTGTTTATAACAAAGGATTACTTTTAACTGAGCACATTTTGAAAAACAATCAAAGTTTGCTATTCATAGTTTGGCAGATAAATGATGCTCCTTATTTTTTTTTAATCCAGTTTTCTAATCAAAAGACACTGGAGTTTTCTAACCAAAGACATTGTTCTAATAACAACTTAATGGAGGCAGTTTCTTCTGCCTAAAAAGAGTAAAGATACATTTTTAACTTTTGCAAGGGAAATGTCAACACCCCATTTAAAAGGCAGCTTCTTCAGAGTGCATCCCAAAGCATGGGAACTCATGAATCACCAAAGAGATGCTAAAAAGACAGATATTTCCCAGAGATTATTTTATTCAAAACGTACATGAGCTACAAGAATCTCCACTTAGTGAAGGTGATTAAGTGACTCATGATTCCAGTATTCAAAAAGTGCTGAAGAGTATGTGAGAAAGAGAAAACAGGTTTTGTTTTATTTAAATTGACTTTTCCTCCCACCCCAAGAGGGCAGAGCCAGTCGCATGGTTTTGGAAAGAATATTCCCAATACCCCATCTTATCCAGTTAAGGAGATTATATCACATGTAGAATCTTGGATTTAAAATTGTTTCCAAAATTCTGCCAACCTGGTACAAATCTGATTTTTCTTCTCACTTCTCCCCTTTCATGTTATTTTAGCCTAACCATGTATTTTCAAAAAGAGTTTTAAAGGGCATTTTTCTGATAACGCAAGGCTTGTTCTTTACATAGTACTACATGCCAGGCCCATGGAATTTCAAAGATAGGACACATTGTAAAAAAAATCAGCGCCTATCACTTAAACCAGACCTAGCAATTATGACCTTTAACTGTACTTAGATTTGTGAATGACTTCGAAGTCCTCCAGTTAAGAAGAAGGAAAAATGTGCACAGAACAAAATAAATGTGATAAAATGAAAGGTGGGGTTTTTCGTCTCATGTTTTTTGAACAGGGAAAGCAGTTGCAAGGTAGGTGCAATTTCATAGCTGGCAATGGATTCCAATCAATGATAATCTCCTGGAAACATTAAGCCAGCAAAAAGATGTGAGTCTTCCTTTCCAGGATAAAATTTCAATGAACAGTCTCTCAGTGTCAAGCCAATGTGAGTTGTTTATGTGGAAATACATAATGCTTATTCATTCTCAGTGAGTTAAAGAAGCCCGAGTATGCCTTCAGTTTAGCTACTAAGTAAGAACAGACACAGGAGAGTATGTGTGTGTGATATGCAGCCCATGGTCACCTTCATGAGGCAGAGCTGGAAGTCAGTACAACACCCAGTGGGAGGCAGGGAGGAGGGGAGGGAGAGAGAACTGGGATTGACATGGAAAGCAATTTTGTATCTAATTTAAATAAAAATAGAAAAAAATAATAAGGAACAAGGGCTTATCCATATCCTTTCAAGTATTGGTTTGCTTTGAAATTTAAGATACCATAATTCTCTTCTCTACTGAACATTTTGGAGTCAAACACTCTAGATATTAAATAATATTTAACAAAACAAAATTGTAGTGAGGTAGAGTGGCATATATACTGTGGCCAGATATTTTATTATATTGATTCACAGTGATAAATAAAAAGGAACAATCCCTAAGTTTTTAATTAGAAGAGGTGACATTCCTGGCAACAAAGGGTATCTGCAGTCATGTTTGCAATTCATAAACACAGATAAAATAAGATGATAATGTAAGGCCCCGGAAGCTCAGGCCTCCAGGATCTCAGCCCAGGACCGCAGTCTCCCCAATCACCAGGAAGAGTCGAAAGCTTGATGCAAATAGCACGAGGCTTTATTATAGTTGTTTAACGAGCTAACCCCATGTTAGCTGGGGTCTTTTATCCACCCACCATGGTGGATGTCTAGGAAAGACAGCTCCAAGCGTCTGCATAGAGATCTTATAGGACAGCATAAGGGGAGTATCTAGGGGTATGCACAGGCTCAGGATTGGTGTGGCTCCAGGCTTGGAGGGTTTGCCCTGTGTTGATTGGTCAACTGGTTGTTATGGCCCATAGGCCCTCCCAGGGTGGTTGCTATGCTCTGCATATCATTGCTGTGCACTTGTCCGTAAAGCACACCCAGAGTGGTAAAACATAGCACCACCAGCTAACTTCTGATTGGTTCCTTGCCACGAGGCAGGCATCTAACCTCCTAGTGACTAAGACAAGGTCAGACAAGCACGTGATCTGCTGTTATGGCTGCTGAAAGGGGCAGGCATCTGACCTTAGTGACTAAGACAAGGTAAGACAAGCACGTGCTCTGCTGTTATGGCTGCCGAAATGGGGAGCTGGTCCCTTCAATTAAGTGAAGGTGACAATGATTATGTAGGCCAAGCCCAAATAGTCTTTACAATTTACTTTGAAAATATAAACAGAATTTCTTTTAAAAAATAGATTATTGACTAATGCAGAAGACTTGCCTAGAAAAGTTATTCTGGTACTAGGTAAACCTTTTTATTGTAAAATGTAGAGTGACCCACAATATTTATTCCCATATTCTAGAATTATAGAGGCCATTAACTTATCCCTCACTGGGCTCAGGAGCACCATTTTTTCTATCTCCAATCATTTATCTTCAATTCTATCTGCATGACACACATTGAATTATCTACATTCTAGTGTTATTATGAGGGTCAAATGGAATCAATAGTCCATTGTAGGAAACTGACCCTTGATGAGGAGGACAGCAGGCTTTCCACAAGGGGACAGGCATTCCTAAGTGGCATTCTGCACTAGGAAGAATGACCATAATGTTTGGTGGTCCACAAAGTTGTTGGTAAAGAAATTTCTCAACTAAGGGTTCCGTTTATTAGGGAAGATGAAAGATAAACATTTTTCTCACTGTATTGGTTTTGCAGTGCTTAGTAAACATCCCTCTGTTGCCTCAGCTGTATTCTGTAAGAAAATGGTACTATCCTGAATTTAAATAACTTGATAGAAATAAACCATTTGAATATTGAAATTAAGGTGATATTTTAAAAATGGGAATTACTGGAGACACCATTAAGTTACTCTAAATTCTTCATGGTGTCCTTAAATTACATTTTAAATGCTCCAGCTTCTGTGCTTGATAATCATTGCTTCCTCATTACTATATGCCATAGACAGGCAGATAAGTAGTTCTTCTCTATAGTAAAGCATTTAAAGAGTTTGTTCAGTTCTTAAAAGAGTGGTTATCTTCCTCCACTCCCTCCTCATTTGTACTGTTGAGGGATCATGATTAAATTGCTATTCTTTTTTATCTAAACTCTGAGTGGGTGGATGACCTATTATGCTCAAATTATTGTATTAAATGTTTTCTAGATGGGGTTGCTGAATTTTTCCATAGAGATTTTTCTTTCCAATATTTGTCCCTTTGATTACAAATTAAAATGGGAAGCTTTATTTGTAATTGTTTAATAAACAGTAATTTACAAGCATTTAGCTTTTGTTCCTTCCATGTTGTTCCTGAAGTTTGTAGAATAATCCTTTGAGATTCTACGCTGTTGAAATAGTTACTATTTGACTGGTGGCATGACCAGTAGGTAGTGCAACATAGGTTCAGAGTCTGGTATTTCATTATCTTTGTTGAGTCATTGTCATGTTGCTATACTCAAAATCTATTCAGACTGAAATGATTGTTCAATGTTTTTTTGAAGGACTCTTCTTTCATCCTTAGTACATTCCTGCATTCCCCAAGGAAACAGGCTATATTAACACACCATATGGTAAATGGACTCCATTGGAGCAGCACACTGTATCTTCTATCATATGCTATTTCACAATATGACATGCTTGAGTTCTTTTCTAATGAAGACGGTAACTCCTAATATACACTTGGCAATATCACTTGCTTTTCTTCCCCCTTCACAGCCTATCCCTGTCATTGCCATTAGCCTATTTTTATGTCTGAATAAAAGCCTATGTTTCTTCCTGGAATGCAGCTTTTATAACAGTGTATAAAAGCAAAATGTAAGCAAAAAGCTGAAATAGTTCCAGATGTGGTAATTCATCGACAAGAAATAGAGCTACATGCTGGGAAAAAGAAAATGCCCATAAAAGATGGAAACTCACTTTATTCTAAAAACATGGGATATTGGAATGGCCCAGAACTTGACAGTTCTCTTTTGATATTAAAAAATTATCACATTTGATTTATTTGTTTGTGGTGTGTGTGTGTGTGTGTGTGTGTGTGTGTGTGTGTGTGTGTGTGTTCGCGTGTGAGCTTGTTTGTGTACTCATGTGTCACCTCTGGAGACAGACTCAGGTCATTAGGTTTGAGAGCAAGTCTGTTTCTCTATTGAGCCACTTTGCCAGCCTGGTCATTGTAATTCTATCTCATATTGTGACGCACAATGTGAGCTGTGGGAAAATGGCTTTCTGAACAGAGAGACAAGAACATTTTTTATAATTGTGATGAACTTTTGTAATGATAATATGTGCTGTGTTCCTAAAGCCTGTTGCCACTCATAGAGTTAGCATGTAGTATGCTTAATAATTGTCTGTTCCAATACTTCTCCATCCTTTAAATATTCCCTAGATTTATCTAAAGGAGTAGATGGAGATTGGCTCTTAGGCTCAAACCTTTGATGCACTGGCATGGCCTATTGTCCAAGTCCATAAAAATGCCTCTACTTCATCGTGACTTAAGATCAGAGAGTTCAAAACTATCCTTACTCTTCCAAGGTTAAAGTCATAAGACCTAAATATCTAAGATGTAGCTACTGTAGGATGTTTGTTCTTAGGTGTGGATGTCTTATCTAAATAAGAGAAGACTTGGTCTAAGGTGTGGTTAGCCTTAACCCTTGAGATTAGATAACAAGAGATTTAGTCTACTGAATATTTGGAAAATTAAGGAAGTAAATCTGTTTTGTTGTTTGTATCATGGTAAAGAAGTCTTTTGCCATTTTCCCCTTTTATGCTGGGATATTCAAGAATGTTGAAGAATAAACTTGGGGTATTCAGTATTCACTGGATTGCCCTCTGACTCTATTCTGTGCCTCTGTCTTTTCCTTAGTATCTTTAACTGTTGTTTTCCCAAGTCACACCTCCCCTCTCTGTTATGAACCTCACAAGTTGGTTGGATCCAACTGAAGCCCACCAAAGATGAGTTCCCACAGATGGCTGCTCAATATGGGGCACCAACAAACAGAAGCAACTATAGTCCATATCACTAAGCTAAAGTATAAGTCTATCAATGAGATTAGGATTTCTGTATTGCTCACCACATCATCTTAGTTCTGTGCCATTGCTTTGATTCTGAAAACCCAGATAGTAGAGCATAATGCTCCTCATCCTGTATTTTATTGCCCAGATCACACACATGATGAAATAAAATTTACATAGTAGACATACAAGCTTCCTGTGGTAACAAATATGAACAAATGCTACAAAAACATAAAGGATTAGCTAGAATAATAGTGGAATAAATGACTTGGAACTTACTCAAAAGGTGATTTTCACTAATCTGACTAGCAACAGAGTAAAATAATAAATAAGTAAAGTCAAAGATTAATGTAATTGTCAGAAAAAGAAGCACAAACTTTTGCAGAATATTTGCTGATTTTTATGAATTAGCAATGAGAATAGTGTGTGTGATCAAACTGTTATGCTGTTATTTATTTTCATTATGCATTCATACTTTCTTCTTACTAGCCCTGTAACAGAGGGGGTGAGAAAAGGAGAAAATTAGGATGCAATAGGCTGAAAAGTGTGCTCATTTTAAAACAATCCTCAGTGACACTGCCCTGTTAATTGGCCATGTAACCACTAGTCCATCCACAGTGTCCAGCTCTCTGTGAGCTGGCACTAAGTGTGATGATTCTCTAAATGTGATGCAATTTTCCTTACTGCTCATTCTTTGTTTTACAGAAGAGTTAATAATCAAATTAGTTAACTTATTGCACACTGAGGAATGAACTCTCCAGAAAGTATATTTTTAAAGTGTTACATGTTAAGTATAATAGATATACCTAAATACATCACAAAACCTCATTGTTTAACCTCACATAATTGCTGTTCTTATGAAGTCTAGAGAATCCCTTTGCTCAAAGTCACATAGTTTGCAGGTGGACAAACAGAGTTGAAATCTAGGCTAGGGATCAGAGAGGAAGCTGTGAACTAGGCCATGCTGTCATTCTCCTGATACATATGGATCCTCTCGAGGCAAATCCACATCATAATAAATCTTGTATCAGTTGAAATGCATGGTTTTTGACATTCTGCCTGTACAGTTGTTGACTAAATGTACCAGGCAATTATGCCTTTTTGATCTGTCCTTTTACCTTCTTTTCAATCACGAAGAAAAGTGATTGCAAAATTTGTTTTCTAAATTTCAGAAAATTACATCAGCCTAAGTGTCTAGGAAAAAAATGCCTTGATGATTAGAGCCTCATATTCATACAGTTCTACAATCACAAGCTCAAAATTTGCTTAAGAAAAAAAGATCTGGTCTCTATTACTAAGAAAAATGAACCATCATTGTAGGAAATCGGAACAATTAATGTCTACAAAAGTCATAAGCCCTGGTGGGCTCTAGTTGTACCATTTACAAATGGTCTGGAAAGTCTAGAGGATGTGCTTGGTTGTGTTGAGGGTACACCATTAGGTGAAGCTGAGATATGAATTCAGCCGTGAGATTCTATGTGATGGCTTGGAGATGTGTAAAACAGAAAGAAATTGAGCAACAGTCAGGGGTCTTACACATTGTAGGATACTGCTGAAATGCTGTGCTTGAGTAGTCACCAAGTTTTCTGGTTAGATTCCTCTTGTGAAAACAAACAAGCAAACAAACAGCAGAAACAATCTTCCCCACCCCCAACAAATAACCCTCTTACTGTTTGATCTCTTAGTTTAGTGCTAACTCTGACATTTTATTAGCCTAATTTTCATTATGTCATGGACAATCCAGTAATGTCAGAGAGACTTTGTTATTACTTGCTAATGTTTGAAACTATTCATTCTTACTCAAGCTATTGACTTCATTTGTAGTCTCAATATGAACAACTTTTATGGTAAAATTTAAAGGTTGTTGACTTGGTTATCCTTGAAAAGCTTTTGAATAATATGACATTATTATATGAAACTAAGGTCACTAAACACTTTTTTCTGCATAGGAATTAAGTATCTTAATAATAGTAGTATAATTAATATTTGATACCATCATATAATCAAGAATAAAATAGTAACTTCCTGAGGATGTTCAACAACACATTCAAATACAGAATCCTTGATGAGGCCTGTTATTAAGGAGTAAGAAGATAGGAAATAAACATGAGCAATGATAAACTTCAGGGACTGAAAACAAGTTTCACAAACAACAAAATGTGATATACTGTAGAATTAAAATAACCATAATGCATTGCTTGGAAATATATAATACCATTTTAGTATTCTTAGTCATACCCACTAGACTGCCCAAAGGGGGGCAATGTTTCAGTAAAGAATCATTGTATCCTTGGAGAAGGTCAGAACTACATCAGAATAAAGGGACCTTGAAACACATTCCAGTCTCTGCTAAAATGCAACTTCGACTCTGAGGTGTTTCTATTCCATTATCATGCTAACTTTATAGTATTGTTCCCAGAGAGGAAAGATTATTTTACACATTAATACTAATTATAACACACACACAAGTTGTATTTGCTACAGAAAGCATTATTTTCAAAATCAATGAATACATACTAACATTTGTGCTATAAATTTAGGTTTTTATTTACCTGCTTTATGTTACTACTATGAAGTAGTTTATATAAGTTTCAAAAGATATTCTATTTTTTACTCTAATTTTTTTGTGCATTTCCATAAATCTAATGATATAAACTGGGGTGGTGGCAGGACATGCCTTCAATCTCAACATTCAGGAATTCAGGAGGCAGGGGTAAGTGGATCAAGGTTAGCCTGCTCTCTCTCTCTCTCTCTCTCTCTCTCTCTCTCTCTCTCTCTCTCTCTCTCTCTCTCTCCTCTCCCTCTCTCTCTCTCTCTCTCTCTCTCTCTCTCTCTCTCTCTCACACACACACACACACACACACACACAAGTTTTAGGTGAATCAGGCTACAACAAAGTGAGACTCTGTCTTAAAACAGAACAAAACAAACAAACAAAGCACATTGCCAGTTGTAAAAATCCTCAAATTTTTACCTGAAAAAAAAATGCTGTTCTACACACTGCAATTGTTACATATTCTGCAATCTAGAAATGTCAGATCTGAACAGGAAATCATACTCATGCACTCAGATAATCATCAGTATGAACTGAGTAAGGGCATTGCACAGCTGACAGAATGCAGAGCGGAAGATGAGAAAGCTGCTTGGGCTGATGCAGCTAGTTAGGGGTGAGGGTAAATGACTTCCCCTTTTCCCAGTCCTGGGGATTTCCTACTGCAAGAAAATCTCTACACAGCTGCAAATTCTTCCCTGTAACCAGCAGTGAAGGCAAGGCTCAAAGAAGAGCGAGTAATCTACCAGTATGTCTTTAAAACCTAGAGCAAGACAGAACGTTCCATGCTGGAAAGAAAGATCATTTTCATTAAAATAGTAAGGTTAAATGTAGAGCCACAACAATAGGATTTAGAGCTTTTCTCTAACAGTCCTTCAAGTAGTCTCCTAGGCCCCCCATCATGGCATGCAGGGCACCACTTCCCAGGTATCTGTTTTAGGCTCCTCTGGGTCACCCCTAATCTAGCATGCTCCTGCTGTGCCATATGTTCCCCTGTGGTAATTGCTGATGTGATGTTTCTCTGGGTGGCTGAAGTACCAAAAAAAAAAAAAAAAAAAAAAAAAAAAAAAAATAGGAAGCTCACTTGGGTGACTCTCAGTTCCTTAGTCAGGAGATGACTTTGTGTAGTGAAATGTCCTAGAGAGAGCCTCTTGGAGAGCCTCCTGGCTCCTTTCCATCCCCTCTTGATTCCTAGGCAGGGCAGTGTCTTTATTACACAAGGAATTCTCCTCTAGACAGCCATCTTGCTTTCAAACCTACTGTCTGACTCGAGTACTCAAATGCCTATGGGCACAAACATCACTGTCAGTGTCAGATAAACAGTTTCTCAATGCTTTCCCAACAGTGACATGTCCACCAGTGCCTCTGTCTTTTCCTCATGTATCTCCATTTTTTTCTTTATACAGACTCTATTCTACCCTATCTTCGTACTGTGGCTGAGGCTTGTCCCATGCTCATTGCTTTCCTTTTGGCCCAAAGGTAGTTCATGTTTCCCAGGCTCCCTTATAATTAGACATGCTTTGTCACTAATATATGGCCGATAGGGCAGTAGACATGCCAGTCTGGCCACTTATACCACTTCCTGCCCAACCTCCTACTGGCTTCTCTTTTCAGGACAAAAGATCCAGTAGCCATTTGTGGGCTCTTTGAGACAACAGACCCCCGGAGGGAGGGAACTTTGTTCTCCAAATCTGTGCAGTTGGTGTCACTGTTCTATAATATCAATGAGCATGTTTTGGGGTTAAGTCCATGAAATGAAGTGGCTGAGCCCACCCAATTACACACTCAAACATGCTGCATTCTAAAACAAAACCCACTTGGGTGTGCATCACCTCAACTGCCCTCCACCCCCAGAGGCCACTACTCTGTAGCAGCTCTCTATCTGTTTATCTCAGATAAAACTTTAAAAAGCTATCATCGAAGCTCCTGTAAGGAGTTAATCACTAGAGCCTGAGCCTCCTGATGTGACACCAGATGTCCAGACAACCAGGATATGCAGGAAAGTGAAAAGTAGCATCGGTTCATGAAAATAAACCTGTCTGTCATATGGTGTCTACCTCCTTCACTTGAGTTTCCTGGCTTGGGATATTTCTTCACAGTGGGAAATGATACATGGAGTTCGTTCCATTTTTCCTTGTACTGTCATAGGATCTTCCTAAGAGAAAAAATGGTTTGAAAGAAGTTACTGCATCTTACATGGAATAAGTGTGGATCAAATGTCACCGCTTTCTTTGCAAATTTTCAGATTTCCATATGAAAGATATTAAGTACAATTAATATTTGGGAAGTGCATAGTACGTAAAAATTACTTCTCTGTCTGAGATGAACTTGCATATTCCATCTGTTTCCTCCCACTCACTCAGTGACTAGTAATGTAAAGACATGGGAAGGGTATTTACTTCTGAGAGTGAAACAACCTGTTATGATTCCTTTTGAATTGGTAAAAAATATAAAGTTTCACAATACAGAAGAAAATGGAAGGAAATATGATTAGAGATCATTGAAGACTAGCATTCAAAACTGGGAACTGAAAACCAACAACTTAAAAAAAAGACATTTTGGAGAATATCAAATTGAGGGACAGATTTTGTATGTCAAGAATAAAGAACATTTTCAAGGTTTGCTGTTCCCTTGGAAGCACTTCTGTTGTAAAAGAAGCTAATACAAACACCAAAAGAGAAAATGAAATTAAATACTTCCAATGATAATAATATTGATTGTAAAATTATATTGGAAAAAAGGGAAAATTTCTGTATGTTTTATGTTGTAGTACTCAGATTCTCTTTCTACATAAAGTGCTACTCCTTATGACACCCAATTCTGTATCTGCGACACTCATGGACGCAAATGGACAGCATGGGATGAGTTGAGCACACATCAACAGATAGCAAAGCTGGCTGACTCCTTGCAGTGGTTCACACTAGGAAAGAAAGCAGGCTGACTGTGAGTAGCTAAGCCATTCCACCCTCTGTTCCCAGGGAAGTGGCAAAGAGTGGAATGCATCAGGGGAATGTGATGGTTATTTGCTAATATGAGGGGGCTATCATCACATTAATACTTTTCAACTATCAATTACTATGGGTCAGGGACACCATCTGAGACATCCAACCCAAAGAAAAAAAGAGTAGAGTAGTGTCTATAACTTTACAAGACCAGGGCATAGTCAAAAGTCACTGAACAACATTTTCAAAGAACTAGTAAATACTATTTTTTAAAAATGTGACATACAAAACAAAATCTAAAAATTTTTAAAAAGAAACACAAGGTTGGGAGTTGTTGGGGGTGGGGGAGAATGAAGGGGGGATTGGAGCACAGATATGATTGTTTCATTGAATGCATATATAAAATTCACAGAAAATAAAGAGCATGTGTTAAGATTATAACAGTAATACTCCATCAAAGAAAACCAATTTTCCCTTTCCCAAGCAGGGTATCAGCTTCTTGGACAGGGATGGGACTTTGTCCAATTCCCCTCTTTTGTGTTGAGATTTTGTTTTGTTTTGGTATATATTGTAGGCTTTACTGTCTTTCTTTCTTTCTTTCTTTCTTTCTTTCTTTCTTCTTTCTTTCTGCCTTTCTTTCTTTCTTTTTTCTTTCTTTCTTTCTTCCTTTTTTAGTTTGTCTGCTTTGATTTTCATTTGTTTCTGTTTAATGTTCTGTTTTGAGAGAAAAATGATCATGAAGTTGGGTGGGTAGGGTGATATGAGGATATGGGAAGAAATGGTGGAGAAGAAATTATATGATCAAAATATATTCTATGAAAAATACTAATACATACAATGTCTAAAGATAAAAGTAAGAAATATGATAGGAGATAGACAGTCTGTATACATTCTGAAGGTTGAATTCATTTATGTCTCTCTCTTTTCCAAGGTAAGTATCCTTTGGATGGTTGGAACATAGGTAATGAAACATCTTACCTCTTTTTCTTTAAAAAAAACAGGGAGATATATGTCTTATATTTTTGTGAGTCACAGACATTCTCTGTCTGTCTGCCTGTCGGTCTGTCTCTCACTTGACCTCTCTCTTCTACTCTTACTCTCTGTCCTATTTTAAACTATTAAAATAACTTATATTAAGATAAAACATCAATAATTCACTTGATACAAATCTCTGAGGACTTGCTGAGTGGTTTGTATGCTCTTGGTAATGACCTAGACATTATAAAATATTCTGAGAAGTGGTTGGACCTTTGTCCCAAATCAATGCTTTGAACAACTGTAAGCTACATATGACAGTGGTTGCTTATCAGCCAGTGCCATTGCAGCCATCTTATTGTAAACTTGGTTTACATAAATACATTCTATAATAGTCCCACAATGATTAAATCGCCAGATGAAATCCATTTCTCAGAATGTCCCCACTGGTAATTCACACATGGAAGTATTTGGAGAAGCAAGGCATATCAGGAAAACAATAGATATTAACATAAAATTAAATGTTAGTAAGAATGGGAATGAACTGTAGATGTTGAATAGTACAGAAAAAGAGGCAAGAATTTGAAGCAAATCCAATATATTCATGAATAGGAACTACTAAATATAATGATCAAAAACTTTAAAATAAAGATTGCTTAAATTCAGTTCTTTTAGGTTGACCCCATTTTTAGATATTAGGATGGATAGTGTGGCTGTCTTCATGGAAACCCAAGTAAGTTCAATCTCCATTTAGATTTAATCCAAAGTTTCTCATACATAAAAACATGATCCTCACACACGTCAGGACAGGCAATCCAGGACTAGATTGACATCTCAATTTTAGAACCTAGAGTATAGCTTCTTTCTATCTTGATGCTACTGTTTCCACAGTTACCTTTATGCAACAATGTATCTGATCCTACCCAATGGGCAGAACCTTACTACCACTTTTAAGATATCCCATAAATAGGTAAGTTTTTGCTTATATCTCATTACCAGATCTTAGTCATTGGACTGTACTGAGGTCAATGCCTCTGGAAGGCAGTCTTTAAACACTATCAGACCTGATAGAAAATGGATACTGATTGGAGGTTGAACTGGGCATAAATCATCTGAGGAGCTTGGTTTCTGGGTTTTTGGCTGTTTGTTTGTTTCCTTCTGAAGAGAGAAAACTAAAATCCTGCCCATAAAATTACCAGCTCTCATTTCTCATTCTGTTTTTGTAGCTAGATAGCTATAGATTGCCCTTGGCAAAATGAAGACACATTCTTTAAGCAATCTGAAATTCAATGATTGTCCAGGAGTAAAGACAAGCTAGTAGGTTTATGGAACGGAACTGGAAAAAGTTCAAGAGTTTAACATTCTAGAGACTAGATTGATAAATGATTAGGTCACTGAGCTAGGGAAAGGTTCGAGTTCCAGAGTTACAGAAGGGGATGACTGATTTATTCTTGGTCATTGTAAATTGCCACTTTGACATTGTCCATGACTTTCTGTAAAGAGCAAATTTCACCAGCTAGATCTGCTGGATCCAGTTCTCTTGGCAGGGAGACCTGGAAAGAAGTCAGACATTCCAGCCTGGCATGACTAGTGCCTCTGTAAGTTTTACCAAATGATAACAGTTTAGTCTCAGTCTCATTATCTGTAAAACTTCTGTAGGCATAGCAATAAAGTAATGTAATATGTCTCTCTGCTCACACTAAGAGATTTCACAAAGGCTGACCAGGATAAAAATAAAATAAAATTTGTTCCTAAGGTGAAGGGTTCCAAGAGCAGTACCCTACATTGCCACCAAGCAACTGTGTGGTACTAAGAAGAATAGATGTACATTGCTGGGTGGAACTCACCCACCCAGCACAGGTGACAGAGAGCTCAGCGGACTGAACCAGTGATGGATTAGTCCCAGCAAGCAGCCTGTGTGGCCAGCTCATGGGAACTGAGTAACTCAGCCCAGGGTTCAGTGTTGAATTGCTAATGACACAGTGAGAAAAGTCAGTGAAGGATGAGGTTACATCTTGACCTTGAGGAGGTTTAGCTCAGTGCTGAAATGTGTGATAATATTATTTTGTTTTCTTCAAGATCAAGATGGTTTCCTAATCTTCCAAGCTTGTGGCTTGATTGTACAACATAGGTAAGTTACAGGGACACACAATTCAAATAATCATAATAAAGGCACAAGAGGGGTGTGGAGAGAGGTATTCTTCAATATTAAGTGGACACTGAACAATGTGAATTGGAGCAGGGGTGATACATGGATGTATTATGGGAACACTGCATCAAATCTTTTTGGTTTGCATTGTGCTTCACTGGAAAAAAAAAAAAAGAGCTAAACCCAAAGACCGGGGTGAATGTCATATCTAAACCCCTGTAATGCCTTTGTTTGCCTTGGCGCTTCAGTCATGACAGCCTATGTGATACAGGATTAAGACTTAGAAACAGACCTCATCAGCTTTGACCTTGGGAGGTACCAGAAATTCAATCAATCCAGGACCTTAGCAATAAGATAGAGAAAAAAAACAAGCAAATGAGCAGAATGTGACTAAGCCCCTAAATAGTCTGGGCACCAAGGCTAAGGCCATCATCCCTGGTTAGTGATGCTCTAAATTGTGTTATACATAGATAAAGGAGCAATGTCAACCAGAACATAATTGTATTGGAGCTTTCCTTGACTTTACTCTAGGTGTGTTTTTCTTTGGCTGGTCCTAAATAATTTACTGTATTAAACAAGTTGCTGAAGCAAATGGATTTTTACAGGGGAAGTGATGCTATAATGATTAGTTTGGAATGATAGTTGTACTTTTGCCTGAAAAGCTATGGTCAGGTTAATCTGTGTGCCCCACATTTGCTCTTCAGCAAACTAAGTGCAAGTGATGTCAGAAAAAGTTGGAAAAGACTTTGTCCTTTATCTTAACTCTGAGAACCCTCCTCATCCAAAAATCTCCATTCTCCTTACAATAGAATCTCTCAAGTAGTCATTTCAAAAGCATATTTTGCTTTCTTTTGACAACATTGGGCCAGTACAAGTTTGGTCAAGACAACCATAGCATTTCTACTTTGTGCTCTCCCTTTTTATTGGGTAAGTCATTTGATCTAATTGTGGCCACCAAACAGTAAGCAGATTTGACAGATGAGTTCTCTAGAGGGGAAACATCTTCCTTCCTGAGAATATTCATGAAGCTTTTCTTTGTCTTGAAGAGGCCATAATGGTTGGAGGGCAAACAGTCAGGCTATAAGCAGAATTCTAGGTAGTACTAGATAGAGCCAGGGGTTCCAATGACAGTGTTGAGTCACTGCACTAGACTTGGGCTGCCTATTTCCAGACTTCTCATTGTGTGGGAAAAATAAACCTGTATTTCTTTCAGAACCAACACCTGTTTAACATTGTTTGTAACTAAATATATGTGCTCAGCAATGAATAAAGAAAGTACCATATTCAAGGTCATGGGATGAATGAAGATGTCAATCTTCTGATTCCCACTCTAATACTTGCCCCAATACATTTTGTTTCCTCACAATTATCTTTTATCTTATGAAGGATAATAGGTACAATGGCCTACATACTGTTGTTTAAGGTTAATGAAAAAATTGTTCAGAAATTTCATATTAAAGTTATGTGAAGAACAAAGTTCTACTACTGAATATAGAAGTAACATAACTTGGCCAATGTGACCTTGTGAGTATTTCCCTTAAAATTAAATAATATGTTTTCCTGTTAATATACATCAACTGCATTCCATCAGACTGAGCATATTCAAACATGGTGTATAACCATGTCACACACAGAATTATATAAAAAAGATATTTCATAAGCCATAGGATTAATTCTTTCAAGGAAATTCACAAAATTGATAATCTGCCTACTATTCCCTGGAAGCATCTATGCAGTCTTTGCTCAAAATGAATTGCTTCTTGTTTGATTTTTATTTATTTATTTATTTTAGAGGCAGTGTCTTTTGAAATAGACCACACTGGCTTTGAACTATGGATCCTCCTCTTTCAGTCCATTGACTTCTGGGATTACAAACATGTACTATCACATAAAGATGTCATTTAATTTTCTTTTTTTAATATGAATTAGAAACAAGATTGTTTTACATGTCAATCCCATTTCCCTCTCCACCCCCCCAACTAAAACCCTACCTATCACATATCCTTTCTGCTCCCCAGGGAGGGTGAGGCCTTCCATAGGGTGTCATCAGATCTATCATATCCTTTGGGATAGGGCCTAGGCCCACCCCCGTGTGTCTTGGCTCAGGGAGTATCCATGCATGTGGATTGGGCTGCCAATGTCCACACCTATGCTAGGGATAAGTATTGAACTACTACAGGAAGTCCTGTAGATTTCCGAGGTCTCCTCACAGAAACCCATGTTCCTGGGGTCTAGAGCAGTCCCATGCTGGTATCCCAGCTATCAGTCTGGGGACCAAGAGCTTTCCATTGTTCAGATCAGCTGTTTCTTTGGGTTTCACCAGCCTGGTCTGGACCCCTTTGTTCATCACTGGTTCTTCTCTGCAACTGGATTCCAGTTCAGATCAGTGATTAGTGAGGACGATCTGGTTGCAACATCTGTCACGCCATTGATCGCCAGGGTTGATTGGGCTGATCTGGCTGCCTAGACCGGTGTCCCCTTTCTCCCTCACCACTCCATGTGCGGCCCTCCCGAAGCTGCACACCCAGTCGAAGAGGACGACCTTCCTTGAATAGAGGAGGACCAGTTTTTGGTCAAGGATGCACGAGTAGCTGCGCTCCCCTGCTAGATCCTCTAAACAAGCTCTCAAGGCCATCATTTTTCAAGAAGTATTTAATTGCACTTCTGAATGAGTATTAAATATAGCTCATGATATATATTTTTAAATCAGCATCACCTTTTTTGAAAAATCCACTGGATACAAGTGATTCTTTTATCCTGCAATGTCTAGAGGCTGGAAACACATCTCAGTGGCTGTTTCTTTGCTACCTTGTGTGAGACCTGGGTTCACAATCGGCAGAGAGGAAAAATATGCACATATGTAATTCTAATAATCAAGAAGTGGGCCAGGAGGATCAAGGGTACAAGGCTCATATTGGCTATTTCAAGGTCAGCCAAGGCAAGGGACCCTGTTTCAAAGGAAAAGTCTCTTTCTCTCTCTCACTCTCTCTTTTCCTCTCTCCCTCCCTCCTTTGCTCCCCCATTCTGATACACACATGTAGTGTGTGTGTGTGTCCTGTTACTGATCAGCTGAAAATCTATCAACATAGAAATTGATTATTATATTTCAATTAATTATTCTTTAATTAGAAAACAATATATGAGAGTATTTATATCTATTTTTCATATGGTCACTAAGCTTATACATAAATGCTCTATCTAGAATACTGTTCTAAGAATAAAAGTATGGGACTATATATATATATATATAATTGTAATAATATATAACAAACAGATATACATAATATTACAATACTGAGAAGATTCTGTTCCTCCTATGTGACCTGTATTTTTCAGAAAACATATGGAGGAGCAGAATTCCATTTTACAAACTTGGTTCCCTTCCTCTAGAATAAGGGATGTTTTATTCAAGTAGATCAGTGAGTGCCATTTCAAACACTCTTCCCTTTCTTTGTAAAAGCATTCTGCTCAATTTATTCCTTATTTTATTTTACGCATAAATAGAAACCCATGGTCTGTGAACAGGCTGCAAGTCTACCTGATTTTCTCTTCCAGAGAGGAAGCATTTCTAGAGAGAATGATAGCAAGCTTGCCTCGAGCACACTCTAAAACCCATCACAGCTTAACCTCAACGGAGAACTCAAACGAACAGTTACTTGGTTTGTGAGGTACTTCATTTCACAATCACTTCCCAAGCCTAAAAGAAGCACATTCCTACAAGGTCATCTCTTCAACTATGTTCATAGCAGCATTATTTGTAATAGCCAGAACCTGAAAGCAACCTAGATGCCCCTCAACTGAAGAATGGATAGAGAAAATGTGGTACATTTACACAATGGAGTACTACTCAGAGGGGGAAAAATAAGTAATAGAATCTTGAAATTAGAAGGCAAATGGATGGAACTAGAAGAAACCATTCTGAGCTATGTAACTCAGTCACAAAGAGAGGCATTGTATGTACTCACTCATATGTGGATTTTAGACATAGAGTAAAGGATTGCCAGCTTGCAGCCCAGGCTGCCAGTGAGGCTGGTAAACAAGGAGGACCCTAAGAGAGACATACATGGTCCCTTGGAGAAGGGGAAAGGGACAAGATCTCCTGAGCAAATTGGGAGCATGGGGGAGGGGAGAGGGAAGTAGGAGAATGAGAAGGGGAGAAGAGAGGGTAAGGAATACATGACAGGACAGGGAGGTTGAGTTGTGGGAAGAACAGAAGAGAGAAAGATAAGAGATAATATAATAGAGGGAGACATTATAAGTTCAAAGAGAAATCAGGCACTAGGGAAATGTCTGGAGCATTACAAAGATGACACCAACTAACAATCTAAGCAACAGAGAAGAGGCTACCTTAATTGCCCTCTCCTGATAATGAGATTGATGACTAATTCATATGCCATCTTATAGCCTTCATCCAGCAGCTGGTGGAAGTAGAAGCAGACACCCACAGCTAAAACTTGAATTGAACTGAAATCCAGATGCAGAGAAGGAGGACTGATGAGCAAAGTCCAGACCAGGCTGGTGAAACCTACAGAAACAGCTGACCTGAAAAAGGGGGAACTCTTAGTTCCCAGACTGATAGCTGGGAAACCAGCATGAGACTGATCCAGATCCCCTGAATGTCAGTGAGGAGACCTTGGAAATCTATGGGACCTCTTGTAGTGGACCAGTACTTATCACTACCATAGAAATGGACTTTAGGAGCCCATCCCACATAGAGGGATACCTCCTGAGCTTAGACACAAGGGGGTTGGCCTAGGCCCTATCCCAAAGAATATGACAGACTTTGAAGACCCACTATGGAAGGCCTCACCCTCCCTGGGGAGCAGAAAATGGTATGGGATAGGTAGGGCGTTATTTGGGCGGGCAGGGGAGGATGGGAGTGAGAGGGACCTAGGATTGACATGTAAAATAATTTTCTTTCTAATAAAAAATGAAAAAAATAAACCTTTCTTGCAGGCAAAAAAAAAAAGACTCAAAACATCTTGTATGAGTAAACACAACTGGCCAAAATTTATGTAAGCACAAAGTTAATACAAGTTAAAAAAGGTAAGTGCTTTCTTTTCCCATGAAGCAGAAAGAACCTTTGTTCTATATAATTTACTGAAGATAACAAGTGAAATATTCAAAAAAGCAAATAGAGCTGCTAGAAAACCAGGTTGGCTTCTCTAAGAAATTCAACAATGATATACAAACCCTTATCCAAGCTATCTAAAAGACAGACAGAATATCCAAATTTACCAAATCAGAAATGAAAAGTGGGGCATAACAACAGACACCAAGGAAATACATAGCACATAGGATATGCTTTAAAAACCTGTACTCCACCAAATGGGAAAATCTAAAAGAAATGGATAATTTTCTCTATAGTTCCCAAAGTTAAATCAAGATCTGATAAACAATTTAAATAAAACTATAATATCTGATGAATTAGAAGCTCTTATTAAGAGTTTTTCACCAAAAATAGCCTACAGCTAGATGGTTTTAGCACATTTTACTAGACTTTGAAAGAAAATTTAACACCAATATTTTTCAAGTTCTTCCACAAAATGGAAATAGAAGGAACATTGAATAATTCATTTTATGAGGTCATAATTACCCTGATACACAATCCACCTAAAAACTCAACATATAGAGAATTATAGGCCATTTCTCTTATGAACATAGACACACAAATACACATTAAGGTTAAAGGCCTGATTGGGTCTGCACCAGGTCCTCTGCTTTTATATTATAGCTATTAGGTTAATATTTTTATGGGACTCTTAAGTGTGTGAAAGATCTGGGTCTCTGATTCTTATGCTTTCTATTGGGGTTCTTTTCCTTATAGTGGTTTGCCTTATCCAGTTCCAATGTGACTGCTTTCGTTTTTATCTCATTATGCTTTATTTTGTTATGTTGTATTTTATGTTTTAGAAATCTATTCATTTCTAATGAAGGCAGAAGGTTAGTGGATCTGTATGGAAGGGTGGTTCTGGAGGAACTGGGAGGAGTGGAGGGAGGGGACATTATAATGAAGGTATATTTTAAGAGAAAATAATCTCTTTTCAATAAAAATACAGAAAAATGTACAACAACTCAAGAAAGAGAACGGATAACGACCTGCACTGATCAAACTGTTGGTTCAAAAGAACTTGAAGGAAGCATTTAGAGTCCTCAAATATTTGATGCAAATTTGATGTCAGTTTTAGTACTAACTTAAATATGGAGCCTGGCAGCCTCTGTCCAGGATGATTTTCAGGAGCAGCAGCCTCATGTTATCACCTCCTGATCCAGTTTTGTGTCTTCTACATGATTTATCTTTTACAGGAATGAGTCTTATTAAAGAGGTTAATGACACTGAAAATGCAAAAAATATCAATGAGAAATAATAAGCAAAACAATTGCAGCTTTGCAGCAACAATTAGAAAGCTGAACAGAGAGTCAATCACGGGGGCTGAAAATCACTGTATAAAGGGATCTAATTTGGTCTCCAGTCAATAGGCTACAGGAATTAGTATGACAATGCCAGGAATTCCTGTCTGGATAGATAAGAATAAAGGAGAACACTGAAGTGAATGTTTTAAAGTTTCAGATTTTTCTAAGTGAGAAGTGAACTATCAAGGCTACTCTAGAAAGACTTCAACAGCTTCAAGACTTCATCCTCTTCCTGGTTGTGTGGGTAGCAAATAACTTGGTGAGACATCTTTAAATATCAGTAAGAATAACGTGGAACAGGGAAAAAGCCTCTTGCCAAAATGCTTCAGCTTCAGTTTTATCTAAAAGGATTTTAAATTTTCAACTGATTTCATTTATATGTGAGCTGCTATAAAATGAATTAGTTCTTGGTGTTGTGGAGAATAGAAATGAAAGAAACATGTGCTGGGCAAAAAGCAGCATCGTTAATCACAGTGAGTCAGAAAAGCTAAACTTGTCATTTTATCTCCTTGATCATATAATCAGAGCAAAATCAGAAAGGGAATAAATTGTTTTCTGCCTTATGGGGAAGCATGCCACAGCAAAAGGGCAAAACACAGAGCTTGGTCACAACAGAAGCCCAGGAACAGGGCCATGCATATAGAGAGTGCATCCAGAATAGAAAGGTAGGACCTCTAGTGAAAAACACCAGCAGTTGGCTAGAAAAAAATTACTGATTTCAGAATTTCACAAAACAAATGCCACTGTTATATTGAATTGCTTTGATGATTCTGTGTGCCAAGACTGGAGAGTGGTTAGGAAACACTGACATTACTATTGCCATTAAGTTGGTAGTCTGGTTTGAATGAGGTCACCTTAACATTCCCAGTATCCTGAGTTCCTCCTTGTCAAGACTTAATAGAGAAAATAATTTAATTTTCTAGAATTAAATTTCAGGGAGTGAGATACAATATAAAATTAGACTTAATGGTACATTTAAGTACATTTTAAAAAGCCAATGAGTGCCAATGACATAAGATAAACAAAAACAGCAGTAACAAAAAAAAGATAAGTACATCCCACAACTGTTGGCACTGCTGAGATTGAACAGAAAGTAACCAGCTTGTTTGGGGGCATACATTGGATTGAAGAAACGTGATACATGATTTTTAATACTTATAAGGAAAACCAACAAGCACATGGATTACCAGACAAGAGCTTACAAGCATCTGATAGCCACGCAGAGGAAAATTTCTCACAAATTTACTGGCCTATGGATCATCTTCCAACCTGAGGAGGATAAAAGTTTTGATTCAGTAGCTCTGTACTGGAGCCTGAGATCTTTATGTCTCCAACAAGCTTCCAATTGACAAGGGTGCTGTTGGTTTCAAGTACAAACAGAAGATGTGATTTGTGTATGTGTGTGTGGGGGGGGGTTCATGGGTTGGATGAGTTGAGAAAACCTGGGTACCTTCAGTCCCAGGCAGAACACTCTCTACTGACACAGTTCTGGGGTGACTGAGTCACTCAGGGGTAGAGTCATGGGACAGCAGAGTTCCTTTGTGATGATGATCACCTCACAAGCACAAGACTGGGAAGTGATCATGTATTAAATACTTCAGGCTAATTTGATTAATGGAATGTATTCTTAATAAATACAATCAGAATCATATACAACATGCTCTTTCTCCTGTAGAAAACAGCGATGTGTTTTAATTGTTGAAGAAAAAGAAATTCATTATAGATTTATTACCTGAGGCTTAGAAAACTGAAAATAATTACTGACATTCAAGGAAGCTGCTTCAATTAAATTTAATTCAAATTAAAATCAGACCTGTTTATGTCTTGTTCTCATTAATATTTTGTATAAACCAAATTATATTTACTTCATTTTATCTTCTAGAATTCCCCAAAGAAGGCTGTAAAACCTGAACGAAGCTATAGTTTTTGTTAACTATAAACAGAGTGACATGGGGATAGCAATGGGTACAGCTGTGTAAGTGATTTGGAAGTAATTCTATTCTAAGTGTGACCTACAGCTTAGATTGTAATGTCAAAGAATAATAAGCAGTATTCTGTCTTCTCCAAAACATATTAGAGCCATACATCATATCAGCATAAGATTCAAAATATGTATCACTTTATTAGCAAGAGGCAACCTTGCCTTGTGAAGTGATATATTGTTCTGTGTTTGTTCAGTTTTAAATTTTGTCTAACCTTTAACACACACACACACACACACACACACACACACACACACACACACACACACACACACACACACGGAAGAATCAATGTGTTTTTAGATGCTTTTGTCCCTGGATGTCTTATTTGTCTATTTTGTACTGAATTGTAGAGTTAGTTTTTTTGATAAAGCTAACTTTGCTCTAGTTCAAATATTTACATGGAAAAGTAAATGACCATGGTTCACCAGAACACATCTTGAAGCTTCGAATCATTCTTCTACCACTGGGGAAAGAACAGCATGGCTGCCACAGTTCACACACCAGTTTGGAAAGCCTAGCCTACATTTCTTGATTTCTTTCAGATGTATTCATATATTTTTCACACAGTATTCTTGGCAATTAACAAACAGTGTACTGATTACTTTTATTTATAACATTGGTGCATTAATTTTTGCAAAGCAAGTATAATCAGATCTGTTTCCTTTGCATTTTAAAGCAAGTGACAGAACAATAATTTGTGGCTCAGGAATTATCTGTTACATGGATTTTGAGGTACAAATATACTCAATATATTAACTACATTTTGAAAGTACATTAAGAACAATTATGCTGTGGCTTCAGTGAAGGAGTAGATTATTGTTCAGTTTCTAGAACTAGGGGAGAGAGTATGGAAGAAATAATGCTAATCATCCATCTCTCTAGGTTTCAAATTGTTTTTAGTGTTTTTATCATATCCTTTTTATGTTTCAGTCTAATACCAGCTGTTTTACTAGTCAGTACTTCGGAAGCAGGGCATTGGGCTCTCTGTCTCTGTCTCTCTCTGTCTGTCTCTGTCTCTGTCTCTGTCTCTGTCTGTCTCTCTCTCTCTCTCTCTCTCTCTCTCTCTGTGTGTGTGTGTGTGTGTGTGTGTGTGTGTGTGTGTGTGTGTGTGTGTGTGTGTGGCCAAAATACACACGAAGCAACTTTAAGTATCTGAAAGAAGTTCCTGCTAAATTTTGTGTTCCATTTATGCCAGATCCATCAGTTCCCGTGATTCACTTTAAGTCCTTTGTACTATTTAGGTTTACACAAGGATTAACCAAAGTTGTCTGTTGAAGAATATTATTTTAACTGGGGAAAGATGTTTATGCTGCTGAAGGAATAACATATCATATTACCGGAAAGTCACAGCCTTCTGGCAATACATAGTTTAATAGAAATGGGTTAATAATTAAGAGAGAGCTAGACAATAAGAAGCCTAAGCCATTGGCCAAACAGTTTATATTTACTATGTCTTTGTGTTTATTTGGTGCTCAGTGGCTGTGGGACCTGGCGGGACAGAAACTCCACCTACATCTCTCAAAGTGATGGCCTCTTTTTAGTGTGTGTGTGTGTGTGTGTGTGTGTGTGTGTGTGTGTGTGTGTGTGTGTGTGTGTTTAAATAAACCAGCTGAATTCATTAAGTGTGGCTGTGTGTATATCATTTCAGGGTTCACCACTTTGTATAGGATAACCAATTAAGGGGCCCATCCCTGGGAGAGGGTTATTCTTCATCTCTTAGCAGTCAGTATTAGTTCTTGTAGTTTTTTGTTTAGAGTTGAAACACTGTGAGACTTCCTCCATTCCACATTAGTGTGTATAATGATATTATAATTTCTTAGGTCCTGTTTAGGTTGCTATGTTGTTGAGGTATCATGGAAGTAGCTACTCCATCATCTCACAGCAGATGCTCTAGTCTTTTGGCTCTTAATATATTTTGCCTCACTCCATTTCCATGTTCCTTGAACCTTAGATGCAACAGCTGTTTTATAGATGTATCTGTTGGAGCTGAGGTCTATCTGATCCATTGCATTGATCTCTGCATCAGGACCAGTTGTGGTTTTCTGTAATGGTCTCAGTTTGCAGTAAAGATAAGCTTTTGAGGAGGAGTGAAAGCTATATTTATCTGTGTGTATAAGGATATGTTCTACAATGCAGTTAGAATTTCTGTTGGTCTAGCAAAGTGATAGTAGTAGGTTTTGTTCTAAACTACTAGCCCCTTGTAGTTGCATAGGTTTCTAGTAGTAGGCATGATTTAGCTCATATTCAATTAATGCTCCTTAATTCTTAATAGCTACTGGTTAAGGGTTATCTTGCCATGTTAGTCATTGCAATAGTTCTTACATATAATTCCCGATACTATAAAAGATAGTCTGCAAGAAGGAGGTTTTCAGGATAGATCCAGTGAATTGAAACATTTTTTTCTGCTAGATTTTTTATTTAAATTATAAACAATCTTATTTTACATATCAATCACTGTTCCCTCTCCCACCCATCCTCCCATCCCCATCCCATCCACCCTTTGCTCCCCAGGGTGGCCTTCCATGTGGGATCATCAAAATCTGTTACATCTTTTGGGACAGGGCCTAGGCCCACCCGCTCCCCCCAGTATCTAGGCAGAGAGAGTATCCCTCTATATGGATTGGACTCCCAAAGTCCATTTGTACACCAGAATAAATACTGTTCCACTACCAGATGCCCCAGAGACTGCCCAGTTCTCCTAACTGACATTCATGTTCAGGGGGTCTGGTGTAGTCCTATGCTGTTTTCCCAGCTGTCAGTCTGGGGACCATGAGCTCTCCCTTGCTCAGGTCAGCTGTTTATGTGGGTTTCCTCAGCCTGGTCTTGACCCCTTTGCTCATCACTACTCCCTCTCTCCAACTGGACTGCAGGAGTTCAGCTCTATGCTTAGCTGTGGGTCTCTGCTTCCACTTCCATCAGCTACTAGATGAAGGCTCTGGGATGGCATTTAAGCTAGTCATCAATCTCATTAAAGGGGAAGGGTATTTAAGGTAGCTTTTCCACTGTTGCTTAGATTGTTAGTTGGGGCCATCCTTGTAGAACTCTGGGCATTTCCCTAGTGCTAGATTTGTCTTTAAAACTATAATGGTTACCTCTATCAAGGTATCTCTTTTCTTGCTCTCTTCTCCTTCCCCTTACTCAATCTTCCTGATACCTTATGTCTTCCTCTCCCCTCCTCTTCTCCCCTTCTCTATCTCCTAACCCCCTCCCCATGCTCTCAATTTGCTCAGGAGATCTTGTCCCTTTTCCCTTCTCCAGGGGACCCTGTATGTCTCTTTTAGGGTCCTCCTTGTTTCCTGGCTTCTCTGGCAGTGTGGATTGTAGGCTGGTAATCCTTTGCTCTATGTCTAATATTCATATATTTGTGGGCATATACCATGTTTGTCTTTTTGTGACTGGGTTACCTCACTCAGAGGAATTGAAACATTTTTAAAAATATTTTTTAAATCTTTCCTTTAGAATTTTTGTACAGAGTATACTATACACCTTAGTTTACTTAAATAAATAAAGTGATCAGAGAAAAATTCACAGTAATAACGTGAAGAGGTCTATAGGTAACTTCAGAGCAACACCCAAAAATTTAGAGGAAAATGGTTAAAAATTACTTTGGCAAGCAAAGGTATTTTTTATTATCTCAGGTCACAATAAGAAAGAAAGTAAGAAATCTTTCAGATGACTGGAGAGGAAACAAAATTAGAAAAGTTCTGAGGCAGAGTTGAGAGAATTTGTTGCCAGGATGGAACAGAGGTTTGGTAAGAGTCAGCCTCATCCTTGGGTAGATCATTGTTCCATTAGAGAACTTGGAAAGTGGGACTTGAAGGAAGGGTACTGCACTGGCTAGGTTTGGGATCTTTCTCTATTGACCATTCCTAGATGAGCTGTCCTGTTTTCCTTTCTGCAGTACACTCTGTGTGCAATATTCTTGGTTGTTGTCTTAATCAGCATCCCATGCATCAGGATTACTTGGGTCAGGAATCTGAGATATCCAGAACACTATTAGAAACTGAAATCAGCCAAGAAGTAGGCAGAACTACTATCTACTCTATAAAATATAGGCTTTTTTTGGATTTTTAAGTGAAAAGCAGATAAAAATTTCTATTTTTTCTTAATTTTCCTGGACCAATTCCCAGTTGTGCCTCCATATGGAGGTTCTTCCCTTCTCCATTAAGTGTAGCCACAGAATAGAAAGGTTCAGGTTTATCCCTCCTATGGAATGATTTTCTCACCTGTAATTCTTTGAAGCATAAGTCCTGTAAAAAAATGGACCAGATAACTTTTCTATTTTTTTTTTTGCACATTTTTTACTTTCTCTCCTCTCTCCTTTCAACACACAACTACATTTGAATCTCTAACACAAGAGTTGTTTTAATTAAGATTCAATGGTATAAGGAGGAAGACAAGGGGACAGCAATGAAATACACCAAGAAACATCCAGGGTGAAGGTGTGATGAGTGGTATTGTAAGATTTTGTGTTTTTACTAATATGTTTACTATTTTAGGGCAAACAATTTTTTAATCATCTACTATTATAAAAAAGTAATATAAGCAGGGCAGTGGTGGTGCACACGTTTAATCCTATAACTCTTGGGAGGCAGAGGCAGACAGTTCATTGTGAGTTCAAGGCCAGCCTGGTCTACAGAGAGGATTCCAGGACAGCCTCCAAAGCTACAGAGAAATCCTGTCTTGACTCCACTGCCCCCCAAAAAACATAGAAAAATATCATGGCATTTCAATGACACATGTCAATATAAATGCTTGAAGTCACATATGTACATGAAACTTTGTAGGAAAACAAAGAGTATTAAAATGAAAGACAAGATGTAACATGAATAAATAAAAGACTCAGAGACTCATATTGGGAATCAAACTTCAAGCTGAATATCAGAAAAGCAAAGTAGCTGGTCACTAGATCTCACTCACCTCTAGCTCAGGCTGAAAGGGCTTATCTATGCACAAGCTCTTCACTCAGTCTTAAACTGTTGCCTCTCCCTAGTGTGGCTGAAGAAAGAATGCCTCTCTGAGACCTTTAATGTTGGGCTTAAAGGTGTGAGCTATAATTCTCTTTTAGACTGATTCACTCTTGTTTAGATCTGGGCGGCCTTGGACTCACAGAGATCCATCTATCTCTTAATTCTAAGTCCTAGGATTAAAGGTGTATACTACCACCTCCTAGCTTCTGGCTGCTAGGATTAAAGGTGTATGCCTGTCTTCTAAGGCTTGTGGCTGACTTTGCTTTTCTGAATCTTCAGTCAAGTTTTAATAAATCATAAATAATATATTACTACAGTGGGAGAAGAGAAAAGGTAGTAGGTTGTTGGGAAAGTAAGTCCTTTGTGAGATGGTCCTTATATAACATACAGTATGCAAAATGAATATATTCAATGAAAATCAAAATAAACATAAAAGATTTTTAAATTATTACTAATACACTCTCCTCTTATCTTCTCTCCTCTTTTCCTCACTGCACATTACCTAATCATTCTCTCTTTCAATTTCCTTTGTTCTTTCTTTAGTTCAACTAACATTTAGAAGATTGGATTTCTAATATGACTTTAATATCTTATTATACTGAAGATATTTTGTTGAGTAAGACAATTTTGAATGTGGACTTCTTGACCTTGTATACCACTAATTATGTGTAAAATACCATTTTACTATTAATGGCTCTTACTATCATGTCCTATATGGTACTAGTTGTTCAACAGAAATAATACAGGCATAAACTGGAGCTTGTTTTTTATATGAAAGAGAAAAACTAAAGTCTAATTACTTTGCAGACACAGTTAATGCCAGTCTTTTATTCCTATTAGGCAGTGCTGTAGCAAATTCCAGGCATGACCTCAAATGCCTCTGTTAACATCACTGCATTTTCTCTCTATCTTTTTATTGCTGTTTTGCCTTCTTTTCAGGCTGAACAAATTTTGGAGCTATGCTGCTGCTTCCAGTGTAAAACATGCTTTCTTGATAGTAAGGAATCAAAGCATTGCACTATCTCTGTCAAGGGAAAGAACTTGATTTTCCCTGATATTCAGCATTTCCACTTCTAAAGCCTATCATTAGGCATAATATCACAAATACTTAAGAAGTAGTCATTTCCTTTTTCATTCTACTTACCAGTCCACATTTGATTACTAAAATTGTAGGCACAGTAACCCCCACCAATTCTTCACATACTTACCTAGAATTATCAAATATAGTTGGCAAGCTAACATCCTCCAACATGAGAGGCTGCACACATACTATTTTCTCTGCATGGTTGTGTTCTTTGGCTACTTGAAAGAAAGATTAAAGATCCTCCTCGTGGTTCATAGTTATGCCCATTCCTATCAAGAATGTTTGAGTCATTCTGTATAACACGAAATGTACTCATACTTTTTGCTATTTGTTACTTCTGAATTGTAGCATATGATGCTTCATGATGTTTTAATGGTTTACAAGTTTTTTTGTCCATTAATATCCTCACCCACACATATTTCTGTCTTAGTTAGGATATCTGTTGCTTTGAAAAGACACCATGGCCATAGCAACTCTTAGAAAAGAAAACATTTAATTGGGATGATTTACAGTTTCAGAGGTTTAGTTCATTATCCTCACGGTAGGACAAAGAATGACAAATTACACAAAGTTTCATTGATTTTCCTTTATGTCTTCCCCACCAACACAAACTATTTTTAAAGCAGTAATTGAACTAAAGATAGATCTATAGAAATTATTGATATTCAGAAAAGAGAAAACAAATGGCAGAATATGAAGAAGAAATTAAAAGATGTAGAGGATAGAATGTGGAAGTCCAACAGACTTCTAAGAAGAATATCAGACGGTGAGAGAAAGGACAGAAGAAGAAAGATGCTTCCAAGACGAGTGCTAAAATTAGTGATGAAAGTCATTCTCTCTCAGAGCTGGAAACATGGAACATAACGTATAACATAGAATATACAATAACTGAAAGCAGTTATGAGGCAACAAAACCTCAAACAAAAAAGATAATAGTATCAGTCATAAAAAGGTAAATGACCAAGAAATGAGAGTAAAGTCAAATTTAGAAGACAGTAGTGCATCCATTTAAAAATAGCAAGAAGAAAATGCTAATTTTGAATTTTACATCATACACTTATCTACATAACCAGGAAAGGAGAGGCATTTCCAGGAAAAATGAAAATAAAGAGGACCAACAGCAAAAGACCAGACTTTGAGAACTTTGAAAGGGTGTGTTCCAGGAAGAAGGAAAACTAATAGGAACAGAAGATGTAAGTAAAAGCACCCAAGAAACTGTTGAAGCTGTAAGGGGGTCTAAACAATGACCACTTAATGTGTTGATACTGAGGTCTAATTTCAGTGATGGTAAATAGACCCAGCACTGTGTCATTGTGTGTCTGACAAGAGAGACATTGCAGAATAGATTGTACACCCATATCCTTTATCAATACAGACATAATGGTTCCTAACAACAAGTTAATTATCTTAGTTCAAAAGCTTTCTTTAAAGAATGGGCATGCACTGTCATATTAATTAATTATAGAGTATAGCTGACATTATATTTTCATAAACATCAAAATATGCATTGAAGAATAAGGATTAAGAACAGAATGTAAATAATTATTCAGTCTAGATAGTCATAATAATGATAATTTGCTTACTTTTTAAAACTCATGTTTTTACTTTTTTGTATTGATATAGAATACTTTTTGTGATTTGAATTAAACTTCATACTATTTAAAACTTTAATTACAGTTTTCTATAGTTTCCAAAAGGAGGTATGCCTTTTGACTAGTATTTTCATGTTTCTTTATTATTCATTTCATGTACCAACCACAGTTCCCCATCCCTCCCTTTGTCTCCCTCCCCAACCTCTACCCAACCCACCCCATCCACTCCTCAGAAAGGGTAAGGCCTCTCTTCATTACCTTTAACAATGTTGTCACCACAGAGTTACATGATGACCCCTGCAGACCCATCTTTATACATAATGATTGAACACATGAGTTACTTTGGAGTAACTTTTGAAAAAATACTGCTACAAATGTGATCTTTTTCAATGGATCCAACACAGACAATTTCCAGACACTATTGTCACTTCTGTCTGGGTTCCTCTCTGTCTCCTTTTCCAGACCTCATCAACCTTTTTCTCAGATTTATGTTGACTATATTCAGTAACCAAATGAAGAATAATATTTAAAAACTTCTCAGACCTCCTGAAACTGAGAAGCTTCTGTAAGGCAAAGGACACAGTCAGCAAGACAAAACAACAGCCCAAATAATGGGAAAAGATCTTCACCAACCCCACATCTGACAGAGGGCTGATTTCCAAAATATACAATGAACTCAAGAAGCTAGCCACCAAAACACCAAACAATGAAATTAAAAAGTGGGGTGCAAAACTAAATAGAAAATTCTCAACAGAGAAATCTAAAATGGCTGAAAGACACTTAAGAAAGTGCTCAACATCCTTAGCCATCAGGAAAATGCAACTCAAAACCACTCTGAGATACCATCTTACTCCTGTCAGAATAGCTAAAAATCAATAACACCTTTGTCGGTCTATGCTGGAGAGGATGTGGAGAAAGAGGAACACTACTCCATTGCTGGTGGGAGTTTCTCAGAAAAATGGGAATCAGTCTACCTCAAGATCTAGCAATTCCTCTCTTGGGCATATACCCAAAGAATTCACATTCATGCAACAAGGACATCTGTTCAACTATGTTCATAACAGCGTTGTTTGTAATAGCCAGAACCTGTAAGCAACTTAGATGCCCCTCAACTGAAGAATAGATAGAGAAAATGTGGTATATTTACACAATGGAGTACTCCTCAGTGGAAAAAATGGAATCTTGAAATTTTCAGGCAAATAGATAGAACTAGAAGAAACCATCCTGGGTGAGGTAACCAAGTCACAAAAAACAAACATGGTATGTACTCACTCATATATGAAATTTAGACATAGAATAAAGAATTACCAGCCTACAATCCACATCTCCAAAGGAGCTAGGTAACAAGGAGGACTCCAAGATAAGAATGCATGGTCCCCTGGAGAAGGAGAAGGGGACAAAATCTCCTGAGCTAATTGGAAGCATGGGGGTAGGGTAGAGGGAACTGGGAGAAAGAGAAGGGGAGAAGAGGTGGAGAGAAGAGAAATGGGGGAGCAAGAAGGATGAGTCAGGGGAAGAATAGAGGAGAGAAGTATGAGAGATACCATAACAGAGGGAACCATTATAGGTTTGAGGAGAGATCTGGCATTAGGGAGATTTCCAGAGATCTACAAGGATGACACCAACTGGCAATCTAAGCAATAGTGGAGACGCTGCCATAATTCCCTTCCCCTGTAAAGAGACTGATGACTACTTTATATGCCATCCTAGAGCCTTCATTCAGTGGCTGATGGAAACAGAGGCAGACACCAACAGCTAAACACTGAACTGAACTCTGGATCCCAGTTGCAGAAAGGGAGGAGTGATGAGTAAAGAGGTCAAGACTGGGCTGGTGAAAACCATGGAAACAGCTGACCTGAAAAAGGGGGAGGGCATGGACCCCACACTGATGTCTGGGAGGCCAGCATGGGACTGATACAGACCCCTGAACATGGATGTCAGTAAGGAGGTCTCAGCACTCTATGGGGCCTCTTGTAGTAGATCAGTATTGATCCCTGGCATAAGAAAGGACTTTGGGAGCCCATACCATATGGAGGGATGCTCTCTCAGCCTGGACACATGGGGGAGGGCCTAGGATCTGCCCAGGATGATATGACAGACTTTGGGGATTCCCCCAAGGAGGGCTTTTCCCTCCCTGGGGAGCAGAGGTGAGATGGGGTGGGGTTGGGGGAGGAGGGGAGGGAGAGGGAGCAGGGATTGACATGTGAAGCAGGCATGTTTCTAATTTGAACTAATAAAAATAATTTCTTGGGGAAAAAAAACAAAACAAAACTTCTCATTTAGTTGGGCTTGTTCCTACAGTGACATTCAAGATAGTGAAATCAAATTTCAGAGCTGGCACTGTTCATGTGCTCTCTGAGCTGTGGTGTCTGTGTTTTGCTAGAGAATGAAACAGCACTTACAACTAAACTAGATTAATTAAATTGATTTTCAGAACTTCTCCTGATTAAAGCCATCCGATGCTTGAGATGGTTGAAAGAATTTTCTTTCTTGTCCACATGTAATTCATTCTATAATAGTTAATTAGGATTAGTGCTCTTTCCGCCCATGCCTACGCTGAACATGCAGTGTAACAGTCTGCATGCAGAATTCTCTATTTTCCCAAATCGAAAAAAAAAATTAAAATCTTGTGGCCAAATCTGATTTAACCCTTCTTTAATGTTGTTCAATTGTAAGAATAATTAAATATTGGAGCAAGTTTTCCATAAAGGCTGTGAAAGGCAGAAGGAGTAATAAAGGACCGACAAACATTTAATGAAGACAGATGGCTGCTAGAGTTCATCACAGTCAAGAGTGATAGCTGGCTCAGACAAGCTATTGGGTTCTATTCTGTGCTTAACTCTCACATTTTTAATAGCTACTTCATGACCTTGCTAAAACAAATACCAAATTCATGGAACATGAATCATTCTGTCTCATTCAGCACAAAAGAAGATTAAGACTTTATTCGAGCAACAATTATAGCACCAAGTATATACAAAATTTGTAGAGGGGTTGCTTGCTCTCCATGAGGTGTTCAGATCTAGAGCTGGGAACTATTATGGAAAGAATATGCATTCATGAAATTATATTATATTGTTTGTGGAATGTAGGAAAAAAAAGATGTGTGATAGTTACTATTGCTAATTTGACAAAATCTATAAATGCCTGGGAGATGAGTCTTTGGACATGCCTGTGGAGGGTTATCTTGATGGCATTATTTGAGATGGGAAGACACATCTATTGTGAGTGAGGTCATTCCATGGCTGGTATCCTGTCTAATACAGAAGCCCAGAAAGGGTTCTTAGCTGCAGTATGCATTCATTGTTCCCTTCTGATTTCGGAGTAACTTGACAGGCTGCTTCAAGATCCTGGTGCCATCATTTCTTCACTAAGATGGACTGTAGTTTGAACTGTGTATTACTAACTTTTCTGTTACTGTGATAAAATGCTATGGCCAAAGCGACTCATAGAAGAAAGACTTTCTTTGGAGTTTATGGGTCTGGCATTTTGGCAGGATATGAGTCCATCTTCGTAACACTGGATAAGTGAGCCAACAGGCAGGTAAGACATGGTGACTGAAGCAATGGTTAAGAGTTCACATCTCAAATCAAAGCAGGGAACAGAGAAAGGGAACTCAAATCAACATGAGTCTCAAAGCCTGTACCTGTCCCCTTTCCCTACACTTCCTCCACCAAGGTTATACCTCCTCAGCTTTCCCAAACAGCCACTAACTGGGGACCAAGTATTCAAATGCCTGAATTGGGGTGGGGGGATCTCATTCAAGTTACTCAACAACCTGTGAGCTAACATAAACCCTTCTCCCTTCATTGCTGTCTTTGGAAAAAATTATCAACACAGTGACAAGGAATATAGGTGAAGTAAAGGAAAGTGACATAGGTAAGAAACAGCAGGACCTATGAGGTTTGTTTTAGTTACTGCCAGTTACTCGTAGCAAGTTAGGAAATATTTGAGCACAATTTTACATAGAATGAGGGTTAGATTCTACAAATGCCTGAAGGAAGACAGTTCACGTTAACGTCAATGTCCCAGAGATCAGATGCATTTTCATGTTATTGCAAAGTGTCATCATGTTGAGATTCATACAGAGAAGTAAACAGAGGGTTAATCAAGAATGTGTCATGGGCTTGACTAAAGATATTAGATAGTATCCAAAACATAGTGAGATTTTTAGCTAGGAAGATGATAGCAGAGAACTATGCCGCAACTCACTTTGTTTTGTGAAAGAAAATTGGAGGTAAGGGGAAAGGCCCAGAGACATATTGTAAGCTACAGAAAGAACCCAGGTAAGAGATTATTGTGGCTTGAACTCGAATGACAGTAAGGAGTGCTGGGAGTAGAAACAACAAATAGTACTGACAAGTGGCTGGGTTCCACAATATTGTTTAAGATTTAACCAATAGGACCATGATCCATTATAAAGAAGTAAAGAGAAAAGGAAGATTCTAAGCACTCTAAGCACTTCACTCTGAATCATTAACAAGATAAATTTTCTATCAGTGTGATAAAAGTGTTATTCTGATGGTGCTCTTCTGGGGAGATACCAAGTTTTGGATGTTGGATTTGAGAATCACATCAGATGCCCCATTAGATATTACAAGGGAGTAATTATGAAGACTGCAACTGGATTATTAGATTGGAGGAGGTAATAATAACTTGGAGGTTGCCACTGTATATTTAGTATTTTAAGATATTAAAAAAAATCAGCTAGAAAGAGAATGTAGCTGTAGACTTCAAGCTTCAGTCTTGGATATAGTAGCATTTACAGTTAGGGGCATGGGGAGTTAGTTAGTGATAAAAAACCAAAGAGGATTTGGTTGGAGACACAGAAGAAAAAGCAAGGAGCACCTGTGTGGAAGGCAAATGAAGAATGTTTTTCAGTGATGATCACGTGACCAATGTGTGGAAGACAGTAGTCAGGTCAAGTAAGATGAAAACTAATAAAATCTAATAAAGAACACATGTTCTCAAAGGTCAGAGGCTACCAGAAACTCTGAGTCAGTGTAATAGTAGGAAGAAAGCAATAAAAATAAAAGGCAGAGTGATGACAGGGAGTATAGAGAAGGTTTCAACAGGCAGGGATTGTAGACAAGGTGGAGACAACCCCCAGAACAGTTTTGCTACTAAGAGATAAGAGAGGTGTGAAGCAGATCACAGTCAAACACAACACTGAAAAGCAGGACCCCTAGGAATCCTGAGAAGGGTAAGCTTCCTGCTTAGAAAACAACAAAACAAAATAAAAACATATTCTATTATCTATTCTTTTATTTCTAGCAAAATAGAATACAGTTGCCTTTTTTGTTAAATACATACTACCACTATTCCATGGACCCAAAGACAAGAATTAATGAAACACTTATGTAAGGCAGTTGTTCATTCATATGAGACCCTTTCAATGAGGGTATGTCATACATGAAAAAGTGAGGCACAGGGATGCTAAGTGGTATGTTTATTGCCATACATCTTCAAGTTTGAATATAGTTTAGGCAACGTTTAAATAATTTTACATTTTGAATAACACAAAATAAACACTTTAACTTTGTATATGTCTGTATTTGTCAATTTATTAGACTATATTACTCTGTAATGACTGAAACAAATCTTTGAAAACAATGCTGCCTGATTTTTGTCTTATGGCAATAAACTATAGAAAAAACCCATATGCATATTACAGAAATCTGCAAGTTTGTAGAAAACATGTTCTAGGAAATGAATTAATTCCTACTGCTTAAGATTTAAAATGAGAATTAAGGACTGTATGATGACAGAAGAAGGATAAATTTAGAAAGTTTCACACAAAGGAGAAAGGCACTTTGTGACAAAAGGCTTTATTTAAAACTTTTAAACTAACACTAGCAGTCCTAACTAAAGAACAGGTAAAAATGTGAGCAGATTTGTAACCAAACATCTACAGCAGCATTGCTTCTAATAGTGGAAACAAGTCAAAACATTATGCCGTCATTAAAGTGATAGTCTGCATAACAAAACAACTATTATAAAACACTTACAGAAGGGAAACATGTAGGCTATAATCTCTTTCTATGTTATGTTCATTCTAGTTTTCATTTTAATAAATTGGCTTCTATTCAAAAACAAAAAGGAAGAAAAAGAATCAGGTTATGTTTAATGGTATGGATAATGAATATTCCATATCTCCATTTAATGTGTTCTCTTATATATTTTCTGAATTGTTCACATTGATCTTCTGTTTTATTTAAAAATCTATATAATTTGTTTAAAGTTAGAAAAATCAAATGGGACAATATTTTCAATAATTCTAAAATGAAGTTGTACTTTTAAAAATTTTACTTTTAACATACCAAAAACTCACTAATAAGTAGAAAATGTGACATAAGCATATTATCCATATAGATTTGCTCAGATTGGAAAGGGAAAGGGTAGGAGTATATTAAATTTCATTGTCTGTTTATACATAGCGTATATAGATATAAATATTTTAAGTGGTATTATTCAGTTTGATAGAACATTTACAGTAGTTAAAGAATAATTTTTAATAATTGTTCTAGCAGGAGGCCATTTCTCAATTACCCTTTTTATTTGGCAGCTCTTGATCCCAGGGATTTTAAGTGATTTCCAGTGGAGCTAAAGAATGAGCCAGCTCCATGCTCTCTTAAGTGCCTATTTAAATGATGATGAGCACCTTTGTTGAAGATGGTGTTGTTATCAGCCAGTTGATGAGCTACATGTTTTAAAATTTTTAAAAGTATACATGTATTCTCTTGGCTAAAGAGTAAAAATTGGGTTTCCTCACATTCTTCACAACTGATATACATCTTATTCCCTAAGAATTTCATTGGGAACCCAAATTATGGTCTTTGAATTGTTTCTTTCAAATATGAGTTCCCTATATTAGAATAAAACTCACAATTTTAATATCATTAGCATCATATCTATCCAACTTAGTTGACTCTTACTTGCTTATTCAAAAACCAACAAATGGAAAATTCTTTCTTTAAGCTTAATGTAAATTTTATTCATTTTATTCTTTACAGCGAAGATCTTACAATAATGAAAGATATAGAAGTCATTAGACCTTTACAGGACTATTTTGGACTCTTACAGGAAACCAATGTAAAATGAATTTAATGAGTAACTCTTTGAGGCATTAAACTAAACTGTGAGCAAGTCAAACAACTCATAGATCAGCGTCTTACAGAGCCATAACTATAGAGGCTTCCTCTTGAAGCACATGGGAATAAATATAGAGAGCCTCCCATATATATATATATATATATATATATATATATATATATGAGAGAGAGAGAGAGAGAGAGAGAGAGAGAGAGAGAGGGGGGGGACTTTGGAACTCACAGCTCAACTCCAAATGGCATTTCTCAATGAAACAAATTCCATAGTTCAGAACTAAGGGAACCCCACAGAAGAAAAGGCACAAAGAATGTGAGAGTCAGAGGGGATAAGGACACCAGAATAAGTCCCTTTAAATCAGATGAGCAAAATTCATGACCTCAAAGAGAGTGAAGCAACAATATCAAGGCCTGAATGGGTCTGCATCAGGTCCTCTGCATATATTACAGCTTTCAATTTAGTATTTTTATGAGAATCCTGATTTTATCTTGAGTCTTCTCTTGGGCTTTTTTCCTTCCATTGGTTTACTTTGTCCAACTTCTATGTAATCACTTTTGTTTTATCTTACTATACTTTTTTTCGTTGTGTTTTGTTGTTATCCTTTAGAAGCCTGTTCTTTTTTAATGAGAGACAGAAAGGAAGTGGATCCAATGGAAGGGCTTGAAATGGGGAGAGTAGAGGAAAGGGAAACTGTAATCATGATATACTGTATGAGAAAAGAATTTATTTTCAAAAAAAAGGAAATTTTTTTAAGAAATAAAAAAGAAAGAAAGAATCAGGCAAACAAGTGAGGAAGAAAGGAAGAAAGAAGGAAGGATGGAAGGAAGGAAGGAAGGAAGGAAGGAAGGAAGGGAGGGAGGAAGAAAGAAAGAAAGAGAAAGGAAGAAGAGAAAAGAAAACAAAGAAAGAAAAGGAGAGGGGGAATTACCTAGTAAATTTCAGCATGCTGCCACTGAGGACAGCATCTTGGGACCTCTTTAGCCATTGCTCATTGTCTCTTTGAAAGATGGGTGTTTGCTTTATTCAGATGGAAATCAGAATACAGCCTAGTGTTTTGCAGTTTGTTCATAAGCTTCTCCTTCCCTATCTGTTAGGAAATACAAGGTCTGCCCTCATTTACCTGAAGAAACCTTGTTAATATCTGATTTATTGTTGTTGTTGTTTTGTTTTTCTGGATTTTTTAAATATTAGAAACAGGATTGTTTTACATGACAATCCCAGTTCCCTTCTCCTTCCTGTCCTCCCCTACCCCCGTCCCCAACTAAAACCCTACCTATCACATATCCTTTTTTCTCCCCTTGGATGGTGCAGCCTTCCATAGCGTGTCATCAGACTCTATCACATCCTTTGGGATAGGGCCTAGGCCCACCCCCGAGTGTCTTGGCTTAGGGAGTATTCCTCTATATGGAATGGGCTCCCAAAGTCCACACCTATGCGAGGGATAAGTACTGAACTACTACAGGAGGTCCCATAGATTTCTAAGGTTTACTCACTGAAACCCATGTTCCTGGGGTCTGGTTTTTCAAGACAGGGTTTCTCTGTGTAGCTTTGGACCCTGTCCTAGAACTGTCCTTGTAGACCAAGCTGGCCTGGAACTCACAGAGATCTGCCTGCCTTTGCTTCCCAAGTGCTGGGATTAAAGGTGTGTGTGACCACCCAGCTTAATGTCTAACTTTTTAAATCTTCTTAGTCTCATTTTTAATTCTTTACAACTGAATCTTATCTTTTTCCCCAAAGGCACTTATGATAAAAGGTCTAGTGCTGCAAGTACACTGTATCCACTGTCTAGCCATGGAGAGAAGAATTCAGATGTTGAAATGAAGTATGCTTCTACTGTTATAATAAAAGGGTTGTTTTTCTTGACATGAGGTTCCCTGAAGCATAGGTTGGCTTTGATTATCTGAGACAGGATTTTTAGTCTAGAATTATGAGGGGCTGAACAATGGATTGATCTACAGAAACATCAGCTTTACTCATGAAATCCAGAATGGTGTCTGCAAATATTCCTAACCTCTGTTCAGTAACAAAAGCTGGTGCAATCACAGGAGGTGGCAAAAGCTTACGCCCACTTCGAAGGTAGTTTAAAGTTTCACTTTTAGTTGTCTGCTGGCTGTTGAATCCTCACAGAAACTCCAAGTTTACCTTAATTAAATTAGATAATGCAATTCATGGGTTGTTTCTGGACCACTGCTCTTCTCAGTGAAATGGAAATCAATAAAAAAGGTAAGAGGCTTACTTATAAAATAGGAAATAGTGCATATAAAGTTTCAGAAAACCAGCTCTTAATTACATGGGCAGTTTACAAACTGGCTAGGATTAGCTGGTAAGATAAATCTATTCACTGTAGTTACTTGCTATATTATTTAACTATTTTTCTAACGGAAAGCTATTTTACTTTGAGAAGGTTTCCTTGTAATTTCTATAAGTCAGCAATACCTCTACTAGAATATAGAAAATCTTGCGCTGTAGATGACTAACTGGGGTTTGCTGCTACTATTGTTTTAACCCAATAGAGAAGTGGAGACTCAGGCATTGGGTTTCCTTCTAGCTGCCTAAGAAATCACATCAATAATGCCATGCCAAAGAAGGAAAGAGAAGTGCCTTGTTGGTTTAACAGAGGAGACTTTGCATCCTTACCTCCATGTCACAAAAGCCATTATTTAAGTATGAAGCAAGCACCCAATGAAAGGCAGATCCTTCTGTTGCAATTGCAGAATTTAAGTCAACAAATCAAATACCTGCCTTTATGTACATTCATATAGTGTATATATTTAAGAAAGTGAATTTGATATATAAAGAAGTATTTGTATGTCATCTAAGATGATCAGACACAGAATTGGGTGAAGAATAATCATGAATATCAGTGACAAGATACTCAAAGTTTCACTCTATGGTATGATCATATTATCATGGCTGCAGCACCACATGTTTGCTTACATCAGAGCATATGCAGGCATGGGGTATCACAAAGACTGACTGAAACCCCAATAACAAAATAACAGTGCTAACCTTAAATAATTTCTACTCTGTGCCAGGCACTCTTTTAGGCATTCATTGTTGCAGAAGTGATGACCACTGTGGGGTAGAGTTGGCAGTTAGGAGGGTGGTTAGGGTTGCCTATATCAAAATGTGATTTAGATTCACCAAAATGTTTTCAGCAAAAACAAAACCAGAATTCCAACTTATGCTTTAGAGACTTCTCTGGCAGAAGTGTCAAGGATGGCATGGAAAGATGTTGGGCAGAGCAATCAAATGGCAGTTCTTCCATCAGACAAGAACGAACAAAGGCCTGATTAAAGAAAAAGTCCCTCCGAATAAAGCACGAATCATTCTGAAATCTTTCAGGACACATGATAGAATCTCTAGCTGTAAACCGTTTATCACTGGTAAGGAAGAAAGGTCTAGAAAGAAACTGGTAGGAAACTTAAAATTTTGTAAAATGATGGTAAGAGCAAAATAAAATCCATTTTCCCATCTTTGCTTTGGGATAGTATCATCAGAATACTTAGATTGTTTGATGGCAATAATATTTAGCCACATACCACAAATGTTATTTTATAATAAAGTATTTTGATGGCCCAGTAAAATTAAAGAGATTCACTAGTTAAGTATGACCTTGAAGGAGGCTCACAAAGTTAAGACAGTTTAGCATGCATGTTAGAAATGCTTTATGATGCATTGAATTTCTTAGGACACTAGGGGATTTGCAGTAAATATGAGGTCAAAGCACAGCTAACTCAAATATTCCATACTGCTAAACAGCATTGGAAGTAGCTTTATTCTCAGTGTAAAAACCAAACAATAAGTAGAGTCTCATCATCCTGAGGTGCAATCAGTTTGCGGAGGCACTCCCTGCATTCTGATTTATGTTTCACTGTAAGTTTATGGCTTATGAGTCAATGTTTAATCAGTAGAGCTGTTAACTAACACTATGCAATGGCTCGTCATTAGAATTCCTTTGTAAACTCCAACATAAATATGATGACAATTTGAAGCAAACACCTCCCATTTCAAGTATTTGTTTTTCAAGAATGCTTGATTGGCCTCAAGCTGCTGAATGCAATAATAACATTTGAAGTCAGAGCATACTTCGTTGCTAGAAGTATCTAATTGAAATCTCTTTGCTTCCTTGACCTAAAAAAATACTGTTAAGTTTCCCAGAGCATTCCAGCCTCTATAATATGTTAGTTCTTGAGGAAGACATTATTTATTTTTGCTGCCAGTATTATTTTGATGAATGCATGCAGTATCAGATGAAGCTGACAACTCATAAAAATGAATAAATAAATGATGCTCATAAAACAGTCAAATCAGTTCCCTAATTATCAAAAACACTGATACTCATATTTTGTACTAAACTTTTGTTCTGGTTTATAGTAAAATAAACAAATCATCATGATGATTCTGATAGTAAGATGATTAGTATAAGAAGCACCATAGCACATTACATTTAAGATCAGTCGCTGCTACTCATTTCTTTGTAACCTTAAATAGATCTAATTATTAGCCACACACTATAGATTAAAAAAATGTGGTTTAGAGCATTTGGTGATTTAGTATGGAAATATGGCTAAATCACCAAAACACATAAAGGATAGCAACGTTGATCTTAGAATCAAGCAACATTGCTACTCCTTTATGTGTTCTACACTGTTTAATTATAATACCAGATTAAAAGGTATGAGATCTTCAACTTGCCTGTTGTTATTAAATCTCAATTCTAAATATACTTGTTTGTAGCTAGTTCTGTTAATTATGGCAAGTGGTAGCGACCTTTATTTCTCAGTTGCTATTTGGATTCAAGTGGAATTATTTTGATTGGTGACAAGGGAACATTTAAAGAGAATTTTAAGATGGGTAGGTGGGGACATCCTGTTTCTTTACAAGGAATGACCAAAAGTAAAAATCACAAATCTGGACAAAGTAATCCATGCCCACATTCCCTGTATGCAGATAATTAAGCAACAGGATTCTATGAATCTGAGAAAATCTGGGTTATCTAGTGAGACTCTATCTGTAAGGGGAGGAAAAAAGGAAAATTAAAATAACATTTTATCAAGAATAGCTGCCAACACAAAAAGGGCACCATGTTTGTTTGTTATGTGTGTGTATACACACCATGTCCATGCACATGCTTGCTCTTTGTTTGCTTTGGGTATATTTTGTTTTATTGACTTTTAGTATTTTTAGTCATGTTTGTCTCTTTTGATTTTTTTAATTGTTTTTCAGAGAGAGAGAGAGAGAGAGAGAGAGAGAGAGAGAGAGAGAGAGAACAAGAAAAGAAGTGGGGTGGGAGGGATGAGAAGTGGGGAGTGGGAAGGAAGACCTGGGAGAAAGTTAGGGAAAAAATATGATCAAATTAGAATAGCAAAGATGGTTTAGAGGGAGGAAAGGAAAAGGAGAAATGATTTAATTAGATTATAATCTCATAATTAAAGAAAATGCAAAAAGATAATCAAAAGTATAATAAAAACTAAGAATAGGTGATAATCATTTTATAAACCATGATGATGGGCTATAAGCATTTTGTTTTCCTTTAACAATGATTGTTTACAAATTGATCTCTACTTTGAAATGTGGTTTAAATGTATAAAAAGTTCCTCATAAAATACTTGTTAGTTTTGAAGATGTTCTTAATTTAAAGTAAACCATGAAACAGGAAGGATAAAGATATAAGTTCTATTACATTAGTAGGAATAATTTCAAGCAAAGATTTGCGGCGTGCACCCTTGACCAGCAAGAAAGACGCCACACCGAGGAATCTTCTTCAAACACAGTTTAATCGGGAACCTCTTTGCTTTGTACAATGCATAATGGCGGCGGCGGCCCTGGGCCGAGGGAGACAGGGCCTGATATAGTCTACATCTACCAATCACCTAACCCTACATGGCGCGCCAGGATAGGTTGTCTCCAAGCAGAATTAAGAGGATACATGACCTTTACCTAATTTGGAGTTGTTTACCACAGAGAGCGCTCGCCGTCGGGCTGGCGGAGGGCGGAAACCGGCGCCATCTTTTGGGTGCGCTTTTCTGCAGCTCCCTACAAAGATTGCATATGTATAATTGTCAAACTTCTTTCATTCTTTTGAAAATGCTGAGTTATTTTAAAACTTTCAAGAAAAGTTGGTCTATTTTCATACTTCACTCTGCTTTACTTATTTTTGATGTACAATATATTTAATCCCTGAAAGTTTGCCACATATGAATAATGCCTTACTAACATTTGGAAACAAAATATCTATGCAAAAAATGTGCTTTTGGTGTTTATAAAATTAAGAGAATTTTTAATCTATTTTACTTGATTCCTATGCTTTTGTTCACAAAATCAACAATTTTCTATCTTTGATTCTTTTAAGTATTTTTTTATGTATGAAAATTCTATTAAAATACCTTTATTCATTTCTGTGATTACTTCATGGATGACATATACAATTTCCAATTAAATCGTAAATATATTTAATATTCAGGTGATTAATATTTTACCTCTTCTATTTATTTATTCTGGAGTTGCTATTTTAAGTTTTCTTTTTTTTCAATCTATTCTCAATCTCCTGCTGATCACTTCCTATCTCATGATTTTAAATACTATTTATATGCTAATGATTCCTAAATTTATACCAAGGTTCCAGATAACTCCCTGAGTTCTAGTGTCCCACAGCAATTACTGAACTGATGTCTCTACCTGAATACATAATCTGTGCTTCAAATGTGATCATGCAAACTGAGATTCCATCCTTTCCCTGAGCAGGGACTGCCCACATGACTGATGTCCCATTGCAGGTAAGGACTACTCTATCATTCTGTGTCTTAGGGGAGACTTTTGAAAGTCACATTTGATTCTCTTGGAAGCTAAGGATTAGCAACACGGATAAAATATAGTCCTGCAATCATTATGGGAAGATGTAACAGTTAGATCACTGTGGAAATACCTTATTGAAATTCCTAGTAGAACAAATGGTATTTACTAGTGGGAGGTGGTCCATCTACAGAGTGACTTCAGTGGCATGTATCTAGTCTATCTAGAATATCTAGGTTATAAATTTGTTTCTGATAAGGCACAATTCCATGGGAAAGATGTCTTAAGTTAAATAATTAATCAGATAAAGAAGATACTTCATAATTTAAATGACTTCTTGGCAAGCAATGTTTCATTTGGGTTTGTGTGAACTCAAACTAGACCTTGTGCTTACATATGAAAAGAGCATGTTCTAAAGAGCAGTGCAGACAGCACTGATGGAAATACTGATTCCTTTATGTCTGGCTGGTGCTTGGACAGAGGCTTTACTGGAAAGCATAAAGGGTGGGGACCAATAATTTGACTTGAGTGCGTATTGATAGGCAGTCTGACATTTTTTCTCTCACTTTCCATGTCTGAGAGTCAGGACATCCTACTAGATTTACCTTCCAATATATCCTCACATCCTCTTCCCAAGCTACTACCACCACTGATATTTCTAACCCAATCTCCTAAGTGATAGCTTTATTTTCTACTTGACCTCATTCATTCTATACTTTATGTAGAAGTTTTTGTATAGAAGAACCCTTTCTTAGTCTAAACAATCCAATCCTTACTCACCTTTCTGAGTTCATGTTCTTTTTTCTTAATTGCAAAGATCATGTGACTTGTAATTGCTTCACCCCTTAGCTTTTCTGATCTCATCCTCTGTTCCTCAACCTCAAATTATACGGCTAAAGCCACACTGGATGTCTTGCTCATTGCCAGACAGAGGCTTATATCAAAATATCTGTACTTGCAGATGCTTCTAGCTGGCTTTCTGCATAACATGACTGCTGTCTCATTTCTAAAGGCTCAAGTCATTGTTGTTGTTGTTTTTTTTTCCTCTTATAAGGGTCTCCATTGGTTATCTTAATAGAAGATTATATTCTGTTGGTACAACTCTAACATCAATATTCTCGATCCATCTTTCCTGCTTTTGTTTCCCATAGTAATTGTCACTGTTTAATACCTGACCAATAAGAGGAAAACTATGCATGGTACTGGAAACTTAGTCAACTGCTCAGTGATATTGATGTCATGGATATTGGAGGAGAAGTACAACCACCTTTTACTAAACCAGCATAATCTGTAATTACGTTATGCATATTTGTCATTATTTTCACTGGTAAGTGTAGTAGATACCTCACATGAAGAAAACTTCTCTTTGTAACAGAGACGATTTTAGAAAAACACAATAACTCAAAATGCCAAGTTGTTGAGCCCAGTTTCAATAGATACATATACAAGAGAACTTCTACACCTGAGTCCAGGGATCATTATAGAAGAGTGGGCAGAGAGATTGTGTTTTCCAGGAATGTCAGAAGCTACAATCTCCAAGTCTTACTAACATGGATGCCTAAACATGAGGTGAACAAGGATAGCAGCAGTAGACATGCCAAAGCAGAAAAAATAATCACACGAGGCTTCAACCCTACCCAAAGAACTACAGGCAACTAAAGAATTCTGGGAGTGAGAAAAATAGTCTTCCCCAGGGAAAAGAAAGCCAACTACGTATCCAATTGCAAATGGTCACTCCTAACAACATGCATACAAGTACCATAGGACAGACTAAGCAGATTAGATAGGGATATGTATATTTGAACATCTTTATACATATATGAAACAACAATTAATGAACAAAGAGGCCATGAGTTTAAAAAAATCAAGGAGGCAAATATATAGGTGGTTTTGGGGGGAGGAAAGAGAAGTAAGAAATAATGTAATTATACTCTAATCTCAAAAATAAAAGAAATGATTAGAAATATACCATGTATTTTTCCTTACTTATATTTGTCTCCCTCCACATAATTAATATATTAATATATCAGTTTTTATTTTAGAAAAGTGTTTGATATTATATGTATGTAAAATAAATATTTCATACATATATTATTTAATTTCAATTTCATTACAGATAAACTTAAATTTTATTATATGCAGTGTAGTTATTTGACATTGTGCACAGAATTTCCCAGAAATAAAACAAACCTACATAAATAAACTGCAAGGTTGAGTGACTGATTGGAAATCTATGATTACTGAGAGTTGCAAAGTTACAGATTTAAAGCCAAATGACCTTGAGATATCTTTAATCTTATTAATAGCCATCCATTGTCCACTTCTATGTCTGAGTTGACTTCCTTGTAACTACCATCTGAAACATTATGGGGTGTATTAGCCTAACAGACCAATAGAGTCTAGCAATCCAAAAAGTCAGAATGTCATCAGACAGTAAGCTCTAGCAGAGATGTCTCTGCTCTCCTAAAACCCGTCTACTTGATGTTTGTACCACTGTATTTGAAAACGTCCTCCTTTATGACTTCCTTTTGTTCTGTAATTGAAAAAAAAAAATTGGTTGCTACAGTGAAACACTGTGTTTTGGGTAGCCCAATCCATGTTCCTAAGGCGAAGACACTCTTATCTGGATCCAAAGAAAACTCTCTTTTATTTCCTTTTAGGTGAGAGCTGAGTTTTGCATGGATAGTTTAAAGTTAATTATATGTTACCGTTCATATTTCTTTCAGAGTGTTGATCTTTTTTTGTATTGATTTGTAAGAACTCTCTGCATCTGAGTGTTATTAATTGTATCTTAAGTTGCAGTTTTCCTACAAAGATGCTATTCTCCCACCACCATCCCCAAGTCAGTTAATTGACATCCGTTCTTTCACTTTTTTATAGTAAAAGTCCCAAATGTCATCCTTTTCTGAGAATAAAAGGTTACCAGTAAGCCTGTAATCAATTTTTTGTTTAAACTATTTGGGAGAGAACAAGATAGGCTAATTAATTTCCTATGCAAATACACCACTGACAGTCTTCACAGATGCATTTTATACTAATTTGTCTTTGAAATTATTTTGATGAAATTGAAAGAAATGAATTTATTTTGATGTACTTACTGCACAAAAATGTAATGGGTAAATCCTATTAAGCATTTTCTTTGTGATTTCTTTACATAATGTTTTTAGAAAATACATAGTACCATATGCTATCTTTCAAGTATTTATAAACTTTATATTCATAATAGACAATTTAATGCTGCTTTGGAATGTATTTTGGTGTTTATCATTCATTTCCAAAACTAGGAATATGCTGTGCCTTAAAAAGGTAGGTTTTCTATAGTGAACAACTTTATTATCCAAGGGTGAGAAAACAGTAATGAAGACCATGTCTAAAAAAAGATATATATATATATATATATATATATATATATATATATATATTAATTCAAGTTAGGGAACAGGCTTGTTTCACATGTAAGTCCCTTCTCCTTCTCCCTCCCCTGCCCCATCTCTCCTCCCCCACCTCCAACCCACCCCCCCACTTCATCCACCCACCACTCCCCAGGCAGGGTAGGGCCCTCAACAGGGGCTCTGCAAAGTCCACCAAAAAAGAAGTATTTTGATAAAAATTTAATTCTATAATTGTGGGCTATGTGGTTGTGATCCACCTACCTAACTGAAGTGTTTCCACCCCAGCTTCAGTGTAAGCACACACATCTATGGTTGGGTCGCCTTTGGATGCTTTGAGTACATGAGTGTGGAGCCTTCATAAATGAGATTGATAATGGGAACCATGGAGGGCTTTCTTGTGCTTTTTATCAGGTAAGAATATAAGAATAAGTTCTTTAAGCATGATGGTCATATGGAAGACAATACTCTTGTGAGATGGGTACAGCAGGGCAGGCCCAGAAGAGGTTATTGATGATCTCTAGGTAATTTCCCAATGTTCAGTTTTCTTCAACAATGTTCAAAGTTGGCATGAAACAAATATCTCATAATCAATTAGATCAGCTTTATACATTTTACTCTCCTGCTTTTCCCTAGAGAATTGTATGTTATTCCATTTTTTATTTCATGGGAGCTTCTAGTCACACTTCTATAACCCAGAAATGACAAATTTGTGTCAACAAGATGAGTAAGAACTTTCAAAATGTTTTATCAGATAGGCTTCTAAAGCCTCGATATGCTTTCCGAACAAAACAAACAAATGGACAAACAAGAACTTCCACTGGCTTCATCATGCATAGATAAATGTAGTTCTCTTAGTTGCTGTATTTCTATTTCTAAAAAATAGTTATTAATTTAATACAGTCTCTCGGTTCAGAGTATAGAAGACGGAGTGCCTAAAAATTGAATTCTGTGAAGTTTCCATTTTACTTTTTTGCTTTCATCCACATCAACCTAACCATAAACTTCCCACCATATCCTTTGCCCATATACTGGAGCTTCTATACTCCCTTTTAACTTATAGATGGTAGCATATCACACACTTATCTGAACCTTGCTTTGTTCATATAATACATATTAGAGATATTTATATATCTCTATATTGACAAATATGTATGTAGTCTCTCAGCTGTATGAATTATGTTTCATATATAATTTAATTAAGCCCTCCATTACAAAAATTGAATGGACCAATTCCTTTTTGATAAGCCAATTTCCCTCTAATTTTTCTTTATCCCTACATCTTGTTTATGAGAAAAAGGGCATCTTTAGGTGCCAAATAGTCTAAAACTTTACTGTCCCATGAAAAATAATCACAAGTTGAACAGACAAAGCTGGTACCTTTGAGATGGTTTATTTTGAGATCCTGAAAAAAGTCTGGGGCTTACTTTGATGGTTGACATATCCTTGTATACAATATGTAACCTTTGGCTGCTTATAACTAATTCCACAATATGTACTGTAGGCTGGAATTGTATCCATTCCAATTCAATGTTCCACACAGTCTTAAGAAATGATTATCACTAAATAAATAAGGTCAGCTAAGTAATAGTAGACACTCAGTCCTCGGTTTGGCACTGAATTAAAAGGACAACTTCATTGTTATTCACGTATAGCTCTACATTCTGAGAGTATTTTAACTTCTTCATGATTGGAGGCAATTAATCTGCTATGGAACTATAGCCACTCCATATTAACACAGGCATTCTGAAATTTCTTAGTGATGATGCAACACTCTTGTTGCTGTTATCTTTCAGCAACCCAGCAGCATGAATGTCACAAAAAAGGAAGTAGTTAAAAATTTAAAGACTAGGCAGAAAATTAATTTAAAATGTAATGTGGGCAAAAATACAAAGGGTATGGGTTTGCCAAATAAGTGGAATTTTACCATGTAACCAAAGCATATTGTATATTTTAAACATAGGCACAATGAGGGTGAACAAAGTAGGTTTTATTTATGTAAGAGGCATCCAAGATTATGGAACGACATTGAAGAAATTGCATAATTATTTTACAATAGAATGATTTCATTTGTCTCCAAAGCAACATAAAGTATACTTATAATCCAGGATCTTGCTTCTGGAGCTACGTACATGTTAAATACTATACTTTTTCAGACACATAGATCTATTCAAAATCTTTCCAATATCTATTTTTTGCTTGTTTATTTTTCAAGACAGTGTTTCTCTATATGGTTTTAGAGCCTGTCTTGGAAATTCCTGTAGACCAGGCTGGCCTCAGACTCACAGAAATATACCTGCTTATGCCTCCTGAGTATCCTTGCTTTTTAAATATTGTGGCTTGTTAAATAGAAGTTGCTAAATTTGATCCAAGTTCAATAAATTTTCTTCAAGAATTAATTCAACCTCTAGGCTTGAGAAATAGACAAATAACACCTGTCTTCACAGGAAATCTAAGGATGTAGTTTTCACCAAAGGAATTTCAGATTTCAATCAAAGAGCCATTCTCCTGAATAACTACATTGATAGGCAAGTGAGCATACAAAGATCTAAGAAACCCCGGTGTGGCACCCGAGTTGTGTTCTGAACGTGACTACTGATATTTCATAGAGTAGCCATTTTCTTTCTGCTTCCCCAGGGTTTGTCAACCAGGAGCCTCTTGTGTTTATTTCCAAGGACACTCACCTTTATATTGATGTGATTGAAGATCTGTGGCAGGGTTTCTCTGGGCCCTTCACAAAAACTGTGTACTCCTGCAGAGAGATGGCAACATTTTCTGGAATGCCACCAGTCTGATTGTCCAGAATTATCTTCATTCTCATAGTAGATGGAGCAAAGAGCACCTTATCTAATCTTTAAAACTGGAAATCAGAAAGATACAAAGCTCTGGTATGGTTGGAGAGTGATGATTTCATGAAGACTGAACACAGTCTTACAGAAGAGAAAAAATTACTGATAATTTTGATGAGGGTAATGTGCATAGATGTGAGGTAACTTAAAGTACAGTAGGGGAAGGTGACTGGCTAGTCAAAGACTGGAATTTGTGTTGGGAATTGGGGAGGGGGCTCTGCTGGAACCATGGACAGAGTTCAGTGTAGAGCATGTTTAGTGCTGAACTATTATCATTGACATAATTCCATAAGATGTCAGCTATTAGAGACTTTAAAACGTCTAACACATTTCATATTCAACTTATTTTTGTAACCTTTTTCTAGTGACTGAGATTCAGTGAAGCCTCACAAGGTTAATCAAGTGAAAGGGAAAAACAAGGCAGATCCTCTGCAGGTGTCAATTTACACCATACACACTTGAACTTTTCCTACCCACTTTCTATAAACACCCACCAGGCACAGTCACTGCTTTTATAAAAGCTAAGTAGGCCTGTGATTGGGTAGAGAGGAGGATTGTGAAGAGGATATTTGCCAAGTTATACTGATAAGTAATTAGTAATCTTAGTTGGACTTGGTCATAGTCTTCCTGTGTAGCCCAACTTGTCTTCTAATTCTCCATCTCCTACCTTAGCCTCTGAGTGATGGGATTACCAGAACATGTCTCAGCACTCAGCCTACAACCTTAACACTAACAGTGAATAGAACCTCTTATGTGTCACAGAGAAGTAAAATCCTGCACAACTGTACCTTAAGTCCTACACTTCTGTTCAAGAAGCAACAAGGACATATTCCTAGAATACACTGTTTTCTTCAGGCTCTTCCCTTTGCTCTGTCTGTCGTTCTCCTGAGTATTTCACACCTTTTATGTTGAGGTGTCCTATTCCACTGGATCATCTCATCTTTTTCTTTTCTTCATAGTGTCTCTAATGATGGTACCCATGAAAACAAATGGGCAATTTTATTTCTTTAATAATAAGAGTGTCTGTGTTAGGTTTCAATTCCATGAGAAGACAACCTAAGGGAAGAAAGGTATTTTTTTGCCACATTTTCAGAGATTCCTCCCATGATTATTTGGCTTGATTGTTTAAGGCCTAGTGTAATGACAAAATATCACTGTGGAATGACATGGTAAAGCCAAGCGGCCCACCCTAGGCCAGATACCTGTGAAAACAGACAAGCAGGGGCTAGCAACAAGTTAGATCCTTTAAAAACAAGAGCTCAGTGACTCACTTCCTCCAAGCAGGGCCCACCTCATAGCTTTATTTCAAATCACTGGTGAGGTGGTATCTCAATAGCACCACAGGCTGGGACACAATTTTCAACACACAAATCTCTGAGGCCATTCTATACCCAAACCATAACAACATACATTCCATCCACCCCCCCAAAAAAACAACCCCCCAAAAAACAAACAAACAAAAAAAACCTTCAGCACCATGTACAGGGCAGAGCATGCAGGAGACTTTCAGTCGGTATTTGTTGAATACATAAACAAGTCATCTGGGTTTTTTCCCATCACTGGCTTCTATTAAAAAAGAAAATATTAGGATATAGAAGTTATGGGAGCCTCCATGTATGTTTACTTCACTAGTATTCCTAAAACATTGAAACCTTCACTAGTCTAAGGGTTTGGAATAGAAATGGCAGGCCAGAGCCTTGCTATCAATGCCATGTGCTATTCACTCATGTACTTGCCTCAAACCCAATGCTGCACTGAATGCTCAAGGCCAAGAGGTAAGTGGACTTGAAGTAAAGTCCAAGGCTTTTAGTTATTACAACAGTGGCCCAGCCTTATTGCATTCTTTTTTGCTGTTACAGACTCAGGAATTAACATTTCTGATATTGGTCTTTAGAAAGGAAATACTTTCAAATATAGATGTGATCAACTTGGTTTTAAATGGACATTACAAGTGAAAGGCAGATTTAAACTTTTATATCAAGACTTCCTTTGCCTTATGCAAATTTAATAATTTATTTTTTAATTATTGTTGTTGATATCTTTTCAGTTTGAACTCTAATGCTCAAACCAGGAAATACTTTAACAATTTATTTATTTATGTTTCTGTATGCATGTTTTGCCTGCATGTATGTCTGTGTACCACATGTGTTCCTATAAAGGCCAGAAGAAGGCATCAGATCCCCTGAGACTGGAGTGACAGACATTTCTGACATACCAAGTTGTGCTGGGAACTGAAGATGCTTCCTTTGCCAGAACTACTAGTACTCTTAACTGCTGTGACATCTGTCCAGCCCAGAAAATACTTAAAAAATATTCAAGTGGAAAACCATGGAGACTTGAACATTGAAAATTAGGCAGTATAGAGAAATACAACAAATTTGGAGCCAATGAGATAAAGAAAATCTATTATGAATTTAAAAATAACATACTCGAGTAGTTTTTGTGAATTAAAAAACATTTGTTCTTACTTCTAACTCAGAGTATGTTATACAGCAAAAAAGAGAGTTATTTACCACATAATTGCATTTGAATAAAATGTCCCCAGAGTTTATTGTACCATTGTACACTTAAATGTCAATTTTGAAAGTACTCTGCTTTCAAATTGCACAGCAATAGTGATATAAAACATTCAAATTAATGGTACTGCTTCTCATATAGCATAACTGAATTGTTTTGGGTAAAGGACTAACTTGCCCTAACTGTCAAGTGTCATTAAACATCCCATAACCCATGATCCCATTACCTATGTGGATCAACTTCTTCCCATCCATCATTATACTAAAGGGCTTTGCCATTTGTTCTTGCAGTTGGTTGGGATCAGCAAGTGAACAAGAATCTGACATCATTAATTTAAAAATATCATCAATCATATTCATCTTATTTATGTGTTAACAATTCATTAAAGAATTATTGAGGCTCATTAAAGTACACACTGTGGTTATTTGAATGAGAATTGCCCCCAAAGGCTTATATATTTGAATGCTCGGTCACCAGGGAGGGCAAATCTTTGAAAGAATTAAAAGGATTACGAGGTGTTTGGCCTTACTGGAGGAAGTGTATCACAGGGAGTGGGCTTTGAGATATCAGAAGCCCATGTCAGGCCCAGGCTCTCTCTCTCTGTATCTCTATCTCTGTCTCTGTCTCCATCGCATTGTCTCTCTCTCTGCCAATGGATCAGACTGTAGATCTCAGCTACTTTTCCAGCACCAAGCTTGCCTGACACCATGTTCCTATCATGATAAAAATGGATCAAACCTCTGAAACTGTGAGCAAGCAGCAGTTAAACACTTTCATGTATACGCTTTGTCTTTGTCATGGTGTCTCCTCACAGTTATAGAATAGTGACAAAGACACATATCAATGGGGAAACACTCTTGCCTTAATAACAAGCACCATTGGAGCATATGACCCCCAAGTGATGCTCTATCTGCAAAACTTAATATGTTGCAAAGCCTCTGAAATTCAGGTTCTCTATAAGGGACACAAGGAGAATATCCAGATGTCCACACGGAATCTTCCAGGAGTCTTTCAACACTGGTCTCACATATTCTACCACTCAGAGTAAGATAGAGAGGAAGAGAAGCTGCTCCAAAGATCATTTCAATGGTACCTCAGGGATGTTTCTTCCCCTAAATTGTTGTCTTTTAAGGTGTGGAAGTTAAACTGTCCATAGTAAACCTATAGGTTACATTCATCACACAAAGTCAACATGTAATTCCTGGTCATGATTTGACTAACATTTTAACAACCGTCTCCTGTTCTTTGCAACTGATGACTTAGTAAATAAACCCATCAGGCTTGTAATTCCTTAAATTAAGAATGACAGAGTCTGAGGACACCTTTACAAACTGCAGCTTCTACCTTAAGAGCCCTTAGAGGCTTTTAGAGGAGCTATTAAATTGTTCCTGTGAGGCCATTATGAGACTAAGTGGATGTTTTTCTCAGAAAAATTCAGATGCAAAGAGGTTAAAATGATGTTTCCAAAGCAACAAAAGACATTTTCTATGTCATGGACTCTCACATGTGAAAGCACATAGATGCATATGCATGTGCACCCAGCCCCAGAAGCTGCTCACATGACAATGTTGGGAGAGCAGACAATCAAGTTAACTTCACTAAGGCCCCCGAGGATCACAGCCCAACCACACACTCGCTTGATTCACGTTGCTCCTCCCAAAGTGTCCTTTAGTTGTTCTTTGATAGGAAAAGTAAAACATAATTTATTTCAACTTTGATGTAGGCTTTCAGATGTTTGATAGTATTATTTTCTCTCATCCTTCTTCTGCAAGCCTTAGGCCTTCAGTATTTGGGCGGTTTGAAGTCAGGGGAAAAGTTCCATGCATATTTCTGGGCTTATAAAAAATAAGTATTCTGATTTTGATGCAGTTATGGTGACTAATCAAAATAAAAAGCTTTTTTAAAAGGCTTTATTTTAAGTAACCACTTCTAATGTTGGCAAGTTAAGCAATTCAATTCTATCCCTCTTACAATTTGTCATTTTTTTAGTAAAGATTTATTTTTACGGCTAAATTCCTGACTTGCCCAATACAAATATACTAGATTACTATCTTCCTATTCCAACTACATTTCTCACAAAACCAAAAGCAACACCTTTAAAAAATAATTCCTGGAACATTCAAGGAAAAATTGGTGATGTTTATTGAACAGTATATAATCATCATCTGTTTAGTTGTTATTTTTATTTGAAGCACAAGAATCAAATGGTAAATAATGAAAGCAACATTCAACTTTTGCAGTTAGAACTGTTCATTTGCTAACAAATTTAGGCAAATTAATTGTGGATTTGAGAAAGAATAAAGCAGGTTAATTAAATCCAATAAGAATCTCATCATGTCTCAATTATGAGCACTACACAGTTCTTTTAATGTAAAATAGATGCAAAAAATAAAGATCAAAGTAAAACCACAAGAAAAAAAAGCAATAAAAATCCCAGGTCTTGCATATAAACTCAGTAGGCTGTTTCAAAATTATTTTAAATGAAGATATCCCCTGTCCCTTCCACCTCTTGTTTAAATGATAAATGCTCTTCTGAGAAATGGGATGCTATTTTGAATTCTTAAGCAGTTATAAAGTTACAAAAGACTGATTATAGGTCCTTTTATGAGAGTAGATTATAGTAGAGGCAAGATGATAGGGAAGAGGAAAGAGAAGGGGCATTGCATTCACCTTGAATGTGAATTCGATTTTCTTTAGAATGCCCCTAACAACTAATCCCAAAATCCCAAGTACCTCCTGCCATCTGCCACATTGACTTTGACACACTTACTCAATTTGTTTCCAGGAAAAATAAGCCCATTCCTTTTTATATTAAGACATGTTCTCATTTTTAATATATCTAATCTTTCATTTCTCTCAAAGCAGCTGTTTTCTGGAAGGCCTGCTATGTAGCATAGAAAGATATTTTTAAAAGTAAAATCTATGCCTTAGAGAGAGCAGAAACCAAACCTGACTTGTCTTGACATAAATCTTGGACTTCAATGTACCTTTTAATTAACATTCTAACAGAAATATATTGAATCATTCATTACTTGTTGGTATATATTAATTCTTGCAAACCTAAAAACTGATACTACTGAGGAGACTATCAAATACTGTTAGCCTAGGGTGTGTGTTGTGGGGGGGTGTTCGCAAGTGTGCATACGTAGGTGTGTGCACATATGCGTGCTTATATGTGTAAGCTCTGTGACTGTATCTATGAGACCATGTGTTGAAGCTAGAGGTTGACACTGGATGCAGCTCCATCTTTTTATTATTATTTTTTTCTTTTTTTGGATGCAATGATGCTACATTGTTGTGGGGATCTGAGCTCAGGTCCTAATGATTACATAGCAAGCGCTTTACATGCTGAGCCATATTCCCAGCCCTACCCAACAACACACTCAATCTTATTACAATCCTGTGCTTCATCAAGCTTTAGAAGAAAAGGAAATTCAGCCAGTCCTATAAATATGAAGCTTTATGCATTCATAAAACACAGCCTTTAGTGATGGCCTGAAGAAAACTGTTATGGTTTGTGAAGTCTCTGCAAATGGAGAAACACTGAGGTACCAGTCCTGTGTGCCTTGTGATGAAATCACAGCACAAGGGGAGGAGCATGGACAACAGAACATGGTCCTTTAGTTCCAGCATAACACATGTAAAGCTATTCTGCCAAACTTGCCAGCACAGTTTTAGCAAAGACAGATTTATAAACATTATTAACACACTTATAATGTACAGTGAAAATAGGCACAGTCATTCTTACAGGTCAGACTATTCACCAGTAGAGACAAACCCTGTTCTCTCAGCAAACTAAATTTGTTCCTCCAATGTCCCTGGCCTACCCTGACTTTAAGCCTAGGCAGGGCCCAAGGGTTACGGCTTAGCGTTCTCTTATTCTGTCTCTTTTGTCATTTTCAGACAGATTTACTCTGACCTGAAGCAAGATTTCAAAAGAGGAACTTTATTGCAGCAGAAAAAGTCTCCATGTCAGTATTTGGGGATTAGGAAAGTTGCCTCGAGTAAGAATTTTAATTCAGAATGGGGCTGTTCTTGGAATATCCTCAGCTGAATCCCACATGAGGATCTTTTAGTCTTTGCTTATCTTTTTGTTTTTTTTAATAGGTCTCACTCTTTATCCCCAGTGGCATGGAACTCACTATGTAGCTATCATACAGTCCCAACTGGCTTTGAACTTGTAGAAATCCTGTTGCCTCAGCTTTCCAAATAGTGGAAGCTACTAAGTTCTTTTTTGTCCATCCTCTCTTCCTGTGAGTAATAGCTCAAACATCACTTTCTTTAAACATCTGCCCAGGTTTCTGCATGAGAACCCAACTACTGCCATATTTAAAACTTTAACATATTAATAATTTCCCCTGTATTTCTCTAACTCTGTTCTAATTTGAATTCTTTTGAATTAAATTCCCAAATTCCAGCACATTATGCACATTTTAAACTTCCCCTAGTCATTATTTAATTTGCTAGCTGACTGAAATGGATGGCTTATCAAGAGAATAGATTAGTTTCTGAAGGTTCTAGGGGTTGAAAGACTGAAGTCAAAGGAACCACACTTCTGGTGCTGCTAGAAGTCTCTTCTGAGTGCTAAGTTACACTCCTGTGGCAGATAGAAGGGCTTCACTCTTACAACACTCATTACCTCCTGAAGTGTCTACTGCCTAACCTTGTAGACTGAAGTCAGGATTTCAGTGTGTGAACTGTAAAGATAACATGACCATCTTTGAGCTCAGCAACTGGTTAGAATAGGTGGCATACTGTTACTAACTTATAAAAGCCTAGAACAGAGTTCACCATCTAGTAGGTGACCAATAAATATACCATAGTTAAGTCAGATCTTTCTATGTAAACTGCCACCTCCTCTCCCTTTTCACAGCCTATAAGTACCTTACTGGTTTCTTCTCGTTTAATTAGCTAATTTGCATGCTAATTACATTTCCTGTTCATTCGCTTTAATCTTTTTCCTTTACTGTTGGCTGAATTTCTTCCTTAAAGTCGAAATTCTCTTCTTGGAAACTTTCAATGTAAGACACTGTGTTAGGCTCTTTTCAACATGGGTACCAATCAAATGAAGAGTCACCAAGTCACAACTCAATGGATTCTGACATGCTACTATACTTTTCTGGCATTTAGGGAATGTTCTTTGACATCACACTTGGATCTTCTATGTGTGGTAGAAATGATGTATTGTCACTGGACAAGATGAACTATAAGAATAAAGCACAAACAATACTTGAACAAAAATGAAACTGAAGCCTCAGAAGAGTGACACATGGCTGACTTTTACTCAGGAAATAGATTCATTACCAAATTCCTCTTAGTTCCAATCTTGTGTTCTGGGGGAAAGAACCTACCTGTATGTAAAAGTCAAGCTTATCCCACTTTGGGTTTGACTCCACTTTGGGTTTAAAACTATGATTTCTTTGAATCATGAATAACAATGTTTTATCTTTCCACCTGCATTCTGCTTTTCCTTTATTTACCTTACTCCTTGCTTTCTATGGGAAACAGCTATTTGAAGGGCTCATGTGTCTTCCCATCCCCAGATTCTTAGAGGCATCTCTGATCAGCGTGAACTTGTGGAATATTAGTTTAAGATGTGTTACATTCGTTTGTGCTGTGGAATATTTGTTGAGTGATGCAATGATGCAGTGCATTCTTTTATGTTGCATTTGTTTAACACTGTGAAGCTGATTGGTTTAATAAAGAGCTGAATGGCCAATGGCTAGGCAGGAGAAAGGACAGGTGGGGGTGGCAGAAAGAGAGATCAGATAGGGAGAGAAAACTAGGGAAGAAAGTAAGGTTGGAGAAAAGGAAAAAGAAATGGAGATGCCAGGGGCCAGCCACCCAGCCACAGAGCCAGCCTCAGAATAAGAAGGAAAGAAAAATAAATGGATTAAAAAAAAGGTAAAAGCCCAGAGGCAAAATGTTATTAAAGAGAAACAAGATAATTTAAATATGAAAAGCTGGCTAGAAAGAAACCAAATTAATGCCGAACATTCATAAGTAAGAATAAGTCTCCAGGTATTATTTGGGAGCTGAGTAGAAGGCCCCCAAATGTAAAAAGCATAAAACAAAAACAAACAAACAATAACAAAAAAACCAACTGCAGGGTCATGCTTGCATTAGAACCAAGACTGTCCTTAGAGGGAAAATTCCAGGAGGTACCTGGGCATCTACAGAATTTGTAGAGAGTTTATATTGCTGACTAGAAAATAAAAAGTGTGGGGAGTTTGTGTTTCAAAGTCCTGTTTTCTCAATACTTGCTTGCTTCACCATGTCTCCCAAATTCAATTATGAGGATAGTATCTGCTGAGTAATGACTTTGGAACGTACTTCACATGAACAATGAACACCAGGAAAATAGAACACACTAAAAGCGAATTCCAAACCTCTTAATGTTCCCCATGCCAGCATGTATTTTTGTACCACAGTTTCATACCATCATGCAAGTGTACAAGTCATAAAATGATTCTTTGAAAGTTTGGGGTTGTCTGTAGCAAGCACACATGTGTCTTACTTTTGATGCCTTCCATCCCAGTGATAACTACATTCAATCCCATTTATCTTCCAGATCAGATGACTGAGTATATTCTGAGCCATATGGACTTACATGCAATGCTGTTCATGGCAGAAAACTTGCTTGTGTAGCATCAAACATGATTTGTTTTAATGAAGATCTACAGAATATGCATGTTTTGGTTATAAGCAAAAAAAAAGATTTGATGTATTGTATACAGTGTAGTTATAATAATTTATTATTTGAAGAGTCTTTGCCAACTTTGACAATGAATACTAGGTCACACCGTGACACCATGCACATGTGCACACAAAAGAGCATTGCAATAATTAGTAAGGCCCAGAAAAAACTTCAATTTTTTTTTGCAGGGGCGGGAGGGTGGGGGGTTTCAAGACAGAGTTTCTCTGTGGCTTTAGAGGCTGTCCTGAAAGTAGCTCTTGTAGACCAGGCTGGTCTTGAACTCACAGAGATCTGCCTCCCAAGTGCTGGGATTAAAGGAGTGGGCCACCACAACCTGGGTAAAAGTTCAAATACTTAATGTTCTTCCATAATAAGTACTCAAGAGGATACCACCAGTTAAGTTTCTAGTTTTAATACATTTTAATAAAATTAATGTGTGACTAACTCTATTTATACATAGACAATGGAAAAGCAAAGTTTCCATTACAGTGGTGAGACACAATGCATTGACAACAGGGAATGTCTGCAAGGACTAGGAACAGCAGGGACTTTCTCACATCCTGGGAGGAATGTAAAATGTGACAGCTGCATTGTAATGTAGTTTGGCAATTTCTCACAAAATCATATTCTATTAATATTTGATTTAGTCATTATAATCCTTGGGTACACATATGGATGAGTTGAAATCAGGTTGCTATACAAGTCTGAAAACAAATGTTTTCAGCATTTTCCTAAACAGCTCCCAAACTTAGAAGCAATATGAACAGATGAATGAATAAACGGTGATATGTAAAGAAACCATCTACAATCTCTCTCTGTCTCTCTCTCTGTCTCTGTTTCTCTCTCTCCCTCTCACCCCCCACAAACCTTTGCTAAATAAAATAAGTCATTATGAACTGTCCACATATAGTAAGACCCAAATTATATTCTGGAAGAGGAAAAATTATGGAGACAAAAATCATAACTTGCCAGAATATCAGCAAAGAAAGGGAGGGGTATATAAAGGGAGCAGGAGATTTTGGAGATTTTAGAACAATGCTTAAACACAGTAGTGATGAAAATATGTCATTACATAGTTCTCAATACCTATTGAATAGAGGTACTAGTAGGGAACCATAGTTTAATGATGGACTTAAGAATGTGTCAATATTGAGTCATCAATTATAACCAATTATTACACAAATACAGGATGTGAATAACAGTGGAAGCTGTGTGTGCTGGGTAAAGACTGTACACAGAAATTCCCTGTATTTTCAAATGAATTTATTTTCTGCGAACATGAAACTGTCTTAAATGACAGCCTGTGTAAAGAAGGATACAAAACAAAAGAAAAATAATCACAGAATCTGGAAAAGAAAATAGAACCAAGATAAGGAATAGGTATTGCTAAGATATCAGCAACAAAGTGTAACTTTCGATGAGGACATTTTCTGCCATTTTTCTTGACAACACCACTGGGAATCCCAATGGATAGTTTTGCTACTAATGTGGATGCTAAGGAAGCAGAGAGAGCTCAGTGCTTAGGTTCCGTGAGTCTGCAGCTTTTCATACTAAAGAATTCCATCAGAGTTTGCATTAGGTCTCACTTCATTGAAACCTTTATCATTTTTTAAATAACTACAAAGATAACAGACTGAAGACTCACCTACAATAACTTAAATGTTGAAGTGAGTATGGCAAGAATACAATGATGAAAGACTGTGGAGTATCTCCCTCACCTTTAGAACAGACTTTGTCTGCCGTAAACTTTCTCAGAGCCTGGGGTTGGCAGATCTTGTCAGAACTAAGCTGTGCCCCTTTTCACCCTAGAGAAGGACTTCTTTACCACTGTGACTATGATGGATGAAGGAGGAAGTACTAAGCTCAAATTCCTTGGGAGAAGATTCGGAATATGGATAATATTTAGACACAACTAACTTTACCCAAGTATTTTTGTTTAATCGAATCCTCTAAGAAGGAAAACCTGTGAAGGATTAAAAAAGAGAAATGTCAACTGCCCTTCAACAGGACTCTGCCACTTATTTGTTGTTTACAGGTGCACCAAGGTTCATGATGTCAGCGCTTTAGCTGCTCAGGGGGGCCAGCTGACCGTTCTTGTGAGCAGCCTCCTACGTGTCACATGGAAATATCATCACAGTCCTTCCTGCTGGGGACTCAAGTCCAAAGTGGCCAGCTCACTGATTTGCAATAATGCTAGCTTCACTATGTCTCCCAAATTCAATTATGAGGATAGTATCTGCTGAGTAATGACTTTGGAACGTACTTCACATGAACAATGAGCACCAGGAAAACAGAACACACTAAAAGCGATTTCCAAACCTCTTAATGTTCCCCATGCCATCATATATTTTTGTACCACAGTTTCACTCATTTTTGCAGAACACAAAACCAAAGATAGGAATCAGCTGTTACCTATGATGAGGATTTCTCCATTCTTCTGAGAGCAGAGTCTCTTTGTTCACTCAACCCTTCCTCCACTCCTGGACTCAGAAGTCCCTGAAGTTGCTCTAGTAGATCTAAGAGGAGGAAAAACACATAAGAAACATTAGCATTCTGCTGTATGTTGTTCAGATTATCTTTATGCCTTTGAACAAAACGTCCACATATCTTACATCAGGCTGCTGTGCAAACATTTACATTTGGAGAACATTTATATAGGACTTTTTTCTTTACATCATTTATCACCAAATAATTCACCTTTAGGGAAAGCTGTCTTCACTTGGTACATACTCATTTAAACTATTTCTAACAACTACTTACTTACTCTGTGATCTTAGTAATAATACCACGAGTTTCTATAGAAGTAGTAGAAAATTGTCAGGCTTACATAGTACTTGTCTGTGGCTTTCCTAAAACTGATTTGTCACTTTACCCATCTATGAGATGGACTAACACATTTCAGTGCCAAAATACAATTATTTTTTTTTTTCTGACCTAAAAAATCTCTGGTGGAATCCTAATCACCCCATCAAGCCTGCAATATTGCTGACCTGAGTGAGCAACATTGCTCCTCCAGCAACATGCTCTATAAGACAGTCTTCCATATCAATACAAGTTCCATGTGTCCCTTTTTGGAACTAGCAAAAACTAAGCTGGCTTTGGTCATCAATCACAAACTGTTCTAATTCAATTAGATGAATCCTTTTTCCACCAGCCTCTTACGCTGCCGGCAAATAGACAACACTGCTTTGTGACATTTTTTTAAGAATTCTAGCCAAACCACCCTTTACAGTCTTAAATATTTATGCCATGGAAAATGTGTTTTAAGAAAGACTTCCAGTGGAATGTCTAATACTATAGCTCCAAAGTCTTATAGATTGCTATGCTTACATCAGTACATGCAGTTTTTGTGAATGCAAAGGGACACTAAAGGTGTAGCTATGAAGAAACCTAGAGATATCAGGATGCCCCAGTGGCTTCCTAATCTAAAAGCATGCCTCCTAATATCACTGGCTTATCCAATAATCTGAGGACTCGTACTATGAAAATACACGTTTTGTGGCTTTGCTAAGAATCATTATGTATACCCTTGGGACTCTCAAAAGCAAATTAGTGGAGACTCAGAAAGTCAAGCCTAAAAGTCAGAATCAGGTATCAGCTTTTCATTATTGATCCCATTATTTTTAATATGAGTAATAATCAGAATAATCATCTACAGAGTAGCTAAAACTAAAAATCTTTAAATTGAATGAAATAAACCAGACACATTTTTTGAAGACTATATAGCCTTTGTTTATATTTATGAACATCTAGGAAATATAAAAATAAGCTCTAGTAACATGCAGAACCATGGCTACACATGATTAACAGAGGTGCATCATAAGGGAATTTTTGGTAACAATAGACAAATTCTGTATCTTGATCGAGATACTGATTACACAGACACATCTACTAGGCAAAACTTACTGAACTATGTTTTTAAAGATGAACATCTTATTGTAATTAATATACATCTTGATTAAAAACCAATGAGTCCAGGAGTACAGCTCAGTGCTTAGCTGTGGGTGTCTGCCTCTGCTTCCATCAGCTACTGGATGAAGGCTCTAGGATGGCATATAAGGTAGTTATCAATGTCATTGTAGGAAGAGGACATTTAAGGTAGCCTCTTCATTATTGCTTAGATTCTTAGTTGGGGTCATCCTTGTGGATTCTTGGGAATTTCCCTAGTGCCGAGTTTTTCTTTAAACCTATGATGACTCCCTCTATTTAGGTATCTCTTTTCTTGCTCTCCTCTATTCTTCTCTTTCAGTCTTCCTGATCCCTCATGTTCTCCTCTCCCCTCCTCTTCCAGTTGTAGAGAGGGGCAAGGGATGAGCAAAGATGTCAAGACTTGCTGGATAAACCCACAGAAACAACTGACCTGACCAAGTGAGAGCACATGGATCCCAGTCATAAAGCTGGGGAACCAGCATTGGACTGAACTAAGCCCTCTGAATGTGGGTGCCAGTTAGCAGGCCTGGACAGTCTATGGCCTCTGACAATGGAACCAGTATAAATACCAGTATAAACACTAGTGCTTAAATGGAATTTGGAACCCATTCTACATGGAGGAATACTCTCTCAGCCCAGATACACAGAGGAGGGCCTAGGGCCTCCTCCAAATGATATGACATACTTTGATGATTCCCACATGGAAGGCCTCACCCTCCCTGGGGAGTGGATGGGGGTTGGGAGGGGGGTCTGTAGGGGGTATGGGAGGATGGGAAGGTGAGGGAACTGGGATTGATATGTAAAATAAGATAATTTCTAAATTAAAAAATATATATATATATAAATAAAAAAACCAATGAGTCTCACAGGTATTTCTGAAATTTTAGAAAGACTTGTGAGTCAAGGATGTTGTAAGAAGGAATATTTACTCTTTTCTTGCCCAATGAAATGAATTTTTCATCACTTCATTTGTTTTTCCACGTAAGAGATAGTTACGAAAGAAACATACAATCTACAATGTAACATCAGTAGTGTGCTCTAAGAAAAGTAGTAGTTAACAGAAGAGAAGTGGCCTACTCTACAAAGCTTAGCTTATTGTGTGTAATAGACAATTGAAATATAAAAACCAGAGAAAAATAATTATGGCCTTTACTGAGATAAAATCTATGTTTAGCTAAGGTCTGCACTAAACCAGAGCAATCCACTTTCTACCAAACCACAAGATAACCTGTGAAGACACTGATGTTCAGCAAGTCAGTAAAAGCTGCTGGAGTGTTCAAACCAATGAAAACCACATCATTCTTCTATTAAACTGAGCCAGCATGTTCCCTAATTTAAAAAAAAAATCAAAACAGAAATTATTTTTAAAGCCAAACTTGACTCATCCATTGAAGACAATTTTTGTTGTTGTTGTTATTTTCTTAAACATAATTTAGGCCTCTTATATACAGCTGTCCAGGAGGATAAAATGATGTTATGTGACCTTCTTTCCTATGAGCAAAGGCTAGCTGGGAAGCCAGGTGTATATATGTCTGCTGCTGTTTCTACCAGTGAGGGATATCCATGTGCTCTTAACAAAAGGCAGCATGCATACTCTTGACAAATTCAAGCTGTGACTTGCAGCAATTGACATATGAAAAACATTGACAAATAGACTAATCTGATACCAGACCCTTTTAGGTAAACCTGTCTCTGTCACCACCATCCACCTCAACACTTCCAAATGAAATCCCTTTGTGGATAATATCCATTTTAAAGCAAGAGAAAAATTTCGACAGCCTGTCTAGGATTGTAAATCCTCTCAGACCCTTTTGGGTTTTTAACCAATTTACTTAAAATTCTTGTTAAGAGGGAGGAGTCATTATACCATTAAATAGATTAAAGAATCTAATTATGTCAAAATTAAGTGTGAACCAGGTAATTAAGTAACTAAATCTCCAATCCTGGGGGAAGTATTCTTATAATTCAATATCTAAGAGAAAAAACCAACAACATAATGTTTGAAAGAATTAGTGAAGAGCAAACTTAATAAAAAGTCTAGTTTTAAAATTATCTTTTGGTAAGAAGTCTACCAATGAATAATAAGCATTCTATATTAAGTCAGCTAACATCCTTAATACTGTCTTCTCTCTGGTATTTGTTTTCCCAAGCTCTGGTCAGAAGACATAGGTTTTGTCCAACATTATTTTGGCAGGATAGAAATGGCCACTTGAAAGGGCTGGCCAGCGGGGTGTTGGTGGTGCACGCCTTTAATCCCAGCACTCGGGAGGAAAAGGCAGGCGGACAGCCTCCAAAGCTATAGAGAAACCCTGTCTCGAAAAAAAATAAAAAAAATGAAAGGGCTGGACAGATGGCTTAGAGGTTAAGAACATTTGTTGCTTTTGTAGATAGATGACTGTAGTTGAGTTCCCAGCACCTACATATTTGCTCACACAGCTTGTAACTACTTATCAAGGAGATCTGCTGCCATCTTCTGGTTTTTATAAACAACAGTGCTCCAGTACAAGCAAACATGTGAACTTCTGTGCACAAATATGTGCACAGACAAACACAGAGATAAAAGTAAATAATTACTTTATAAAAAGATTAAAATGGTCACTTGAATTCAAAATATCTGGGATTCTACACAACTCTGTAATGTATTGCCTGAGAAAACTGGTGTAAGATGTTGAAAGACACTTGATTTTCTCAAACTGGTTTGTGACAAGTTGTATAGATTGTATAGGCTTCACATAATTAGTGTTTAAGAGAAATACATAATTTAAAGCTGTTTCGAAAAGAAACCTACTTTGGAATCAGATGTAGTGCATGACTGTAGTTCTGGAACTTAGAGGAATTGGAGGCAGCAGAATTGTGAGTTCAAGGTAAGCCTCAGCTAGAAAGTCCATTCAAGGCCATAGAGGGAAGGAGGAGATGATGTCTCAAAACAAAACCTTATCTAAAATGAAATATTTAATGATATTAATTAATATTTGAAGATAGATATTCAATAATTTATGGTTAATAGAATGTTTTTGAGCATTTTCAAGTTTTTCCCCAATTTCTATTTTTTGTACTACTTAAACACTTTAAAATTTTTGATTGCTATTATTGTAACAACAGCTATCTGTATTTCCTGGTTGTTCTTTGATATTGATATTCTCATGTATATAGCCTTTTGGAAATGTGTTAAAGAAATTATTATGTTGAGGTTATAGAGTATGAGTAATCTCACAAATACAGATACTTAAGACTTCTCAATCCACTGAATACACAATTGTGGTAGAATATTTAGTACGATTATTTTTCACATGGTAACATCTTTCTTCTCTAGTAAGTCCCACTAATGTCCCATCATGACCTTTGGTCTTCAGGGCTAATCTCCAATATGACAAGTCTTTTGCATATATCCTTTGAGAAAATTTTAAGAAGGTCAAAAGTGATGAACCAATTACATATTAAAATCTGCATATGAGAACTCAAACGTTTTGGAAACACAGAAAGATCTTTTGAACCAGAGTTGGAGGATTTGCCTTAATTATTCCAGAACTTCAGGATTTAGAGATAATATTTACTTCATATTAATAGTAAGAGACAGCCCAAAGTCTTTGATTTAGTTATGACCTTGTGTGATTTTTTTTCCCTGCAACGTCCTAGAGGTCACATCACTTCCTCTAAAATAACTGGTAGCTGAGCCAATGAAGTCAGAAACAAATCCAAGACATTTTCATGCCATTTTTTATGGGCTATGACAACTGTAAGCACAAGCCTATGAGATATGTTGGTTGAGCACTCCATTTTCCAAAGAAGTTGGTGTAAGGAGGACATGTTTCATTAATGTTAGCTGAGCAGCTTATTTGAGAGTATGTTATCCTTTAAAGTAGTATTTACACTGCTTTGATATTTAGTTACAGATTTCATAAGTACATGTTTTCTTTGTTATGATTTATATTTAATAATATTTCCCTTAATGTTGCCTATGTATCTGAATAAATATCTCATCCATAAATTCAACACACCATAAGGTTTACTAAGACAGGGAATGTGGGGAGAGATGATAGGAAGAAAGAAATGACATATAGAAAGAAGGAAGGAAGCAGAGAAGTTAGGACATACACATATTGAAGCCTTGATTCCTTTCTTAAGTGCATGTCATTAGAGAAACCTTTTCCTGTACAAGGATCTCAGGACACTAGTCTCAGTTCTTAAACGTCATGCAGCTCATGTGAATGGTGTTTATATCTAGGAGGGTGACATCTTCCTTTAAGACTAGATGATCATTGGGTGTATTTCTATAAACTTACAGATCATTTCTGAAGGGAGAGCTGGACTGAAGGGACTTGTTTTCAGCAGAAACAGATTTCATAGCTTTTTATATGGATACAGATGTCATATGTTCTAAGAGGGCTGCACATTATTTTCAACTATATTGTAACTATATGAAAGACTTTGGAATGTACCAAAAGAATACCGGACTTCTTCATTCAAAATGAGGCAATATCTAATTCACCTTATCACATTCTATGAAGGACTGATTCAGATCTACTTTACTATTCTGTAAATTATACATAACAGGGAGTAATAAAGTAAAGTTTAGGCTGGAGAGATGGCTCAGCCATTAAAGGCTACGCTCACAAACAAAAATAAAGTCAAATTTACCAAAAGACATGCAAGGTCCTTCTTCCAGAAGGGCAGTTGGTTTTTCTGCCCTCTCCAACTTCAAGTAGCAAATCTGATTTTACAAGTACTTTTATATGCCTTCCAGCATCTTCTCTTTCCTCTTTCTTTGATGACTTCAAGCCATAGATCATATTTTGACATGACTTTAATTGGAATATAATTATATTCCTTTCTCCTTCTGGTATCTCCTACTATCTTCTAGTATCCCCTAGTATCTATTATCCTCTTTTGAGCCTCTCCAATGCCCCCCAATGCTTAAGTATCCCTTTCTCCTACCCCTCTCCTTTTTATTTTTCATGCAACCTAGTCTGGCATGAGGAATCCACCCTTCCTACTTTCCCAGTCCTGATACTACAATGTGCACCTCCGTACTTGGCTGCATACAAAATTTCATTTAAACATTTCTCATCTAACATTGTGATATGCACATTGCCTTGAGTTCCATATTATTTTTTTAAAATTCACTTCCTAATAACTTAGAAAAGTAATTTTTAACATTTTAATATATATAAATATATTCTACAATCTTGAATTTACCCCTTTTTAAATTTACCTTTTGCTTTTTTATATTTGAATTTGCATAGTCATTTAACTACATAATACTGTATGAACTTAGCATTGTGTTTATAATCATTTTGACCCTAAAGAATATGAATAGAGATAGAAATGCTAAGGATGATACCATGAGAGGTTCTACTTTATAAGAGAATTGCAATAATACAACACATTGAATTATAATTTTATTTAATAAAAGGTATGAACACAAGGCATTTGTAATTGACATTATGTTTATATATTTAAAAATAATGTTGTAGTAGAAATGTTTTAACACTGGCTTTCAATGGAAATAGTGTACTTATTTTAAATCCTTAAAGACTGCCTTAACTGGACAAGTTTGAGAAACACTGTTAAAGTAGAATATTAACAGTCTGCATTTATGAAAATTAAGTCTCTAGAACATAAAACCATAGTGTCCTTAAACAATTAAGTCACTTGAACCACACTATCATTGTTAATTATTATTGTTATTGATATTCTTATATTATTAATATTATTTTATTAAGATAGGGTACTTGTAAATATCCAAGACCTGCCTTGAACTCACTGCTCATCCTGACAACCATAGAGTTGCCTAAGACTCTCTGACTTCAGCGTCTCCAGAATGCTGGCATTCAAGCTTTTGCCACCATTCTCAGTACATCATTAATCTAATTCACACTGACTTTCCATAGACCACATAAGACTGAATTATAAGACCACAATAGACATCATTATTCTGAAAACCCAGTCATAATAGAGAATTGCAAGCTCTCCTGTACAGCTGTAAAATGCCAATCATCTCTTTAGGCTTCCATATACTATTAATTTGATTTGGGTAACAGAGTCAGGCTTTTAGATTATATTACTAAATATGGACTACAAGGGCAGATGGATTTATGCTGTATCCTACATTCTAAAACAAAACAAAACAAAAACAACTACAGACACTTATCTCTGTAGGGTATGTGCACCACATAGTACTTGCTTTAGTGGTGGACAAAGAAATATCAAACACATGACTAACCTTTACCAGAAAACAAGTGAAGATGGTTCTGGGTTTGATCAACAATTGCTTAGGAGGTTCTCTTCTGAGGCATGATATTACTCAGGCCCGGAAAAGAAATCTCAGGATTTATTCTCAGCATTTAGTTGAGTAGTGAATTAGCCATCATTCCTTTTCACTTATCACCGGTGCTTGTTCACAGTAGCAGGCACATAAGCACAAATGGGAGACACTGTGACTAACCTGATTGGATTCAGACAGAAGGATTATGGTGAAAGATTTTGAAAAATCAAGCTCACTGATACTGTGTCTAGCTTTATGGTAGGAAGAACATTCATGCCTTCATTTGCTTTTAACCAGGGAACATTATTTAATGTACTCATGGGTACCACATTTCATATTTTGTTTTTATTTTAGTATGTGGGGACAGACAAATATGCAGTATTCTTTTATTCCACTGTAGATATGAAATGCAACACAGTATTTCTATGTGAAAACAAGGCTGCTGTTTTCGATTTCTTTTACTTCAACTTTTCTACCATATTTAAGTAGCAAAGAGTAATTCTGAGATGCCCCAGGGTAAGGTTGATTCAGAGAAACTAAAGAACCAGATTTTCAGCTTTGAGCAATTAATTTGACCTTTGCAAATCAACAGTGCAGACAATGGTCTTTACAACCATGGCTTGAATTGAAAGTACTTCCAGCTACAGAGAAAAACATTCCAAGGGAGTCAAATCTCAGAGCACCTGGACAGGGGTTTAGTCAACACAGAAAGTGGAAAAAGTAAGTGTGCATAGTAGTTTCCCTGAAGAACAGAGGGGAGAGAAACAGAAAAAAGTAACCAGAAACCAAAGAGAATGCAGATAAGAGTGGCCCTGTGTTCAGAATCTTCTTTGGAGTTGAAACTGACTGAGGATTTAGAGGACAGAAACTTCCCCCAAATAGTTAACAACTTTCACTGAGGACACAGCTTCCAACCAACTAGGCAATTTGAGAGGAAAAACAAAAGCAAGCCAACAAACAAATGGCAACAGCAACAAATAGAAAACAAAAACCATTGTGTTTCATCTTTGTCAAACTAGACAAGAGGTAGAATGATCACCAAAGGGGTCTAGAGAAGGACAAAGATGCTCTCCTTCTAGCCAAGTGTTCTGTGTCTCCCACGGGTTAGAGGGAGTAGAGTTTCTATGACAATTGCAGAAACAAAGGTACGCTATGAGTAGAAAATCAGCAAAGTCCAGTTTGAAGTGAGTTGATTCCAAAGCCGAAAAAAGTCACAGGCTGGCCAGTCCCAGTCAAGGGGGTGCTATTTCCCTAATACTAAAGGGTTCATAGGAGAAAAGAAAAGCAAGCTAGCAAGGGCATGAATCTGTGCTTTTCTTAGACCTCAATTTTAGTCATAAATTGTCTTGAACAAAGGCTAATGCATATAAAATCTATATTCTCCAGAAAAAAATATGTAAGTTCACATTTAAATACATATTAAATAACAGAAAAGACTATCCTGTAGCTATTGGATAACCAACTTTCAGCATACTAATTGACTTAAAGCATTCTATGAATATTTCTGAATAAGAAACTAAAGAAAAGATAATACCATTAAATACTTTGATGCAGTAAGTTTTTCTGGTATTGCATATTTTACTTGTATTACCTATTACCTATCTTACTAACCAACACTCTAGGTGTGAATACTATAACTTTTAGTTTGGAATACATGTTATAGGGCCTATGGCAACTATCCAAGGTCCTAAATCTATTGAAGAGAATATCTGAGGCTGTACCAATTTTACAATACTGAGATGCTGAATATTAATTTAGAAAAGTGTCTTTGAAGATCTAAGAAACTCTGGAGAGCTGGATATACACTGCCACTTTTTTGTATTTGTCTTTTGTCATATTTAATTCCCTCCCTCAACTTCATAAAGTAGGAAACTAAAGGAAACTGTAGATTACACATATCATTTTCTTTTCAAGAACTGGTGGAACAAACTTATTCAAGGAGCTAGAGCTAAATAGTATTTCATTGTTTAGGTGGGAAAAGGAAAGAAAATTCTTTCACATTCTCCTTTTTTGTATTCAGTATTTTTCTTGATTTCTTTCCTCATTTTAGTAATAATTAACTAAAATATGAAGAACACTTGTGTTTCAGGATTATGAAAGATTGAATATATAAGACCAGAAATCAGGTTGACTTTACAGCTGGTAAAGAAAACCCCTTTTGTGAACATAATATCAAAAACTTCTTACACAGCCCATTTAAAACAAAATAAAACCCAAACCAAAACTTGCTGAATATGTCAGTCTTGGAAAAAATGTTTAGGAGAACAATGTTACTTTTACCTATTGTGCTGATTAGAATTATTTCCTTTCCACCTGACATGCTCTAGGGTTATCTCAGACTAGGAACATCAGCTGAGAAAACACCTCCTTCAAATTTTCTGTAGGCAATTCTTTGGGGACATTTTCCTGATAAATGATTGCTGAGGGTAGGTCCAGACCGGGTGCTGTGTCACCTCTGGGAAGATCGACCTGACTGGTATAAGCAAGTAGGATGTTTTGCCATGGAGAGCAAGCCAGTCGGCAGCATTCCTCCATGAGCTTTGCTTCGTTCCTGCCTCTAAGTTTCTTCCTTGATTTCTTGCCTTGGATTCCTGTGATGATGGATTGTAACCTGTAAACAAGCCTTACCAAATAAACACTTTCCTTCCTAAGCTGCTTTTGTTCATGTTGTTTTATCACAGCAACAGAAAACAAATCAAGATGTCTATCCTCTGGGTATCTCATGGAAAAACAGATTTTCACAGTTTGGGTGATCTGTTTTGTACATAATCTCTATAATCTTGTTCTGTGCTAACTTACACAGTACCCGAGCCATAATAGAATATTAACACTGTTTAAAACAAGACAGAGAATTATTAAAGGTTACTCACACAAAATTATTGAAAGTGTGTTTGGCTGTGTTCTATCAGCCCCCTGGAATGACATGGTTGGAAAGACTGACGGACTCAAACCTGATGAGTCAATGGGATGTGTTTGAGGAGAAATAGTATCTTTAAAATGTCAAATAGTTGCTACAACTGCCCATTCTTTAAAACTATTAGACACCATGCCACATTGACAAATGGGTCTAATAGTTTCTGTGCTGCAGTCATCACAGCAAAATTGGTAATGCATTCTTATTCTGTTAGACAGGCACTTCTGGTGACATTATGTGCACATAAAAATGGTCTGGTAACTTACGACTGATATAAAACTAAAGCAATATATCCCAAACTTAGGGAAAACGTTTCTTTCCAACTCACTCTCACATTATTAGAGCTTCTTACTGCCTTCTTCTTTCACCCAATCCCACCATTTCACTCTTTTGTTTCTTAAACTTACAATCCAGGCATTGTTAAAGACGCAGGAGCAGCTGTTCTGTGTATGACCCATTGCTTGGTTGGAGCATTGTGTGCACATTCAGATTTAGGATGGCCACATAGGATGGAATCTGAGTATGTGCCACATTATCCCAAAGATGCCACTTCCTCATACATTTCTAGTTGGAATTGTCATTCTGATTTTGTTTGGGTTTGTTTAGTTTCATTTTAGCAAACAGCAAAATTTATTTTTCCTATTTCAACAGTCTGTAAATCCAAGATTAATTTGTGGCAGATTTAGTGTTTGGTAAGTGTTTCTGATTTATAGACAGCATGTTCTTGCTGTGCCATCACATGCCACCATGTCCTTTAAGTCACTTTCAATTTATATCCTCCTTATCCTTTGTCCAAAGGTTAAACTGTCAAGCTCCCTCCTATGTAGAAGGATTTAAGTCATCTCAACATTCAAAAGCACAAATACTTCTATGTGGGAGAAAGCTAAAAAACAAAATAAAACAATAAAAAGACTTGCCAAAGCCTTAGCTTTTACTCCTTACTTTGAGTGCAGCAATTGGAATCTTTGATAACTTTTTAAGGTTGAATAATTAATGAAAACATTGACATGATCAAACAGTCAGAAAGCAATTGGCCAGTCTGTTCCTCTCATCATCTGCAGATAGAATTATTTACAGAACTACAGTGTTTCTTTAAAAAAAGCATTTGGAATAAAAACAAAATTGGATTTGCCTTTCACTTGTAGTGAATGGCCCTGCACTCCTATTTTCGTTACTCTCCTTAATATTCTTGTTTTTAATGATGGCTTGTACAAGATGAAATGAGTTGCTTAATTTTGTTCAAAAATTTAAGGCACCCATAATCTCAATAAGTGATGTACAGGACAGAGGTTTCAAATTTTATTTATAAAGGGACATTATAGTTTTCAAAGGGGAAGTATACAGCCATTGGAGTACTTTATTACAGATTTCCACTAAAAGGGAAAACCCCAAGCAACTATAGGATGTTTTATGGTATGGTTTGGATATTTCAGTAGAAAAAAATTTATAAATACTTTCAGTATTTACAAGTCCCCAAACTGAGATGTCACTTAAAGCCATACACAAGCGGACACAATAGGAGATTTTTCTGAACTCCAAATAAATCCCCTCAATAATGCTCAGTATGCTAAGCTACCCAAATTTAGCTTAGCCCAATAGAAATAAATGTGTAGAGCTGCCTTCTTGGCTGTGTCAAAAGGGCACAGGACAACTGGATAAATGTTGGGGGTTGTTCTAGTTCTAGTTATTCTGGATTTAATTTTACCTCCTCCAATATGTTTAAATGTTAACACCCCAGACTATAGAATGTGACCCACAAAGATTAGTATTGATATTATTAGTTAAGAAGTCATCATATCAGAGGTGATTGGGTCCCAACCTACTGTCACTGGTATTTTCTTAAGAAAGAACAATGTGGATTCATATATATTGTGGAGAAACACCACACCGGAGGCAATGAGAGCAACGATTAAGATATTCAATAGCTGCCAAGGAACATCAAAGAGTTCTGAGGAAAATACTAGGACAGAGGAGGGGTTACCACAGACTCTTTTTCAGATCCCTTAGAAGGAACCATTTCTGGCCTTACATATGTCTTGGATTTTTAGTCCCCAGAATGGTGAGATGGTACTTTTCCATTGTTTGACACCTTAAGATTTTGGTACTTTATTATTGATCCCTGGCACAGTAATCTCATTGCTTTACAGGTGTGTACAAAATCTGATTTAATATTTGCAGTGCACAGCAGGTATATTAAGTGGTTATTATGACATGATAAAAATTTAATCATCTGGCCATTATAACTGAAACGTGAACTCAATTGTTTTTCAGAACCATTTTCAAATCACCTTGAGGTAGTTGCACAGAGAACAAACTACACTTTGAATAATTTTCATTTTAAAACCTGGGTGAAAGTCACATCAAATTTTAGTAGTCTATCAAATAGTGACAATGAGAATCTATAATGTGACTTCAAGAGCTGACTAAGTACTGCTGACAACTTTCTTTACCAGAGATTTTATATCAGAGGTAGGTGAAGGAGTAAAGGCATGATTTATTGGGCCCAAATCATAGAGAACATTGGGATTCCTATTTTTTAAAGCAGAAAGACCATACTGTTTGCCAAATGTCAGATTAATACAGAATAAGCCACTGTGAGTAACAGGTCCAGAAGCTAAACCTCTACCAGCTACTCCCTAACTTTAGCCTTGGTATGGAAGTGATAATAGAGTTCAGATATAATACAACTGTTTTCAAAGACTCTAGATCGTAATTGTGATTTTATGATTTTGCTAAACCATAAATTTGAAACAAATTAAGATAAAGGAAAAGACCAATGCAATTGCAAAGATGTATTAAAAATGACCTAGATGGCTCAATTCAGCTTATCTCATGTCAGTGATTTTTCTGTCTATAAATAAACATTGTCAATGAGAAGTCAATCACTTAGGTGGTCAACTTGCCAATTTTAAATAATCTGGTCAAAATGACATTGCAATTATGAATTCATTAGTTGACTAGAAGTGTTCCATCTTCTGGTGGGTTAATGCATAGGCTCTTATACTGACATCTGTATTTTATACAGACAAATCTGTTAGGATAAATCTTTCTGCCACCCGATTGAGTTCTGCCTGCCATGTGGGTGGCCAAAATAATATACAGAGACTTATATTAAGTACAAATGCTGCTTGGCCAATGATTAGGATTTCTCATATGCTAGCTCAGTCTTAATCATCATAAACCTATATATTTTATAAGGCTTATCTTATTGGACGCCAGTAGCAAGCATCTTGTCTTCCCAGGCTCACATGGTGACTCTGGAGAAAGAGAGAAGGCACCCACTTCCTTCCTGCACTTGTTTATATGAGTCTCCCTGCTATATCACTTCCTGCCTGGATCACTACTTCTTTACTATATTTCCCAGAATCCTCCTTGACTCCTAGTCCCACCTAGCTTGCTGCCTCTTTGGCAAACAGTACTTTATTTATCATCCAGTAAGACAGAAGCACTTCCCCCATCACAGATCCTTTCCTTTTGGGGAATGGTCAATATCAAGGTTCTGAGAAACAAACCTAGTTAGGTCTGCACCCTGAATCTATGCCTCTGAATCTCTGCTTTCCCACTTTGTCTTCCAGGAAGGGTGCAGTCAGCTTTCTGTGTCATGTATGGTTCAGTGCCAGAACATAAAGTAGGGGGTTGATCATATTTATTTATATTGCTCTACATCACTTCAGGACAGTTAAAGTTCCTAAAGCCATAAATGTGACACATACATTTGAAGAGTCATATTTTTTAAGTATCTAACTTCTTAATTTTATTTACTCACATCTTCATCCTAAATAATTCCCAGTAAACTCTTGCAGCCCCAGGTCACACACATAGTCTATTTCTTAGTGCCACTGCTATCCCAAAGAATTAACTAATCATCCAAAGGCACACAGTGTTTAAGAAGGAAGTGGCAGGAAAGGAACTCAGGTGACTGCCTCCAGCTATGTAGAGACACTCTATGGTGGCAAGAAGCATCCATGTTTTTGAAAGCACACACACAATCAGAAAGCCCCGGAAAGCCTACGTACTGAGGTGTCATTAACACCTCTCTCACCATTGATTACCCAATACTATGACAAGCTTTTAATATTATTCTCATAGTAATCTATAAACATATTCTTTTCTAATCTATATCCCTTAAAGCATGAGCTTAGTGGAATCAGGGACTCTTCATCCTCAATGTTCAGTGAAGCGACAACCACTTGACACCAGTAAAAGTAATATGCAAAGAAGTGAAGTACATTCACTGGATATTTCCAGGGTATCTGTTTTTTTTTTTTTTGCTTATTTTATAAAAATTGATAAATATTGGAAATTTAACACCCTAGCTTACAGAAAGACATATATAAATAACCACTGTTCAATAAATATTACTGGTTGAAATAATCAATTTACAAATTTATATATCATAAGCCTCTTCAAATAGATGTGAAGGCACATGCAGAAACCATTGCATATTTCTTAAATAAAAATGTACTACTACAGACTTGATGATTTATAATATAATTTAGGCACCAAATCCAAGGTAAATTGACTTCACACAGCGTTAATGTTTCAAGTGGAAAGATGGCATATATTATTCCTTAATTTTTTTCCTGAAAAATAGAAGATCATTTTGGGTGATTCCCACAAAAAAATGACAATTTGTCTTAAATAATTTCAAACAAATGAAAACACTGGTATCACACAGGTGCTTGTCGTTTATTTTTCCCCACCACATTTTACTTCACATTTGACAGCTCTGTTCCTTTGATGCCTCCATGCAAGGATGCATTCCCTTAGAAAGGAAAGAGGGAGGAAGAATCCAGCAAGGAGAGGGAGGAATGAAGCAAAGGTTCTGTGCTAAAGAGAGTGTGAACCTTTAGAGAAGAGAGAGGAAATCTGGGCACACCACTGCGCATCTAAAGGACAAGGGTGAGTTTTGTGGTCTTTTAGACTATGATCCAAGATTAAAGCTTCATCTTGCACTATAATGGAGTCACTCAAGGTTCAGCAGGAGATGAATCACAAGGCTAGACGTTATACACTCAAAGGATAGTGGCCCAAGATGAGGTCACACTTCTTGCAAACACTAGGTTAGGTTCATTGGCTGGGAGGGTGCTGTTAGAATCTGTGATGGCTTAGAAAGCACAGTAAAACTGAAATGACAGTCTCTGGCACAAGGATGTTACAAATACTTGTTAAAATCCTCCATATACACTTTTATCTTAAATCTTTCCAAAACACAGATCAATGTAGCAGAACTGAGTAACCGAAAAATGTTTATGTATGAATTCTGACTCAAAGTCCTGTAACAGCATCTTATCAGCAACAACATATAGATAGCTATTGCTTAATTTGTAAATCTCTGGAAAACCTACCTCCAGATGTGTGGAAATAGCCTAGCCATGTAAGTACTAATTATATTTAGGACCAACACTCCAAAATTACCTAGTTAGTGTATAGTCATTCATGAAAATGAAGTGATTTACAAAACCATTAGGGAAGCTAGTAGCAGAGAGAGAATTCTTTACAGTTAAGAAGTCTGAATTTCTATCGTCTACTATAGCACATTCTCTTCATACTGTGGTTCATAATATTATCAAGATTATCCTGCAATCTGCCCAGAGCTCCAAGACTGAGTCCCCAACTGGGTACTATCCACATGGTTGTCAAGCACAAAAGAAAGGTCATGCATAGTTTTACGGGCTGATGGGCCTTGCAATTTTAAAGCACTGTAAAGTTTTCATTGAAGGAATGCATGTGTGAGTACATATCGATAAAAAAAAAAAAAGCTAATTCAAGCCATACAGACTAATGTAGTAGTACGCTTTTGATAATATGGGATAATCCTGCAAGTAATTTGAAAGCCTGTCCTGGTCAGTTTCCATGCACCACCTTGAAGCTGGTTTGCTACAGGTGTTAGACCCCATAGCTTTGATAGTAATCTACCCCGATTCTCTATCAGCTTGGTTTCCCCAAAGCTCATTAATTCTGATACATACTGCCAAAAATCTCAGTTTCTACATCTGCTCTTTTAAATCTTCTACTCCAAAATCTATTTTTCATCTTCAATGGGAGTAATTTAGAGAATTGGGCTTGGTATATGGATTTTTTCTTCTTTTTCCTTAACTTTGAAGGCTAAAATATGCCATCCATAAAAGGGTGACGGCTGTATAAAACTGGATTTTCACTGAGTTTCCTCTCTATTTATGTGGTAAAAGCAAGCCAATGCCAGTTTTTATTTTCAAATAGAACAGATATTTAATATGTGTTAATTAGCTTGCCAGTCTTGTTTAGAAATAACAGTTCCCAACGGCCTTTTCAGGAAACAAGCACCAAGAAGAAAGGGTTGCCTCGTTTTGTTTACCCAGTATGCTGCTTATCTATTTTTAGCAGATTCCTTTTCACTTTTTTTGATTGGACAGGATCAAGGAACTAGAAGTATATTATAATGAATGTCTTCCATCAGCCCACTCTTCTTCCCAAGTGCATGAGGACAACAAAACACTAAGCTGCCAGAAGCCACAAAGCCTCCTTCCGAAATAGAACCCAAAGGACAACACCCCTGAATGCTCCCAATACAATAGCTGTGTAAAGCTGATTCACTTACATGGAAAAGTAGATACCTGTTTTCATTTTAGTTTTTCACTTTCTCAATGTTTTTCAAAGTTCCTTTAAAAAGCAATAAGCCCCCAGAAATTACAATATATCACAAAGTAAAAGCTGAGCATGGTGGAAAGAGCAATGCTGAAAAGTCTTCCAGAGAGATTGGATGGCTTATGTTTCTGTGCAGTAGGTAAAGAGTTAGATGAAGAGCTTATAGAGTGGGCCCAATCTCAATCTGTAAAAATTGGTTTCACTCACTTCAGTCTGTTTCAACTACAATTTAGACATCAAAATTAAGACAAAAATTTAAAATCTGTTATCCTTAATAAAAGCAACTGCATGACCCCTTTTAAAACACAGCGTCTTTAGTCCAGTGAATTTCATTAATTACACACACACACACACACACACACACACACACACACACACACACACACACACACACACACAGTTAGCACTCAAAGGCTGAAGTCTATTATGAAATTAAAAACTTGGAAAATGGAACATACAAAAATGACTATTCCTATCCAACTTTTAATTGTTTAAACTTAGCAAACGATTTTACAGCAAAAGATAATTAATAGGAGCATAGAGCTTTTTCTGGATTATTTAATACTATTAAATATATTTCTTTTGAGATGCATCTGGACTCTGGTACAGTGACATGGGGCTACAATTGGGTAGATGCATGCTGACGTCTATGTCTCTGCTAGAACCTGCTATATTTAATAATCCAGAAAAAAGTCACTCTGTTTACTGTAATAGTCATCCCCAATTATGATCCGATTAATTATGAGTTAGTTGTGAATGCCTCAGGCTCCAAAACAAGACAGACTTTTGCTATTCCCCCTGGTAAACTCTGGGAGATAAGAGAAAAGAAATGACTGAAATGCTCAAATAACAACATTAATTAGGTTTATTATGTAAATAAAAAGGAAAATCAGTTTTCTCCAAAGCAGTTTCACTGGGTATAGCAGTCATAGGCCATTGTAGGAACCATGGCCATAACCAGGGTAGTTGGCCAACACAAAACAAATTCCACAGTTCATTTTGCAGACTTTTGTTTTCTTTTAGCATTATTTTTTAGTTTTTTGCTACTACTTTGTTGTTATTTTGTTGCTTTCCATTTTTGTGTTTTTATCCGGTTTTCTTTTAAGGGGAGAGAGAAAGATAAAGGGGAGCAAATCTGGGAAGAGTTGGGGACGAGAAGACACAATCAAAATATATTGTCTAAAATTGTTTTTAAATAAAGAGAGGATATTTAAAAATAATAATTGATAAGGGGGATAAAATTATTCAGCAGGTATGAGCACTGGCTGCTCTTCCAAGGAGCAGAGTTTAATAACCGGTACCCAGGTTGTGGCTCGCCTACCCTCTGTGAATTTTAATGAACATCCCCCACCACACACACACACACACACACACACACACACACACACACACACACGCACGCACGCACGCACGCACGCACGCACACACTAGTATGCATGAATTAAACTGCATGGTGATATTAAAATATGAATAAAATGAGACTCAAATGTAGTTGTGATCATGATTTTTTTTTAGGATGGTCCAATGCCTTCAACGTCCCTCAACTTCTTACAGGTGCGATTTTAACTTTAGTTTATAATAACATACATTTGTTAGATAACATATTCATTACTATCCTAATGACTTAGCAAGAATTTAATAAAACCGTATGAAGACATTGACACTCAAGTCGTGCTTGAGTGTCTGCTAGTTTACTGACTAGTATGCATTAGCGATACAAATGGAAAGATTATTTTAACACTTAATCTAAATATAAAATTGCCATAGATCAAATTGTGTGTTTTTACTATATACTATGTGATGGATAAATTGTCACTAAGTCTGTATCAGAAATATTCTGAATGCTCTATATACCTTCACTTTTAAAAACCCCATAAAGTGGACATTCATCTCATATTACAAACAAGAAGCTGGATTTATAAAGAAATACGTAAGAACCCAATGCTTGTAGCTTGCAAGTGAGAGGGAGATGTTGGAGACTTTACATTTCTATAGGGTGGCTCCAGATTCCAAAATGTCATGGAATTTCAGATATAAGTAGTTAGCTGTGGTATATCTCTGCCTTCCACAGTTCTCTCTGACTAGAATGAATATTTCAAGCTATTACAAGAAGTGTGGCATCACAACAGACCTCCAAATTTCCCTCTTTCCCCTGATTCCTAATGGCTAAGATGACTTTATTTTTAAATATTATACAACATGGCCTGTCTACTTCTATTACATATCTGCCGCCGTAGAGTTTTATTCATTTTTATCTCTATTGTAATTCAAGAATACAAACATGCCAATCTGCACACATAAAATAGTTTAAAAAATCTTAAATGATTATTGATGGACACCTTAATGTTTCCAAACATTTTAATTGTGATAAATTATGTTGAAAGAAAATGCATTGCTTTTCTAATCCTGAAAAATACAAATGATACATGGCTTAAAGGCAAGTCATCTAAGGGTTAAACAGGGTACTGAGTCCAGTGAGAATTGTCTTTGAGTCTGTCTGGTCCTTCCTGGACTCTGATCCTTTACTGGCTGCCTGTGCTTCCCTTTGCTTGGGGATGCAGCACTCATCTTATGATGGTCTTCTCTCTAATGTATTCTTGTTATCTGCCCTGTGGGTACATGTGTGCACGTGCGTGCATGTGTGTGTGTGCAAAAGTGTACGTGTATGTTTGTGCACGTATGTCTTTATGTGCATGTGTGAAAGACTGTGTGCTTCTTTGCATGGGTATATGTGTGTGCATGCATGTGCATGATCATGTGCCTGAGTATGTTTGTATGTATGTGCATGCATTTTGATTGTGTGTTTGTGATTGTGCGCTTGTGTATGAGCTTGTGAGTGTGTGTGTGTGTGTGTGTGTGTGTGTGTGTGTGTGTGTGTGATTCCAAGCCTTCCTTTTGAAAAGCATACCGATCCCATTATATCCCATTAATATTATGACATAATATTAATTTTATTATCTTGTGAGATTCTACATTTGACTAATGTTACAATTTGAATCTAGTCTAAAAGAAGACAATTTCTTTAAATGGAAACACAATACAAAGAAGAAGGGCAGAATTAGAGAGTCACCAGGAGCCACAGAGAGAATGGGACATGCAGGAAGACAGGTAAATCCAGGAACCATGTGGCTGAATATAGATTAATAGAAATGGGTTGATTTAAGCTGTAAGAGCTAGTTAGGAATAAGCCTGAGCTACTGACCAAGCATATATAAGTAATCTTAAATCTCCATGTTGGTTATTTGGGATCAGGCCATCAGGACAGGAAAACTCTGCCTACAAATGATACCCAATGTCCAGGGACATATAATCCACATAAAGCTTGGGAAAGCTTTAAAAAGTTTCCAAGTGCACAGAAATAGAGACAAATGTATTTTCTTAGTCTCATGTCTATCATGCCAGTTGCAATACAGACAGGCATTTCCTGGAAGCTACCAGGACACAATGAGCTAAGCCACAAGGGAAGTTACTGCAGTCTCTCATGCCAACCACAATACAGAAAAGCATCGCCTAACATCTTTCCCCAACCTCCATATGCTCCAGCCATGTGTTAAGCTGAACAATGATGATAGCTGACATAGTAGTTTAAGATTTGACTTATCTGATCAAAAAACAATACTAACATGCAGTAAGACAGATTCTAAACAGGTTACAGGGTGTTTAGAAATATACATAGGTCTGGGAGAGAAAAAAAGAAGACATAGACAGTCATAAAAAGAAGTATATAGTTTTAAAATAATAGTGAAGTCCTCAAAATGGAATAAAGTATGTTTTTAAAAAGTCACATAAAGATGAAAAATATACAGAGAATCTGTATCCTGCATGTTATTATGTGGTCTTTGAATTTTTTGGCTGTTAAGTGATACTGGATTATGAAAACTTCTAGATTCAACCAACATATGTATTTTAAAAAATATCCTCAATTCAAAATTTAAGTAAAAATGTGTTACTTTGGGGGAGAGGTTATGTTTTTATTTCTACAGGAAAGGAGAGGTTGTGGACTCATTCCAGGTTAAAGCAAATCAGGTTTGATTTGAGGAAGACACATAAGAGAGGCAACTGCCAAACTTTGCCAAGATAAGGTTGGGCAGTTCTTTGAGATTCCCTGCTTTTCAAAAATGTTTGTCAGATATACTAGGACTCTAGGCCAAATTTGAATGTGTAGTGTTACAGAAGAACTTTGGGTGAATGTCCAGGCAACCAGATGTCCCTGTTGTTAAGTGACATTACATCCTTCTGGGGTCTTTGGTGGAGTTAATCACTAAATAATTAGACTTAAAGTTTTCTTTAGTTATGATAAAAAGGGAAATGGCGTATAAAACTTTTGACTCACAAAGACAGTATTTTCTCTAAATTTGCCAAAAAACAAATGGACTGGATATTGTAACTATAATTCTTACTCGATAACTGCTCTTATTAAGATAGTTTTACTAGGTTAAGGTTAAAAACCTTCCTTTTTAATTAGACAAAAGTGAGAAATGTTGTGGAATGATCCTTTACAGTGTGTGAATACATGTTGTTGTGGTTGGTTTCAGAAAAAAAAGCTAACAGGCCAGTAGCTAAACAGAATAAGGTCAGGCAGGTGAGTCAGACAAGTAGAATGCTGAGAGGAAGAAGGGGGGAGTTGCCAACCAGACACAAAAGGAGCAGACCATGAAATGTCATTAAAGGTCCAGCCACATGGCACAACATAAATAAGGTATATAGGTTAGCTTAAAATGTAAGAGATAGTAATATTCCAGAGCTGTTGGCCAAGCATTTATAATTAATATAAGCCTCAATATGTTTATTTGAGAGCAGCTGCAGGACAGGAAAAGTACACAGACTATTGCCAATGCTATTGTTTAACCTCCACAATCTGATAGTAAGACCTGTTCCTGAAGACCTCACATACTTAAGCAAATGAACATGAAGAAATGAAGCTGGTACTCAATTAGAAGCTTAACTATTACTGATGAGCAGACATAGTACTAGAAAGTTTTATCAGAGAGTAGAAAGGTGAATATCAGTCTCACTGAGTAACAAGCCCAGCTAGCCACAGTAGTGACCTGTCCTCAAGATATAGCCCGTGGTACAATAGTGGCACAAATGTTAAGGAGTAACCAATGACCTCTGGATTGGATTTTAGGCCTACTGTATAACATACAAACCATACTTGACACTTTTAATAAAACCAGAAACCTGAGACTAGTTTTAAGTAATTTATAATTAAGCCCTGTATTAGAAATTTTGTCAGATTAGAAAAATCCATTTCTCTAACTAGAGTTGTTTTTAAATGATAAAGTTGAACAAACTCTCCTTCCTTTAATTTTGGCAAGTAAGAGCCATTTTGGGGTCCTGTAACACTGGGATAAACCCATAGTGGTGATTCTTATTTTTTGTCGCACTGAATTTGGTTTGGAATATTTTAGGATTTGATTATTATTTTCTTTTTTTTTTTTACCATTTATGTTCTGAGAAGAAGATTCAGCAACTATCCTTTTTTATATAATGTCTCTGCCAAATTATGATTAGATTTGATTTAAGACATTTTTCAGACCTTTCTCAACCTAATTTACCTTGAAAAACTGTTTATCATTGGACTGAAGCCATAATGTGCTGTATAGTATAGTCACAGTGCTTGGACAGGATGAATCAGTAGATGACAGAATCTTCAAGAAATTGGTATAACTTCAGAAAAAAATTTCTATTTCACAGTCCATAGTCCTTGAGTCTATGTCAGAGCTGCACTGGCTGCTCCATTCCATCCCCTTACATCATCTTATAATTTTCCCCAGTGCTTGGCACCATTAAACATATAATGTATGTAATTTCCCTGCCTTGTTGTCTACTTTTATATAGAAGACTATAAATTCCATGAAGTAGGGTCTGTGGTTTACTTCAATACCTCAAACATATCTTAAGACACTGTGTGTGTGTGTGTGTGTGTGTGTGTGTGTGCCTGTGTGTGCATACATTTAATGAATTAATGCATATATTAATCTTCTTATGTACTCATGTTTTATCTATATCCACATAAGTTATTAATTTCATATAGGGTACATTACGTTGATTGATAACTTGATTGATCTTTTTTTCCAGATGTAAAACAAAACAGCTATTTTAACAAACAAAATATCAAAATGGAATTTTATTTTAAAGCCAACTTAATAATTCCCTCATAATGTTTATAGCAGCCTTTTGCCCTTATCCTCTACAGAAAACATAACACTGCCAGTCATTTGTCATCATGTAAGTAATCTGGCAGACAGGACAAAACAAAAATCATAAACCAACAGCTTATGATTAGGGATTTTGAAAACAGGTAATAATAACTAAAAGGGGAAGGCAGCTTTATTTTGAGAATTTTAATGCACAACCAGTGTTCCTTAGTTTCTGTTCTAGGGATCTCTTGAAGTATCAGAGTAATACCTAGACAAGATCTTACATGAACTATTAACCCAGAAAACACTTGAGTTTCTGTAAACATTGTTTCAGGTTTTCTCAGCAGAACAAAAGATAGTTACAGATTAAATAAGTTAAAGATCCCAGGTATTAATGATACCCTGTATTGGACAGGCACCTTGCTCTTTCCTTACTGAGCATGAGACATGAGATTCCCTTTAATGATTTTCCCCTTGTGAATGTGAAAACTTGCTATCTCTGCCCACCAGAAGATAGACTGAGGAAAAGTCTCTATGCATCCCAAAGCCACAGAATGGTAGCATCATTTTTTACAATACAAAGACTATGGTAGCAGTTAACTATATAATCAAGGTACACACATCTTACTGTGGCCAAGTCAATGGATCAGTCAGCTTATAATATTCATGAAAAGTATCCAGTTTCATAATATATGCTGATATCTTCATATTTAAAAGCAAAATTGATTAGTTCCTTTTTGAAATCTTGCCATCTTATTTCTTTCTTTAGAATTTCATACACAGACAGAGGTAGTGTTGGCATTCATAGTAAGGTGAGTCTCCTGAGGATGGCACACTTCAGTCTAAGGGGAGCAATGCATTTCCTCGTCCTGAAGCAAGACTCGTGGCTGAATGAAAAGCAGCAGAAGATGTCTACAGGCAATGTCATTGCAGTTTTCTTTCACAAAGGTCACTATGAAAGATGCCCTTGGAGATGGAAAGAAATAACCTCATTGAAGGGAAAGAAAAAAAAAAAAACTCGGTCAGATCTTTATTAAATTGGCCAGCTTCCCTTTAGAGATATGGAGTTTCAGTTTATTACTTGGTGCCATTTAATTTTATAGTTTCATCTCAATTACTGGGTAATGTTTGAAATAAATATAAACAACTCCTATCTGAGAGACAGCTTTCTTTCTAATATACACAAGAACATATGTATTTACTGTAGTCTGGATGTGGCCATAAATTCACAGGCTAGACTTTCAGCACCGTGGGGCAGTCTTAGAAGGTCTGGTCATTTTTTCTTTTCTTTTCTCTGCTTTTTTTTCTTTACTTTTTCTCAAGTAATTTTTTTAAAATAGAGTCTTCAGAAGGTGGGTAACTTATGAAGGCAGTACCCATCTAAATGGGAGTAATGGACTCACAACAAATGCTCTGTAGGACCTGTTTATTCCTCTACTGTTCTGTCATATGAGAATAAAACAAGAAGGCATCTTGTATTTATAAAAATACCAATTCTAGGATGCTTTCATTATTTTGGAAGGATTAGAGTAAGACAATATCCTTGGACATTTTATGAGCATTTTAAAGCAATATATAAAATGCACCCATTTAAATTCAAATGGCTAGTTTATATCTGTCTTCTTTTTGCCAATTTTTTATTGAGCTATACATTTTTTTTCACCACTTCCTTTCCCTCCTCCCCCTCCACTACCACTCTCCCCCACGTAAAACCCTTCCACAGAAGATCTTGTCTTTTTTCCCTTCCTAGGCAGATCCCTGTATATCTCTTTTGGGGTCCTCTTTGTTACCTAGGTTGTGGCCTGTAGGTTGGTTGTCCTTTGCTTTATGTCTAATATCCACTTATGAATTAAGGCATATTATATTTGTCTTTCTGGGTCTGAGTTAACCTCACTCAGGATGGATTTTTCTAGTACTGTCCATTTGCCCGCAAATTTCAAGATGTCCTTTTTTACTGCTGAGTAGTACTCCAGTGTGTAAATGTACCATATTTTCCTTACCCATTCTTTGGTGGAGGAGCATCTAGGTTGATACAAGATTCTGACTCTTATGAATAATGCAATTATGAACATAGATGAGCAAATGTCTTTGTGGTGTTAGTGTGCATTGTTTGGGTAAATGCCCAAAAGTGGTATTGCTGAGACTTGAGGTAGATTGATTCCCAATTTTCTGAGAAACCCCTGTACAAGTTTGCACTCCCATCATCAATGAAGGAGTGTTCCCCCTACTCCACATTCTCTCCAGCATAAGCTGTCATCAGAGTTTTTGATCTTGCCCATTCTGACAGGTGTAAGATGGTATCTCAGAGTTGCTTTTATTTGCATTTTTTCTGATGAATAAGGATGTTGACCATTTCCTTAAGTGTCTTTTGGGCATTTCAGATTTCTCTGTTGAGAGTTCTTTTTTAGATCTATACTCCATTTTTATTGGATTATTTGGTCCTTTGATGTCTAGTTTCTTGAGTTCTTTGTATATTTTGGAGATCAATCCTCTGTCAGATATGGGGTTGATGAAGACCATTTCCCATTTTATATGGGGTTTTGTCTTATTGACTAGGTTCTTTGCTCTACAGAAACATCTCAGTTTCAGGAAGTTCCATTTGTTCATTGTTGCTCTCACTTTCTATGCTACTAGTGTTATATTTGGGAAGTGCTTTCCTGTGCCAATGCATTCAAGGCTACTTCCACTTTCTCTTCTATGAGGTTCAGTGCGGTTAGTTTTATTCTGAGGTCATTGATTCATTTGAATTTGAGTTTTGTGAATGGTGATAGAAATGGATCTATTTGCATTCTTCTACATGCCATCTTCCAGTTATTCAAGCACCATTTGTTGAAGATGTTTTCTTTTTTCCATTTCATAATTTTACCTTCTTTGTCAAAAATCAGATGTGAATATTGGTATCAGGGCTTTGATTCAATTCCACTGGTCTATATGTTTTTATGCCAATACCAAGAGATTTCCATTACTATAGCTCAATAGAGTTTGAAGTCAGGTATGGTGATGCATCCAGAAGTTTTTTTTTTTTTTCTTTATTGTACAAGATTGTTTTGGTTATCATGCTTTTTTGTTTGTTTTTTGTTTTTCCATATGCAGTTGAGTATTGTCCTTTTAGGTCTGTGAAGAATTTTGCTGGGATTTTGATGGGTATTACATTGATTCCCTCATTATTAGGTTTAGGCGAGTTCCTTGTAACCCTGTTGTCTCCAAGACCTTTATCATGAAGGGGTGTTGATCATGTGGTTTTGTTCTTTTAGTTTGTTTAGATAGTGGATTACATTGATGGATTTTCATATGTTGAACCATCCCTGCATCTCTTGGAGGAAGCCTACTTGGTCATGGTGGATGATTTTTCTGATGTGTTCTTGGATTCAGTTTGCAAGTATTTTATTGAGTATTTTTGCATTAATGTCTATGTGGGAGATCGGTCTGTAATTTTCTATCTTACTTATGTCTTTGTGTGGTTTGGGTATCAGGGTAACTGTAGCCTCATAAAAAGTGTTTGGCAATGTTTCTTCTGTTTCTACTGTGTGCAGCAATTTGAGGAGTGTTAGAATTAGCTCTTCTTTGAAGTTCTGGTAGAATTCTGTGATGAAACCATCTGGGCTCTTTTTGGTTGGGAGACTTTTGATGACTATTTCCATAGGGGTTATGGGTCTATTTAATTTGTTAATCTGGTCTTGATTTAATTTTGGTATGTGGTACTTATCCAAAAATATTGTCCATTTCCTTTAATTTTTTTAACTTTTGTGGAGTACAGGTTTTCAAAGTATGACCTGATGGTTTTCTGGATTTCCTTAGTGTCTGTTGCTATTTCCCTCTTTTATTTCTGCTATTTGGATGTTCTCTCTCTCTCTCTCTCTCTCTCTCTCTCTCTCTCTCTCTCTCTCTCTCTCTCTGCTTTTTGTTAGTTTCGATAAGTGTCTGTCTTGCTGATTTCCTCACAGAACCAACTCTTTGTTTTGTTGATTCTATTGTTTTCTTTGTTTCGATTAATTGATTTCAGCTGTCATTACCTGAGATTCTCTCTTCCATCTCTTGTATTCTATTGTTTATGCCTGCATCTGTGGTTCCTGATTGTTTACCCAGATTTTCCATTTCCAGAATTCCCTTGGTTTGTGTTTTCTTTATTCCCTCTATTTCAGTTTCCAAGACTTGGACAGTTTATTTCACCTGTTTGATTGCTTTTTATTGGTTCTCTTTAAGGGATTTGTTGATCTCTTCTGATATTTTGTTTGTCTTTTTCCTTCATTTCTTTAAGGGATTTTCATTTCCTCTTTAAGGGCCTTAATCATCTTCATAAAGTTATTTTTAATGTTGTGACCTTCTGCTTCATCTGCATTGTAATGTTCAGGTCTTGTTGCTGTAAAATCGCTAGTTTCTAGTGGTGCTATATTGCTCTTTGTGTTGTTGAGTGAATTCTTACCTTGTGGTCTACCCTTTTCTTCCTCCAATTAGTATAGGTGGAACCTTTTCTTCAGAGGTCCCTCTTCCTCCAATTGGTATAGTTGGGGGCTGTGGCTTTGTTGAATGCTCCTTCAGGTACAGGCAAGGCTGAGCCCCTGGTGATTGCTCATCCAGGTGTAGATGGGACCAAGGCACTGCTGGTCTCTCCTCTTGGTGTAGGTGGGGGCCAAGACTTTGATGGTCACTTCTCCAGGTACAGGCAGTGGTGTGGTGCCAATGATCATTCCTTTAGGTGCAATCTGGGCTGAGGATGAAGCTCCAGTGGTCCGATAATTTTTGGCAGCTGCTGCAGTCTTCTGGTGTGGCCTGGGCCAGCCGAGGAGCTGATGCTGTCTCCCAATGTGCACAGTCACACTTGTCAAGGTAGTTTCTAGAAGCCGCTGCTGGTGATGCTTCCAGGCCTATCACTCAGCCATTGACCTGTCTTCTAGGCTGCTGGCTTGGCTGCTGATAATCTATCTTTCTCCCCCTGGCTTCTGAGCCTCTTGCTCAGCTGCTGATAGTCTCTCTCTCTCTCTCTCTCTCTCTCTCTCTCCTCTCTCTCTCTCTCTCTCGTTATGTCTTTCTTAAAACCTTTCTTTATTAGTTGTTAATTTTTTCTTTGTTCCCATATGCTTCTTCTTTTTCTGGAGATTGAATCTGAATTTTCTTGCATTCTGTGCATACACTCCATCATTGAGATGTACTCTCATCACCCCCTCACAATTTTTCTTTTGTTCATTTTGTTTTTTTTTCTTTTGACATATTGTCTAGTGCACCTTAAGTTGCTTATACTTAAGTCCTTCTGTAGTTTAGTTAATCCTGGAGCTTGCTATTTTCCTGGTCAGCCTTCCAGTATAGGCCTATAACACCAGGACTTCCTTATGCTTTACTCTTTGTGTTATAGTGGGGGGAAGGAAATTTTTTTTCATAAAAATGATTGAAATAGAGTAGTTAGTAGCTCCCCTTGGAACAGTCTGTAGGGCTTATTATCTAGGAGAGAAATACACTCATGTGCTTATTTATTTATTTATTTAGCAGGAGATGATTCCTTTCCAGAGCCAGGTAGATACTCACAAACTTATGAGTTATTTATGTCAACTCATTAAGAATTGAGTAGTATGGACCATAGTGCTAACAGCAATCTGAAAAATATTCTTGTGATCAACTGTGCTGTGAATAATCCATGAGTGAGAAGTGGACTTTTGCATTTACATCTAACATTGTCACTTCTATTCATTACCCTTGACTCCCATATCTATTAGATTCTTTGTTTCCATAAACATCTTCATTCACATTCTTGTCTGACTTGAAAGTGGGGGATCAGAAATTGTAGGCAAATAAAGGCCACTCAACTGAGAATCAGATACTAGAGATTTTAAAACCAGGGTTTTAAATCATCTGAGCTCAGTCCATTGCTTATGGCCATTGCACCATATTGCTTTGTTCTACTTTACATCTGAGGCATTCTGAGTCTACTAAATAGGCACAGAGTGCTCACTACCAGCATTTTAAATTTTCATTTGTTTCTAGGAATATATTGGATTCTCTTTTTTTCTTAATTATACCGTGATAGAAATTTCATTTGATAAGATAAAAATAGATATAAGAAACAGCAGTTTTATAAACAAAGGCCCTTAATTTCAAGTGTTATCAGTTCCATTTTCTTCTGAAAAGTAAATAATTATTTCATAGAGATCAAAACTTTTGTTTGTTGTGAAGTCCTTAGCACCAGAAAGAATACCAAACTTTCATGCTTTTGCATTCCTGCTATCCCCTCTAAGTTTCAGGGAGGAATGCCAAAGAAGTCAAAAAAAGCTAAGAGTCAGGAGATACAGAAAAGGACTCAGAAACGTCATCTTCTGGGTATAAGGCAAACATTGCAATCACTAACTCACTGCAGCTGCAGATGCTACCACTGGGTCTGCATAAGAATGGATCCATCAACAATCAGAGATGGACCTAGTGGGGATCAGGGGCCTGAGTCTGCACTAATGAACTCTACTCACATAGATTCAGTGAGAGGGAAATGCCTTCAGTTATGGGCCCACTGGTGACCTCATGCTCCGTAGGCTATCCTCAATTTAAAGGAAACACAGATGGCCCTGGTTCAACTAATTGTATTGTGAAAACAGTTGTGTGGGGAAACATACTTTGGATAGCTGTTGGAGAGAGATAAATAAGGGAAAGGGAAGTAATCAAACACATTTTATACAAGTATTGAACTGTCATAGGACAAAATTACTAAGTAAATTTGAAAATAGAACTTTCATTTCTATCGCTTTATTTTTAGGTGACTGTCTTTAAGATATACCTGATACAATGCAACAAGAATATTATATGAGGATGAGGCAAGTGAGCATATGGTTCAGTGGTAGGGTGCTTACTTAGCACACCCAATTCTCAGCAAATTCAGGGAGACACAATAAAACAAGCAAATCAACCCACAACAAGCATAAAAGTTGCATACATGATCATACCCCTGATGTGTTGGGTTTTGATGCTTTTGGCTTTGCTTTACTAGGTATCAAACCCAGGCCATTTGGTAGGCAAGAGCTCTACTCTGAAAAATGCACATTTTTTGTTGTTGTTACAAATTCTTCACATAAATTGTTTAAGCTAACTCTATTTCTGAAACTTTCACTTTCACACTGACTTTCAATTGGAAGGGAAATTAAAGACTAAAGATGGAATAGTAGAGTTCCTCAACTTACATGGGGTAGAAATGGGAAGGTAGGTCCAGCTGATTAGCTTGGCTTCTTTGAGTATTAGGCCATCTGGAGAAATCATGAACTAGAGTCCAAAAGGGCAAGCCTGGTCTTACAAATGCCACCTGTCCTTTTAGTAAAATGCAATGAATTGCCAACTATCTCTTGAATCTGACTTTCTAAAATGTTCATATCTGATGTCTACATTATGCAGACTTTACTTTCATATCTTCTCTTACATTTGATCTTTTACTTGTCATTTCCTTGGCTAGTTTTACAGTATTTTTAAAACTTTAAATTCCTTTTTCACAGAGTCTTTAGAGCACCAAAACCCATCAGTCAGCATTTCTGGTGGCAGACAGTTGAAGCATTCTGCTGCTGTTTAATCAGATCTGGAGGTCAGATGGTAGAGTAAGTGATTATGGGTCCAGACTATAGAGTCAAATTTCTGTGTGCCAGCCATTGCCCATGGACTCCTGGAACTGCTTTCATCTATTACCTGAAGTTTCTCAGGAGAAATATATGGGGGATCCATCTAAATACTTGGAATAGTCCTTCATAAATATTAAAATAGGCTAGTAAGAAACTATTAATTTTATTAGAGTGAAATAATCATGCAGATACACACAGAATGCGTTACTTTGAAAGTACTTTAAAATGCACTACACACTGTATATTCTAAATAGTGGTAGGAGTAATGTGATTTACAGAGAAATAGAGTTATGTTCTAAATATTCTCAAAATTGAACTCAGAAAACATGATGGCCCTAGAAAAATGCAATTTTAATTTTGTCACAAAGAAAACAAGTACAAGAAAAGTAAATAAATCCAGGCAAGTCTTTAGGAAAGATTTTGTAAGGAAGAGTGGGACCGTAGTTTTGCTCTAGGGGAAGGTTTCTGAGCATTCCAGGAGATTAAGGGAAAATTGAGTTTCATTCAGAATAAACCCTCATTTGATTTATAATTAACATGCAAAAAAATTCTCTGAAGAAAAGAAACATAGAAGAAATCCACGAGAAACTTACCCACTTAAAATTTGGAATTTAAATCACCAATTAAAGTGCTTTCATTGACAACCTTTCCACAAAGATTTAAGATAATATGTTGATGGAAAGGGTAAAGATATCACCACTATTTAAGTTACAGAATCTACTGTAGTGAACTATAGGTTTATCTGAGAAGAATTTATATGGCTGAGTTCTTAGTTGTCTGGAAGTGAACTCCACAACAGAGGCCAACCTCCTTTAAAATTACTAGTATTCCAATTCCTTGCTGAAGCTAATGACACTGGGATAAAACATCTGAATGTCAGGAAGTTTTTACTGCTTCTCTTCTTTTCATAGCACCAATTCAATCCACTGTGTTTTGGGATACTTGTACCTTGTGTACTAGACAAACAGATATAGTTGGTGGTCTTGAGGAAGGAAATGATTTAATTAGGTAAAACGTGGGGGGCTGAAAATCAGAATTTTCCTCTTTTAATAGACAGTCTTGTGAAGTCCAGGGAAGTGATAAGGGTGGTGAATTGCTTTATTACCTTTGTCACTTTTGCTCATGAAGTTTGAGTCAGCAGTAAGGAGCATGGTGAATATCCTAAACTGATAAGTTTCAAATTTTATGGGGCAGGCCACACCAGTTCCTCACAGTGAGTTTTAAATTTTCAGCCATGCTGTGAGAAACTTAGAGATAGCCAACTGAAACACTAAGCTATGCAATTTCAAATTAAATCAATTACGTTTAAAAATAATAAACATCCAAAATATATCTTAATTATTTGCAGTTTTATAAATGACTTTAAAGTTACTTGCATTGTCAAATTCTTCCATTTATAGTTGAAAAATGACATGATGGTGTATGTATTATATATATTGTGCAATTTCTCTTATCTAAGGAAAATTGAATCGACATTGTGTATATAGGAGCAGGTTATTTACAATGGAAACTGGAAAACTCTAATATAGGATGCTTTGCTCTCAGACAGAAGCGTTAAACATTTTATATTGCAACAGGGTAAAATATATACCTTCATATGTGTAAATATATAAATGAGAGATGAAATGTCATAATGCTATACTACAATTTTTTAATATTCAGTTCTACTCTACACACATTTCAATATATTCAAAATCTAGTTTCATTTTCGAAAAGTAATAGTATAATCACAAGGATCAGACCTCCCAATTTTAACCAAATGATGTAAACAAATGTAAATAGGAACGTATGATTACTGAGTTGGATATGAAAAAGCAATTGCATATTCAGGAATAATTAGCATAAGAAGGAAAAGAAGATAGACTCCAGAAGGACTCAAAAGACTTTAAGTTTAAAATTTACAGTGGTTCTTTAAACATAAATAAATTAATAAATACATCCAACGCAATAAACAAAAGAAATTTCAAGAAAAAAATGATCCCTAGGGTAGAACTAGAACTGATTTCCAATTATACTAATGAGTTCAAATGCCCAGTTTTCAATAAGAACAATTAAACAACCATGTGGATAGAAAGAAAGCTTGCAGCATCACTCATGCAATTTAAACAATAAGTTAAGTGTAATGTAAACAGTAAGACTAAGAAAACAAATAGAAACTCTTCATGAAGGTGACCAGATAGTACACCTGTCACTCGAAGACAGTAGTGTTCTTAAAACTCAAATATCTAAAAGAAGATATGGAAAAACTCAAGAAAAGTATGATTGAACAAATCTGAATTACTAACTAGAAAAAACACTTCAAAAATAAACTATAATTATGAACTATAAGTTAAATTTTTGAAGTAAAAAATCAGTAAAGGAATTCCAAAGGAGTGTGCAAACCAAAGAATCAGTACATGTGAACACTGGACAATGAAAACTCCTGAGACTAATAAATGGAAAGAAAGGCACACTGAAACAAAGAAGTGAACACAGCCACCCTGTAGATGGCTATCACAGGAACAATTTATATATTGTGGAGCTCACAGAAGAAGACAAAAGAGAGAAAGCGATAGAATAAAATACTTAAAGTAACAATGGCTAAAAATCAGATTGATGACTACCTCAATTATCATCATAGAGCCTTCATCCAGCAACTGATGGAAGCAGATGTAAAAACCCACAGCTAAGTACTGAGCTAAGCTCTCAGAGTCCAGTCAAAGAGAAGAAGGTATGACAATATGATCAAATGGGTCAGGGTAATGATGGGGATACCTAGAGAAACAGCTGACTTGATCTAGTGGAAGCTCACTGACTCTGGACTGACAGCTGGGGAACACGAATAGGACCAAACTAGGCCCTCTGAATATGGTTGACAGGTGTGTGGCTAGGGCAGTCTGTGGGGCCACTGGCAATGGGACCAAGATTTATCCTTAGAGCTTGAACTGGCTTTTGGAGCCCATTCTATCCCGAGGGATACCTTGCTCAGCCTAGATATAGTGAGAGGGCCTTGGTCCTGATTCAAAGAGACTTGATACACTTTGTTGACTCTCCATGGGAAGCCTTACCCTCTCTGAGGAGTGGAGGAGGGTGGGATAGGGGGAAGGTGATGAAAGCAGGAGGAAGGGAGGGAGTGGTTTCTGGGATTGGTCTGTAAAATGAGAAAAGGATTGTTTTAAAATCAAGTGATAGAAAAAAAAACAGATCACTGAAAGGGGGAAAAAGATACAAAGTCAGATGAACTCAGAAAAACTGAGACAGATAGATGTTTTTAACCACATATTCAATCCAAAGGGTCAAAATAGATTATGGAAAAAAGCCATACAGCTATAGCTCATCACAAATATTCTCAATATTATCTGCACCCATTTCCTCATCAGAATATTGGAAATTAGAAAGCTGTCAGTAGATACATCAAAGAGCTAAATAAAAACAAACTCACAAAACATATGTCAAACAGGGATTTCATATCTACTCAAACCCTCTTTCATAAATGAAGGAGAAATGATGACAGTCTCAGATAAAGAAGAGCTGTGGGAATTCAATTCCATCAGATCCAACACACACACACACACACACACACACACACACACACACACACACACACACACACACAAAATGTTCAAGGGAATTCTGTAGAATAAAATGAAAGCAGACTAAAAGCAATTTGAAACAATATGAAGAAATTAAACTGTCACTAAAAGAATATGCGCAGGGCAGGGGTCATGGATCAGTTGGAAGATTATTTTGGTACACAAACTTGAGAACATTGGTGTCCACAGGGGGGGAAAAAAAAAACTGGATGCAGGAGCGTGCATCTGTAATCCCAGTGTTGCAGAAGTGGAGACAGATACATTCCTGGAGTTCATTGGCTAGGTAGCCCAGCAAAATCCCTGAGAACCAGGTTTGGAGACAGACACTGTCTCAAAGGATAAGGTGTTGCTGCGTCCTGGCAACTCACAAATGACTGATTAGTCTTAAGGTCCACTCAACAGAAGGGAAATTATTTCTGGGCCTTGGTATCCTAACCATGTCTCCTGGCTAGTAAAGTAGTGAAACTTAGAAAAGAATCAAATACCACCACTTTACTAGACCTAAATCTTCTTATGCAAACAGAAACGTGTAACTACCACATATCACCAAAGAAGCATCTCTACAGCAGAAAAACCACAGAAAGTCACAGCTAGACACAATGTCGAGATCAACAGATCACAGGAGCTTAGCCCCAATGGGTATACTTACACTACATTCTCTACACTTCCTATAAAAATAGACTCAGCAAGGTGAATTTACATATATGCATATATACATACACACATATTATGTAACAATAATGGAGGAAAACAAGCTATCAACAAGAGCTCGAGTGGCTTGTCAAAGCTTTTAGGAAAGGTAGCTGGCAGAGGCTAGAGGGAGGAAGGGAAGAGGCAAGGTTATGTAATTCTATTTAAATTAAAACATATTTAAAAACAAGGTGGACATCTATCAAGGAAAATGCTCAACATTGAACTCTGGTTTCCATATATTTTCACATGGGTATTCACCTCATTCATGTACACAACAACATGAACACAAACATAAACCTACAAAGGGAGAATATAAGCACAGGCATAGAATATTATAGAAGCTAAAATTATTGTAAAATTGTTTTAAATCTACTTTTTATTTTCTGTGATATCTAAGAGACTAATGCACTTCAAATATTAACCTAAAAGCCAAGTATTGTAGCTTTGATTTGTAACTCTGCATTTGTTCTACCCACATACATTTGAAAAAGACAGACATCTAGATATATTGAAAAATTCTTAAGTTATGTTTGGGGGCAGATAAAATAAAATGTATGACTTTATGACATCGATAACATTAAAGGGGCTGGGGACATGACTGTAAAAGGTCAAGAAACACCTTGTGATTATAAGTGGACAAAAATTTAAGGTTGTGTCAAAATTTGGACTATGAGTAATTTCTACAGCAAACTCACATAAGATAGTTAAAGAAACAAGAAAGCAATTGCAACATTTAACTATATGAAAACAAACAAACAAAAAAACCCACAAAAGCAAAGAGAATGAAAGGATGCAAAGGATGTTCCATGAAAGCAAGGGCACTCAGAAGGCACACCAGCACCAGACCAACCAAAAAGGCATGAGCTGCAAAGAAGCACGATGCAAGGTCAACCGAGAAATGCAGTTGCATCCTCAAGAAAACTGAAGAAACAGTATCATTTCAAAAACAGTACCAAAGGAATCACGTGCTTATAAATTAACAGGAGAGGTAAGAGTTATGAAAGGAAAACTGCCAATTTACAGAATCAATAAACAGAAGCAAATCTATGTCTGTGGATCTTGTTTTCTTAATTTGGTTAAGATGCTAAAACTATTCAAAGTAGATGATATTCATTAGAATCCATCCCTATCAAAATCACAATGATTTTCCTTTGAGAAATAACTTCACATTACTCTCAGGGGACCTCAAGTACTTCAAAACCACCTTGAAAAAGAACAAAAAGAAAGGTCTTAGAGCTGGTGGTTTAAGATGCACTAAACCTGTGGAACTGTTAGCAAGCCCCAATTAAATGCATTTTTAAAATAAGAGTTGTCATGGCCATGGTGTCTCTTCACAGTAATAGAACATGGAATAAGACATGGATCACAGACCTGAAACTAGGTTCCTTGGTAGAAACATAGTAACTATTTTATGTGGGATTCGTTTGTTGCTTGTCTGTTTTGGGGACAGTGTCTCTTGTAACTCAGGATGTTATGAAATTTTCTATCCAGCTAAAGATGACCTTCACATTCTGACCCTCCAATCTTTATGTCCCAAGTGCTGAGACTACAGCAATACAGGACCACACCCAGGGTTTCTATAGGTTAGATAAGCAACCACCTTAGCTATAGCTCTAGTCACTAGAACTGAGATTTATTTTAAATAATGCCAAGCACATAGCCTACAAATTTTAGAAAAATCAACAAATTAAATTCAATGAATTAGTCCCCCCTTTTCTTCCTTCCTCCCTAACCCCTAACCTTATCTGTACCTTCCCCAACACACACAACTCTAACACACAGTTTATTGACAGAGGGTCTGCCACACAGGCTGTCCTGAAATTCACTATGTTGATCCAGCTGTTTATGAATTTGTTGTAATTCTGTCTCATTCTCCAAAGGAGTGGAATTATATCCATGAAAAGGAGTGGATCTATGGGAGAGGTTTGGTGTGTGTGTTGGGGGAGCTAAGAAGAGTGGAGGGAGAGGAAACTGTGGTGGGGTGTACTGTATGAGAGAAGAATAAAAGAAAAATAATTTAGAACACCTATGGACAGTAAAGATAGTCTAGCTAAACACTGAGTCTAAGAAAATAAAAATAGGCCCAGAAATAAAGTGTAAGAAATAAAATTTCAGTATTGCAGACAATATTTGTGAGTCATACCTCAGATAATAGATATGCCAAATAAAATAAATTTTAAAAATCCAAAACAAAAATTAATAACTTAAGCAGACTAATTAATTAGTTGGTTAGTTAAGTAACAGGCAAGCATATTGATATTTCTACAAGAATGAAAAATTGGGGGATAAACACCCTGTGAAAAATACACAAAAACTCTAGTCATTGAGAAAATGCAAATCAAAAGTTAAGATACCAATATGAATCACTTGGAAGACAACCATTTAAAAAATACAAACTCACACATGATGGTAAAGACACTAGATTCCTTGTGAATTTCTAATGGCAATGTTAAATGATATAACTACTATGTTAAATAATATGGAAGTTTCTCAGATAGTTAAAAATAGAATTATCATAGAACTTATTAATTCCATCCATGGATATATATTCAATAATTAAAAATGAAATATCTCAAGGAAATACTGGTACACCTCTGCTCTTAGCAGCATTATTCAGAATAGTTAGAACACTGAATTCATGGGTATGTCCACAAATGGATATATGGACATGATATGTGATATATACATACAATGGAATATCATTATGACTAAGGGAAATCCTCACAGAAATGAAAATTTAAGTATTTCCAGTTCTCTCTCAAAAGAACATACCCTCTACCTTTTGTAATACTAGGTACTGAAGGTACATGACATTAATAGACATGATGTTTATTTCAGAAAATATGATTTATCATAGACACATTGATTATAAGTATGGCAAGCTTTGGAATATCACAGGTATCTTTCCTATTGCAATGCCTGATGGGATTATACATGATGAGGAAGTTCCCTCTAGAGTTTTTCTTCTTACATCTTTGAGAAAATGCTTTTGTGCTTCAGAAGGGTTCCCTCCATTTGTTTCCAGGCTCACACACTTACTTTATCATCTATCCATCTATCTGTCTTTATCCATCCATCCATCCATCCATCCATCCATCCATCCATCTCATCCATTCATTTATTGTCTAAGGCTGAATTTATCTTTTCAGTATTTTGTATGTTTTGGAGAATCAAATTTACCTTTAAAATATTCATATTTTAATTTTTCCCACTAATATATATACATATATATATATATGTATATATATATATATATATATATATATATATATATACATTGGCCATTGTATTGTATTGTGTAAGAACATTTTCAACTTAAAATAGTCATATTTATTGTAGCATCTCCCTCTCCCCTACCCTCATGCTCCCAATTAGCTCAGGATTTCATGCCACTTCCCATTCCTGGGGACCATTTATCCCTTAGAGTCCTTCATGTTTCCTAATTTCTTTGGTGAAGAGGATTATAGGCTGGTAATCCTTTGCTCTATGTCTAAAATTCATATATGAGTGAGTACATACCATGTTTGTCTTTTTGTGACTGGGTTACCTCACTCAGGATGGTTTCTTCTAGTTCCATCCATTTGCCTGAGAATTTCAAGATTCCATTGCTTTTTTCTGAGGAGTAGTAATTGTATAAATGTACCAGATTTTCTCAATCCATTCTTCAGTTGAGGGGCATCTAGGTTGCTTCCAGGTTCTGCCTATTGCAAACAATGCTGCTATGAACATGGTTGAACATATGTCCTTGTTGTATGAACATGCACTATTTGGGTATATACCCAAGAGAGGAATGACTGGATCTTGAAGTAGACTGATTCCCATTTTTCTGAGCAACCGCCATACTGATTTCCAGAGTGGTCTTACAAGTTCACACTCCCACCAGCAATGGAGGAGTGTTCCTTTTTCTCCACATCCTCTCCAGCATAGATTGTCATTGGTATTTTTTTAGCAAGAGAAGAGGAGTAGAGGAGAGGAAATGGAGGAGCAGAAATATTGAGTTGGGGAAGAATAGAGGAGAGAGAGCAGGATGAGAGATACCATATCAGAGGGAGCCACAATTGGTCCGAGAAGAGATCTGGAACTAGGGAGATCTCCAGAGACCCACAAAGATGACACGATCTGACAATCCAGGCAATGGTGGAGAGGATAACCTAAAATCCCTTCCCCTAAAATGAGATTGATGACTTCTCTTTATGCCATCCTAGAGCCCTCATCCAGTGGCTGATGGAAGCAGAGACAGACATCCACAGATACACACTGAGCTGAAATCTGATATTTAGTTGAAGAGAGGGAGGAATGAAGAGCGAAGGGGTCTCTACCAGGTTGGAGAAACCCACAGGGCTGAACAAGGGAGAGCACATCGACCCCAGATGCTGTCTGGGAGTCCAGTACAAGACTGATCCAGACCCTTGAACATGGATGTCAATAAGGAGGCCTCTGGACTCCAGGGAGCCTCTGGTGGTGGATTAGTATTTTTCTGTGTGGCGAGAAGGGACTTTGAAAGCCCATCACACGAGAAGGGTTACTCTGGCTTGGACACATGGGGAAGGGCCCAGGACCAGCACAGGAAGATTTGGTGGACTTTGCAGAACCCCCGTTGGGGCCCCTACCCTGCCTGGGGAGTGGTGGGTGGATGGGGTGGGGGGTGTATTCGGGGTAGGGGAGGAGGGATGGGGGTGAGGGCAGGGAGAGGGAGAGGGAGAAGGGACTTACATGTGAAACAAGCTTGTTACCTCTTTATTTCTTTATCATAAAGAATTATTTTCATTTAAGTAACCTGCTTTTCCATGATTCGTTTTCATTGTTTTGTTCAAACACTATTACTGTTTAAATAATCACATATAGATTAGGCTACATGTCATATTAATTTTTCTTGTGTATTTTACCATTGATTTACCGTTGATGTAACCTCCTGTGTTTCAGTTTTTTGAAAAAATTATGTGAGGACAAATGTTCATTCGACATAATTTTAAATTATGTATTTAAATTCTGTGCTTTATAATTCTATACCTATGTAAAATCTATACGGGGACACCTATACATAATGATGCTTGTATAACTTGTATGTAGTTGTATATTATACCTGTCTCTATATGTACTTTAACATTTGTCTATGTGTGTACAGATGAATAAACATATACTAATAGTTTTGCATTTACACTGGAGAAATTTGTCTCATGGTGATGGAGCAATGACATTTTTGCTTTATCCCCATCCTTGAAGACAAAATTAAATTCTGTCACGTATTTGTGACAAAATAGTATTAGGTTCATTTTTCCAAATATAGTAAAACTTGGATTCAACTCTATGAAAACCATTAAAAAAGTAACTTTGATTTGGTTATTTTCCCTAAGAGCAAATATTATTCTACAAGGAACATGGTAAGATCATACCAAAAGTTCTTCATCTAGGAATACCCTGTGGCATAGGAAAAGGGTAGCATACTCATATGTGGAATTTCATCAATGAGTCTGAATCTTGAAAAGTTAAGCTTAAGTATTTGTAATTCCCTCAACTGAAGCAAGTCAGTAAGCAGAGAGAGATATCCTGAGTGCATGGAAGCATGTTCTCCCAAAGAGTCTGGGTGCCTATTAGGCTCCTCTTTGCTTGGTCTCAGGCTCAGGAATGCACAATCTGCAGGCCCAGAGTATGCCTCCACATCTTTCTGGATCCTCAGAGTGAGAGGAGCATGAACATAGCCTCTAAAATGGTAGGCATCCAATGTCTGCAAGTTAAATCATTGTCTGTGGCAAGGCAGACTCACATTTATGGGCTCCACTTCCTCATATGAAGGCAGTCTTGCAGTGATGACTGTCATCCCATCTCAGAGATGCTCTATGTAGAAAATGAGAACAGATGGGCATCTGGCTTTGTTACTACAGAATTCTACTGTAAATGTTATTACATCTAGCATTACTCACCTCTCTGATTGTTTCTGCTTTCCAGAACAAGGATGACACTTAAATAAGCAGATGAAATTTGCATAAAGTATAATTGGAACCACACCTCTCCTGCTGTATTAATGATGTCTGAGACATTTGTCTCTGGATTTAAAAAATATTTATGCCATAATAGAGATCTCCAGATTCCTCTTCTGTTTATTTTCACCTTTGTGCAATGATGGGGTTTATTTTATGTTTCCAGGGCCAATAGAAAGTTCATTTTACTTTTTGTAGCAGATAGGAAGAATATTTGGAAAGGGGGGAGGCAACAGGAGTTGTCCATTTTCTGTCTGTATTTTGGCCTTTCCAGATTAGTCCCCAGTCCATGGGTGTTCTTGTTACAGATTACACGTGCACGCACGCACACACACACACACACACACACACACACACACACACACACACACACACACACATCCCTTCCTATTCCTTGTATGTCTGTTAGCTGACTCACCTGCAGTTGTATGTTAAGAATATGCAGCTATGAAATGGACACAGTTAAAATTAAAATTCCTTAGTGCACAGAGACACAAATCTTAGCTTTGAGGAAATCTCACATGGGGAAGAATAAAATTCTAACCCTGACAGATTGTAAAGTGTCTGTAATTTGTATGCCAAACAAGGTGAAGCCAGAACTCATTTAAAGTCAAGGTAAATTACTGCTGCTGCTGCTTTAACTGATGTATCAGGCCTATCATTCTGACAGAGGAAAATTCAATTAGTCTGACAGACCTGACAAAGAAATCCTGAATCCTGCCTCCTCTTTTTTACATCTTTTCAAAATGATCTGTTGGTAAAATTGCCAATGAGCTTATTATATTAAAAGTTTACCCCCCAAAATAGTTTTGAACAACAACCTTTCCACTGAAAACAGAAAGGTAAATGTTTACTTTGCACTTGTCTAATTTCAGGTTGAAGCAACTTTGTAATAAGGGCTTCTGAGTATGTATTGACTAAATGTTATACTAAACACATTCTCCTAAATAGCAGAAACACATATTATTTTCTCATCTTAAACCAAGGTGTCTTCTACAAACATGTCTCAATTTTACACTCAAATTTTTACTAACCATGAGACAGTAGAATATTATACATTAAATTAACATATTTACCTTGCTGATAATAAATACAAGGCTCAGGAAATATAAAGTCAGTAAGATATTCCCAAAGCTAGAAGTAAAGATAGCTTTTAACAGGCAGAACGATAACCAGAAATGCTTGACTTATATAAAGATAATACACCCTAAAATTTGAACTGAGAAGTGGAGGAAGGGGAGCACTGGACCACCAAACTTGCATCTAGGAGACAAAAAACTTAAGGAAGTTGAAAAGAAGTGTTTAACAGGAATGATGTGGATTATAATCTTATGTGAAATGATGTTGAAAGTTTGGTTTCAAGAGGGAACCTATTAAGTGTGGCACTGTTAGTATTCAGGCATCTGTACGGTCTCCCCTTGGAGTTCTAATAGGATATGCCCTCAGCTGCATCCACTAAGAGCACCAACTGTGCACATTCACTATGTTCCCTTTAAAAAGGGTCCTCTCTCTGTCTCTCTGTCTCTGTCTCTGTCTCTGTCTCTCTGTCTCTCTGTCTCTCTGTCTCTCTGTCTCTCTGTCTCTCTGTCTCGGTCTCTCTCTCTCTCTCTCTCTCTCTCTCTCTCTCTCTCTCTCTCTCTCTCTCTCTCCCCTCCCTCTCTCCCTCTCTGCCTCTCTTTCCTCTCTACTGTTGTTCCTGTCACCTGAGGCCAGTGTCTCTCCTCCCTTTCCCACATTTTATATTCCCCCCTTTCCCTAATTAAAACAAACAAAGTAAAACAAAACAAAACAAAAAAACCTCCACTTGAACCCTGTTGCATGGCGTCTTTCTCTCTCACGCCACCTTTTAAAAAAATTACAACAGCCATTGCCCATATACACAATAGGAGCTTGAAATACAAGGGCAGAGCAGTTGGAGAAGGCCATAAAGGAATCTATATTTTAGCTGAGTAATGTATCACGCTTCTCTTTCCACATTCCTCAGGCAAACAACAAACTTTATATGGATTCCCTATGTAGACTTGTCTTCAGGAAAAAGAATGGAGAATAGAGTGATTAAGTAACATTCTCAGTGTTGAGCCTTCTGAGTGCAGTTCAGTGTGCCTCAGTCTGACAGCACAAGAACCAAAGTAGTTTTTTTGGGGGGGGGAGGTGGGAGTTGGGTTTTTTGTTTTGTTTTGTTTTTTGAGACAGAGTTTGGAGCCTGTCAAGAAACTTGTTTTGTAGATCAGTCTGGCCTTGAACTCACAGATCCACCTGCCTTTTCCTCCCAAGTGCTGTGATTAAAGGCCAGCACCACCACAGCGGGGCAAAGCAAAGGATTTTAACAAGCACTGATGTCATAAATTAGTATGGCTCCAGACCAATTGCCTCAGAATTCCCTGAGGAAAGGCATAAGTAAGAATTGTCTAAATTTGACTCTAATGATACACTGGGTAAGAACTGCCATAACATTAACCCCACAAATTGTCTTACACACTGCCCTTTTATCTTGTGGTTATGGTATGCTATTCCTGTGTGAGTTGGTCAAGTTGGGGAAGTAGGGTTTACAAGCAAGGGGAGAGACTTCTAGTACTTTTTCCTCATGAAGTGTGCTTCTCTGAATTAGAAAGCTGGCTCTGCCTGGGGAGTTTTCCATATGCAGATTCTCAGAGCTGAGGCAAGAATCTATATTGGTCTGGCCACAATGTGGCTATTAACAAGATACCTATATTATTTAGTTACTTTTCCCTCTAAAAAACGCTCTCCTGTATGTGTCCCAAGGTGTCATATTATGTCTACATATTTGAACTATGTTACGATGTATGTCTCTTGGTATCACCTGGGCTGAATATTATGGCCCCTTGGGTATGCAGGAAGCCTACTTTAACTTTACATTGTGACCATCTTGCCACACCTCTTTTGTCACCTGTGACTGCTCTTGGGAGAAGCTGACAACCATGGTGTTGGTTAGTCACAAAATATGAGACAGTTTAGATTTCTCTCTTCAATGTGTGTGGTGTAATCTAGTGACCAAGGTACAAGGCTGGTAATAAATGCAACTGCTAAAAAGGCCTAGAAAAATACATTTTTTCAGATATTTAAAATATTGCAGATATTTTAAATTTTATGGCTATTTATACAGCTCACAAATGCCTTATTTAAAAAGAAAGAAAATATACTGCGTTTATCCAAAATTGTTTAGTCCACTACAGAGTCCTGAATGATGTATGAGTGATCCAAGGAAGATTAATTTGAATGAAAAGATATTCTGAATACTTTCCCTTCATATAAACCACATCAAAATTGAAAATAATACTACTGATAAATCATTTATACATTTTGTTTGTTTGTTTACATTCTGAAGGCTGCAAAGCTGGAAGTATCTCCCAGGACAAAGGACAAAGTATTTTAAAGTCACCCAGTATAATATATATACAGTGTATATACATTCTCTCCTCCTTTATTAATAACAGGTACCTATACATTCATTTTCTATGCATAACAAAATCATGGAAGATTCTATTAGTTTTGGTAAGGGATAGAAAACATCCAGTCACCAAAATTTAGGATCCTGATTCATCATGTGCCTGGGGAAGAAAGAGCTACCACTGGAGAATGATTGGAAACAAAGCGTTGCAGCTATGACTTTGAAGACATTATTACTGAAGAACAAAACAGTTGGTTCAGTTGTTTTTAGAATGCTATGCCAGGCATTTTGCCACTGGAGTTCCCAGCTTAACTCCAAACTTTAATATAAGCTTGCTTTAACGAACCACAAAATGCAGATGTGTGGAAGGCTACTATTGTTAGTCACTTGCAGTGTCAAAAGAAGGCACTTCTCTACCTCTCACACCCCTGTGCCCTTGGTTGTTTAGAAGGCTGTAAACATCTGACTAAACACATTGATCTGTGTTCAAGAAGTCAAGAAAAAGGCAACTAATCTTCTTTTGAGTATGTATTCTTCTGAATGAGCTATTTTGGCGGACATTCTGCTTACATATTTTGGTAAATTAAGAAGTGTGATAAGGAGAAGTCATAGTTAGCAAAGTAGCCTACACTGACTATTCAAAGTCAGGCTGTTTAGACAAGATGTCAGAATCACAAGGACCATTTACTCTGTAAATATTACAAGGCACATCATATTTCCTGTAAGGGATGCATTTATTTCTTTAATATTCCAACGTCTAAAATGATAAAGAATGCCATTTTTAATAAAAGAAGGAATCTAACTAAACATATTAATTTTTCTCAATACCCAGTAAAATTTTAAAAGGCAGATGAATTTTAAAAGTAAGCCAGACTGGTAACGCTTAGCAAACAGGCCCCAATAAAATAAAATTTTGACGAATATATCACAGAAGAAAATAGTATTATAGAAGAATCGTAGGGAGAATATCATGCAAATTTTAAGAAGTCATTAGCGTAGAATAAAGGACTGCCATGATTGAAGTTTCTCAGAAGATCTTTTGATACAGAGGTTATAAAGAGCATGACCTCAGAGAAGAACTAAATGTTGAACAATAGGTGGCCTATTAATCAAAAGGCTACAGTAGTAATCACTTGCTCTCCAAATTACTGGCACTAGTGTTTTCCTCTGATAAAGATGAAAAAGATGATCTCTAAAGAAAGTAATTTTTCCCACATATTATTTCTCCTGTGGATTCTGAGTTTGAAAAGAAATGAAATCATGCCCCAGGAAACTGGATCTCTCTGTGAACTTCAACATTAAACAACTCTTGTATAGACTAGAATCCTCTTGGCCAAACATGCTCAGTCCAATGTATGAGAGCCGAGGACCTTGTCATTGGAATCTGGATTAACTGACTCTGACTGTCCTTAGACATGAGTAAACCAATTCTAGCATCTAGTAAGCTCAACCTAGACTCTCTCCTTTAAAATAGCAATCAGTAATCATGCTTAATTAGAATGCTCAAAAATTAGACATAGCAATTATTTTCAAAGCTCAAAGGGAAGGATTAAATAGAATAAAAGCCAGGCATCCAGAGAAAAATATAGATCAAAGACAGCGAGGAAAAAAAACAAACCAGAAACTCTTTCACAGCATAATGAAAAGACACCTAGAAAAAAAGGAGCTGAGATGTGAAGTTATCAATTTAATAGTTCTAAGAGCAAGCAAAAAGGCCATGCTGAGAGGAAATAACAGCTAATAAGGGGAAGGAAATAAGCAACGAACAATGATAAAAAAAAAAAAGAAAGCAGATATAGGTGCAGCTACACCTAATTAAAAACTGAACAGGAAAAGAAAATCCAAACCCCAACACTTATACCTAGTTAAATAAATTCATTGAATTAAACAATAACCATATTTGTGAACCAAGAAGTTTCAAAATGTAATCATTTTCATGCTTTCTAAAGACTTGAACTGATATGTGCCAAAATACAGATAAAAAGGAGACATTTCCAGAATTTATTTAGGGAGATGCATATTTGTCTGGATAAAATTGTTTACAAAATAGTTCTGATTACATGAAGATCTAGAAAAGGAATAATGATAAATATGTATGCTTGTAGGTTAGTACCAAAATTTTGAGGAAACTACAAAAATCTGAAAGGGAAAAAGAGAGAAGAAATGGATAAAAAAAACCATAAACTATCTTTTCTCACTTTTAGGGAGAAGTGCAGCAATTATGAGCACTAGAAGCCTGGGCTTTCTGAAGTTTGCAAGGTGGAGGGGGAAGAAAGGAGCAGAGAGCTGCCTGAACAGGAAGTGGTAAGTTCAACTAAAGTTAGTGTTGACTTCCATTTCTAAGTTGACTAGCGGATTTTTTGAAGAACATACCTGACTTGGGGTCTTTCACTGAAAGTTCAGTTGTTTCCAAGTTCACTGCTTGTTGTGACACTATAATGTCCACTTCAGATTTGGAGCTCTCAACAGGCTTATTCAAATTGCCTTCCAGAATTCCATGAAAGCTTCAAGTTGCACCCAGGAAAAACCCGAAGATCTCAATAAGACAACAGAATTCTCTTTCTGCCTCAGCCCAGAAAGCAGATGTATTTGACAAAGCACTGGTGAACCAATACGTACTCATAGCTTCAGCTTTGCTACCATGGAATACTTCTGGCAGGCACACTGGACATAAATCAGAGCTGCCACTCATAATAAAATTGTTATGTTTTCCAAACCATGTCTAGCAACCTTCTTCGATATTTCTAAGGTTAAAGGAGTAGAGCCCACTGCTCTATATGGGGACGTGTCACAACAACTTTTTACAAAGACATTCTCTCTTCAATGAGCAACCCCCTTCTATCCTTTGTGTCTTTTTTTTTTTTTTTACTGGTGCTCCATGATTTTGAGACAATTAAATGACAAGTATGGATATATGAATAATGAATAGTTAAAACTAACTCAGCCAGTGTTCCTCATCCTCAAATTGCAGAAGTCACTACCTCTATGTGGACAACATAGGCCTGCTGCCTCTAGTAGTATGTTCATCATAAAGAAAACATAGATTGAGGGCAATCCAAAAGGAAACATTAGATATGTAGGCATATCCTATAACATTACTTTTAAAAGGATGTATTAATATACACCAGTCATTGCCCTTTAAAAAGAGTGGTCAGAAGTCAGCTAACACTTTCTGTGAACAAACACATCAGTTTTTAGGTCTAAGTTTGTTCTGCTAAGATCAGAAAATTCAAACCAAAAGTTTGTATGTAGAATTTCTGGAAAGGGACCCACGTCACAGGGGTTCAGAATTTCAGAACAATCTTGCTATCTACAAAGAGATCTTTAATAAAGAAAATTTACTGAAAACCTATTTTCTGATAGAAAATGGCTTCTGCTAAAGTGCCATGAGAAGTGTTTAAAGTCTCATCCTGCTAATTCCTGTTCCAGAGGGCTCACACAAACACATAAGCACACATGTGGGCCCACACATGTGTGCATGCATAAAACACACACTTAAAATATCTTTAAAATTAAATAAGTGTAAAAGGACAAGAATCAGTATTTGCTTTTATTTAATGCCATTTAACTCCTCCTAATAATCATAAATCAGAGTAGAATCCCAAGCATCACAAGGGGGCATGTTACACACATATCTGTACAAGGGTGCAAGAAAAATGAATTTAAGAGTCCTGTGGTATGCCTCCTCCTGGAAGATGGACAAAAGAAACACAAAGACTGAGGCAGTGGGAGGAAGGAGCAGAGTGGCAACATCGGAACAATTCAAGGCCAGATTTTCTAAGCTATTGCAGGTCTTTGCAAACACCTGAATTTTATTTTGGGACCAGCGTTTTGCATAGGGGAGGATCATGATGTCTGATTGTGAACATGCAGAGTACAAGATATATTATGCCAGTCATGGAAATTACTAAAGGTTAACTGCAGGAATTGGATGGGAGAACGCAGACTGCGTTGACTTAGTTCCTATGTGGATCTGTGCACATGTGTGTGTATACACATGAATGTAAGGTAGCAGTTAAAAAAGACCAATAGAGAAACAGCAACCCAGAGACAGTAGAGTTTGTAGCTTGACTTTTCAAGCACTTATGAGACATTTATAAAAATGAAATACTTACTTGGAAATTAAAAATTAATTGTAAAAAACAGAATGGATGCAGGCATAAATCTTCTATTACAATGAAACTAAGCTCAAAATTAATGATAGTCCATGAATCACAAATTTAACCCACTAGAACAAATATTTCAAGTCCCTTTTTAAATGAGATTATACCCTAACAGTTCTCAATAAATTAGTGCCAATATATCCAGTCTTCTTATTGTCCAAATAAAGTCAAACTATAAAACCAGGAAGCTGAATTTTCTAAGATACAGGTCTGCCCCAACCTGTGGGGCACCATGCAAGCTCACACCCCAATGTGCAGCAATCACCAAAGAACCTAGAACGATAGGGTCAGGGAGAACAAGGAACCACAGCAAGACTGGTTTCTGATCAAGCTGCAAATTTTTATTTTTCACAGGGACCTTATATAGGGGTTCCAAGCGGGGCGCTTGGCAGGTAGGGCGAGGTTGTTTGAAGCCGTATGCCTGATAACCAAACCATGGGGGGATGGCCCTGTGCATGCGTCTTTGAGAGTGCAGGATGTTACCAAGGTCACAGGGTGCAGGTGTTAGATAGTGGGTTAGAAGCAGGGAAGGGTTGCTAGGTGACCTGACCATGAAATGTATCTTTTCTTCTGTAAGCTACTTTATGAGCCCAGATGTTATATATCAGGGAGGAAAGGATTGAAGGCAGCTATTCTTTTAATCATAATGGGTTATGCTGGCAGCTTTCTCTGAAGTAGCCCAAGTCTCTTACAGGTCCAAGGTTACTTTTGCCATGGCCCCTGACACACGTCTAAGTCTTGGAACACACAGCTCTGAGTGATATGTTTCCATCAAATCCCTTTTTCCCTCAGAGCTAAGAGAACCGTGCAGAACAGGAGGCAGAGAGAGGTGGGGAAACAGGTGGAGGAGGAACAGGAGAAAAGGCCTCCTAAAACAACTGAACAAAGTTCAGATGAACTCATACAGACTGAAGCAGCATGCACAAGGCCTACACGGGTCTAAACCACGTCCTAGGTGGATGTACTGCAGTTTTCAGTGAGTATTTTTATGGGACTACTTAATGTGAAAACAAGTGGGTCATTGGATGTTGTGCGTTCTGTTGGGCTCTTAATTTTCTGTTGGCTTATCTTGTGCAACTTTGATATGCGTATTTTCATCTTATCTTATTAAGTTTTATTTTGTTATGTTTTGTTGCTATCTCTTGAAAGCCTGTTCTGTTCTAATAAGAGACAGAAAGGGAGTGGATCTGGATGGGGAAGGAGCTGGGGAGGAACTGAGAGGAGTAGAAGGAGGGGGTGCAGTCTAAGAACAGTTTTCTTTCTGATTCCTTGTCTTACTGTAACCTCCTTTCACCTGGATTCCAGTGTACACTGTCTTCATTGTTTGAATACATCTTTACAATACTTCTTTCCTATTTTCATGATGTTTCAGTCTAGAGTTTTCTCATGTATCAGTTCCAGTAATCCAGACTGGATGAAGGTGAGTTTGTCTGTGATTTTTACAGAATAAATTGTTGAGGAAAATCTTCTTAAAATGTCTACAAAATACAGACTTTCCTTACCATGTGTTCTTTCATGAGAATAAAGACTATTTTCTTGGATGAAGTCCTTCCCACGCGCATAACATTTACATAGTCCCCTAAATTTTCTGGTGTCAATACCGGTGCCCAATTTAGATAAAAACTCTTTCACATTTGTGGCAATGATATGGACTCTCTCTTTCTCTCTCTGCTATTGTCTAATGACAATATGCATTACAGGCTTTTCCATATGTTCATACAATTGCCACCCAGTATTTCTATTTTAGCTACCTTAAAGAAGCAATGTAACTTAAAGCTTTAGAGTCTTCATGCAAGTTCTCTAAACTACATAAAGATCATCATTGTCATCCAACATTTCTTTCATATGGAAAACATTTTCTCATAATTAATATAAGGTTTCTTACACAGCTGAGGCTAGTCATTCATTCTGTCCAGTACAAGTTCATTTATATTGCTAGAAGAATTACTAAAGGATCTTCCTCTATGACTACAGGTATAGGCCTTTTCTCCCATATCAGTTCTCTTTGCCAGCAGAGGTGTTCTTCTTGCAGAAAATTGTAAGATTCTTTATCTTCTGGAGAAGAAACTCAGAGGCACAAATATGAAAGTTCATGAGTAGCTCTTGGGAGACACTCATTTAATGATCCACACACTGCATTATCGCACTACAAGAACAGATCCATAAGTCAATATGGGAAAATCTTCAGTAGGTGTTCCCATGAACATATTTTTTATGGAAGCGGTTCCTATGAAATCTTTTTTTTTTCCATAGCCAATGGACCAAAAGAAAATTCAGGCTTCATAATTGTGAATTATAGTCTATTGAAAATTCAAGGCATTGAATCAAGAATTTGTACCATATCATCAAACCTAGATAAGCAATTTTCAATATTATGATCCTGTCACTAGGTAACAAGAAAAAAAAAACGCATAAGTTTCTTTTCTTGAAAATCTGATTTCAATTTATTTTTATTTTATTTACTTTGAGAATGGTAAAGAAAGCTTTCTTCTACCCATGGTAGTTTTTCTTTTCTTTTTTTAATGTGTAGCTCCATTTTACCAAAACTACTGAATTACTTGCACAAGACATGCACAAGATTGAGCCAGCCAAAGTCCCAGCATTGATGGGGTGGATGATCTCCAGGCCCTGCCATTTACTGAGGAGATACGGGATGTTATCAGTTACTGTTAGAAGGAAAATCCACTCTTTTTTGAGGATAGGGCCAGTAGTAGAATTCACACACTCTAAAGGATGGCCAAAAATACATGGACATTTAGGCAATACTACTTGGATATAAAATTAATATAATTGAACATAAATTTAAATAAATTAAAATATGTGTAGTTGGGAGGGGACGTACTGAGGCGAATATGGGGGATGTTAAAGGGGGAAAAAGTTGTCATATTTCTTTCTTTCTTTCCTTCTGTTTTTTCCTTCTCCTCCTCATCCTCTTCATACTTCCCATCCTTCTCTTCCTCATTCTTCATTTTGAGAGAGGATTCTCTGTGTAACTCTAGCTGTCCAGGAACTTGCTCTGTTGGCCAAGCTAACCCCAAACTCAGAGATCCACCTGCCTCTGTCCCCTGAGTGCTGGGAATAAAGACATGGGCTATCATACTTGGGTTCATATTTAATTTTATATATGTATACAATTCTTAAGAATAAAGATTGCTTTAAGTCCTAATTTTAAAAGAAAAAAATCTTGAGTGTTATAAATTTTTACACTGTATTTTTCCTTCTAAGAACCATGTGTTGTATTTTTACCTTTTATTCCAAATTATATTACTTCTAATAATCTTATTATGATTGCCTTTTTATATAACAACTTTTCAAAATTTGAAATTCTCTACTTGTATGCATGCTGTTGCTTGCTAGCATTCTAAGGAAATATATTTTAAGTCTTTTTTATTAATTTTTATTTTAATTATAAAGAAGATTATTTTACATGTTAATCCCAGGTCCCTCTATCTCCCCTCCTCCCCTGCCTCCCCAAACTAACATCCTACCTATCCCATACCCTTTCTGTTCCTCAGGGAGGGTGAGGCCTTCTGTAGGGGGTCTTCAAAGTCTGTCATATCATTTGGGATAGGCCCTAGGCCAACCCCCTTGTGTCTAGGCTCAGGAAGTATCCCTCCATGTGGGATGGGCTCCTGAAGTCCTGATCCACTACAAGGGGCCACATAGACGGAAATATATTTTCTAATTGCACAAATAAGTGGCTAGTAGAGCAGCTGCAGACATTTGAAACCACAGTCTTTCCATGAAAATTCTATAAAATAACAATTTTTTTATCAACAATTAATTCAATTGTAGAAAAATATTGAGTGAAGACATCTGTGGACTTACATATGCTTTAGAAATACAGCTTGTAAAACTTGTGTATTTAGGATTATATTTAGAATAAACTAAAATTAATATAGAAATGAGAACCCTCATTGGCTTTTGAAATAATTTATGAAAGTATGTGGTGTTAGGTGTGATAATGATCTGTACTTAATATTTTCTTACAGTTCTCATGTTTTAAAGTCATATATTGACTGGGGAGCATAAAAGAGCCAATCCTGTTGGCAGAGGTGTGGGTGAGCCAGTCTTGAAGTTGCCAGCATGGGAGAACTGTCCCCATTACTAATCTGTCATATGTCTACACGGTTGGAGGAAAAATGCCCCCTACCCACATCCACAATCAATGTCTGAGGCAGGCTGGAGAGGTGACTCTGAGGTCCTAAGAATGGGAGAGCTGTTCCTGCTCCTTATCTGCTACAGTTCTAAGCCACACCTGGCTAACACAGTAGAGCTGGCCTTGATGTGGTGTGGGAGATCTGACCCTAAGAGCATGGAAGCAGGAGAACTGACACCGCTCCTTACCCATTAATGCAAAGGGTGAATTTACCAAGGCAATCGTGAGGACAAAGGAGAGCTGGCGGGCTGACCAACCCTGCTACTACCCCAGACCTAGAAACAGGGTTATGTGTTAGCCCAACCAACATCCATCCCATCTGTGATCTGCTGGAGCACATGAAGGTACCTGTCCTGCAAACCCAAAGCTTCAGGATTTCCACAGCACCAAGTAACAGCAGGATAACCAAGAGGAGTTCCAGAGAGGGCCCCTCATTGATAGTGTAGCAGAAATCAGAGGCCTCCAATCAGACCAACGAGTCTTTAAAATGAACACTTGCAAGAAGAAATGTATGGACAAAAGGGTTTACTCTGTGACTCACTATGTCAAAATACAGCTTCCATGATGAGTTTTTGTTTGTTTCGTTGGTTGGTATTTTGAGACCGAGTTTCTCTGTGTAGCTTTGGAGCCTATCCTGGCACTCGCTCTGGAGACCAGGCTGGCCTCGATCCACCTGCCTCTGCCTCCCGAGCGCTGGGATTAAAGGCGTGCGCCACCAACGCCCAGCGAGATTATTTATTCATTTATTTATTTATTTATTTATTTATTTATTTATTCTCTTAATTTTTATTTTGGGGGTGGCTACAAGGGCAGAGTATGGATATGCAGAGACAAGAAATGAATGGGATAGAGATACATGATATAAAAGACACAAAGAATAAATAAAAATAAAGCTTATTTTGAAAAAAATATATTGAGTTGTTTAGAACCAACAGGGAGCAGCTCATTGGACTTAATATGATTAGATATAGAGGAGCGAATGGAGATAAAAAAAAAAGAAAAGGAAAAAAAACCAGGTTGCACTATTGATAAATCTTGAGACTGGGGAGGAGGGATTTTAATTTATATGTTTGAGTGCCTCTATTTTTGTATATTTTTGTATAAATTTTTCATGATGGAACAAAAACTTTTCATAATGGAACAAAATGGGGGAAAAAGACTAGTTATTTATTTTTTTCTATGATTGTGGAAGAGACAACTAAAAATACTGTTTCCTTGGCAAGAAAAAAAATGTTATTTATTCACTGTTTCCTGCCAGAATGCTTGCTGGATTCCTTTTGCTTAATTTGCTTAAATTTCAATATCTTCACTGTGGCCATGTCTTGGTCTTTGGAAATTAATGTTATAAATCTTGCTATGTGACAAATTACATCTTTAGCTTTGAAATATTTTTTCCTATTACACGCTTAAGTATCATTTGGGTTAATTTGTTTTGATTTACTCAGGCATTCTATGTTGTTTTCCACAAAACATATTTTTGCTACGCAAAGTTTATTACTGTCTGCATCCCAAGGTCTAAAGTGCTTATATTTTTTGTTCTATAGCTTCAGGTTTTAATTACTTCTGAAACAATTAAACATTCTTTCACAGTGTCTAAGCTTTACTTGCCCATGTTATTAATATCTTCAATCTTTTGTTTGTCTTCTAGCAACCCCCATTTTAATAATATTTCCATCCCCCAAATCTTTTCCTTTTTTTCTGGTTTTCTTCCTTCAAAAGAAGAACAAAGGAAATACAGGTTGAAATTTCTTGCCAAACAAATCAAATAGATTTCTAAAATTATGCCATTTTCTGAATATGATGGCTTGTACCCATCAAATAAATATCTTGGTCAATATCAGAGTAAGTTACCTAGATCAACAATTACTGGTGTCTTTATATTCAAAGACACCAAGTGCAGTCTTAATTGATATATATACATTCCACTTTTGCTACCAGGAGTTTGCAGTTCTAGAGCACCTACAATGTACAAGATCTGTGGGCCCATGTGACAATATTTAGGGTTTGTGTCACCTGTCTCAGAATTCTTTTTTTCCTCCATCATGTTGTATACTTCTATGAGATAATTCTTCTCCAGGACATGAACTTAAGTGTAAAAGATTAGTTACATAGTCATTGACAATGATTCATGTAGAACACATTTTAAGCTATTCATGATATTTTGGCTTTAGTTAGTTTTGTATTGTAGAGTTCCCCTTATTCTTTTAACTTCTAGATATATTTCTTACCATAAAGGAGCACTGTCCCCATCTGCAAATAATATCTCAAGACATCTTCTCTTTCCAAAAGACTGTTAACATTTCAGATAACAATTCTTGATAATCAGAAGGGTAGCATGCTTTGAAAGTCCTTTCTCAATGTTTCCAGTGAGCTGACAGTGTTTTGATGTCTACATCTCTATGAGAGTAATATGTATAGATCAGTGGTACCTGTTTATTATGCCAAAGTAAGAGCAGTCCTGGTAGACAAGTGAATGAAATACCCAGTTATTGTAGGAAAAAAATCACATTGGAACTAATATTTGAAAAGCAAAGTCTTTAAATTGTGGGAGGTGTTCTTCAAGTAAAAGGCATGGAACAATGAGATCTAGTTGGTAAACTCACATAACTGTTCACTGATGCCATATGTTTATTATTGAAAGATTTCTTTGGTGGTGACTGATATATTGGTTTGAAATTTTACCAGGCTAAAATTATTAGATCCATGTTCCATGGGAAAGAATTTCAGGATCTTTGTTTACCTCAATATTATTTCCAGGAAAAAAATTTACTCCTGATAATTTAGTCTTTAACCACTCTCTCTGTAAAGGCAATGCTATTATTCAACCCAGGCTCCTTTTTCATTTCATTGGAGATAATTAATGGTGCTGTCCACTCAATTGACTACTGATGTCTGTGTATTCTCTCTAGGTGGTAGCATAAACGATGCTATAGCTTTAAGCCAAGAAAACTCTGTTGTCCAAATATCATCAAATTTGAATTTCAAGAAAAAGTACAGAAGACTGCCTAAAGGAAAAGCAGTTCATTTATTTCTCCTGCTATCCTTAGTTTCATCACTGCCTTAGTCTGTTAATAAGCTGCATACTTGTGTTTTGTTCTCTGAATTGTGGATTGAAGTATGCACTCTCTTTCCTTTTAGATAAACAACAGCAGTGAGCATGAGTCATATATTCTCTCTAAAACTGGTTCCACTCATAATCTTCTCCTACCATTTCCATGACTTCATCACCTTAGTACTCATGCCAATAGAAACTTCTAGTGCTTATGTCCATAGACTAGTTGGAAGTTTTTCTCTGTCTTTCCTGGTCCCACTGAACCAGTTTCTCTCCCACTCATCTGTCCTCGCAGCTGCTTATGAAATAATCACTCAGAGGCTAATAGTAAATATAATTACTTGGCCAATGGCTCAGACATATTACTGATTACCTCTCACAATTAAATTAATGCATTTCTATTATTCTATATTTTTCCACAAGGATCATGGCTTCTTACATCACATCGTGCTTCCCTGGCAGCCACACAGCATCTCTCCGACTCTACCATCTTTTTCTCTGTAACTCTGTTTGGATTTCATACATAGCTATATTCATCAACACACACTCAAACACATTAAAGAAAATTAATTAATTTAAAAATAAATGAAATTTATGTATAGCTGTTGAATATTTTTCACTGTTTCATTTGCTATCATCAGAACAAAAACTGTTAGACTCACTTGGATAAGTGTCAAGGCCTTTTGATTACTTTTTATCCCTTTATTGTCCTTCATAGAGAGACAATACTCCACAGACAAATCAGATGATCCTGTTAAACTGTAAGTCAGATGATGCTACACTTTGAAGATTCTGTAGTAGCTCCTATCTCACTCAAGCAGCTACACATGGAAGGCAAGGTCCATCAAGGTCTGGCTGGTCTTCTGCTCCTTAACCTTGCCTGTCACACTTCTTATCATCTTGCTTCAGCCAAACTGATATCCATGTTGTTCCTCAAACTCTCCTGAGCACCGCATTCTGCTTCTCAAAACACTCACATCGAGGTATTTTCATGCCTAAAACCACTCAAAAGAGGATTTTTCTCCATGTTTTATTTGAATTCATACCTTCTATTCTTGCCACTCTTTATCCTATTCCTTGCTTTTTCTCCCACATCATTCATGGTGTTCCATCATACTGTGTCTTTACTTACATATTCTGGTTGCTGTGGGTAGCTCTCTAAGTTTTTATTTCATTTAACAAAATATAAGACAAGAGAAAAAAACATTTCACTGACATTGGACAAGGAAAACCAATAGAAGGAAAAAGGCACTCAAGGAAAGGCAAAAGAATACGAAACCCACTCATTCACACACTCAGGAATCATAAAAATACTAAACTGATAGCTATAATATATATGCAGAGGACCTGGTGCAGACTTCTGTAGTGTCCTTCATTCCCATTGGCTCCTACCCTTCTTTCATCTCCTTTTCCACAAGGTTTTGTGAGTTATGGGGTCAGGGATTTGGTAGAGATATCACTTTTAGAGCTGTGTGTTCTGTACTCTCTCTCCTCTCTCTCTCTCTCTCTCTCTCTCTCTCTCTCTCTCTCTCTCTCTCTCTCTCTCTCTCTCTCTCTCTCTCTCCATAATATCTGGCTGCACATCTCTGTATTTGTTCCCATCTTCTGCAGGTGGAAGAGACCTCTAAGTTTATTCAATCTCTCTGCTGGCAATGATTTCATTTTAGTTTGCTGACTGCAATATCTTCAGTGTCTAGAATAGTATACTACCTAAAGAAACATTCAACAAATATGACAAAGAAGAACAACAACATTGGAAACTAATATAAATAGGCAGTTCATTTTGGCTGGGCATTACTTTTTTAATAAATAATTCTCTCTCATATTCCTATGAGATTGTGATTTTACTCTCTGTAGGAGGAAACTGAGGGTCTTCACAGGGAAAAATATCAGATGTGACACAGAGATAAATGCAGTGCTGTTTAATTCAGCCTTCAACCCCTCAACTACATATTGTGCTTTCATTGGACAATCATAAGACAATTGCTATGTTTACTTTTTCATTATTTGTAATAATTTAATCTTCTGTGTAGACTCATGAAACAAAGTTTTCTCATTTCAATCTATGTTTCTCTTATTTATTATATAATTTCAATATTGTCAAGAGGCAAAAATAGTTGTATTTCCTTATGGCTTCTTCACTAGCAAGTTCAGGAGTGGTATTCTCCCTCCCACCCAGTTAAGTTGTATCATACATTGTTGAGTGCCATATCAAGCTTGGCTTTATTCTACTTTCTAATTCCCCTTTTCTTCTTTATTTAAGTTGCATAGTGTTTTATAGTGTCCTTAAAATGGCTTCTAGAGTAGGATAGCAATGCAGATCTTCAGATGTAGTAAACACAATTATTTGTTATTCTGGTAGCTAATTACTTTGTACTGTTATGAAATCACCTTTTTAAATTTCTTATTCAGTATTATTCTCTCATTGTCCTGTGAATGAGACTTAAGGAACAGCTGACAAACAAAACCAACAGCACCAAACCTGCAAGCTACACCTTGCAGGACATTCGACACAAAGGAAGAATGCTGCCTGGGATCTTGTCTACTCTATATAAATAGGTGTGAGGTGAAGAACTACAACAGATTTCTCACATCCTGCAGGGTATCCAGGAGGGGGAAAAAAAGAAGCACTTTCTTTCATGAGCACTCACAGAGGTATGTCCTGATCTTTTTTTTTTTCCCCAAAGCCATTTTTTTATGACCTCCTCTCATAGCCATGTAACACCTCATAAAAGATGCTGACTTTATTTCTAGTGCCACATTCTTCCACAGCTTTGGTCAGCTTTTCATATGTTTCTTTATTCTATTTGTTAGCCATATTTTTGTTGGGGTGAACGTCCAATGGTCTTGTCTTTTCTCTCTCAGCCCTTATGTTCCTTTCTCCTCCATTCTAGCAGGCAGCAGACTGTTTCCCATAGTCTCAGAGAAAGCATGGAGCAAGACAGAGAAGAGAAACATGTTTTTCTTTCATGTTCTAGTGACCCATGAGTTTAACTGAATGGAAATGTTTTTGTGGGAGTAGGAAAAAGAAGGAAGGAGCATGTTTGTGTGCAACAGTCATGATGGTAGGGGAGGAAGCAGAGAAAGGCCAAGAAGAACCTGACAGGAAGAATGCTCTCTGCCTCTTGTGGTGATATCTTGTTTCTACAAATAAAGCATGTCTGAAGATCTGAGGGTGGAGCTTGTCAGCAGGGCATAGACAGGATATTAGAACTTGCATTACAGCCTCTGGCAGTGCTGAGAGGCAGCTGAACCCTGGAAATGCTCTATGCAATGTCTAGGTAAGCTGGTCACTCTACCCATTCAGAAAATCCCAGATACCCCAGATTACTTCAAGAGCAACAGACAGCTGTAATGAAGCCAGGGGCAGTAGTGCTTACTTTCAGACTCTATTTGATGGTGGCCTACAAGAATAGCTACCAAGGTAGACAGCATTTCATGGATAATATTCCTGGAATGCCTGAGGTAGATTTTTGGAAGCCCCCAAGTTTCCAGGATCAGAAACAGAACTTAATCATATAAAATACTTTCTTTTAGAATATAATTTTTGACATGCCCGAGTTTGTAAACTAACAGTCATGTTACCTACCTGTATAAGTAACTCCAGATTACTTCGGGCCCTAGACACGAAACAAATTAATCAATCAATATGAATGGGAGATTGAGATTTACAATTAGAAAAGGAAGATACTATCTTGAAGGTATAATGGTAAACACTTTTCAGATAATATTGTTTTTTGAATATCCTGGAGGCAGAATTTAAAAATACCATATCAAATTTCTGGTTATACAAGATTCATACATGTTAGTGCAGTTGTGAAGAACAATTAATAACTTGATGTAAAATGTCCTTGAAGGCTAAATAGTTATTACTATTTTGACAGTATAATTTCAGTTCCCCAAAACAAATTTTGAAACAGGATCCTAAGGCATCATTTTCCACCATTTGTTTCTATTGGTTTATTTGTGTTGTTGTTGTTTGTTTGCTTTTGTAGACAGGTATAACATATGAGAAATGATTAAAAATTATCACAAAAAGGTTCTAAGTTAATTTCCATCTTATATTAACTTTCCATGCTTATATAAATGTTGGTCCCTTGTATCGGTAGACAAATTATTCTTGCAAAGGATTATAGCATTTTATAGTGTTTCCCCTCCTCCCCTTCATGTGATGCTGGGAGAGTAACATGGTATAACAAATATTTGGACCACTTCTGTAAAGCAGAGGATTAAACTCCCAGGAAACAGATAAAATAAAATTAGCTTTTCATACAGTTATTTCCTAACTGCTTCTGAGAGACTATATTTCTTTGCTATTGTGGTCGGGGTTTTAGGACAGGAAGACATAAGTGCTGTCGTAGTATCCTCTTGCTCATTTGCACAGATAATTTCCTGTGAAACTTGAGATCCTTTTTTTGTGATTTTTTTATTCAAATTAGAAACAAGCTTGTTTTACATGTCAGTCCCAGTTACCTCTCCCCTCCTCCCTTGCCCCCACTGACTCCCTATCCCATCCCCTTTTTGCTCCCCAGGGATGGCGAGATCTTCCATGGGGGGATCTTCCAAGTCTGTCACATCATTTGGAGTAGGACCTAGACCCTCTCCACGCCCCCATGCAATGATAAGCAGTTTCCAAAACTACTAGAAACAATTATATTTCAGATTTAATATAATTATTTTAAGATTAAATATTCATTTACTAAATGGCTATCAAAATATTTTTACATAATGGCCATATGATTACATCTAAAACAACTACAAATTATAGGCTTAAACTCTCATGGTTATTTAAAAATTCTTGAGAAACTATTGTAGTAGAAGATGATGTTTTGTGGCTTCAACTATGTGTCCATTTTATAAATATTAACAATTGCTACAAACAGAAGACAAGTGAAAATTTACACTAGTAAAGAAGAAGCTAAAGAAAATGTCTGGTTAAAATTCTGAGTAGCTCAGTGTCTAAGAAACTTCAGTTTATGAAGTTTCTCAATCCATTATATTTTCATGTCAGCTAAATCTACCTAATATGTGTTTCACCTGAACCCCAGTTTCAGAATTCTAGGAATCTTTACGAAAGGAGTATCCTAGGAATCTGTACCAAAGGAGTGTCCTAGTTTGCTTTTTATTGATATGGTTAAAAACCATGGCCTAAAACAACTTAGGGAGGAAAAGTTTTCATTTGGCTTATACATCCAGGTCATAGTCCATCATTTAAGGAAGTCAGGACAGGAACCAAAAGGTAAGAACTAAAGCTCAGACTAGGGAGGGTTTCTACTTTGTTGATTCTCATGGCTTGTTCTCCATGACTTGCTAGGCATGCTTTCTTATACAAACTAGAACTACTTGCCCAGAGAAAACACTATTCACAGTGAGTTGAGCCCTCCCACATCAATTTTAATCATGAAGATGCCCCACAGATATTGTCATAGGCTGATCTGATGATGACAATTGCTCCATTAAGGGTGTTGTATTCTCAGAAATGTTCAGATTTATGTCAAGTTTACAAACAAAGAAAACTCTAACCATATTGAAGAGATATTGAAAGATTTACTACAATTCACTGATCTCAACATAATGATGGTGGCTTGAGAACATTAACACACCTCTCAATTTTCAGGAAGATCTCATCTAAGCCCTTTCAATAAAAACATAATTCAGATATATCTGACACACAACATAATTCATTGAGTAATTTGTAAAGCTCTGAAGTCACAGCCATGCCCAAGTAAGTTTCCTGAAACAAGACTTTGGAGGGAAAAGCCTTGGAAAAGTAATACATATTATAAGACAGCCACATGACCAAATAGAGCAGTCATCTTGATGTGGAGTAGTGGCATTTCTCTAATACCTGTATTGTCAATAGAAAAATTTGGGACTAACATGCCACAAAGGAACAGTCAGACAAACTCTGGCTATTTTGGCTTTAACTACACAGGTTTGCCTAATTCCAGCCAATTTTTTTTGATGAATTTTAGAAAGTGACTAATGAGTTGTACCATGTTGATTACTAACATTAGTATTTTCTGATTTTTGTGCCAATACCAAGCTGTTTTCAGTTCTATAGCACTCTAATAGAGCTTGAAGTCAGGGATGGTGATGCCTCCAGAAGTTCCTTTATTGTACAGGGTTGTTTTGGCTATCCTGGGTCCTTTTTTGAGAATTGTTCTTTCAAGGTCTGTGAAGAATTGTGTTGGGATTTTGATGGGGATTGCATTGAATCTGTAGATTGCTTTTGGCAAGATGTACTCACTCATATGTGGATTTTAGACATAAAGGATTACCAGCTTACAATCCGCACTGCCAAAGAAGCTAGTAAACAAGGAGGAACCTAAGAGAGACACACAGGGTCCCCTGGAGAAGGGGAAAGGGTCAAGATACCCTGAGCAAATTGGGAGCATGGGAAGAGGAAGGAGGGAACTAGGAGAATGAGAAGGGGAGAAGAGGAGGGATGCAGAGGACATGAGGGAGCAGAAACGTTGAATCAGGGGAAGAATAAAAGATAACAAGAATGGAGATACAATAATAGAGGGAGACATTTTAGGTTTATAGAGAAATAAGGCACTAGGGAAATGTCTGGAGATCTACAAAGATGACACCAGCTAACAATCTAAGCTATAGTGGGAAATTACCAATATGGAGTCAGGTAGAAATATAAGGGTATTTAATAGGGAAAAGCCTTACTTACAGAGCATCCTAGCCAGCCAGCGTGGCAGCAGTCTGTACAACAAGAAGCAAAGTGAAACCGAAAGTGCAAATGCAGTCACACTATGTCACTCTGACCACGCCCTCACAAGCATGGTCAGGCACACCTGTAGCCAGCCCCTAAGTAGGCGTGGCTACAGCTTCCCCTACAATAAGCAACAGAGGAGAGGCTACCTTAAATGCCCTCCCCTGATAATGAGATTGATGACTAATTTATTTGCCATCCTATAGCCTTCATTCAGCAGCTGGTAGTAGTAGATGCAGACACCCACAACTAAGCACCGAACTGAACTGGAACCCAGATGCAGAGAAGGACAAGTGAAGAGCAAAGGGGTCCAGACCAAGCTGGTGAAACCCACAGAAACAGCTGACCTGAACATCGGGGAACTCTTGTTCCCCTGACTGATAGCTGGAATACCAGCATGGGACTGATCCAGACCCCAGGAACATGGGCTTCTGTTCGGAAACCTTGGAAATCTACAGGACCTCCTGTAGTCGTTCAGTACTTATCCCTAGCACAGGTGTGGACTTTGGTACCCCATTCCATATAGAGGAGTACTCCATGAGCCAAGACACATGGGGGTGGGCATAGGCCCTATCCCAAACGATACAATAGACTCGGATGACACCCTATGGAAGGCCTCACCACCCAGTGGGAGCAGAAAGGATATGTGATTGATAGGGTTTTAGTTGGGGGAGGGTGGTAGGGGAGGATGGGAGGGAGAAGTGAACTGGAATTGTCATGTAAAACAATCCTGTTTATAATTCAAATAAAAAAGTTAAAAGAGAATATATTATAAAAAAAACCAATTGTCTTTGTTTTACCTTCCTTCTTAACTGTGTCAAATACATCTACAGAAAACCTCATTGAAAGCTAAATAAACGTTACAGAGTGGTCCCTAGCAAGCAAACATAGGACATCACTAATCCACAGGCCTCCTTTACATCACAGGTGTCCATCTCAATCATAACACTCTTTTTCTTCTTATATGTAAATATGTATACTTGACCAATTTCCTAAAGAAAGAAGTTGCATACTTTTTTGTAACTTACCAAAATAATAGAGGTTAGCTTTTTAACTTTGCGTAAGTGTACTCATATTTTTTCTTTTGTTTTTTTTTTCAATTTTGCTCAACAGTATTGAAAATAGGAACCATAATTGTTCCCTTAATGTTATAGCACTCTGGCATCACAATTGCTTATATATGCCACTGTTTGGGTCATTTATACTGAATTCAGCTTAGAACTATCTGAAATAATATGTAATGAATGTATTTTCTGTGAATTCTAAAGCACAAGCATATTTCATAGAAGACATGTAGCTGAGGGAGAATATGGAATGCAAAGATTTAGGACATACATATTGTAGATATAATTAGATTGAAACTACATCATTTTCATTTTTACAAATTTATATGCTTCCAACGTTATGCACTTTGAACATGGCCTTTCCAACAATTGTAAATTTGGCAGATTAATTAGGCTACCATTTTCATTTACTAATTCATATATCTACCACTAACACTTAAAGCTGCATGTCAGTGGCATTGTCCTACTCACCAGGATATAAGGTGAACACAACAGAGACTGAAGAATGATACACTTGTGTTCCCTAGGGTTTAGACTGCCATAAACTATTAATATTCTTTCTTTGAGCAGAGTCTTAATGTAGCAGCATAAAATTGAATGTATCTTTTTGGAGATGATGGGAGATCATGTTCAGAAGCTGGTCACATAATTCTTCCCTTCTATTGGCTTAAGATATGCAATCCCTATACATATTTTCTAAAGTAATAAGAAACATTATTGGGTTGTTGCTTTGTAGGCTGTCGGTTGCAGGTATATAGGTTGAGAGAGTGATGACTGAATGAAGTAAAGGTGTCTTGAAGCAGGAAAGAAGAGTGCATTATGCTTGATGTCAGAACAATGTTTAATCAGTTTAGTTTTAAATAGGAATTCTGATCTCATTTAAATTATATGGGTACTCCATTCTGAATGCCGGTGTGCTTTTGTACACACATCTACTATGCTCATAATAACAAAATTAGTGCATATAAATCATGTTCAAAAGCCCTGAATCATTACAGCTACAGTACTCAGTCACAAATATACATTTGTGTGCATAAAGCAGAACAAAAGGAAAATAAGACAGAACCTGAGAAAATCTGGCACTGAATAGCAAGTAAAAGGCTGTGCAGCATAGCAATTCTCTTATTCCCATACTAATTGCCAGAGGAGTTAATTCAGATAATCCAAGTCTAGCAGTGGTCTGTACAGCATGCAATGGGAGAATTACATATCATCTGGAGATGTAAGAAAAGGTGATTTTTTTCCTTAAACATAGCACTGTGGTGTTCTTAATCCATTAAACCTCATGTTATTTGAGATGAATGTGTCTTTTAAATGGATGTTTACTCCCTTTGGTGGCATGTGTTTTTCTAATATTCAACAGTGTAGAATCTCTTACTTGTTTTTTGCAACTTGCCTCTGCAACACCCCTTTAGACACCACAAGGAAAACATGAATCATCCACAAAACAACCCCCCCAAAAGTTGTTGTGTTCTTCAAGATAAAACTGTTAAACAGCAACTGTCAAAGGGACGCTCAAAGTTCACGCTGGGGAATTTGTGTTGAGCACAAGACACAAATGTCAGGGTTCTGTTGGCTGAGGACAAAAGGGCTTCAGGCTTTTCCAAGCACCCAGCAACCAGACAGGGTGCCAGTGCAGCTTGCAGTCACAAAACAAATTCTTTTCAGATAGATATTGGGTAACAGGGTAGATTTATGGTAGCAGGGGGAGCTGATAAACTCACTGACAAGATATAGCTTCTAGAAGTAAACAAATTAACCAGAAGTAGCAGGTGGGAGAGAAGTATAGACATATGCATGTGCATTTGGTTAAAATGCAAGGCTGACTTCAAAATGATGGGAAGAGAGTTCTTTTTCCTCCTGTGTGCACCTCCGGGCACAGAATTTAAACCTGATACTTTCAAATTTCATTGTGTGTCTGCTGCTAGAAATCAGGTATAGTATATGCAAGGCTTCTATTATCACTGCAACTTTACAATCCCTCACAACAACCCCTTGACAACAAGTGGATGGCTGTTACAGGGTCAGCTAAAGAAAAGTGATAGTGAATAAGAGTGTCCTAGGTCATGCAGACTTTTCTCTATTTAAATACGATATGCATGCCATTTCTACCTCACCACTTTTGAAACCTCTACACACACACGCACATCAATACAGAGAACACTGCTGAGAGACTCAAGTTGGAGAAAAGCTCTTCCTTGGATTATATAATTTTAATTATGTCTTCCTTCTGGCATTTCAGCAGGTGGCATTTCAGTGATCAGTGAAGCCCCAGCATCTGTGCAAGCCAGTGTGTTATGTGGTTGCCAATCCACTGATCTAGAATTATATTATTGTCTAGAGGTGCTATAAAAACCAGGTCTTCTAGCATCTTTCCTTGTTTGTACCAGAGTTATCTTTGAATCCCTTATATTGAAATCTTGGAAAACTCGTTCTGCTTTGAAATTTCTTTCTCATGACCTCTTTGGTTCCTTTAAAGACTCACTTATGGCACATGTGGTCCTCAGACAGACAAGACCAGGCTGTGAATGCCAACAACTTAACATACTAGCTGTTTAATATATTATAGTTGAATGATTAACGATGCCAAATCTACCTCAGGAAGATGACATCTGTACATATTGGGTAACTGAATCCTATGTAATTATACTACACTACATCTGGCATTGATATGAAGCTTAACGCCTGCTGTAATGGCTACCATATCATCTTATCTTCATAGAATTCCTGGAGCCAGGGATTTAAGGAATTCATTCGAGATGTATTGAGTATATCATATATGCTGGGCACTCTCTTAGAACTGGGAGAAAAGAACTTAGAGAATCTTCTCCACGTAATGGGGGTCAGGCGAATGCTGTTACTCTACACAAAAGTTCCCATGGCTGATGTGAAAAAGGAGAATGAGAGGCTCATGAGCACTCAAAGAGGAGCATCCATTAATCACATCTTCCATGCCTTGCTTCTGATTTCTTGTCATTAATAACCATCTTTGGTTGAATACCAACTCCTGCAACAAACAATAGCAACAAACCTTGAACAGACAAATTGTTGGCTAACTTGAATTGGAAACATTACCTTGTGCTTCATTTTTCATATGCATTTGGTGAACTCTTCATAAAAAAGGATTTCAAGTTACTGATTATCAGGGGGAAGTGAGAGTTTAATGTATGTGTATGATTTGATAGATAGGTCATAGAAGTTTGAGGGTAGAAAGGTTTATTTTCCTCACCAAGGCCTCTGTAAGTAATGTCTACCATGTATTTCATCTTCTCCTTGATTTTTAAGTTCACTCCTTGACATTTCACACATCAGTCAAGTTTAATATAATAACAAATCCTGTTGTTATTTTCTCTCTTCTACCAGCTGATGCCCAACCTAGGGTCAGTACACCATTTATACACAGTAGGCTTTAACAGATTCTTTGTTATTGTCAGTCCTGTTTCCTCTACCCCTTTTCCTCACTCAGGATGTTGAATTTCGGTGCTCCAGACTGGAGTGAGAAAAAAGTCATTGCAAAGAAAATAGTCAAACTTCACATGACTAACAACTGAATTTTTGTGTCCTGTAGATTTTGATGCCCAAATGTTGGCTTTTGCCCTCTGACCTGTTTCTGAGGGACTATCAGACTCCTGGTGATAGGAGTCCTGCAGATGGAAATCTCTGACATAGTGATGTCTTTTCTGGCTGACAGGTCTATGTCTCCTTGGTCCTGTTTTGCAGTCATCCATCCTGTATGATTTCCTCAGTAAGATAACTTCATTCCCAAATGTGATTCACTATATGACTTATAGCTGGCATCCACTTCAGGATGACCCAAGCTTCGTTTCCTTCTTTGGAACCCACATTGGACTCAGGAAAGGGGAAATGTGTGATTGCCCACCTTATCCCTGGCCTGGAGATCCTATCAGAGCAAGTCGTGGCTCCCATGATAACACATAGTCCTCTCCATCTGACAGCCAATGAACTTTGTCTTTTTACAGGCATGTGTCCAGTATTCAAAACTATTTTCCCAGGCCTCAGGAGACTCAAGACATTAATGTATTTATGGAATTACTTCACCCAGGAACTATGGGGAAGAGGTAAACTCTGTATTCAAATATGAAACACCTGTTAACACAACAAACATGTTTCTGACAAAACCCTGTCTAATTCTCCATGATTTTAGAGCCTGCAAAAAGGACAATGTCTCACTCCAAACAAAAAAAAAATATTCAAACAAAGAGTCATACACAAGGCTTACACAAGGGCTGTTGATTTCTCACAGTTTTAGAAGCTGATAAGACTAAAATCCAATTCCCATGGAAAGCTTTTTAGACTGATCTCTCATCACAAGGAGAGAGGCACTTTGGAATCTCTGTTCCCTTAGGGTCTCAAATTCCAGCATGAGGGCTCCAATTTTATCAACTAAATTAACCTACTCAAAACCTATCTCTACGTATTATGACACCAAGATTTTGTGCACCTGAATTTGAGGAGTAATAAAATTCTGCAATAGGTAGAAGTAGGTAAACTTCATTTTTCACTTGTTTTGAAGACTTTTTTGTGCAGTTTAGGAATGCTCATCTATAGTTCAGCATTGTGAATTAACTGAAATACTGAAAATGTATTGGAAAAATACTTTAATAACTGACCTCTTCCTATTGTGAAGATTATACTCTCTTTTTGTAATTCTAATATTTATATATTCCTTTGAAGACACAACTCACATATGAACAATAACTAAAGTACAACTGAACTTAATACCTTATTATTTGTGATGTGATGTTAACTGTTTGTATTTGTTTATTCTGTGTTTTCTATTCACCTTGTGTATACCAAAATCGATGGGCCCTAGACTCACCCACTTGTTCAATAACTTTTGGAGAGGATGAACATTTTCCCTGTGCAGTGGGAGCCAATACAGAGCTCTTCTTTGTAGTATAAGTAGTGAAACTAAAGAGCAAACATTTTAATTTTACTTATGAATTTAAAGTTCAGTTAGGGCCTAGGCCCAGCCCAGGATGATGTGGTGGACTTTGGGGAGCCCCCATTGAGGGCCCTATCCTGCCTGAGGAGTGGAGGGTGGAAGGGTGGGGGAGGTGGGGTGAGGGTGAGGGGAGGGAGAGGGAGAAGGGATTGATATGTGAAAAAAGCTTGTTCCTAATTTGAACTAATAAAAAATAAAAAATAACTACAATCATTTAGGATCTACAATTTCAGATAGTTCAGCAAGGCAAGATTAGTATCTTAATCTCTAATTACTTCTCTCTGCACAAAGCAATAATAGTATCCTGTCTACTACTTTTTTTCTGTTGTACAACTCAGTAAATAATGAAGATCTATAATTCCATTATTTCACATTAGGAAATAGCATCACTTAAACATGTCTAGTTGATGTTAGAAGAAGATATATACATTTATAAACACATACACACATCATTTGTTATTGATAAAGGAAACTTTATGTTAATGACTTCTTATGCTCCAATACTGAGTCTATGTGCATCTGACAAAGTCATTGCAAGTGTAATGGTTCATATGGGTTTTGAAGCCAATCATCATGAACAATATACTTGATCATTTGCATGCTGGATGTGGGGTTACTTAGATGTCTTTCTTTTCTTTGTAGATTCATTTTGACACATCCCAGAGAAGCCAAAGACATGGGAAAGAGTACAAGGTATAACATTTCTAAAAGGTTGGTAATGAACTGGCTATTTTGAGGGCTTATTGAGAACACTCAAAATTCCCTTTAGTTGATCTAGTAAGTTTAGCATATTTCTTTCTATTTTTTTAAACTATCATTCAGTAGTCTGCCAATACTTCTAGCTGCTAGGCTGCTCTCCATTATTCACCAATTTAAGTGAATTGCTATTGATTTGGGTACATTATAGGCAAACTAGGGATTTGCTCTTCTCTACCTTGTGATTTGAATCTATAAGCAGCACAAAGAGACTGTTCATGTGAATGGACAATGTCACCTGTGAGTTCTGAATTTTTTCTAAATCTGCAGCAAATCCAGCACTTGAGACTGCTGCAATAATTTTCAGTTCCTTCTAGAGCTTCTTTTGGACAGACCTCTAAGTGATGGTAGGAAGCCAGAAAACAGTTTGCTGGGCTTAACTCAGAAGAGGTAGCCCATCGAGTTGATATTTAATTGCCTTTTAAAATTTCAGGATAAATTCCAAAAGAAAAAAATATGTTTTGCTTAAAACCAGCCATGCTCATTATAACAGTGGCTTTAGTCCAGTCAGGTAACTTTATATAATATAGTACTTTTAGAACCCGCTCTGAAATGACATTATCAGGCATATTGGTAGTTACAAAATCAATCCCAGGGGAACATTTCCGAATAAAGGTGGTGAATAAAGACAACTACCAATGACAACAGCAAAAGCAATTATCTTGCTACATCTCAGAGTTCAAGAGGCTATCAGATACATCTTAGTGCATTAAAATACATCAATTCAAATATGAATGGTGATATGAATAAAGTAATTCTTCCCTGAAGACAATTCCAGTTTTTAACCTTAGGTCAGCCTTTTGTTTTCTAAATTCCCAGGCATCTGTTGCTGATACTATGTTAGGCTATTTAGCAATGTCATCTATATTTTCCTTACATATCTGCTCTGTTTACAAGCAGAGGAGATGTTTCCCATCTGTCCTCTGTGTTTCTTGGCCTCCACTATTTAGCTGGACAGATATAGTGTCTAAGAAATAAATGTCTACCAGATTTTAGTAATACCTGTAAAGCAAACCATTCTTATTAAAGAAATTTAAATGGTGTTTGTTATGTTTATGGGTAGTAATTAAATATTCATACTTCACTTAATGATATAATGTTGTCTACACTTTAAATTAACACTATGGACTTCATAGCTCAGTAAAACATAACTTTTTATTTAGGTTTTAGCTACTTTTTCTGTTACTGTGATAATAAATATTAGCCATTATCATTTCCATGTGAAAGTCTAACTAAACCAGAAGGCACTGTCATTCTTCTAATCCTTTCCTGTTTCCTGGTAGGGTAATGTAAATATGTAATCATTTCTACATTGTGACACTAATGGAGACAACCTCAACACCACAAGGTAAGATAGTGTCTGGGACACTATAGCTACTTAACAAAGGTAAGAACTACATAGTATACTCTCAAATAAAAAAAAAAAAAAAGAAATACTCCAGCCTCCTATAACTCTGTATTGAAATCAATGGAAAAGAGAGAAGAAGACAAAGGAATTCAGAAAAAAATTTATATATGGCCTTCCATACAACCCTAGTACTGTTTGTGAAAGAATGCTGGATTCCAGATTACATATGTGATTCTACAGTTGGCTTTATGATCACTGGAATCCAAGTTTGTGCTTCAATAACACCTAAGACAGGCAGCTCTGGTTTTGTATGACAGCAAGACAACAGGATAGTCTCCTAGTAATCTGCATTAAACTATCAAAAGAAAATGAAGCTTGCTGTTGTGTCACAACCCTTTCTCCTAGTTCATGACTTATCTCTGCTTCTGATTTTTCCAGAGTTAGGGACACTATTAGTCATTATGCTGTCTTCTCTATTTAACTTAGTGCTTTTATATGCACATTGAAGAAGGCAATGGGAGATAAATTAGAAGACAGAAAGTTAATTCAATGATTTCTGGAGATCTGAGCATTTCAGAAATGCTAGGAAAATATAGGAACTGTAGACTGTGTGTCAGTTTGGGAAAACAATAAATATAAGTGATTCTGAAATTGCTTTTAATAAGAAGAGAATAAAGTGGTTATAAGTTTGTAAGTTAGAGGTCCAAGATGGAAATAAGTAATAGGCCAACTGGAAGTGACTATTAAACCATGACCAACATTTGCTACTTCAAAAAGCTATGAAAATTTTAGGCTACAGAACAAAATGGAACTTTGCAGCACAGAAAATAGCGCTTAACCTCAAGAGGCACTGTTACAATGCATCAAGGTGATACTGCTTCAAAATTCATACTCTGTAATAACTGGATGAAACGTGTCCATGGCTCATTATAGACCAGAAACACTACTACATTAAGAAAATGTGTTTTCAGAGAATTTAGTGTTTGTTAGAGAAGATGCCATAGTCATCTCCAATGACTATGAATCTGATAGTTCATGGAACGTAATATAGTAAGTAAAACTGTGAAACTACTCTGACATATAGTTTTCAATGAGCACAAGGAAGAATAAGATATATGTATCTTAATAAATCACTACAGAATTAAAGGAGCAGGTAAGACATCCAGTAAACACTAAATGTGGTTTCCTTCTTACGTGGAAAACACTAATATATATTAACTTTCAAAAAATGTATGTTACATCAAAATAGAAGTTTCAGCAGTCTATTTACAGGAAAGATTATACATCACAAACACCCCAGTGACTGTCAGATTGGAACAGTCAGTTTGAAATTTTGATGAAAAATGAAAGCACACTTGAATGAATTGAGGGCACTTCCAATTCATTGGTGACATTAAATGAGTTGTTTGATATTGTCCAAGAGTATTTCCAATAGGCACACATTGAGTGCACATCCATAGCTACTGGGAAGAAATGTTGAGGGAACTTACACAGTACACTGAAAGGCTTGATATAAATAGCTTTTTATAAGGAAAGTTCACTTTACTCTTTTGCACTGAAATCAAGGAAACCGTCTTCAAATTTTAGTGGATGCTGTAAGAAGCTGTTAGCAATGAAGGGGACAAATGGTTAATTATATGACACTTTAGAAGTAACAGCACACATACTTAACAAAAATAACTGCTACAAAGTGAGCATTATTCCCTAATTGGAAACTGGTGCCCTATAAATTATAACTAATTACCCAAAGTGAAAGTTTTCCTCACCAAGTGTCTTTTAGTCAGTTAGCTACAGTCAACTGCCAAATGAGGATGCTTGCCCACATCTCTATGAGGTGTTGTTATACTGTCTCCTGATGCTGCGGCATCATAAGTTTTAGAGGAAGCTAGAGGTACTCAGGTGTTTCTCTGAAATTGTGGATGGATGTTCCCTGATCCAAGATAGGGCAAGAGTGAATTTTCTCCATTTTGTTGCATTATTTAAATGAAAGCAAAGTTTTGTTTTTTAAACTTGACTTATTTCCCTTTTTCTTTGTCAATGTTGTGAATTTCACTTAGACATAGGGTATTATGAAAATTAAATTTGTTGAGCCAAATTTTAATAATAATTTATGATAGCTAAAGTATTTTTATCTTTCACCCCAATTCTGCCTCCTTCTGCTTCTTTCCCGCCTCCTCTTCTAATTTTATTGTTAGGAATAGACCTAATTTTTTAAATGTGCTAGGCAATCAGTCTACCTTTGCTTTATATCTCAAGAACTAATGAAGGGGATTAAGCCAATCTAATGCTGACCAATTAGAATAGATACAAATATCAGTCAGCTTTGCATAATTAGATTTTCAGCTCATCAATACTAATGCTATTTTTCATTTCTAAATTTATGTTTCCAATATGTAAACTCAAGGAATTCTGTGTATGCAGTGCAATAACAGCTAATAGAGATAAAAGTATGGTTTTTTTATCAAATAATATTTGTCATGCAAGGGGTCAGATCCAGATAAGTTACACCCAAGCTGCAACAAAAGAGTCTGAAATTATATTTTAGATTGAGAAATCAGTGTAAGTACAATAGTTAGGTATTAGGAATCTTTCTAATTTTTAAGGACAGTCTTACCTCCTAATTTGTGGCCTCTTCCAATTATTCATAACATTAGGCAAAGGATGGTGGCTACATGTTTTAAATTATATCTGATAACTGAAATAGGAACTTGCATACAAGAAACAGACAATGTAATAACAATCTATCCATTTATTTGCACTTTGAAATAATTTCCAATCACTAGTCCTATGATGCTTAAGGTATTGGGAAATATTTTAAAGGAATAAAGTCTGTTTGTGGTACAGATATGCATTCTAAACTTTATGCCTAAGTACCCTTTCAACCTCCTGAAAAACATTGCTTGCTGAATGTGTGCTGCAGGATGAACTAGGCAAAGAAAGAGGTTGGGGTGTCCTAGAACAGAGAAATAAACTGCTATTCTAAAAGTAACACAAGAGATTTTTCCTAAAGGTTCTATAGATTGGACACATGGCCTTCAACATTTCTGATCAGCCAGAATGAGACACACCTTTCTCATCTTAGTCCAGAAGCACATGCATCAATATTAAATTGACAAATGGCATCATCCATCAGCTACTGAACTGTTTTGTGGTAGGAGGAAAAAATCAATTTGGTTCTGCATAAGCTGTGGGAGTAGTTTATCTTCATGATCTACACAGCTGTACTGAAGAGAACCAAGGAGACAACAACACGTAACTATCTCTGGGTGTATCTCGAGGCCATTTACAAGGGAGATTATGTAAGCAGGGAAGTCCTGTGCTTTAGAATCATCTCATTTGCTGGTGATCAGATAGACTAAAAGGTGAGGATAAGTAAGGGCAATCACTCTCCTTTGCTGATGTGAGCTGCTCTAGTCCACCACACAGTACTTACTGTGATGGACTCAAACCTAAGAGGTGTGAGCTAAACAAATGCTTCATCCTAGAGTTGTCTTATTGGGTACTTTATCATGGTGATTAAGGTCTTACTAACACAGGTACCCGAAATATGGCACAGTGAGTTTGAGAAAACAGGCAAAGCAGGGAAGTCACCCTCTCTGTTCCCTTATGCTTGCCATTTGAAGCAGATTCTAATACCCCCAATTAAGAGGAGCTTTCTTGAACCAATAGGAATGAACCTCAGAGGCACCATGAAGACTAGCAATCACATCTCCATAATTTTATCTTTGTTGAATTTCAGGTCACAGCTTCAGCTATTACCTTAAGTTTCACATTAAACAGTGACTGTGTCATTCATTTATAACTGCTTTATATTCTGCCTTCAGTCTATGGACAATTCCAGAAATTCTGTTTTGGCTTGTTTTCAATTTGAATTAATGTTTTCATTTGTTGTTTTGTATTGTTTTGGGGGTGATGAATGATACATCCTTATTCATGCTGGGAAAATACTCTAGCACAATACTACCTCACTGGCCCCTCAGGGCTGCACTTTGAGCACAGACATGCTGTGGAGTATTAGATAAAGCATGAGGTACTCAATCCTTTAGATAGTGCCATTTTCTAACTGAAACAAAAAGGATTCTGGGCACCAGCTGACATAGCATGAAAACTATGTATTTCTTAACCCAGGTTAACATCTCCATCTTTCCTGCCAGCTCTCATCTTCCTGCTGCTCCCTTGAATATTTTGATGGCATTCTAGTTAATGTCAAGTAATTGTACCGGGGTGCCCACTTTGAATGATTACGTAACATATTTCAATTATCTCAAAATTTAGCAAAATAAAATATTTATACAGATATAATTCATCTTTATGAAACAGCTGCTTCATTTCCCAATATTTCTTTCTAATCACTGTCTTTTATTCAGCCTACCCATCCTCCGTGTCATCACACTTCATTTATTCAGCCACATTTATTGGATATAATTCTACTCTTTGAGTCCTTAGAGTGTATAAAACTCTAGGGCTCTTTTGCACTTCTCCACATAATAGTCATATTTGTCTACTTAATAATTCTCTATGGAGAAGTCAATTTAAATCATAGCCAAAAACAAAATAAGTTTTAAGAAAAATGGGATTAAGTAAACCTATACATTCTGCTTAATGTTTTACTTCAGACAAAAAAGATAAACGTGAGTATTCCAAAAATAAATAAGTCTGCAACTCTAAGGATATACAAAAAGAAATCTCTACTTCAGCTAATAGAACAAAGATAGATTTTTCACCTTGATCACATCCAGCCTTCAGTGTGTACTTGCTTGAAAAAATGAAGCTGTCTCAGCTTCTGACTCACTCTGAACCAATAAGACACCCAGGAAGCTGGCTTCCTCAAAATACAAAACCAAACAAACAAAACCTCTATAATTAAATTAGCTTTGGGAGTATAATTGTATTCTAATAGTTAATATTAGCAACTCTCAGAAATGTGATAGCCTTTAGTATTCCCAACACATGGTTACATGTATTTAAGATTATTAAAACAATTGAAAAACAGTCCTTTAAATTGTAATAATTACTTAATAGACATAGACACAAAGTGCCTTCCTGATATGATTGGCAGCTATAATATCATATTTAATAGCTATTTGTAAACTGTATGGACTTACAATAAATCTCAAAAGCACATATATTGTTTCAAATGACCCAGATAGTCCTAAAGTAGAATTATCCTGTCAATGAAACAGAACCAATGTACCCTCAGAAATTAACACACAGACTTGCATTTAGAAGGTATTCCCCTTTGGAAATAGAAAACAAACATATGAAAATCTTAAAAAATCAAAATGATTTCATTGTTTATCTATGTAAGTTACACACATGGCTTTCAAGCTGCCCTTTAGCTGCCACAATCTAGCAGAAATAAATGCACAGCAATTAGACAAGCATGCTAATGATCATGAACTCTGAGAACTGAGTGTACACAGTGCCAGGAGGCATCCGTTCATTTTTCTGCCAAAATGCACATTATTTCATCACAGCACAAATCACCAAACCATTTGAAATCTACATGAAGGTAAGACGCTCTTGTTAATTGAGATGTCTTTGAGCAAACTATACAAAGCGAAGAACGACTGTGCCATCTAATATAAATTTTCACAATAAAAGGGGTAAAAATTATAGTGAACATATTTATACTGACTGTGTTATATCCTCACAGTTTCAAAATAATTAGCCAAGGTGAGCATATCAGCCAAGAATATGGGGAAAACAAGTAGTATTAACAATAAAGAAAAAAGCCAATAAAATAGAACAATTTGTTAATTAATTGAATCTTTTCTAGATGAATACTTAGTCTCTAATCTTCAGTGCTTTATTTTTGTCTGCTGTGAGTAATTACTTTCTTAAATTTCTCTGAAGTTTTTGTTTGACTTATATCCACTTCTCTTGTGCTTATATAAATCAAATATAAATAAACATAAAAACAAACAAAAATTATAATGCGTTTTCATAAATAGGCTGCTACTTTTCAGCATTAAAAACAATGCAATCATTTTTCCTTCCTTCACTTCTCCAAGATCGTAGTCAGATTATCCTTTTTCACCTGCTCTCAGGTCTTCCCATTCAGGTGTTCTCTATTCAGAATGGGTCAGCATGTTCTCAGCTGTGTGCAGTACACTAGTGCAGCTCTGTCAGTGCAGACTGCAAAGGACTTCCATTCTCTGTAAATTGCTACTCCCTTTTTCAACCAATAATGTGGACACATTATAATCCTCTCCACATATCTCTCTGGTCTTACACCCATCAAAATTTTTACATTCAGATGTCTGTCTCAAATACTTTATTTTTCTTAAAATATCCTACTTAACTAAGCCTTGCTTATTATTTATTGGCAAATGTAATTGACACATGTCTTTTTCTTAATATATTATTTTTCTCAAATTTTATTGCTCTTTCTGAATTATATTGGAAAAAAATCCTGATGCCTTGAAATAATCGTCTAAAACCTCAGGATTGGGAACATGACAAATTATGGAACTTGTCAGAAAACTTGGTGACCAAATAAAACAATGTGATGGCTTCCACTTTCTGAAAGAACCATTTCCAGAAGCCTAAATGTTCAGAGCATAACTCTAGCACTAGCTGGACTGATGATTAATTCAAGTTCTGCTGCTTAGTGATTGAGGGATTTTCAGGAGTCATTACACTCCCTAAGCCATGTTTCTTTAACTATACAGTAGAAATTATACTACCTACCTCATACGCTTCTTACTAGAATTTATAAAGATGCTTTAATTACTTAGAAGTATCTGATATATGAACTTGTAACCAATTTTTAAAATTGAGATCAGTGAATTTATTTATTTTGGATCACATATACATGTACATTTCCAGGTTCCTCCTTGTTTGACAAATACCTCTAATTCTTTTAAAAGTCAATTTTATAAGGCAAACAAGGCAATGTTCTTGGTGTACTTTTGAGGTGTTCAAGTTTGTGTTTTCTATAATTCATATAAATCCAAAAGCATAGCTTCCCATGAATTTGATCTAGAAATCAAAACATATTAATGATAAATTCACTAATTTATCATTATTTTAATATTTTAATATCTCCTGTTTGTATGTGTTAATGCATTTGTTTATAATATTTTCATCATCAAACTTAATCCTTAATCAATTTTTCTCAAAAGTGTGCTACCTAAATTTTTTCCTTCTTTTCTCTCTATTCTTCTATCACACACACAATACAACCAGACCAGTATCCCTCCCTCCCCTTCTACCAGTTCCTCCCCTATCACCCAGATCCACTGCTTCTCCATTTCCCTTCAGAAAGGGGCAGGCACCCCAGGGATATCAATCAAACATGCCATAACAAGATTCAATAAGACTAAGGCACAAACCCTCACATCCACACTGCATGAGGCAAGGAAAGGGTCCCAAGGCTTAAAAGCTAGTCCAAACTTAACTTACACTGACATTTGTGTTCAAAGTGGTGACTTCCTCAAAATATTTATCAGCAACAAAACACCTTCATTTGATTCATTGTTTTTAATGAAATTCTAAGTCACAGAATTCAAGTCTAAATAATTTGCTTTATTGAAGAAAGCCTCATAAAAGTAATTCAAGTTTCCCTCAATCCTATTAGCCTGTGCTGTTAAAGTGTGATTATTTCTAGTTTGGGTTCAGTATAAAGGGGCAGAGATGCTGGGGAATCATCTGGATGCCTGGATGTATATGTACACCTTGCAGTAAAAATTTAGTGCAGCCTAGTAGAAATAATGGTTCTAACATGGGAGGTCTCTCTCAGAGAGAAAGACAGAAGTGTGCTGAGATGATTTACAGTAGGTATATCTAGGAGAAATCTGTCGAATTAAATCAATGCGCATCTGAAGACAAAAGTGACCAGAGAACTCAAAGGGAGGTGTTTCCTCAAACATACTAATCCTCCTGTTGATGAACTAGTTTTAAGCATCCACTAACTTCAGTAGAAGCCTTGCTGTCTACCAGCCCCACTTGTGCAGAAAGTGAGATTATCTTGCCCGGAAAAGAGGGTCAAATAATGAATTTTTTACAATAAAATTTAGAAAATGTACTATTTCCTGAGCCATTTTAGTAACAGTCTTTGGGTTATATTAAATGATTGGCAGTTTGGACTGGAATTTCCAGTTCTAGTAAGATACAATCTTTCATTAAGTAGACTACAGAGGTAACAATAGTAGAACAAATACATAAATAAATAAATAATGATTGTTTATATGAAACCTGTACAGTCATTTAAGTTAATTATTTCTTTGCAGGAGGAAGGAAAAAAAACTAGAAAATCAGACAACTAAAGCAAAACAAAGTTGGTCAGAATTCTAGTTGCAGGGTTAAGTCAAACAATTTCCTGCATGACTCATTTCTATGTGAGTTCATGTTGCATTTTCTACTTCTTGTCTGTGATTGTCTTTTGGGCTAGATTTTCTATGAAAAGCCAGATTTTAAGTTAGTTACTCATTTAATTAAGCTATTAAAAATGCACATCCTATTAAGTTCAACTCAATGAGAACGAACTGCCATATGGGATTTTTCTTCCAGTCCTTTCTAAACCAAACTGAACTGACTGAGAAGACTTAACAAAAAAAGTAAAACTCTACAACACAGAAGAAAACAGCTGTGAGTGGTTGGAGAGGCATCTAGCTGGTAAAGACACCTGCCACCAAATTGTATGATTTGAGTTCAATACCCAAAACCTGCACGATTAGAAAGACAGGAAGACATGTTCTCCCCTAAGTTTTCATTGATGACCACACATAAAATATAACATAATGCACCCCACAGAAATACAAAAATTAAAAATGTAATCATATTTTAATTAAAACAATGTTGTAATGGTTACAAAATGATTTTGCTGGACATAGTTCTGACAACAGATCATGCCTAAGGTAATCTTCAGAGAGGGGGTGTCACCTAATTATAAGAAGATCTAGTAAATTATAGGAATCTCCCAGATCTTCTTCCAATGAAAGGCCTCATACTTAGCATTGGAAGAGTAGGTAAGTATATAGAGATACAGTGATTAGTAAAAGGTAATTGAACACATATAATGAAATGTAAATTAAGACAAAAAATTTTAATGAAATAAAAGAAAAAATAGAGTTCCCTGAAGCTCACAGGTATTACTAAAAGAATTTCAAGAAAAAGGAACAGGGGAACATCAAAAAGGTGGCCAAAATATTAGACAGTACTGACGTGGTCAAGTCCTAAGATGAAAATGACTAATATTAAGAGCAGATGAGATCCAGTATCCACACACAATACATCTACAACACCATAACTTCAATGAAAAATAGAAAATCTCAGGGGGAATAAAATTTAGATCACCTGAGGAGAAATGCCTTTTTAAAGACTGATGTTGACCAGAAATAAATGCTACATGACACTGGATTGACATGTTCACATATTAAAGCAAATTTGTTTGGGTTTATACTTTGTACCATTCAACTGCCACATTTACCTCTTGACTCATTATTTCCCATTTCTAAGAAAGAACCTTGAGGATGTACTCCAATAGAGTGGTGGTGGTGAGGGGCAGGAGCACAAGACTGGCAAAGTTCCAGAAAATGAAAATAGTGCTTCTTTAACACCAAGCTATAGGTCAAAGAAGTTTCAGATATTCAGTATGCCTAGAAAACAACTAGTTCATGGAGGAGCTGCTCAAGGACTCTAAGAAGGAATTTTCTAACAGGAACAGAATAATGGGGAAAGTGAGTAATTTCCATAATGCCATAATGAAAAAGTAGATAATCTGAAGTTCAATATGTGTCAAGAAGCCAGCAAAAACAAAGTAATAGAATATCTGTGTGGGGAAGATGCTGAGGGCTGCTGGAGAGGCTGTGTGGGAATGAGGACAAGGGCATCTAAAGAGGCTGTATGGGCATGATGCTGAGGCCTAGTGGGGAGGCTCTGTGGAGATGATGATGAGAGCATCTAAAGAGGCTGTGTGGAGGCAATGCTGAGGGCTGCTGGGGGAAACAATGCCAAGAGTCATGGGAACCCTCAGACTTTGCATCACCTCATTCCATAATCCTTCCTGGCCCACATTCCTTACCTTTAGACACATCCCATTTATGTAATAAAGTACAATTTCATGTTCTGGCTTTCATTTTTTGTTCTTGTTTCAGTGGTCAGAGCTACACTCACCAACATTACTTCTATACACAGGGTTTTGGAAATCTCTTTTGCATCCTGATGATGCTTTCTGACCACACCCTGGACCTCATGAGCGCACAGGCTGTGAGGTCCTTGTCCTATGATTTGTTACTACCCGTATGTCATCATTGAGGAAATCATATGACTAAGCTTACATCATATATGGTTAAGACTCACAAATTGTTAATTATATATTGGGTTTTCCTCCAAAATGCTTAAACAAAAAGAAAACATATGTGCAAATGTGTACATAGAGATATTTAATATGAGAAGCCCTACAGAAAAAAAGTTTCAGTCTTGATAATTTCACTTTTCTGAAAGGACTACTCAGTGAATTAAGGCCTGCATGTCTTCTAAGCCACATGTTCTTTAATAGACATTTCCTGTAGAGTGCTGTGGAACAGAGAATATACCCAGGACAAAATTTACAAAGTGTATATTGATTTTATAATATGACTAAGATGAAGCAATTTTTGGACTCACAATAATAAACTCGGTGTCTATTCAGCTGTTTTCACAAGAAATTCAAATCAAATTATGCTAAACAGTAATTAGTAATGAACTCTTCAGAGGAATTATCTGATATTATTTGTAGTAAATCCAAGACTTCATAAAAGCCATTAATTGGTATATCTTTTGTCTCAGTAGGGAAAACAGAAATTGGATCACTTGAACTTCATTTACCCTTCTAGAGCAGTGATTCTCAACGTTCCTAATGCTGTTACCCTTTATAACTGTTCCTCAAGTTGTGGAACAGTTATAAATCCCCCAACCATAAATTTATTTTTGTTGCTACTTCATAACTGTGATTTTCTACTGTTATGAATTGTAATGTAAATATATGTGTTTACATAGGGTCTTAGGCAACTCTTATGAAAAGGTGTTTGATAGCAAACTTATTATTTTCTAAGTGCTGTGCAATTTACAATGTTTTTATTGGTTTAAACAACACATTTATAATCTTGCAGTTCACATTTAGTGAGCTAAATTAAGGTGTCACCAAGCATAGGCTCTTTCCTGAAGTTCAAATGGGATCACATTTTTTCATATTCCTTTCTTACTCTTGTATATTTATGGCTGTACCTCTTTACTCCAACTCCAAAACTGTACTTTTGTCCCTGTGTCACCACAGCTCTGTCACTTCGTGGCCAGATTCATCAAGAGTCTCTCTTTGGACCACTGTGATATCATATGACTCACCTACACAATCCATGACACTCTTCATCAAAAGACCCTTAAGCTACTCAATTTGTGTTTATTTTATGGACATATTATCAAGTTTAGGGGTAGGATATGGACATTTCTTGTGGACTATTTATTCAGTTATATTCTGGTTCCCAAAGATCCATATCCATCACATATGCAAATTTATTCACTGTATTTCCATATCATCCATAGTCTCAGCGCATTATAAAATCAATAAAAAGTAAAACAGGGATTTTATTGTTCTTTTTTAAAATGGTTTCTGTTCTGGCTAGTTTTATGTCAGCTACTTGAAGCAAGTTAGAGGCATTTTGAAAACAGGAACCCCAGTTGAGAAAATGCCTCCAACAGTTTGGCCCATGGCAGATTTGGGCAGATCCAGCTCACTGTTGACAGTGTAAACCCTGGGCTAGTGTTCTGAAGTGTTAAAAGAAAGAATGCTGAACAAGTAATGAGAAGCAAGCCATAAGCAGCATCCCTGCATGGCATCTCTCAGTTCCTGCCCCTTGGTTCCTGCCTTGGGCCTTTCCTCTGACTTCCCTGAATGATGAAGTATAAGCTGTAGGATAAAATAAACCCTTTCCTCCCCATGTTGCCTTTGATTGCAGTGTAGAGATGCTAAATTTAGACAAAGTCTATTTTTAGGTCCTAAATTTCCCCCAAAAGTCAGCTAAATCAAGTGTGAGTGAGACTTTCGGTCCATGCAATTCTAAGGAAAATTTCCTCTGTTTATATGGACTTGTAACATTAGAGAACAAATGGCTTGTCTCCAAAACAAAATGATAGAAAGCCTAGGAACCTAAAGGGAGGAAAATTGAAAGAAGAAAGGAATCATTGGTCTTAGGCAATTTCAAATCCAACTGATCAAATTCCATTAGGCTTCAATGACAGAGGATAATACCTTGAAGTATGCAGTTTTACCTGCTGGGTCTTTACTTCAGCTGCAACACCATCCCAATTCACTGAGTGAAAAGAATAATGGGTACAGTGTGTCTCTAGTTTGAAAGAAAGTAGGTATACTGCCTCTCCCTTAATAATAATGAAATAATTCATTTTTATCCAGTAGCTGATGGAAGCAGAAGCAGACACCCACAGCTAAACACTGAGCTAGGCTCTGGAATCCAGTTGCAGAGAGGGAGGAGTGATGAGCAAAGGGGTCAAGCAAGCTGTTGAAACCCACAGAAACAGCTGACCCGAACAAGAGAGAGCTCATGGACACCAGACTGATAGCTGGGAAACCAGCATAGGACTGTCCCAGACCCCCTGAAAGTGGATGTTAGTTTGGAGGTCTGGTTAATCTATGGGTCATTTAGTAGCGGAACAGTATTTATCCCTAATACAGGAATGGACTTTAGAAGCCCACTCCACACAGAGGGATACTCTCTCAACCTAGGCACACGGGGGAGTGTCTAGGTCCTGCTCCAAATGATATGACAGAGATTCCCCCATGGAAGGCCTCACCCTCCCTGGGGAGCAGAAAGGGGATGGGGTAGGGGGTCTGTTGGGGGAAGGGAGGAGGGGAGGGACAGGGAACTGGGATTGATATGTAAAACAAGCTGTTTCTAATTTAAATAAGAAAATATCCTCACATTACATCACTCCTATTGGAAGGACTAATTTAAAGGATTATATCATATTAAAAAAAGAGTCCAGCATTACAATTGTAATATCAAATTTACAGCACCAAATTATCATGTAAGTATTGGAGTAATATTATAAAATTTATCATTTTAGATATCTATATTATTCTTATATTTAGGTAAGTACATTTTGCAAAAATTGAAAACTTGGTATAGTATTATTTCTGAGTTAGATACAGTGATTACCTTAAGATAATCTGGCTTGTGTAATGACAGATGTAATTTAGAAGTTTTCCAAAACCTCATATATAAAGAAAATTAAATGTATGTGACCCCAATCCTAAACATTTAAATTAATAGAAGCACTGCTTAGCTCCAAGGGTGTTGTTTGGATTCAAATTTGTTTTTTTCACAACTTCACTGAAAATCTATAAGATTCAGAGGTCCACCGAGATTATATTGTTAAAAGGATGCAAAAGACAGCAATTTGTTTTGATATTTACTCAATACTAATCTCATAGCAAAAATCCAAATGAATATGAAGAATGAATTGTTTACTTTAAATAAAGATTCTCATTGGAAAAAAATTGTGATGTCTTTGGAAGGTGAGCCATCAAATCCTCTAATTCAACAGGCCAGCTCCCAAAGCAGCAGGGAAAACTTGGCTAGATGAGCTCTGAAGAGCCAAAAGCAATTAAAAATATATATTTTTATTTAAACACAATGATACCAGGCAGACTTAAGCCTTGCCAATTTTGATATCTTATTACAAAGTCAGAGAACTAAGTACTATTGGAATTTAAATGAGAATGCCATTTATAGACATACTTTTCATTATTTGGTCCTCAGTTGGTAAAACTGTTTGGGAAGGATTAGGAGGTGAGGTGTCACTGGGGACAAACTCTGAGATTTCCAAAGTCCATGTCATTCCCAGTTAGCTCCCTCTGGTGCCTTCTATTATAATGTAAGCTCTCAGCTACTGATCCAGGACCATGCCTGCCTACTGCTGCCATGCCTCCTACCATGATGGTCAAGGACCATAACCCTCTGGAATGTGAGCCTCAAATTAAATGCTTTTTTTTTCATAAGTTGCCCTGGTCCTGGTGCTTTATCACAGCAATAGAAAAGTAACTAAGACAGCTATCAAACATGAAGCATAGATTGGTCTAACTTGCTCTCTTTAAATTCTGCACCATATGATTCAGACATGACAAACTTTTCAGCTGAAAAACTTGGTACATTATATTGAAAGATGGTGTTTAGACAACCTTCAGAGGTTAGAAATAGAAATGTGTCATCAAGAGCAAAACAGCCAACTTCAAAGGGGAGGAATGCAAGATAATTTTAGCAAAACCATTTACCCTCTCAAAATGAACATGTATAACTAAGTTTACATCATACAAAGTATGAAGCTCAGAGGAGGATGTAGGAGGGAAACAGTAGAAGGGAATCATGGGACTGAATATAATCAAAATCAATTACATACATTCATGAAATGCTTAAAGAATGAATAAAAATGTCTTTTTCTAACCTGAAGTAAGGAATGTGCACATGGACCTCAGTTGCATTACCTTCTACTTCCTGTTTCTTAATGACACTGACAGCTTTATTCAGTACATTATTCTTAGGCAGCAATTTTCTTCCCTTTGGTACTCTGAAAGTCTCACTGCTCTTTCCTGGCCTGCTTGGTTTCTGTTAAGGAGTCAGCTGCCAGGTGAATGAAGACACCCATGTGAGCTATTGTTTTCTCTTGTTATGGTGGGAATCCTCTCCTCGTCTCTCCTGCATAATGCTTGGATTTTGATCTCTTGGGTTAGACTTACTGTGACCTTCTGTCTTCTGTACCTGGATATATCTATCATTGCCTAGGTTTATAAAGTTTTCATTAATCTTCTCTTCAAATAAGATCTTTAATCCACTGTATTCTTAAGTCTTACTTGAATGCCCATAACCTGACTATCTGTGCCTATGATCATTTTTCTTCATTTTTTAATTTTTTTCTTCCTTTGTCTGTACAGTTTCAGTCTGTCTTTAAGAATAGAAGTTCACTGTTCTATTTTATCTACCCTATGACTGAAACTTACCACATTTTAAATTTTAGTTAGTATGGTTTTCAGTACAGGGATTTTTGTTTAAATTTTTAATATAGCTTCCAACTTTAAAGTTTTTCTCTCAGAATACAAAATCATTTCTCAGGTATTCTTAGAGGCTTACTGAGCTTACTTAAAACAGTTGCTTTAAATTGCCCCATTGAGAGTCTTTCCCCACTGATATGTACCTGATTATTTCCTGTCACTTTAGTTTGATGATGTAATTTGGTGATGTCATGTTGTTCTTGAAGGTCCTGATTCTTGTTGGTATGATTTTAATTTTTCTTCATTACCTTACTTTGTTTTTCTTTATACAATTCTAATTGTGCTAATTATTACTTTTGATCCTATAACTAATTCACTGTTTTATTTTAGCACCTGATGGTACCTTCTATAACAAGGTATTCTGAAAGTATACTGTGAGTGTGTTCTTATTGTTTCCCTTTGGAGGACGATTTATGCCCTCATTGTTAAGCTTTGCAGCTGGTGTGTTGTTCAGCATCAACAGGAAGAGTAGCTCAAATTCCTACAAGGCTGTTCATGTGTCACATCTTGAGCTTATAGCCAACCAAGAGTAGTTAGGGAATGAATCATAGTTCCTCCCCATAGTATGGTGGGTGGCTCAGTGCTAAAGTGGAGTTAAAACTCAAGACCAGCAATCACTAATATATGATGCTGGCTAGGTATTGAATGACAGACTGATACTATCTGTTCATCACTGAAACCAGGGCTATTCCAGAAGCCTAAGTTCTCCAATAAATCTGGAATTCAAGGCTATGGGATCATCCCATTGCCAGACATACCACCCTGACACTAAGTTCTAAGACAAAGACCTATACTCAATCCTCTGTTCTCCTTCCAGTGGATATAGTCTTGGTTTACACTATGTGACGAGAGGAATCATAGGTTAAGGCAACCTCTTGGGCACTATTGTTTCCAATAATCTGAATCTGGTCTCACAGCCCATGTCTTAGTCAAAGTGATAAAGGTCAAAACACAATTCCATCCTACTAGACTACAGGTCTCTTCTTGGTGTTGAGATAGGTCTGAAAGTTCCATCTGGAGACAGTAGCTTAAGGACAATGTAATACTACAATTAGAGTTGGATGTTACAAACAGTCTCTATAAAACTAAGGTTATTGCTATACTGTCACATGAGACTCAAAGCCATAGGTATGTGTATGGTATGGAGAAAATAATATTCCCAGGCATACCATCCAAGAGTGACAAGAATTCAGACTGACACCCATCTGTCCCACTGACACACAGATCTCAGTCTGGAACTGGGTAGGTTCAAGGCTCTATCTGCCAGATCTGGATTTTGGTTTTATGACTAGTGTTGCATTTTACCATTGTAAGCAGGGCATTGAAGATCAAAAACAGATTCTATGTTTGATTTCATGCCCCATCTCCTAGGCTGAAGTGGTTTTTCTTTCTATCATCATATACAGGAATGTAGGTGCCAGTTAATCTCTTTGGCACCTGCATGTTGCAGTCCAGCAGCTCAGATACATGTGCTGGACTGGAGGTAGGTAAATATGAGGCTCTTGCTCAGCTTTGTGTTTTACTACAGAAGAGGTAGCAGCTTTACCCTCAAAGGTGGTTGGAGTTGGGGAGTGTAAATACCAGAAGCTCTTCCCTTCCTGATTCTTCCTTGGGCATTTTCTTTTCACTGTACTAAAATGTAGCACTGTGGTCTCTCACCTGTATTGAGTCCTCATGGAAAATAGTTTGCTTTGTGACAAGCTGTTTATACTGTTTTGCCTCTGGGGAGAAGAGCCTCAGAAGACCTTTCTTAACCACTAACTATGCTAAGAAATAGTTTTAATGACAGATGCAAGAAAAGTGTGGCTTGACAAAAATTTTATTCAAAAGTAAGGTGTGTTACAATGTGTGCACCTATATAGGGAACTTATTAGCACCATTGAATATACTGTGGGTGATATATTATTTATGATTTATTAAAGCATGCCTGAGGATTCAGAAAGCAAAGTCAGCCTCAAGCTATAAAGATCATGCAGTGTTGGTACACATATTTATTCTCAGGACTCAGGATCTCTGTTAGTTCAAGGCCATCATGACTTACACAAGAGTAACAGAGCTCATGCCTTTGTTCATGCCTTTGCTCTCAACCCTGGAATTACACCTCTTTAATCCTAGCATTAGGGAGGTATATAAGACAGGAGCAAGGTCATATCTGCCAATCATTCTTTAGCTACATTAAGGATATGAAGGCACTGGATTCTCTCCAGCTATTCTGAGGAGAAGCAGAATTCTGGGGCTTGGTGGATCAGCCCTGTCACCCTGAGGTAGAGAAAGGAGCTAGTGGCTTGCTGCTTTGCTTTTAAGATCTTCAGCTTGAAGCGTAAACCCCAATATCTGTCTCTGAATCTTTTATTTATCGTGACTATATACTCAGTTAAAATAATAATCCATTCAGTAGATACAACATATTGTTCAATTTCATTGAGATACTGTATTGTTTTGTGCTTACATTTTATTCTGACATAGAGTAACTATTAATATTTATTCATGAGATTTAACTGTATCTTACATATTCTTATCATAAACTGAAATAGGGCTAGGGTTGTTAAAAGAACTCAATAATCTTGCAGAATCCTGGATACAGATTACAGCCAGCACCCATATTAGGCAGCTCACAACTACCTGTAACTCCAGTTCTAGAGAATCTGATGACCTCTTCAGGCCTCTGTGGGTACCAGGCACACATATGGTGCACATGCATACATATGGCTACTAGCACATACATAAAAAATAAAAATAAAATGAACAAATATTTGAAAAAATAAAAATAAAAAATGTCAATAATACAGTATACAGTTTAGTATATCCTAAGATATTTCAGAAGTTAAAATCTCTAGCAAGTCTGTTGATCATGGGTAGCATTGGAGTTATTAAAATTGTATTATCTATAGCATTAATTAATTATCAAAATCCCTGCAAGTTTTATAATCTCTTACAATATTTTCCAATGGAAGGTTTAGAAAAGAACCAAGCGGCCAGTTCAAGAAGCACAGTCCCACAAACCTTGAAAATTGCCACATTTGATGAGTTGTTAGTATATTATTTTCCCTTCTCCTGGATTCTTTAATAATCCCAACACAGTGTCCTTGGGGCAAAGGGACTTCCTACTCAATATATTTTATTTAATTTATTCGACTATTTTAAAGAAGGAGTTTATGGTAAAATTGGGAAGATTTATTTATGATCTGGTTAACTCAAAACACCCAAAGGACAGAGGAGTGACAGGAAGATAAAAACAGCTGATCTACCCCACAGAGACAATGCAGACACTGCAGAGAATACCTACAGAGCTGATAGAAAACATAGAGGTCTAGAGAGATGACAAAGCTAAGTCCAGGAGAGCTGGAGAATCGATCAATGACACAGTCACATTTCAAATGCATATAATCACCAATCATAATCACCTTCACCTCCTTCAGAGTGGGTTGTAATTAAGGTTACAGAAATTTAGTGTTTATTGTATATTTAATTAATGTGTCCATCATTCCACCTGAAGATAGGCCAGCCACCCGCTCTCAGTATAGACAACATAGTCCATTTATGATGGGAAGGCAAAAGAATAAAAGGCAGTAGAAAATACTGATAAAGCTTTCAAGCACAAATAGCAACAACAACAAAGGTATACTAAGAGTTGGGAAGAGAAGGGTCATATGTTACTGGTCTCTAGAAATTAGTAAAGTGAAAGCTCAAATTTGCCATAGAAGTCTTTTACATTTGGTTGTCAAATCTCTTTTAATGAGAACTATCATTAAGGCAGCAGGCAGTGGGTGTAAGAGCATTCATTACTCTTCCATCTTTGTAAGTGCATTTCATAGACTTACTAGACCCAACATGTACTATTCTAAGGCAGTTCTATGTCTATAAAAGCAAGGAAGCTGTTATGTAAAGGTTTCTAACTATCAAGTTAGGACCAACAACAAAGAAGCCCCAGAGAGTTCACATAGTTAAAAGCCAATGTTTCGGAGAATATGCAGGTCCAGTCAAGGCTGCCACATGAGCATTGTTATCTACCTCATAAGGTCATCTGCACACCACTGTGCACTGAGCAAACAGAACTCCTATAATATAAGAAACACATCACCCTCAGGACTGGATCACAGTACTTACAGTGCTATCTCTGAGAATCCACCAAACAGGGGACAGGTGTGAGAAATTTTGTATTACCATAAATTTCTTAGAATGGAGATGAATACATCTAAAGCTGCTGCTTGGTCCCTTATCTAGAGTCACTTAAAATGAGAAGGATGGTTAAGGTTTAATATGCATAATTATATTATAATTATACAATATATGTGACATATACAGCCTATACTATAATGATGTAATGTATAGTATATAATATCTATAATAGTATAATATATAATACTAGTATATTGTATGTTATATATATTATATTGTATATGATATATAATAGATATTAGATAGAACAAGAATGTATGTGTTGTGTGAATGGTAAAGCATGGAAATGAACTAGAATATGTCATATACTTGGTATAATAGTGTTTTCCTATAATCCCATAAAGAAAAGGAAAAAAAACATGAGAATATGTTGAATTTAAAATAAGTAGTTGGGATGAAGTTGTAGCTACCATTTGGCACAGTCCTTGCTTAATATGTTGAAGCCTTGGGTTCCATCAGTAGTACTGCATAAGCTGTGCGTCATGACACACACACAGAATCTCAGCTCTTTAGAGTTAGATCTTGAGTTCAATGTCATCCCATCTATAAAAAGAGTTCCATGCCAGCCTGGGATATGTGAGACTCTGTCACCACAATAAACAAGCCAACAAACAAACAAAACAAAGAGAAATCTGCCACCACAACAAACAAGCCAACAAGCAAACAAAACAAAGAAAAAGAGGATGAAAAGAGTATAAGAGCCAGAAGGGGTGGAGACTGAGGCAGCAGTTTGCACAGGGCTTGCACAAATCTTCACCAGGTCCTCTACACTCACATTATGGTCTACTGATTTTATGGGATGCCTTATTCATCAAACAAACTGGTCTCTGACTCTTGTGCCTTCTCTTGTGCTGTTTTCCTTCTGTTGCTTTGTCTTATTCAACTTCAATGAGATAGTTTTTTGTTTTTTTTAATTATATTTTATTTTATAATACTTTTTAAAATGAAGGAAGGAAGTCAGGAAGGAAGGAAAGAAGGAAAGAAGAAAGGGAGGAAGAAAGGAAGGAAAACCTAGCCACTATGGTAAAGGTTACCAAGGGAACTGTCATATCTGCTGAGAGAAAGAAAATTAGTTTTCTCCAATGGAGTGACACTGGGTATACCAACCACTCCAGGGCAAGCCCCATGTTCAGGAGTAGCTGACCAACATGAATTGGACTGCACAGTTATTTCGTTTCCTTTTATTTGGTTATAGTTGTTTTTTTCTTTGTGTGGTTTTTTATTTTGGTTTTCTTGGTTTGTGGAGGTTTTATTTTTGCACTGGATTTTTGTTTCTCTTTTGAGTAACAATGTAAAGTAGGGTGAATAGAGAGTAGGGAGAATCTCCAAGGACTTGGGGAAGGGAAAGAACATCATCAAAATATATTTAATATTTTTTAAATAACAAAATGTAATAAAAGCCCAAAGTAACAACAACAGAAGTGAATTCATTTATGAATTTGCTAAACGCCTCCTTTTTGCTGCAGTTATAGAATATAAGGATTCAGGCATTATGCTGTTCTGCCCCTGTCACCTGGAAGAATGCATTCAGGCAGTACCCTGGTCAGCCCAGGGTCCCATGACTATGTGGTCTGCATGCAGGTGCAAAGGACCCCTTTAAAAGAAAGACCCCCATCCACTTATACTCTCTTTCCAGCTCACTTTCCTATTATGTTTCCTGCTGTTCCCCTGGTGCTAAGAGGACTTTTCCTGTCTCCCTTTTCTCTTCTCTTCTCTTCTCTTCTCTTCTCTTCTCTTCTCTTCTCTTCTCTTCTCTTCTCTTCTCTTCTCTTCTCTCCTCTCCTCTCCTCTCCTCTCCTCCCTCTCCCCTCCCCTCCCTCCTCCTCCCCTCCCCTCCCTTCTCTTCTCTTCTCTTCTCTTCTCTTCTCTTCTCTTCTCTTGTCTTCTCTTCTCTTCTCTTCTCTTCTCTCTCAGAATGTGTATGTGTGTGTCTGTGTTTGTGTCTCTTTACCTATTTTCTCTTTCCTTCCCCCTTCCCTCCCTTTCTAAGAAAACTTCTCACTTCACCTCTGTCTGCCTGGCGTGTTTGTCCCCCACCTGGGTCACCCTCTCCTGCCCTGGAATCCGCCAAGTCTCCCCACGTGCTTCATCATCACATATAGCACTTTCTCTTCCAGAATTCATCAGCACAGCTCATTTTCTATGAAGGTCATGGAGGATGTGGAAGATCAGACATGTGCATTTTATTCATGTCCTGGAAAGGAATAAGCTGAGAGAGGGGAGACAAGGACATAGCAGCATTTCTTGGAGCTAAGGAAATGAGCAAAGTAGGTTGTGTTTATCTTGGGAATGCTCCAAAAGTGGTAGGAACAAGTACAGTTGAGCTGAGAGCTCTGCTTACAGCCCAGGTCAGACAGAATCTGCTTTACCAATATTCTTGGATGTTTTATCTCCATTAACAGTGGGTAGAGTAGAGGTGACAAAATAATTCTTTTGGCAGGTGGGGGTGACTTCTTTTCCTTCCTTCCTTCCTTCCTTCCTTCCTTCCTTCCTTCCTTCCTTCCTTCCTTCCTTTCTTCCTTCCTTCCTTCCTTCCTTCCTTCCTTCTTTCCTTCCTAGAAAAGTGATGGATCACAGATGGTAATTTCTGGAAATGGCAAGATCAGGATGATCTGGACCAAACACAACTGCCTCAGCAGTTCATTTCTTCTGGATCTTTCTGGCTCCTTACAGTTGAACCACCCATTTTGCCCAACAAACACCCAACTTTAGGCCCAGCACTGCACTGGAACAAATCCTAGCTGAATCAGCATATATTTAAGCATTAGTGCTGTCTTCTACTGGGGCTTGGAGGCTATCAATGGAGTGTGAGAAATGTTTAGATGACATTACCACAGGCTTCTGTCATGATTTCTCCTTCAAACAGCTTACATATTTTTCAGAATGGGACTGTTTCCAGAGCTTCTCCTCATTGAATTGTACTTTTTAAAAATAAATTCATTTAGTTACATTGCAGCTGAAGTTTTCCCCTCCTTTCTCTCCTCTCAGTCTCTCCCTACTACTCCCATCTCATTCCCACCTTGGAAGCCACTCCTCCTAGGTTTCCTTTTAGGAAATGGCAGGTCTCCCAGGAATAGCAACAAAACAAAACATGGCAGATCAAGTTGAAGTAAGACTAAGCACCTATGCATGTGTTAAGGCTGGACCAGGCAATCTAGCATGGGGAGTAGGGTCCCAAAAGCGAATAAAAGAATCCTCACTATTAGGAGTCCCACAAGAGGACCAAGCTACACAACTTTAATGTATATGCAGAGTTTCTAGGTCAGTCACAAGGATCCCTTGCTGTTGGTTCAGTCTCTCTTGATAACTCACACGTCTGCTGGCTTTTCCTGAAGGTGGGTAATCCTTACTTATTATAACAGTGGTATTTGACCAGAATTCCTTGTGACTAGTCCTATTTCCTAAAACCCCCATGTAATTGTACTGCACTGTACCTCAAATCTCTCTTCCAGCCCTCATCCTTCCCTGCATCTCCCATTTCCAAGCCATTATCAAGGTCTGAATATACAGGATTGATCTTTATTAAGTTTTCAAGCATCTGGTCAGCCTCATTAGAGGTTAGCAGCATGAGCAAGCTGGAAAGCTCAGCTTTTTCATTTCACTGCTTTTAGGGTAGTTGTTTCCTACAGAAACTCTCAGCTTCTCAGACTGACCCTGAAGTAACACAATGGCACAACAGCCTTGGTCATACCTGTGGATACTGAGATCACGTTTCATTTTTTTCCTGCTTGCTATTGTATAATAGTACTGATGTCTAAGCATTTGAACTTCCTATTTAACCTGCAAATAGAATAACTATAGTACAAAACACACAAAATGTGTCATCCAGCAATTTGAGCTATGGGGCCAGGGGGTGATAAATATTCTAAGGCCCTTGGCTTCACCATGAAAAATATCCATGGCACACCAGAATCCCAGAACTCAGCAGTCTACAAGAAGTTCTTATATAATATTCTCTCTCTCTCTCTCTCTCTCTCTCTCTCTCTCTCTCTCTCTCTCTCTCTCTCCCTCCCTCCCTCTCCTCCCTCCCTCCCTCCTCCTCCCTCCCCCTCCCTCCCTCCCTCCCTCCTTTGCTCCATTCCCCCCTCTCTGTGTGAGTCTCCAGATTGTAACTTCTTCCCGCCAGCCAAAAACCTGACAAGTTCTTGGAATTGTATCTTCCAAACTGTAAAAAGAAGATAAAATGATCATTTACACTCCAGAAAATTATTCTGTCCACAAAATAAATGGATGAATTTTCCCTCAAGGCTCAAGACTTCCATGTCCTCCAGTTAAAATGTTGGAGTCCAATTTGCCAAATATTACTGTTGTTTTATTAGGTGAGGCCTCATTTTGGGTCTGGAGAACCACTCCTCTTATTATAGAACAGGTTTTAAGTCTGGTTGCACACTGATTTGCCTGTTGGATACTTAACTTCAAAAAGTGTGAGTGTTCTCCTCTGCACGCTTCCACTTAATTGACCCAAAGAGAAGCCAGAACATGGAAGGTTATTTTTTTTCAGTTTCCCAGCCAACAATGAAAATGATAGCCATGGAGTCAGTTTGTTTTTGTTTCCCCTCTAGACTGGCATAGAACCTTGTTTGAAATGGAGGATTTATCACTATTCCCTCTAATTCTGAAGAAGCTGTAATGAATGATAAACTTGAGGAGACCCAGAAGACGATCAATTGTGGTGCAGCCATCTTTCTACTTGAGAGCCCAAGGAGCCTTCCTGGAGACAGCCTCAGTCTCCCGACTGCTGAGGCTTTAGAACAGATGGCTTCTCTTAACAAAACATTTTGCTATTTTTAACTCACTTCATGATTTGAGGCTAGAGTCGTCTCCCAGATTGCACAGAATCCTTCAGGAGATTTCAACAAACTTAATCCTGCCAGGTAGAGCAGACACCACCCTTGTCAGCATCTTATGCTGTACTCTTCCACCTTGCTTCATTTTGTGAGAGCTATATAGCTCATTATTTTACGTCCTTCAATAAATGCAGGATTTCATTTTATAATGCTTCCAAAGGTCTCCTTCAAATAGAATGTGCCTTTTAAAAATGAATGCTACTGACAGGAAAACTGTTTCTCTGCCCAATGCCACCTGCTATTTTAAAATATTCAATATTTATTTTATGTTTTTATTCAAGTTTTGCTCTTTACGAAATGCCACTGGTGATATAATAAATGCTATCCCATTAAGTGACATATTTTCCTTTCAAATATCCTTCAGCGCTGTCACAAAATAAAATCCAACTTCAAGTGCATTATCTGGATTCTATCAACTGCAAAAACTAAAGCAGTTTAATACTTCCTGGGGAGTGCTGGTCATGATTTACATCAACCACTTTTCTCTCTTCCCAAACAAATAGGTCCACAATATTGTAAGAGATAAGGGTAGGTGAATTAATAATATAATCTCTTGATCTTCCAGTGAATCAGTACATTTAAAATGAAATAAGCAAGTCTACTGACAACTTAAGTACAAAGTTTTGCAGTAAGTTTCTTTGGGAATATTAAGGATTAAGTCTAGTAATTAATAGAGGAGATGACATTAAGTTAGTTTTGTTTGTGTTTGTTAGTTTGTGTGTGTGTGTGTGTGTGTGTGTGTGTGTGTCATACACACAAACTTGAAAACACACACATACACACCCACACAGGATTATATGTATATGCACCACATGCATGCAAGAAACTTAAGAAGTAAAACTGGCTTCAGATTCCTTGGAATTGGATGTGTTACACATGGTTGAGAACTACAGTATAGGTTCTGGGAACTGAACCAGGGTCCTCTGCAAGAGCAGCAAGCATTCTTAATCATTTTATTTTTTGAAATAGAGTTTGTCACCAAAACTGGAGGTCAGATATCCAGCCCGACAGCCTGGCTATTCAGTTGCAGGAATCCATATGCTTCTGGTTACCCAGCCTGAAATAGGGGCATTGCTACCACACCTACATTTTAAAGGGTTGTGGGGTTCCACTAGTTCCTTCTGTTTGTCCAGCAAGCATTTTACCAACTGGGGTATCTCTGCATCCCCTTGACTTAATTATCACTCTTTTTTTCATGGGGATTAGTCTTACAATAGTATAAGGAATGAAATACCTAATAGTCTGTGTTTTGCAATTTGATGTTCATTAGAGAAACTCTATGGGATTTTCATGTGAGCTAACATATCGCCTCCTCCACAGAACCATATCCAGATCTGATTTTACACATTGAAGTTTCATTATATTACTCTACTTAATTAATTCAACATCTGATTTTATAAGATTTTTCCCAACTGGCAAAATCAAATGGTTCTTTTAATGGGATAATAAAGCTAATTTAATTTTACATGTATTATTCCATTTATGTGAGTAATTATATATCCAAGTTTAGGAATGGCATATTGTTGTTCAGATGTTAATGGAGACAGTGGCTTCCCACTGCATCTTTTAATGCCCTCTCTTGGCAGAAGCAAATAAATACAATAAAGTGCAGTGCGCCTTCCTAGCACTGAGGACTCCTGTTCTAACAGTGATTTTCAGGCCAGTGATTTCATTCCATTTAACCTCAGGATCACACCCTGGGAAATGAGTGTTAGACAGTCAGCCAGTGCTTAAAACTGTACCCTTTGGAGCCTTCAGATAATAAAAGTGTAACTAGAGGGCTATAGGTTCTAGCTAGAACTTGCAGAGGCCCAGTTCATCCAACCTCCTCTTTGATCTATTTTATAATTGAAGTAATTTTAGTTGGAAAAAAAACAAGGAAGATTTATTTTTAAAACCTGGTTTTAAAACTAAGGAGTCCATGAATTTAAATAGAGTGTCTACTGGGGCAGGGGGTATACATAGGAGGGTTTGAAGAGATGAAAGGGGGGGGGAACTATGCAATTATGATAATTTCAAAAGATAAAAACATGATCTTTTTTGAAAATCACTATAAGAATTGACCATCATCTTGTTCAGTTTCAAGTAGCAGGCACCTTCACTATTGGAGTTCAGCTCCTGTGTGATTTATTCTAAGTCTCAGGGAGGCAGGATCTGCATGTCCTCAGAAGAAATTGTCTCAAGTATTAATATTAGATGATAACAGATATGGAGAGTTACACAGCTTGAGATCATCAGTCCCATTTTTTCATCTATTTGGTATATCAAAATTACTTGGAAAGCTTCTAAAACCTGGCAACACCCCTGGTATCCAGAGCCAGATTATGGGGGAAGGGAGATGGATGTATTGGTGTAAAATATGCAACATGTTCTTAAGCTATTCTGCTGTTCATTCTCAATTAAGATACATCATTTGCATGATTTTTCTATATTTCACTTCTCAGTCTTCAATGTAATTTCCCATTATAAAATCAATACTGCTTCAACCTGCCTTATATGAAAATCTGAAGTGCTCCAAAAATCTGAAATTTAAATTCTCACATGACACAAATGAGTATTTGATACTTTGTCTCATAGGGCAGACTGTAGTCAAAATACAGGCAAACCAAACATATTGTGTAAAATTACCTTACACACACACACACACACACACACACACACACACACACACACACGGTGTACATGAAGTACAAATCAATGTCATGTTTAGCCTTGGCTCCCATCCTAAAGTTACTTCATTATTATTCAGATGCAAGACCCCAAAATATCCACAATGCAAATATCTTGTGGTCCAAAGCATTGCAGATATGAGACAGTCAACCCAAGATGGGTCTCTGTGGTGAACTAATAAGCTAGATTTGAGAAAAAGAATTTCATCTTCACCCTTTCTTTCTTCAGAGGGAATGAGCAGTGCAGTGGTGCACAAAATGGCCTGCTCAGACACCAGGAGAGCTCAGGAACCTAGCTGCACTTCATTAGCATCTATAGAGGAATGACTGTGCTAGATTCCTGCTGGAGAAAAGATAAGCAGAATCCCCACTGTGCATCTACTTCAATTGTAGTCTACATCAATTAGCAAAGCCACTCAAGGCTTAGTGCAGGGAATCAACTTGTTTTCACTTCACCACTGCCAACAGCATGACAAAGAAAGGGGAAAAAAGAAAGAGAAAGATCAAAGGATCCAGTTACCTTTTGCTTTACATGGAGTGTTTTCCATAAATATAAATTAAAGTTTATAAGTAGCTCTACTTATTTCTGAGTTTGTGGATGGAAACTGGGACATGCATTAGTTGCTCTTTTGGTAGGCATTAGGCTGAGTTTGAGCTGCAGTGTGGAAGTCTATGGCCATCAAGGCCTTGCCTTGGATAGACTTCCAAACTTTTCTTGGTATAACTATTTTGGTCAAGGGAAATCTGTGTAACACAGCAGTATCCCTGAAATTGTGGTATTTTATTCCACAGCCCAATTTTGATGTTGCTTAGTAATGTGACTTTTGGAAGCTCTACAACCCTTCTAGCCCTTACTGTCCTGATTCAAAAGCTATAAATAGATGCTAGTTACTGCTCTCCCCATTGCTACTCTAGACTTTCCCTCATAGACCTGGGGTTCTACTTTCAATATGGTCCAGTAAACTCAATGCATATTTACCAGTACATAAAAAGTAAGATCACATCACTGGTGACAAGCAAAATGGAAGGTGGTGGCAATGTATCAGAGATAATTCATCTTAGAAAAGGAAGAAAAGTAAGTAATCATAAATGATATAAGTGCTGTTAGAAAAAATAATAATAGTTGAGGTGTTGGATACAGTTACTGAAGGAAAGACTTCACGAGGAGCGTGGAAGTGTGATGTTGTCTTAAATAGCAGATTTAGAAGTAGGAAAGGGAAGCAGGGCAGAAAGATAAGCATGGTCAAACAGGGGCTGGGAGAGAGCTGCTTCCTGTAGAGACTGGCACTGAGGCTGTGTGGAAAAGCTCCAATGTTCTTCACTTCCTCCTCTGTAGCAAAACTGGGCTTCATTACTATGGTAAAGGTTTCTTAGCATTCAGGGAGTTGCTACCATTATGGTGTCTTATATGATGCAGGGGACCTGCTGATGATCTGGAAGGAGATAACGCACCAAACACCTAATGAAAAAATTGGACTTCCTGGCTTCAAGAAGATTTTGGTATACGTTAGAGAAGTCTGAGATTTTAGTCTACAAAAGTTGGCAAAATGAAATGTAGGGAGCAAGCAAGTGTAGTCCTAAGTGAATGTCAAAAATCCCATGGAAAACTGGCAAAAACCTTCCCTGGGAAAGAATTAGGGAAATTACAGACTTCTTTCCTGGTCCTTGCATAGATGTCAATAGTCTGTGCAGAAAATGCCCCAGAAATGCAGCTTTCTTCACCTACCCACAATGTTTAGGCCTGAATACTGCTATCCAACAAAGACTGCTCCTACTGAGATTAGCTAAATGCCTCCTTAGTTCAGCTGTTTGCAATAGCCCTGCCCCTCTATTCAACTATATATAATAAACACCCTGAACTTGTCAGGCAGCCTAGCCCACGTTATCCCAGCTTTCTTATGTCCCTGTGTCTTTCCATTATCCTTGCCATCCCAGTCAGGTCAATCTTTGGAGCAGTTCTGGATACAGCAATAAAGGTTTTATATGTGAACAATAGTTACCATAACAACAAAATATCAAACAAGGTGAGCAGGGATAGGAGTATAAATCTTGGAAGAGAAAGGCCAGGTGCTTAGGGGGAGCAGAGGTTTAAGGTAACAACAGTGCAGAGCGATGTGCAGAGGAACAGATGATACCAATGTAGATCAAGAGTAAGGGGGGGATTTTAGCCAAATATAAGCAACCTTGGCTCTGGAACAAAATTCAGGTCTCATGAAAACAAACAAACAAACAAACAAAAATCTACAGCTCAAAACAGATAAATGATAGCCCATTCTAGAGCCAAATTTGAGTGACCATGGCTCAAGCACACAGATTTAAGTCACCCTAAATTCCATGAAAGCAGTTTCATGAAGTTTTTGTAGTAACAAAAACAAAGAAAGTCATAAATCAAGACACTTTTCAAAAACATTTATGGAAACATCAGAGAGGTGTTTACAGCAAGATGAGGACATGCTCCTATAGGACTCAGATGTTACTAGATGGCATTCTTAGCTTTGGGGTTGCTGAAAGTTGGTGGTGTGCTAAGTTAACAGGTTTCCAAAGGGTTTTATCTATCTGTCACAGGATGTTAGATCTGACATGGAGGCAGGCAAGGAATGACTATTTGGTGGTGGTGTGGGGGCTAAAGCTAGACTAGGTGCTAATTCTCAACCTTCAACATTCCAGCCTCCCCATTACTGCAGTTTAATCAAGCAATGTTTGAAGAAAACCCTTCTTCCTAGTAATTCTCATTTACATGGGATTATTTGAAAAGCATGTTCAAATGTGGACATGATCTCAATAAATTTTATATGTCCAGAATTAAAAAGGAGTCATAAATAAAGGCTATTTTTTCAAAGATATTGGTAGAAATATCTGGTAGGTAAGTTGCAGGGAGGCAGAGAAATCTCTTCTAGAGGTTTCAGATATTATCTGATAACACAATTTTTGATTTTGTGATGGTGGAAGTTACTGATCTATTAAGTCTCTACATCCCCAAATCTAAGTACTTCTCAAAATGATGCCAGATCATATGCAGAGTTGGGCAATGAATGGCTATAAATAAGATAAAACAGGCCCAGATAATTTTGGATCTGGATTAGTAGCATTCCAACCCTTCAGAAAAACACAAAATTCCTATTAGACAATCAGCCTTATAAATTTCTAAATATAAGTATTGCTCTTTTTCCAATGACTTCAGTACAGAAAGGCGAGTGTAAAAAGAACATGGCAAACATTCTGGAGGAGTCTAGTGACTTGGTGACATCTGAGGAGAAACAAAGGAAATTCAGAGGTTTGTAGAATAGACAGCTGCCAGGGTAGTGATTTCTGCTGAGTTGAATAATTAATACAGAAAATTATAGGAGGAAATGAGTATATGGGGTTTAGGAAAGAGTTTCAAAATTAAAGAGTTTAAAACTTAACCTTCTAAGGAGTCCCATGGATCACCTGGGCATTCTGAGAGTATCCAATGTTCACCAGCTGTTGAGCCAGCCTCTCCAAGGAAAAGTGTAGTGTAATCCACAGGTTTATCTAGCACACACCTGCCCCATTCAGGAAGAAAGGATGCCTCCTAGAATGGCTCTAATCTTCAAGGAACCAGAATAGATAGGCAGCACCATTTCACTAATAGCTAACAGTGTCGTCTTTATAGCTCTTGAACTCCACCTCACATCCATAAAGGGATCAGCTTTTATTGTCATCATTTCAAAAGTAAAACGGAAACGTTTGCTCTACTCCAAATAGCTGGTTACTGAAGGAGCACTGTTGTGTTCTCAACACATACCCAGTCAGCTTGCTTCTAGTCCCTGACTGTACCTTAATGTTTATAAGTATGTATAAGCAAGTGCATATGTGCAGGTTTCTTGTACTTTAAGAGTACGAAATCTACTGGAGAAAGTCTGGTAGTTAATATTATACTATGTTTTAAAGTGCACAGTAAAATTTTAGCCAGAAAAAAATATAAAACTTTAATCACAAAACTTGAAATCTCAGAGAAGCTCATTTAGGAAAATGCTGCAACACACTTTGAATTTATACTGGAAACAACTGGGGTCGGTTTGGCGCACCAGCTCTGAACAAGGCCCAGTAGCACACACTCAACAGCTACTCTAGCCAGGTTGAATGGCTGGAAAACAATGGGTGAAGAGAAATTATTCAACATTTATAAAGTGTTCCATACTTTCAGAAACATTGGTGTTTCTGGGTTGAAAAGATAATTTCCGGACTGAGCCCAGAGAATTGGGGAAAGTATTCAACAAGACATTGTAGTACCATGTGTTTCTTGTGAGGGCAAACAAGAGAGGGGTGTGGTTCCCAACTGGGGGTCTATGGCCAAGGAAGGCAGGGAAAGCCAGGACACCTAGTCTGTGTCTGTGCAGGGAGTTAACCAGGAGAGAAGCCTAGCAGGAAAACTCTAAACAGTGGGACAGACAAAGCCATTTCCTACTCTTTGCAGACTTCCTGCTTTGAGGATAGATCATCGAATTGGACCATGATATTTGCTTCTTTTAGAACTTCTATTTTGGACAGGGATTTCTCTTTAGATATTATTCCTTAGAATTGAAACATAGTTGCTCTGGCTTTTAGTAGTAAACGTTTATGAATTAATAGGTTCCAATCGGAAAAAAAAACACAGAAGAAGGGACTGTAAAATGCTGTGGTTGGACTCGGAAGGTAAGTGAATCCGGCCATTATGGTGAATGAAAGAAGCTAGGAACAAGTTCTTAAATATGGTTGGGGAAAATAAAACCCTTGTGATGAGTTAATTGGTGTTTAACAATCACAAAAGTTTAGACAAGACTGTCTCCATTCATCCACTCTCCTGCCATAATTTTTATCTTTGTTCATTTGCAAAGATGGGTGGATGGGTTTTATAGACCATATTCACCCAGTTTTTTTTTTCAAGGTGTATAGTTAACTGTATTTTCTTCTATCAAATCTATGCTTAGTAATGACAGCTTTGAAAGTTCTGACTTAACTCTGATTTTAAAATTGTACTACCTATTGAACCAGTCTCATGTGGGGGGGCACTTATTAAAAATCTGGTAGGCAGAAGAAAGAAAGGGATGTCAGAGCAGGGGTGGAAGGGGAGAAAACTTTTGGCAGCATCATTTTCTCAGGTGGGCTCTGTTTGCTTAGAGACAAGCAGAGGCTCAGGGCTCCTTTAAGAGTGGCTTCCTGACTCAGCATAAGTGGCAAAAAGCACCAGGCTCTTTAACCAAAAAATCAAATGGTGTTCACAAGAAGATAAGACTAATGTGGTTAGAGAAAGATAAAGATACGAAGTAAAGACAGATTCAGAGAGAAAAAGAAAAATCTCTAGATGGTTTACACTATGCTTAAAAATACACATAGCCATAGGAGAGCAAAGAAAAATAATAAACTGGTTTTAAAAAGCCACTTAAAGATGGAAAATACAGAGACAGTCTGGATACTGTATGTTATTATCTTGTCTTTAAATTGTTTAATTGCTGAGGAAGGAGCACCAACTGCTAACAGACGTTTGTTTATAAATGTTGCTGGATTAATCTAACCTAAATATTTTGAAAATGCTTTGCCTTCAAAATTGAATTCTAAGGACATGTTACTTTGGAAAAGAGATTTGTGTGCTTGTGAGTGTGTATTTCCACAGAAAGAAAAGCTGTGGACTCCTTCCAGACAAATATGGTTTGATGAAGCAAGAGTCAATGAAGCAGTGGCCCAGGTGATACAACATCCCCAAACAGCTGGGACAATGCAGCCTTGCAGACTACTACAGTCAGGATTTGGGCAGGTTTCTATGTTTTCTCATGATCCCCATGGTTTTGACAATGACCCCAAACAGCAAGAAGCAATTTGGAGAGAACTAAGCCTAAATTCCAAAATATTGTTTATAAATGTTTGTTTTCATTTAACAGGGTTGGTTATAAATGGTTAGTGACCACAGACAATTTCTTTTTAAAAGAAAAAAAGGAATATGATATAGAAATGAATATTTGCATTGGTATGGATTTTGATTTATTGATACAAATTTAAGGTCAATGTTGTTATATGTATATTTCTCCTCTTTTTTAGGTATTGTGTATATTAGGTATAGCTAATTTAAAAATGTAATGTATAATTAAATACAGATTATATATCATTATTTATAATAGTAAAAACATATAGTTACATTAGTTAGGCTTTCTAGATATACAGAGATATATTTGAGATGGATAGTCTTCAAACCTTTCAAAGACCTACAGAATATGGCATTTAAAATGGTTTACGGTTTTTCATTACAGCGAGACACAACTGCTCCTGGCAACACCAATTACTTTAGAGAAGGAAGACTTGCATGAAGAAACTCTATATGGAGTTTGCCTTCGACATGGCAAGACTAGTCATTTGGCAAGAAACTGTTCTTGCCTGGACTGTTTGACTGCATGCTGTTCAAACTGGACAGACAAAAAAAAGATAAGACAGTCGTGAAAAGTTCCTGCTTCATGAAAGAGTCTGCCAGACATTCTGAAGACACAAGGAAAAATGTCTGACCAATTGCCAATACAGGTGGACAGTTTAAAACTTCCTGCTTCATTGAGAATTTTGGCAGATACACTGTGGCTTATGGGCTGAACATGGATGCTGCAATATTACAGAGAAACTTTGAATGGCTGTCCAGCAGTGACATGTCTCTGTCAATTCTCGAGTTTACATATTATCCTTCTGTGGTCTTTGATGGAGTTGAAAACAGATAGTTATGGTTATGGTATCACTAGTTGTGCTAAAAGATAAGTTACATATAAGACTTTAGATTCACAAAGATAATTTAGATGATAGAATATTTTCTTTAGCTCTTGCTAAATATCAATGGACTAAATATTGTAACTATAGTTCTTACTTGATAACTGTTTTGTTATATATAATTCTACTATGTTAAAGTTCCAACCCTTTTTTATTTAGATAGAAAGGTGAGATGATAGGGTTGTCCTCCTGTATATATTTTTTCTCTCATTGGTTAATTAATAAAACATTGTTCAGGCAACGAGGCAGGAAGATAGACAGGTCTGGGGGTCAAGGAGAATTCTGGAAAAGATAGGTAGAGTGTGCCCACCATACAGAGTCGTGATGTTGCTGGAGGAGTAACACCATGCCGGGGCATTACTGTATAAGCTGCAGCCTTGTGGCAATATATAGATTGATAGAAATGTGTTAATAATTAAGACAGTGCTACCCAATAAGAAGCCCTAGTCATTGGCCACCAGATTAATAGTTAATACTTCGTCTGTGTGTTTATTTGGGGCTGGAGTGGCAGAGGGACTCTGCTGGGCTAGAAACATTCATGCAACAGAAAACATGGTGGCCAGAAACAATGTATTATCATACATGTAACCATTGGCGATATCATCAAGTAAAGAACATGAAGTAATTGGATTTTAATGAGGGTGAGACAGATCAAACATTTTTAATTTCACATTTGATTTGTTATTATTATATTTTGTGGGTAAGTGGATAGACATGAACTATGGCAGATAGGTGGAGGGCAGAGGACAGCTTTTGGAAGTTGCTTCTCTCCTTTCATTATGGGTTTAGGGACAAAACTCAAATCTTCAGACTTCAGAGAAAGTCTTTTTGACCTGTTGAGCCTCCCCTCTGCCCTAGAAGCTAAGTCTTAACATTCATGAAATAGAAATAAGAATGAAAACAAAACAAAACTAAAACCTGGAGGTTGAGAAATGGGAAGAGTCACAAGTCTAAAACTGATTGATCACCAATTCTGACCCAAGGAAGTACTTCCATGTGAAAGAGTGTTGTTTAGTGATGAGTAATGGCACTCTATAACGGAATCATAGACTTAAAAATATTATAAAGGGAGATACAAGATACCCTACATCTACATAATGAAGAGCTCAATTTAAAATCAGTAACTTACCTGTCCCACTCATGCTTCAAACAAGCTTACAGCATCAACTTTTTACTACAATGGGCGGCATTAGGTACTGAAGAAACAGGCTCTGCTCAATATAATGGATGCAAACTTAAAAGTATTTTGCTGTCTCTATCATCACAGTAAGAAGATGATTAATCAACATTGTGGGTAGATAAGCCACTAAACGAGATATACACTGCTAGCACTGACACTCGACATTACTAAGGATTTGTATAATCCTTAAACAACTGCCTCTGTCCAGTTGACAGTTGAAACTGCTTTCTCCCTCCTTGGAAGTTCCTGTGATACAATGCCTAATGTCTTCACAAATCTGGCAATGACGAATCACCTACATGTTTATTGGAGGTTATGCAAGTTCTCTTTAAACAGCACGTAAGTACTAGCTACATTTGGTTACAAACCACCGAGCTTCAAACAGTACTGATTTCTCTAGGATCCTGCTTTCAAAGATGCTGGTCAAGGGCAGAGCCTGAGACTTAGCACATGGTTAAGTATTGGATTTCAAGCTGCCAGGATTCTATCTGGAAAGTGAAAATCAAAACTTCATTATGATTCTATGTCACCCCAGTAAGAATGGCTACCATTAAAGAAAAAAATGATGAAAGTTGGTAGGATATAATTTAAAGGAACCTCTGTACATTGTCTTTGGGAATGTATAAATTTATATGGCCTCCACAGAAATAAGTATAGAGTCCTTAAAAACTACAGATGCCATATAATCAAGCTTTACTAGTGCTGTGTAAATTCGGGGGCTGTGGGTTTCTGCATCTGCTCCCATCTGTTGCCAGAGAAAGCCTCTCTGAGGATGACTGGACAAGTCACTGATCTATGCTTATAGCAGACTATCATTAGGAGTCATTTTATTGATTATTTGAGGGAGGAGGAGCAACCATGTTTGGTACCATTCTAGGTCTCTGGGCTATCCAGTCTCCATTGCTGACTATTCAGGCAGTGTCTTAACCAAGCCACAGAGCCTTCGATCTACAATCTGTCCTGTATGCAACATGTGCTGGGACAATGGTGGCACAGAACCTGTGGGAATAGACAACCAAGGCCTGGTTTAACTAGATTTTTTTTTTTTTTAACACAGGAGAGTGGAAAGGGGACTATGGTAAAATAAGATGTGACTAGTGGGAAAGAAAAGAGAGCCAAAGAGGATAATGAAGGAATGAATGTGATCCAATTATGCCGTCATGTCTATGGGTCATAATGGAACTTAATTTTTATAGTGAGTATACATTAATAAAATATTTCAAGAAAATTACTGCGATAGACATCTTGGACAAATTGGAGCTTAATTACTTTTAAACTTCTAACTTATAAGTCAATGACTGATTATTGGCATTGTTGCTTTTTTGCTCTCTGACCACAGGAACCATGAAAAGCCCCACCATTTATGACTGTGTGTCTTTCATGTCCCACTTTTTCTTGGCCTACTTCTTGCTCTCTGTGATTTAAAGAAAATTCAAAATCTCAGTCACTTGTTTGATGTACACTCAGGTATTTTTTCCCCTTCCTGGTATATGTACTCATATTTTTTTTTCCAGTCTGAGAACAATTTTTATGTTTTCCATAACAGTGTTTACTTTTTGTTATTTTTTTTCAGAGAATAAGCATTTTAAGTTTAGGTACAATTCCACTCATTAATTCTACATTTTTGTGCTTTATTTCTTAGCTATCCCAGAAGTTGGACATATATGTTTCTGTGTTTCCATTTATAAGCTCCATGGTGTTAGATTTTTAAATATAAAATTAGGAGTTATCTTAATTAATTTCTATCAAGGATATGTACAAGGGGTGGAGCTCAATTCCCCCCAAAAAACCTTCCAAATATGTTCCTTTGCAATGGAATTGTCTTAGAACCTTATTAAGAAACTAACTGCTTTGACATGTGTAGGACTATTTCTCTTCCATCTATTAATATATTTCATTGATATGTGTGCTAATATTTATACAAATGCCATTCTATCTATCTCATTATTACAGATTCAACTAAGTCTTAAAATTAGGTAGTTTAAGTATTATTTTTTCCTCTTTTAAAACTGTTTTGGCTCTTCTAGGTGAGGTCATTTTTATCTTCACATACTTTTAGGCTAATAAATCTCCATAAGTCTGCTGTAATTTTACTGGAAACTGCATTTAATTAGAAGATAAGTTGGGGAGAGGTTTATGATCCATGAGTACAATATGTTTCATTATGTACAGAAGATAAGCCTTCCTTAGTACCATTTAGGAATATCTTACAAATCATGGTTTTCAGTTTCTTGGCTTTTCATTGTATTTTCATGCCTCAATTTCATTCTGTTTGATTGTATCATATATGATTAATATAACTATTTTATACTTATTTGTAATATTACCAAATACATGCAAAAAGTTTGAGTCCTTTATGATCTTTAGGATTCTCTAAATTAAAAACCATATATTTGTTACTTTATTTACAATAGCATGGCCTGTTATTTATAATCAAAATGTGCCATGTTGCTATGATACCTTATGAGGAAAATGATTTATCTCACCATTTTGTATAATATCATTAATATTTTTAATAGATTGTCTTTATTAGATTAAGGATGTTTCTATATATTTTAACTTTCTGATAGTTTTAAATCATCACAGAATATCAAATTTGACCAAATGGTTTTGTAAATGTAGTAAAATACTATTACAGTTCTTGTTTTTTACTCTGTAAATGCAGTGACTATAGCAGGTGATTTGGGGATGTTAAAACATCTCATCTTAGGGACTAAAAGGGTTTAGAATTTGTGTCCTGCTGTGCCATTAGCTAATAATGTAATAAGGCCTTCCTTCTGTGTCAGTGAGGATTAAGTGTTTGCCCTTTTCTTATAATACCTTGGAGATAACTGATATGGAGCTTTACCTATCCTTATAAGAATGAATTTATACAAAGTCCATGTTATTATTTTTAATTTAACAATGAAAGAATCTTGGCTTTATGAAAATTTTTATTATTAAATTATTTTCTATAAAGGAAATATAACTTATTCTAGATTCTAGATTTAATTCATTTTAGAAATACAATAATATCCTTTAACTGCATTTTAAAGCACACTACTTCTGATTTTTAAAATTGCACTCTAAATATATTTATAATGTTAAAATCAGATAGCTGAGCTCATTTGATGTTTACACGGTTTTGTAAGTTTCTAATGTCCAAAATTTTTATCCCTGGTTAAAATTTTATAGTTCACATGCTAAAATGTTTCTCTTATTAGATATTTGGAATTGAACTATACTTCTTAAGAAAACCAGCTGGCTTATTTGTCCATGAATACATGGAAGTTGGAAATTCACACTTTAAGTCTCTTTCACATTTTAACATATGAAACAGAGAACCCTTTAAGAGTTTATCCAAATTCAACAGCTTAAGTGGCACAAATTCTTTAATTACTTTTTTTAGTTGAAGTTAAATATTTTTTTGTAGATTTTTAATAAAATTTTCTTACTTATAACTATAAATAATACCATCAACTTTTGAGAGTTTCTGAACTGCTTCCAAAAGAAAATTTTAGGCATTTGGAACTTTTTTACTTTCTATGGAATGGAGACTTAGTCTTGGTTATTTAGTCATATACCTAATACCAGGCAAAATATATCTTTAATTTCTTTGTAAATATTGCCCATATAGTAATATCCACTCTTTGGTACAATCATGTTCATTAAATTTTCCCAACAATAAAGGATGTGTGACTTAAGAAGAATTGGATATGCCCTGAGCCTAGACACAAGGGGGTTGGCCTAGGCCCTATCCAAAAGAATGACAGACTTTGAAGACCCCCTATGGAAGGCCTCACCCTCCCTGGGGAGCAGAAAGGGTATGGGATGGGTAGGGCATTAGTTGTGGGGGGCAGGGGTAGAAGGGAGGGAGAGGAACCTGGGATTGACATGTAAAATAATTTTCTTTCTAATAAAAAAGGAAAACAGAATTGTATATCATACTTTGTAAACTTTTATTAAATGATTATGAAAACCCTGTGAATGAGTCTCTGGAAAAGTGCACACACACACACTCACAGGTACCCAGACATACTCATACCTTGTCCTCTTAGCACAAATATTTTTGTGGATACCAATGAAAACTCATTCTGACACTGACTTACAGAAGAAATATGTAGTATCTACTTCCATTGCCTAGTCTTCCTTTAGTCTCCAATGTTTTCTACATTTTACCATGTCCTCAAATCCTATTGATTTTTCATATATGGAAAATCATATTTTTCATATATGGATTTTTCATATATGGAAATTTTTTAATTCATTGTTCATGATAAAGATTTAACATTGCCTCTTAAAACTGATTAACAAGATATTTTATTTTAAAAACCAAGGTACATCATAGAGGTAAAGCCCAAATAAATTATTAATATATCACCGCCTAATTGACTGGTGATTCCTAATCTCCTTACCTATTTCACCAGCCTTCCACCAGAAGGGGTCAACCATTACTTCTCCAATTCCTCCAGCAGACCAACACTTCTACTGTTTAGTCAGTAAGATGGAGCTCAGATATGAGTCCATTCAATAAAAGGGCAGGATTTTCCCTCCTTTTCTTCCTTCAGGCCCTAGCACAGTTAATTCTACCATAGTGGTAGTATTTAACAAATGTCTGTTTAAAGAAAGAAAGGGTGTCTTGATATATCCTTCAGATCTTAGAAATGTAGCTTTAGGTGTAGGAGGTGTCCCTGCAAAATATGCGCTCAGCATAGTAAATCTTTGTGAGCACAGGCCCAGTAGCTAAATGGTCTATCTTTGAACTTTCAGGAGATTGCACCCCAAATTTAAACTGCTATGTTCTATGTGTACATAAGAATGGAATATTTGTACTTATCCCTAGCATAGGAATGGACTTTGGGAGTCCATTCCACATAGAGGGATACTCCCTCAGCCTAGACACAAGGGGGAGGGCCTAGGCCCTATCCCAAAGGATATGACAGACTCTGAAGATCCCACATGGATGGCTTCAACTTCCCTGGGGAGCAGAAAGGGTATGGGATAGGTAGGGTGTTAATGTGGGGCAGGGGAGAAGAGGGAGAGGGAACTGGGATTGACATGTAAAACAATCTTGTTTCTAATTTAAATAAAAAATGGCAAAAAGAAAAAAGAATGGAATATTTGCATAGTCAGTATATAGTATATAAATGTCTTAATACAAGCAAGGAGAATATGCTAACATTTATATAGCAATAGAAACCAGTTTTTTTAAAGAAAAACTAACAGTGACTTGTTTTGCAGTTACTTTAAAGTGCAGTTAATTTCAGCCATCACTGCTTCCATTACTAAAATAATATAAGCAAAGACACAAATAAAGGATAACTGAGGCCCAGTATTGGAATTTCTCTTTTCTAGTTTATTTGTGTATTTTGATGTGAAAACATGAGACAGATGATTTTTTTCAATGAATTGCGAAAAGAAAAGAATTTTAGCACCTTCCCTGAACTAAACAAATAAAAAGAACTGCCTGGAAGGTTAATTTTATCTGTCTGCACTATACTAGAGTTCCCCATGTCCTTAGTCTGATGGGATCCTGCAAATACACTCTAAGACTTGGCTTTTATTTGATCATAACCACTATTATATTTAATATCACATATCTCTTTTCATGTTGGCTGCAGCACATTTTGTATTGCAGCTAAGAGCAATCTTGTTCCAGAACTACAGAATCACTCTAGCTTCATCATCTCTACTTAATATACTCCAATCTATACCTGAATGGTTCAAACAAAATTGAGCATTGTGATAACTGCTTTTTGCAAAGAATATATTTTTACTCAACTATTTCAAAGCTCATTTGGTTTGGTAAAGTTAATGTAAAATATCTCTCCTTTTATTTAATGTAATAATTCAAATTTTAATCTTGCCTGTTTTCATTCAAAATAAAGCATCTCTGTGTTATATCCTTCTATGAAAAAAAATCATCCCTTTATCTATCACATAGCAAGTTAAAACAAAATATTTCAAATAATGACTTTCTTAGCAACTTTTGCTTCCTCCCCCCAATTCTCAATGAACCCCCACAGAATACTATATCTCTTACTCTTTCCCACTATTTCAAATATGGAGATAGCAGAAGGTAAAACCTCCAAACTAGCATGATATTCTGCTTTATACCTGCCAATACAGAGAGACCACAGTGCGTCTAAAATCAGGCATATATAAAATAGACCAAACAGTGAACTCTTCAAAGATATGGAACACCACACACACACACACACACACACACACACACACACACACACACACACACACACACACCATTTATGCATTTGAAAATGGAATTGTTTCTTTCTACAGAAAATATCTTGTTTGTGGGGGTTAAAAAGTAAATTATGTGTTAAAATAGTCAAGGTAGGTCTGGATAATTAATATGATTAATTCCTCTTTCTAAAACGTCTGTCATATGTTTTGTCAACATGAAGAGCTTAGGAAAAATTACTGCCAATATTCAAATACCACAGAGTTTTGGTGTGGGAATGATGAAGTACAGGTATTGTAGTAGTCAAAATACGTGAATTCATAATAAACAGTAAGGATTACTCTCTCTCTCTCTCTCTCTCTCTCTCTCTCTCTCTCTCACACACACACACACACACACACACACACACACACACACACACATTCACAGCTAAATTTAGAGACATGATTGTAACTCATAAGAAGCCTTAATTATCAGTTCCTAATCAGATATTGCAGTTCCTCTCTGAAAACTATCTAGACAGATTTAATAAAAGCACAGAATCTATGCAGAAACAGTAGAGAGGATGCTGGCATCTTGAGTTGGATGGGAATTTTGCTTCATTCTTCACAATCTTCATAGAAAAATGAAGTGATCAGATAAATCTTTGCCACTGCCCTTGAAGCAGGCAGGATGCAGCTGGATTTAAGGGATCCCAAATTTTACTACAACCCTCACGATTTACATTTTATCACAAAAGTCTTCTGGACTTCAGAGTCTACATCTCTTACATTGTTGAGTGACAAAAGAAAAACACATGACACAACATTTCAAACCTAAAACTCACATGAACTTGAGTACTCTGCTCACAAAAAGCAATTTTTCCCTCAAATTACTTCTCAGCCCTCTTTTAACTGTTCCCAGGATCTTCACATCTTCTGGCCCATAGACTATGTGACATGAAATTGTCATACAGTCTTTTTTCTTGGGGGTGAAACATCTTTACAGCTATTTGGTCCTCTTGTTTCTAGCCCAGTTCTTACATGAGGAAGCATTTGTATCAGACAGGCAGAGTCTGGTGCTAACAGAACGAAAATTCCATTACCTGGATACAACACCAGTAGAGGAATAAATGGGCAAAATGCATGCTTTTTGAAGTCCTGTTACATTTGATTATCTGCGCTTTGAAACACACTAGAGATTCTTGTTTATATTTAAGAAGAACAGAAAAGTGTAATGAGACATGAGGCAGAGATATGTACCATTTGATAAATACCCTATGAAGGAGTCTAGATTTGCTCAGGGGAGACGAACATATCTTTTCTTTTTAAAACTTAATTTGAAGGTAACTGTTCAAAATGTTGAACAAGCCTTTTCAGACACAATGTACATTTAAAGAGAAGGAATTTGTATCCAAGGAATTTTACATCTTTCCCAGACACTGAATGACAGTGACTGGTTCTCTAATTCCTAGTGAAATTGTAAATATCTATAGCTACATACAGAGCACATATGTCTTGCTTATTTTCTCTAAGATATCTTATTGGCTTAATAAGCTAATTGTCCTAAATATGTGGCATCTGTGCAATCTAATGCATCTATGTAAAGTATTATAATAGCACAAATGATAGGCTACATTTGTGGATCTCTACCTAGTAGGTAATGCAGAAAAGGTAAAATGTATGCACAAAGAAAACCCGTTATTAAACAATGGCTATATATGCCACCACACATTACCCCAAAATATGAAGTTGAAGTCATATTACAATTATATTGCTAAAAAGAAAATAAACCAAGTTCTGTTTCAGAGGATTTTTCATATTATAAAGTATTTTCTATTTTTAATAATATTTATCATCAGGTGAAACTTATGTTTATATGCATGACTTGTTGGAAATCTTTCAAAAATGTACAATTTCCCTTTCCTGCTTATTCTGAATATTCTGAAGTTATCATGGTGTCTGTAACATCACCAGTTTCCAGTGGCCTACAATTCCCATTACTCACTCATGTGTGCTTTCTTCTCCTTGTGTCTTGATTCTGCAATGTCCACTTTGAACCAATAAAATATGGTGATTTGACATACTGCCAAATCTTCAAGGTTGGCATCTCTACCTTTGTGTTATACCAGGTAAGAAATCTTGTGTTCTAAACCTTACGGAGAATCCCAGGATGAGGGTGTGGAAAGTTTCTTTTGACAGTTCTGGAGGGCCTTTCAGCCACTAGTTAGTACCAAATTGCCAAACACAAGCAAGAACCACTTTAGAAGTGGCTCCTTCAACCCAGCTGAGCTGAACCAGCAGTCACCTTGAACAGAAAAGACAAGCTACCCATGCTTTGCAATTCTCAGAGGAATAAGAAAAAAAAAAAAAACAACCTCTGTTGTTCTAAGTCTGTTTTGAAATAACAAACAACTAAACCATAGATTTTTGCCTTGTGACTAATGGTTATATGGGGAATTTCATAGTGTGTTTTGATCATATTCATTGCACTCACCCAAATTCTTTCATATCTACCCTCACTTCCGTACCTACACATTTCTCAGTTCTCATTTTTATTTATATTTTAAGCCCTTGTAGTCCAGTTTGATTCATTCAACTACTCTTGGGTATCAGGCCTAGCCTGGAGTATGAATAAGCTTAGTAGGAGGTCCACCATTGAAGAAAACTGATGTCACTCTTCTAACACCTACAAATATCAATAACTTCTTGGCTGGTTATGAGACTATGTCTTTCTTCCCATCACATGCTAGGATTTTTCCTGGATTGAGCTTGCTTATGTCTTGTGAATGTCACAATTACTATATGTCCACATACACAACCTTCCTGTTGTGTCCAGAAAACACAGTGAATGTCCTTGAAGTCATCTACAACCTCTGGATTTTACAATCAAGTGCTTCTTTGGCAAGGATCCCTTGTGGAGAAAGAATTTGATATAGTTGTCCCATTTATTATTGATGGGCACTCCCCATCCTATTATTCTCTGCATGTTGACCAGTTCAGGGTCTCTGTATTAATTGGCTTCGCCTGCAAGAGGAAATTTCTCTATGAGTGTTGAGATACATACTGATTTTTGTGAATCACAATAAGAAAGCACTAGCAGTATTATGTCCATTTAGCAGAAAAATAGTAGTATCTTGTATCATAGTCTCTCTGACATATCTAACAACAGGTTCTTGGCTCTGTTAATAGTGAAAGGTATGAGTTCCATCTTATAGAGCAGTCCTTACATCCAATCAGAAAGTGGTTGGTTACTGATATAACGTTTATGCCATGATTTGAACCGGCAAATGTCAAGTCTGTCATGATAGTAACTTGCAGGATTCATAGCTGGAAAAAACTAATGATTACTTTAAAACTCCCATAGCATGTACAGTATCTATCAATACTATGAAAACTAGGCAGTAGTGATGAAGCTTCCAGGTCATTACCAGCTGATTTTTCCCATGTTCTGTAACTCAAATTGTGTCACGTTTATAGCAATAGTGTCTTTTTTCATATATATATATATATATATATATATATATAATATATATATATGATCTTATTTTAACAAATCAATCCCAGTTCACTCTCCCTTCCATCCTCCCACATCCCCTGATGACCCCTCTACCCTATCCCCCATCCACTTCACAGGGAGGGTGAGGCCTTCGATGAGGGATCATTAAAATCTGTCAACTCATTTGGGGCAGGGCCTAGGCCCTCCCATGTGTATCTAGGCTAAGAAAGTATCCTTCAATGGGAAATGGGCTCCTGAAATCCTTCGTTCACTAGGGATACATCCTGGCTCCACTGCCAGAGGCCCCGTAGACTGCCCAGTGCTCCTAACTGACACCCATATTCGGGGAGGGGGACTGTTTTGGTTCTCTGTTGGTTTCTCAGCTGTCAGACTGGGGTCCATGAGTTCCCACTTGCTCAGGTCAGGTGTTTCTGTGGGTTTTCTCATAGTGGTCGTGACTGCTTTGCTGGTCACTCCTCCCTCTCTGAAACTGGATTCCAGGAGTTTGGCTCAGAATTTAGCTATGGATTTCTGCTTCTGCTTCCCTCAGCTACTGGATGACAGCTCTAGGATGGCATTGTAGGTAGTCATCATTTTCATTATAGGGGACAGACATTTAAGGTAGCCTCTACACTATTGCTTAGGGTCCTAGTTGGGGGTCATCCTTTTGGATCTCTGTATTATTCCCTAGTGCTAGATTTCTCTTTAAACCTATAATCGCTCCTTCTATTGATGTGTTGCTTTTCTTGCTCTCCTCTATTTCTCTCCCCACTCAATCTTCCTCATCGCTCATGTTCTCCTCCCCTCTCCTCTTCTGCCCTCCTCTTTCTTCTACCTCCCTCCTCCTATATTCCCCATTTGTTCAGGGTCTCTTACCCCTTGGCTTCACTGGGGGACCTGTATGTTTCTCTTATGGTTCTCCTTTGATGGAGGAAGTCACTCTATGTATATGTTTGTTTTATTGGTTGATAAATAAAGCACTGTTGGCCAATAGGGAAGCAAGTTAGGCGGGACTAGGAGAGAAGGAGGATTCTGGGAAATATAGGAAATGGGGAGAATTGTCATATGATTCCAGGAAGAGAGGAAACATAAAGCCAGTGTCCTCGGTAAGATAAGTCCATATAAAACTATATAGATTAGTAGTTATGGATGATAATTAAAACTGAGCTAGCAAATAAGAAATCCTAGTCATTGGCCAGCAGCATTGTAACTAATATAAGATTCTGTGTGTTATTTGGGGGCCCTAAAGCAGCATCAGAACCCAGGCAGCTGGCAGAAAGAGTTATTATTACACTCCTTGTTTCCTAGCTTCTCTGGAGGTATGGATTGTCTAGAATCCATATATAAGTGAGTACATACCATGTTTGTCTTTCTATGACTGAGTTACCTCACTTAGGATGGTTTCTTCTAGTTCCATCCATTTGTCTGCAAATTTCAAGATTCCAATGCTTTTTTTCCACTGAGTAGAACTCCATTGTATAAATGTACCACATTTTCTGTATCCATTCATCAGTTGAGGGGTATCTAGGTTCCTTCAAGGTTCTGACTATTACAAATAATGCTGCTATTAACACAGCTGAACAGATGTCCTTGTTGTATGCATGTGCAATATAATCTTACTTTCAAATTATGAATGCAATCTAAGAGCACTGGCAATAGTCTATAATGTTTGGGGTATCCATAGGAGCCCATTATCCAATGACTCAAAAAGAAGCAATCCATTCCTGGTTAAATAAAATCTAGGGTACTTATTTTCTAGCATCTGGTGTCTAGTTGGGGCATTGCCTCCCCCCTTATAGACTAACTCCATTTAAAATCTTGAATATATGTATATATTTTAAAAGCTTCTACAGCAGTAGGTTTCCATATGGCTTTGTCAAAAGGCCTTTAGTTTATAATAACACTCCCTGTATTTTCTTCTTTACCTTACCCTCCCATCTCTCACCCCTTAATCTTTACTGTTTCATTATTATATGTATTAGAAGAGTACAGTAGACACCAGGATATCTAGATTCTAGTCCAAGGTGAATCATTTATGATCTAGTTGCTTGAATACTGTGCCTGGTGATACACCAGAGGGTGTATGAATACATTCCAGTGTATTTAAAATTATTCTATCAATTTCATCTATTCACTGTCATCATATTCCTTTAACTACAAAGTCTATTTCTTTATCTGTTTCTAAATAAAAGTAAAATTTGTGTAAGAGGAAAAAGTAAGGAGTAGACTTCAACTTGTAGGCACAAACAAGAGCTTTCAAAACAGGGCTCCTGTAGTTTAGAAAGAAAAGACCAACAATAAATAAGTGGGATTAAATGAAATTAAAAAGCTCCTGTATAACAAAGGAAATGCCTAATTAAGTGAAGAGGTATCCCAGAGAAGTTTTGCAGTGATACACCTGAAATGGGTTTAATTTCTAAAATATACAACCAAAGAACTAGACACCAAGAAAACATACAACTTCAATAAAAATGAGGTTGAGCTGGAAAGGTTCACAAGCCCTTATCCCTAACTGATGAGCTATGGAGTGTTGATGGCTTCTGGGGGAGGGAAAAGATTTCTTTATTGTTGAGGCTCCTGTTGAGTAAGCCATTCATGCTTCAGACCCGGAAGTTGAGAGCAACACAAATTGGACTCAATAGCTTACTTGAAAAAAAAAGAAAAGAACAAAGTACATGGTTTTGGGGAGGGTTGGGAAGTGAATATGAGAGGAGTTAAGTGGTGTAGAGGTTGAATATGTTCAAAACTATATGAAATGATTGAAGAATTAGTAAAATGTTTCTGAGAAATGATTTTTATAATGGGCTAATGAACTGAACAGAAAGTTCTCAAATTAATATAAGTCACTAGTAAATACTTCAAAATGTGTTCAACATCCTTACCCATCAGGGAAACAAAGACTACACCTAATTTAAGTTTCCCTCTAACACAGAATGGCCATAATCAGGAATAGAAATGGCAATAACTATGGATGTGAGTATGAGGAAAGGGGACACTGCTGATTGAAAACTAGTACAGACACAATTGAAAATGGTGTAGCAGCATCTCAAAAAATTGAAAAATAGATCTATTATATAACTCGGTGTTACTCCTAGGCATATACCCAAAGGAGTTTGTATCTTACGATAGAGACACTAGCAAATTTACGTGTATTTCTAATAACTAAGGAATAAAGTCAACTTGATGTGTATCAATTTATACATGGAAAATTAATTTAATGTATACAAAGCATATATAAAATATGAATATTACTACATTTAAAGAAAAATGAAATTTGTCAAAAAGTGGACATGACTGGAAAAAGCTAGAGTGAGTAAGGTCACCCTATTCCCAAAGATGAAAATGTTGTATGTTGCTTTGTGTCACAAAAAGGATCTAATGTCAAATCCTTTGTTTTGTGATTTTAACACAGAATACACACTGAAGCTGGGAAACCAGAAATTGGTAGTGAGAGTCAATACTAGAATACTGGTGAAATGAAAGTGGAAAGAGGTAACTCTGGGGGCAGAAGGGTTAAAGCAGCTAGTGATTGATGGGGATTGGAAAATGAGGGGCAAGAGGATGGTAACCAAAATGAAGTATACAAGAAGAACATAATTAGGAACTTAGGATCTTGCGATACAAGTAAAAGATAAAATATGAAGGGATAGTAGAACTATGAGAAATGAATGAACAGTTGGAGAATAATGAGGGCTAAAACTTTAAGCATTAGTGTTATGAGGGACAGAGAGGTAACAGTGAGTTAACCAAGGGTAAGGAAGTATCAAGAGACTTTATAAAACCCCACGTGCTTGAAAGAAAATGGAGTTTGAACAGAAGTAGCCCACATTAGTGAACAATGCTGCTCTCTCAAAAAACAAAAACAAAAACAAAAACAAAAACAAACAAAACAACAAACCAACCAACAAGCAAATGGATTACTAAATTAAAATCAGTGCTAGGCACAGGTTGCCTCACTATGAGTAATTGGTCACAGAGGCCCCACAGGCACCCAAACAAGGCAGCATATTTGTAGATGGTAAGACCTTATTGCTGGACACACTACACCATTTGGTTGTAGGACACAGATAAATCAGTCTTGAACTGACCAAGAAACTCTACCTATTGTCTAGCTTATAGAGTACAGGAGTGTCCAACGCAATCAATCTACTCAGGGAGAAAAGACACCAATGGATTAATCTAGCTAGACTTACTGGACTTAGATGCTACAATTCCAACTTTCTATTTCCATGTGTCCTAAATAGTACAGTAGGGGCAAAACTGTTTTGCATGTAACTAATCACTATCATCACCACTATCTTCATTGGATTTAGGGCCTGATGCACAGAGGGATATTCTGCTCAGTATTGTAAACATGATCAAAACCCATGGTTAGAGAAGTCATAGATCCTAGGGGAGAATGATATTGGTTTTCTAGATGATCATATTGCCAAGCTGCCTTCTAAATACTTAAGTTTATATTCATAGGTTTGTCCTCATCTAAACCTTGGTCAGAGATTTTAATGATTTCTCTGATGTTTTAAATATTTTCTTTTTTCCAGATTATAATTGCTTTATTTCTCTCTTCCATTTTCTACCTCCAAACCCTCCCATATAGCCTTCCTTACTTCCTTTCAAATTCATGACCTTTTTTTCATTAATTGTTATTACATGGATATATATGTGAATATACATATATATTCCTAAATATAACTTCCTCAGTTTGTATAATGTCTCCCTTTGTATGTTCGCATGGTTGACCATTTATTTGGTATTGAACAACCAGTTGGTGTGGTTTATTTTCTTCCTGGGGAAGACTCTTTCCCCTACTCTCAGCATTCCTCAGTTGCCTGTAGTTCTTTGAATGGGGTTGAAGCCTCCGGGGTTTCCCCCATTGACTTTGGCACATCTATTGTTGCTGTCCTTGTTCAGCTCATGTATATTCAGTAGTGGTGGTGAAACTTCTGACAATCCCAGGAAACACAGTCTCACAGAAATCTCCCTGATTTTCCTGACTCTTACAATCTTTCCATTTCCTCTTCTGAAATGTTTCCCAAGATTTAGGTACAGGAGTTGTTTTGTAGATGCATCCCTCGGGACTAGGCCATAGCTCTCAATTTTGATTAGTTGTGGTTTTCTCAAGGCACTGTATAACATTTCAAAGGAGGGAAGAAACTAACAGTCTTACACAGATATGGTGCCTATGAACCACAAGGAACAAGCATATTAAGATACCCTAAGGGTGTAATGGTTGCATGCATAGCTTGGCTTGGTAGTAACCAGCAGTTCACTAATTGGATTTAAGACCTGCTTATCAAGAGGGAAATTATGCATGGTACTAGAACCCTAGCCAACTACCCAGAACTAATGAAGTCATGGTTCCTAGAGGAGAACCTATAACCACCACTTTCCTAAACCAGCACAGTTCTTAACTGCATTCTAGATACTCATCTTTATATTCATGAATAAGTGCAATCCTCACCCTTCATCAAGGGAAATCTTCTTTGCAATGGAAAGAGAACAGAGAGATTTATTGCAGAGTTTCCTTGCTGGTCAAAGTCCAGAAGACAATGTTTCATGACATTCCTCCTCATCCTTCAGTTCTTACATCTTTTTCACCTTCTCTTGCATGATATTCCCTAAGCCATGGAGGGTATATGTTGAGACAGATGTCCCATCTTTGGTGGAATACTCATAGGCTTAATGTCTTCACTAAGTACTTACCATTGGAGTCTCTACAAAGGCAATTAGTAAATGACAGGTGTCAACCATAATCACCTGGATTTCTTTTTAGTACCCTATTAGGTACGAATATTCTATGTATGCCTTCACATTTATGGTTTAGAGATGTTTCAGTCAATCTACTTTTATATCTTTTGTTTGTATACATTCATTTAGCATATGTACATATTCCTAGTATAAATAAGAACTCTCTTGGGAAAATGATATAGTTTCTATCTCCTGTTTAAAACCTGTTTAATGAGGGATGGGGGATGGTTAATAAAAATATCGTACTGGGCATGGCTCATGCCTTTAATCGCAGAGTTTGGGAGGCTTAGGAGGGTGGATCTCTGTGAGTTTGAGACCAGCCTGGTCTACAAAGGGAGTTTTCCAGGACAGCCAAACACACACACACACACACACACACACACACACACACACACACACACAAAGATGGGGGGGAGACAGACAGAGAGAGAGGGGGAGAGAGAGAGAGAGACAGAGAGAGAGAGAGAGAGAGAGAGAGAGAGAGAGAGAGAGAGAGAGAGAAGTATAGATGCAGTGGAAACAACCATTGAGAACCAATAGCTCTAATGCTTCCAAAGTGAAGCAAGTTCTTTACATATATGAAGCTACCTGGCAATGTTATGATTAGTTCATGGAGTAAGTTTCTAAGCAACATTAAGATTTAATTATTCTGAAAGGGAAGAAAGAACACAATTATTTCTAAACTCCTCCCATTTCAAGAATGTTTTAAGACTTCACTTCCTGATTTATGAAAAGTAGTGGGTAAAGATGTTAAATTCAAGTCTCTAGTTCCTTCTCAGATTGTTTTTTTATTCTGTAAAACCTGGATATGTCCCAGATGGATCAAAGACCTCAACATAAATACAGCCACACTGAATCTTTTTGAAGAGAAGGTAGGTGGTACCCTCAAACAAATTGGTACAGGACATCGCTTCCTGAACCTAACAACAGTAGCACAGACATTGAGATCGACAATTAATAAATGGGACCTCCTGAAACTGAGAAGCTTCAGTAAGGCAAAGGACACAGTCAACAAGCAAACTGGCAGCCCACAGAATGGGAAAAGATATTCACCAACCCCACATCTGACAGAGGGCCAATTTCCAAAATATAAAAATAACTCATGTAGCTAGTCTCCAAAACCCAACCAATCCAATTAAAAAGTAGGGTACAGAACTGAATAGACAATTCTCAATAAAGGAATCTAAAATAGCTGAAAGACACATTAGAAAGTGCTCAACATCCTTAGCCATCGGGGAAATGCAAATGAAAACAACTCTGACATACCATCTTATTCCTGTCAGAATGGCTAAAATAAAAAACATCAAATGACAGTTTATGCTGGAGAGGATGTGGAGAAAGTGGAACACTCCTCCACTGCTGGGGGGAGTGCAAACTCTTACAGCCACTTTGGAAATCATTACGGTGGTTCCTCTGGAAAATGGGAATCAATCTACCAGGAGATCCAGCAATTCTACTCTTAGGCATATACCTAAAAGATGCAAATTAAAACAACAAGGACATCTGTTCAAACCATGTACATAGCAGTGTTATTTGTAATAGCCAGAAACTGGAAGCAACCTAGACGCCCCTCAACTAAGGAATGAATGGAGAAAATGTGGTATATTTACACAATGGAGTAATATTCAGCAGGAAAAAAACAAAAAAACAAAAAACAATGGAATCTTGAAATTTGCAGGTAAATGGATGGAACTAGAAGACACCATTCTGAGTGAGGTAACCCAGTCACAGAAAAGACAAATATGGTATGTACTCACTCATATAGGGATTTTAGATCTAGAGCAAAGAAGTAGCAGCTTACAATCCACACTGTCAGAAAAGCTAGGAAACAAGGAGGACCCTAAGAGAGACACACATGGTCCCCTGGAGAAGGAGAAAGGGACAAGATTTCCTAAGGTAATTGGGATCATAGGGGGAGGGGAGAGGGAGTTAGAAGAAAGAGAAGGAGAGAAGAGGAGCAGAGACGATGACATGAGGGAACAGGAAGATCTAGTCAGGGGATGAATAGAGGGGAGCAGGAAAAGAGACACCATCACAGAGGGAGTAATTATAGGTTTAAAGAGAATTCTGGCACTAAGGAAATGTTCAGAGACCTACAAGGTTGCCCCCAAACAACAATCTAAGCAAATAGTTGAGAGGGTACCTTAAAAGCCCTTCTCCAATAATGAGATTGATGACTATCTTATATGCCATCCTAGATCTTTCATCCAGTAGCAGATGGAAGCAAATACAGACACCCACAGCTAAACACTGAGCTGAACTCTGGAATCCAGTTGTAGAGAGGGAGGACCAGGGGTCAAGACCAGGCTGGGGATACCCACAGAAACAGCTGACCTGAACAAGGGGGAGCTCATGGACCCCAGACTGATAGCTGTGAAACCAGCATAGGACTGTTCCAGACCCCTGAAGGAGGAAGTCAATTTGGAGGTCTGGACAATCTATGGGGCCACTGGTAGTGGGTCAGTACACCCCTAGTACACAAAGGAACTTTTGGAGCCCTCTCCCCATAGAGGGATACTCTCTCAGCCTAGACACACTGGGGAGGGTCCAGGCTCTGCTTTAAATGATACGACAGAATTTGAAGATCTCCCATGGAAGGACTCACCGTGGGGAGCAAAAAGGGGTTGGGATGGAGGGTCGGTGGGGGGCAGGGGAGGAGGGGGGGAGAGGGAACTGAGACTGACATGTAAAAGAAGCTTGTGTCTAATTTGAATAAATAAAATTTAAAAAAAGAAAGAAAAAACCTGGACATGTCTCTTCAAGAAACCTTAAATGATTTCAGAGACTGTTCATCAGGTAATATCATACATCCGGTACAGGATCTTACCCATCAGAACAGCAGATTTATGTAGCATATAGTTTTGTTGCTGTTACATTTTAGACTTTTGAAGTCCAGGGCAAGTTGGTTACTAATGAACTATTATTACTCAGCTCAGGAACTTGTAGGTCATGTATTGAACCAGTATTTAATATCCACAGAATTACAGTGGGTTATAAAAAGATTCCTTTATATTTTCACTTCCAACTAATCTCACTATATTTGTGATTTGCAAACAGGATAACAAATATACATAGTTGAGCTCATATCAACAATCATGCTCAAGGAAAGCCCACACTAGGATAAGTCTTGAATGAAAGAAAAGGATGTTAAGTATAAGTGTAGGTTAAAAGGGAGTAGCTGGTAATGGATATGATATGTTTTAGTGGCAAAAGTCATGGAGCATGCTACTTTCTTTGTGGCTTTATCCATCTTGCTATGAGAAATATCCATTGAGACCTTCACAAAGAAAGGACATTTTACTCACAGCGTTAACTAGTTTATTGAAAAAGAGTGGTAGATAATCTAAATGTAAAAAAACAAATTAAGAAATAGAAAATTCTCAGAAAAGTTAAATCAAATACAGCCAAGAGAAACTAATCACAAAAAGGGCTGGTCGCAGTAGGAAGAGACAAAGCAATGCTCATAAAAGAAGAGACAGGTGAATAAATGAACCCGAAGACAAAAATTGAACTTGTAGGTAAGTCAATGAAATAATGAATGAAAAAGAAGCCCATGCTTGAGTCTTGGAGAAACTCTCTTATTAAAAATGAAACGTTTGAAACAGGCAGAGTCAATAGCATATGATAACATGAAAATGAAAGATAACATTGGAGAGAACCAAGAAGTAAATGTGAGGAAAGAACAAAGAAAGTGAGAACGTGAATGCAAGAAGCACAGAGGAAGGGGGAAGTACAACTAGATTTAATGTATTTAAATACTGTCCATTTTTATGCATCACCCCATCTTTGTCATACATGCAGTTCCCATTGACTTTTTAAAGTCAAAAATAGTAAAACATTAGTTTTTCCTCCCTAAAGGATTTACAAAATATTTTACCTCTTTGAACTGTGGAATATGTATTTTATTTTTAATATATGCTACAATGACAGGCAATTTTCTTAGGATCTAAATCTTTGATTAGGGACAAAGAAGGTTTTCTTCATGTGTGGCAAGCTGCCCTGAGGTGATCTGCCTTGTGTAAGTGCCAGGACATTAACACCTGACTCTAAGCACTGCTGTGTTCGTCTCTTGTTCTCATATAATTGTGCATAGTTAGATTTTTCTGTTTCGTTAATAAAACCTTTTCTCTATATCATTAAGGAAAGATGATTGATTACATTAGAAAGATTAGATCATCTTTTTGCTGGTCACATTTTCTTGTCATCGGTGATGTCTCCAGTTATTCAGAGTGGCAGTTCTGCACATCAGAATTATCTGACAAGCATAATGGAAGCTGATTCCCACTTCCATCTAGTTTCTGATTCAGTAGATTGGAGTGAGGCTCAGGAATTGTGTTCCTGAGTTTAAAGGTGACACTGATGCTGTAGGTCTGGGGACCATGTGTTGAAGTGTTGCTGTAATCACCCACATCAAATAGGCTTCTCTCCATGATTTGGTGCTTTGAGCTTAAGTGAACAATAAATAGGCATAAATGCTATATATGTTCAGACATTTGACTGGAAAACACATGGAAAATACTCTTCACCATCATAAACAGAAAACTAATTGTTTGCTATCTACTTATTTGTTTGTAGCAGAATATAAGAAACCTTATATCAAAATATGTAAAAATACAAATTAAATAAATATTACAAGTTTATACTTTATAATACATTCCCAACCATATACCTCTGTAACATTCCTGTTGATCTTGACAAAACAGAACTTTCTACAAAGTGAATGAATCACTGTTTGAAGGATTTTAACCTTTATTTTCTATCATCTTTGCAAGAAAGGCAGATGTATGTAGACAGGGTAGATAGAAGTTTGTTGAACTTTGAAAGAGAATTTCAAGTGTCTCTTCAAGACAATATTTTGTGTTGCCTCTTAATTCATTAATAAAGCTTTATTCTTTCCAAGGTGTGGTATTTGTTATTTTGTTGTTGTATTTTTAACCCGAAAAGATAATGTTTTCTTCATGAACTTAGAGAAGTATTATAGAATAGATGATGAAAATTCAACAATGTTTTTCATTGATATTCACTTGTCTAAATGATTTGGGAAGTGAGTGTACACAGTTTGCTTGGACAAGTAAAAGCAGTACTAAGTGTTCAAATTTCCCTTGAAATTTTAAGGGAGCTGCTAATGGAACAAGGAAGGTGAGTAATATTTGCAGGTGAGACTACAATGATATCAAAAGGTAGTCTGTGGGTCTCCTGCATAGAGCTACCCAGGATTTGTGTAAAATGTCTGTCTTTACAAGTCCTACAATATCATCAATTGATATTTTATAACCATAACTGAAAGTCTACATTCTAACCAGATACACTAAAATTATAGGTGATAAAGACCTTTATTGGGCATTGTTACATTGTATTAGGGGAGTGTATTAAATGCTAATTCAATAAATTTTTTGTTGTGCTTCATTTTGTTTGTGGTAACAGAGATTCGATCCAAAGGCCTAGTACAAGCTAGTGTTGTTGTCTGTCATCAATCTATTGCAATAGATTTAGGTCTTGCTTCACATATTCTAAAATCTATTGTGAAGATACGGTGTTCATTAAAAAAAGAAAAAAATACAAATGACAGTAGCAATGATACATTCTGAGCTCCTTTGTTTCATTAGCAAGGAAGATATTTTAATAGATGTCTGAGTATAATATATGGCTTATAAAATATGACTGCTGTTTTAAAAATATTTAAATGGTCAGCCCAGAAAACATACATACAAGTAACATATGGAGTGAACATGTTATATCTAGGAATATAGATAGGTAGATATACATAAGTGTGCACTTACATAAATATGCATATACATACACACATGCATGCAATAATAACTAGTGAAAAAAGAGGCCATGAATTTGAAGGAGAGCATGGAGAAGTATATGAAAATGTTTAGAAAGACAAAAGGGAAAAGGGAAATTTTGTAATTTCATTACAATCTTAAAAATTAAAAAATGTGCCTTACATTAACAAGAATGAGAGTTTCTAATTCATCATATGAAATAAGCAATTTGCGTTGGTGCTGTTTGCTAAGATTGTTTTGTGGCATACTGTATTAATAACTTAAATATCATGTAGAGTATATAGTGTCCAGTGTTAGTCACAGCATCATATCAGAATGGATTACTAATGTTATGACTTAATGAATACACAATTTGACAATCTCAAATTGAGTCTTTTATAAAACATTTAAGTTATTACTGTGTTCACAAACATTCTTTACAACATTTATTATATATTAGCTTCATTAATTAAACAAAAAAACTATGAAAAGATGTTGATAACCATCTCCAACAAGACAAAACAAATCCAAGAAGACAGTACCTGATGTTTTATAACCAATTTAGCCTAAACTGTCCATGTCTCTAATCAATGCTTCATAGACTCAAACACCTATTTCACCATACATCACCATACATCGGAATCACCCAGACTTCTCCTACTCCTCTCCTCTTTGCTTCCTGCACACACTTCTGCTGCCAAGATTCTGTGCTTATTTTGGTTGCATTGAAGACTCATGGCTAATATAAAGGCTTAGTCTCTGGCCATCCCTACTCTGTTCCCCAACATTAACACACATGATTTGTACATCTATAGATGTTACCCAGTACAGAAAGTAGCAAGTGATAACCTTACCTTCAAAGTGGCCTTTTAAAAGCCTGCTATTATATTTCAAAACACGCAAATTGAAAAATACAGCCACAGTGAGTAAAACAGGAATTCACGTAATCTCATATTGTAAATGTTATTAGTTTGATAGTCCATGATTTTCTGTAAATGTTAAAAACGAGACTTGAATTCAAATTAGTCTACAGTTTTACCTATCATTTGTTTTGGAGTTTAAAAAGATTAATGTTCAATGTTTTATTAAAAAGCTATGAACTGTGTCCAAACAGATAAAAAGAAATGTTGAAATAGGTTTCATGTAGGAGAATGTATGGCTTTTATTTTCTGAATAGCAACTTCAATAAATTAAAGTGCTCGATATTGTACCAGCCAGTGTCAGAAATGAATAGTGAACCCGCCAGCAGAAATGTTTTCAATTTCTTAAGCACTGTCCCAGAACCTGATAGAATTGATTGGCTTTTTGACACAAAATTGTAGTGGCAGAGACTTAAGAGGATGAAAATTCCTCCTTAAAAAATACCCAAAGTATGTAGTAACAAATAGTATCGAAACATATTTCAATACATCAAATGGTCTATTTTAAGTAAAACCAAGGTTCATGTATCAGTAAGTTTATGTCAGGGATTAATTTTTTTCCTGAAGTAATGGTAACAAAAATAATTATAATATATTAACAAATGGTAACAAAAATAATAATTAATCCTAAAAGAATAAAAAACAGTTTTTAAATCAATTAAATTTTTGTTTTTTCAATGTTTGGTTTTTGCCTGTTTATTTTGTTTCATGTTTTTGAGACAGTGTCTTACTATGTAGCTCTGGCCAGCCTGGACCTCACTTTGTTGAGTAGGCTGGCTTCAAACTCATGGAGGCCTGTCTGCCTCCACTGATGAGATTAAAAACATGTGCCACCATGCCTGGAAAATTTAACCTTAGATATTTTTTCTCCAGTAATTAATCAAGCACAGTACTTTAATAGCTATTTCTATAAAGTAAAAGTTAATTGGAGAAAAGAAAAAATCTCACGACAAAGTTTAATAAATATATCTAAATAGTATTAAACAAATATATTGATTGATACTTAGCATAAATTTTTGTGTGCCTTATCAGAAGTTCATACATACATATATCCAAACAAACTGCACTGGGCAAATTATAAACAGCATTATTGTTAACATTTAGGTTAATAATGTTTCTGCTTTTAGTATTTTTTAAATAATTTCTTTACTTATATCTAAATTAATAAGACATTTGAGGGCTGTTTTGTCTCCATCTAGGAAACAAAATTTCACCCTAGTATTACTAACTGAATTATTATTTGAAAAATAGTGACATCTTGCTCTTTAAATGCATATCTTTAATAACTATAAATGAATAGTCAAAAATTAAAAATGAATGACATACATGATAAATATAAATATAAACATATCTAGTGACTATATGTTAGAACTTAAATTTTATTAAAATCAAAGTTTTATTAATTAGCTTAGAAGTTCTAAGAAAAGTTTTTATAAAATTATGAAATTTTACCACGTATTTAAGAATAAGCTTATTCATAATGCTTTGGAGACCAAATTTTAGTTTAGAATCATAAACTCAAGACACACAAATTATCTCAATTATACTGAAACATGTTTATCTACCATGTAAATTAGCATACCTTATCTATAATTTCAAAATAATTATGCCTTAAGAAATCAAATTTGTCACGCAGTGTTGGCATATTCATTAAATCCCAACACTGGGGAGGCAAGGCAGGTAGATCTCTGTGAGTTCCAGGCTAGCCTGGTCTCCAGAGCGAGTTCCCAGACAGCCAAGGCCATACAATGAAACAACAACAACAACAAAACTAAAGAAGAACAAACAATCTACATCTTTATCATAACAATTTTGAGAAAAGACATATATAATAGAAACTCTAATTGCCAATGTTTAGTCAGTTGAAGAGCAAAGGTGCCAGAGGTTCCAAGGTATGTGCAAAATATATCCACTTCAGACATCACTTTTGATGATGTATTATAAGTGAGATGCTGACTCTCAGAAAGAAACAGGGGAAAATCTCTGTAGGACCAGGGTTAGGGCAGCAACTCAATGACATATGAGATCTGGCCAATTCTGAGCTTCAAAGTTCCTCGTTTTCTAAAAGATATGTTAAGTGCTATAAGCACTTCTACAGAGCACTTTTAAGTGGAGCTATGTGAATCAAATGTATAAACAGGTTTCATCCCTTTCCTCTGTCCTGCGCGCTCTCTGTATTTCTCGCCAGCAAGAAATCATACGCAGGACACTCGGATCCTTCTGCAGACAAGCTTTAATGCATCTTGTGAGGGGAGAGCATAAGCTTTCCAGAGCGGAGACATTGAACCAAGAAAATCATCCCTTATAAAGGCTGACCAGCCGCCTGGGACGTGTTACCCTATGAATGGCTTCAGCTCCTCAGGCCAAAATGAGCCACAGGATAGGCAGAGATCAAAGGAATGGAGATTACCCAGCGCCTGTGAAGTAATTTACAACTTGGTGTCTTCAGGCACCTATTATTGTAATGGATAATGCAGGAACCGGCTTCCTACATTCCTCCACTTGGAAAACAAAGGTACCCTCCAACCCTGATTGCTCTAATTGTAAATCTCAGTGTATTTAATTTTTGAAGAAAAGCAAATCCTCAATTGGTTATTCTACTTTTAGTTAAAATGTCCATGATTGGTATTCACTATAAATGTTCAAACTAATTGCATACATTTCAAACTTAAAGATTAAGAAAAATCCATCATTTGGTTTGAAAGAATGATACTCTCAATTACAGAAGTACAAAATATAATGATAAGGGTAAATTTTATTAAGTGTTTTCCATGGAAGATAAATGATGGAAGACTGATATGAACAGAAGTTTCAGGGTTGCAGGTATAATGGTTCTTTATTTCTTTGGTTCCTGGAATCCCTGAAAACAATATACTATAATTTATAGAAAACATGCTATACTGATGGCTTGTCAAGTTGTTAAATATTGGACATAGGTATGTGTTTAGTAGTTATTGGTCATATTCTGCTATTTAAAGTTAAAGATAACCCTATGAAATTTTGGCATTCACTCAGCTTCTAGGTCCTGTCTTAAGTAATACAGTTTGCATCAATCCAGTTTCCACAATAATGATGCAGAAAGGTTGGCTGAACTATTCTTCATCTCTAGACAAACTATCATTTTCAACTTACTTGTTAGGTTTTCTGAACCTTGGGAAGTCCTTCAAAGAGTCATCCACGAAGTTCAACTGGAAATAAATTATCATCTTGAACCAAGTTTGAAGTAGGGAGAAGAAATGGTACTTATGCTTAGCACTTTCTAGATAACAAACACAGTTTGTTCCTCCTGTTCTTTTATTCAGGGCCTATTATAAACAGCACTATGGAGGATATAAAACCTGAAGATGATCATGAAGGATCAGAAGAATTAACCAATCTGTTTTAGGAAGACAAGAAAAGGATATACCAACAAACGTAAGTATGTTGGCAAAATGGAATAAAATAATAATTAACAAAATGGTGGGAAAGTTTTTCTTTTTAAGGGGGAAGTAATTTAAAATAAATCTGGGCAGGCAGACAGTAATTGAAGCACAATCACTGGGAAATAACTGAAGGATTCTGAAGGAGTGGATAACAACTCGAATTATTGTGGGACACAGAATGGCAGAACAGCAAGTACCTCTAAGTAAACTGGATAGTGGTTTTCAGGGTCTTGACAAATACTTTGGAAACAGAAAATAGAAAAAATGTCAGATTACCAAAGAAGAAACAACGGACTGTTGGATATACCACCCTGATACAGGAGTAAGTAACATAGAGTAGTAATTCAGTGTTTTAGCCATTTCAGAGAGATCAAATACTGGCTTAATGATAAGACAGGAAATATAATTGTATATAATGGGAATTTGTAATAGAATTGGCAGTCTGGGCATGGTATTGCTATACCGATGTGCACATTAGACAAATGAACTGATACACAGGTATTTAAAAGCCTTCATGCTTCTATCATAGATGTGATGGATGCCAAAATGGTATCATCTCTCCACAGAAATAAACATATATATATATATATATATATATATATATATATATATAGAGAGAGAGAGAGAGAGAGAGAGAGATTTCATGATTTTAGGAACAATACACTTAAGACTGCCCTACTTTTACTTGATGAAGCACATTTATCCTCTCCTTTATCACAAGAAATAAACAGAAGTTTAACATTCTATCACTCAAAATGCAATATTAAATTCTTTTCCCAAACCTGCAGGTGGTGTCTGCTAATCAACAAGCAAAACACCTATGAAGCAAGTATTAGTTATTACCAAGTGATTCAGCCAGAATATTCTGATGGAATACAATGAAGAAACAAGGAATTGTAAAAACACATAGTAGTTCCATAAATTGAATTTTTTTTTTTTTTTGGTTTTTTGAGACAGGGTTTCTCTGTGGCTTTGGAGGCTGTCCTGGAACTAGCTCTTGTAGACCAGGCAGGTCTCGAACTCACAGAGATCCGCCTGCCTCTGCCTCCCGAGTGCTGGGATTAAAGGCGTGCGCCACCACCACCGGGCCTTAAACTGAACTATTTTAATCTGATTCTAAAATTCAACATGCATTTTATATTATTGTATATAATTTGCTGGATGTGTTGGAGCTAGGCAAAGACATAAGAAACAGTAAATACTCCTCACACTTTGATGTATCTTTGTGTAGGGGTGCAAAGCCTAAAAGCATGTGTTAGTTTGCATAAATGAGTTGGAGCTGTTCCTGTCCTAACTGACCAACTGTTAATTTTGCTGTCCCATTGGACTTTTGGTTATTCCACTTTCTTTACATATTCAGACAGAGAGTGTGATCCTGCATGGTACTAGGAGCTTAGGTGTCTCCTGAGGGACTGAAGCTAAGCCAGAGCACATATCCAGCCTGTCCAAGATTGATTAGAAGTCCAATTTCAAATACCACATACTGATAAATTATTTCTGTAACTATTGTACTTCAGTTGCTCAAAGTATCTAGAGGAGTGTCAATCTCTGAAGGTTGTTTTATCAGTCACTTCCAGTGCAGTGACATATTTTTATCTCCTCCCATGTACTGTGAAAGACTCATCTCGGGATTTAGTCATGTTTAAGTCTTTCCCACATACAAAAATATCCATTCTCATCAAATTCATCTCCCTAAAGCCATTTGTGACCTAACAGATGAAAAATATACTGAGGATCTTACCATCCCTACTTTACATGATTAGTTAAATCTGATTATCTCATAATGAAATAATTGTGAGATACAATAATTGTTTCCCTTCTCACTCTGTCTATGTATTACTTGTAATGCTTTGATGGCTATGATGGATTCATCTCAAGTCTCCTTAACTTGTTTTGCTTTGACTTGTGATCTCCTTAGTGTGGGGCTCCTACAAGTTCAATATCTTTCACTAGGCTTAATACCCATGTGCCATCCTCTTGCTGGAAAGTTTCTAATTTATCATTGAAAACTCCTCCTCTCCAGAGGCTCTAGAACAACATGGAGAGACTTACAGAATTCCCTTCATTAATTTTGGTCTCTTTTTAGGATATAGCGTCCTCTTTCCCTGTGTGATTCTCTAATAACTGGCACCAAAATTGTGTTATTAATCTGATTAGCCCATCCTTAGTGTTTACATTAATAATTGACATATTGTAGGTTCTTACAAAATGTCCTATGAGTAACTATGTAGCCTAATCACTAATTTGGACAACTTCATAATGTAAAAATTAATAGTGACTGAATGGATGCCAGTGGGGGAGCTGGATATTCACTGTGGGAGAAATAAACAGCATTACCATTGCATGGAATTTTGCTATTCTCAGACATCTAGTATTCTTCAAAAATCATTAAGGGCAGCCCTGCTTTGTCACAGTATCCTTTTTATCATTATATATTAAATTTATATATTTATTTTGCATCTTGACCATAGATTTCCCTCACCTCCTGTCTTCACATTCCATCCCCCACCTCCCATCTGCCCCCTCAATCCACTCATCCTTTTTTGTACAGAAAGGAACAGACCTCCCATGGACATCAATAAAACATGGCATATCAAGTTGCAGTTAAGACTAAGCACATCCACTTGTATAAAGGCTGGGCAAGGCAACTCAGTATGAGAAATAGATTCTCAAAAGCCAACCAAAACATTAGGGACAGCCCTTGCTCCTATTGTTAGGAGTCCTACAAGCAAAATAAACTATACAACAACTATCATATACATGCAGAGGGCCTAGGTCAGTCTCATGCAGGCTCCCTGGTTTTTGTTTCAGAATCTGTGAGCGCCTATGAACCCAGGTTAGTTGATTCTGTGAGTTTTCTTGTGATGTCATTGACCCGTCTGTCTTGTATAATCCTTCTTCCCTCTCTTCAGCAGGATTCCCCAAACTGGACCTAATGTTTGGCTGTCTGACATAGTATCTATGAGTAAATGCTAAAATCTTTCCCCAACCAATACTGATTTGCTACAAATAGTCTATAATTAAAATGATACTTTTGTCTAACATTTTCTTATGAAAGAGGAAAGCATATTTAGAAATGTATTGAGTAACTTAGAATATTTAAATTCTCCCAGCATTTAAGGAATTGTCTCTAGTGATATTTTAACATTTGACAGGATCTGTGTATTTTTTAGCCACGTTTATTACAGCATTTTTAAAATAAAAGCTTTCTTTATTCCCAAAGTTGACATAAATATTTCACTGAAATTATATTTTGTGTTATATTTTCATACTTTCAGAGCCATCTAGATAAAATATTGATGTTTTAGATAACTTCCCCATATTTAACATTAAATACAAACTTTGAGTAACTTTCTAAGGTATTTTAATAAATCATAAACTTAAGTGATCTGTTTGCTAATTTTGATGTTATATTTCTTATAATACCTCACTAGAATTTATAATTCCACATGAAAAGAAATAATAATTCCACTTAGTAAGATGATGTAGTGAAGTACTTACTTTCATACAGAAGTTCTTTTTAAGACAAGGTTTTGATAAGTAGGCTAGGCTGATTTTGAACTCCCAATTCTCCTACCTCATAGGCTAGTATCCAAGGCATATGACACTAGTGCTAGCCAGAAGTTTACTTAAACTTTTATCTTATTCCCATCCTAACAGATATTACAGCATCCATGAAAATCTCTCTCCCTCCACTGCCCTCTCGTTCTTATTTTCTCACACACACTTAGCAAGTCATTCTGCCCCAAGATTAACATCCCCAAGGAGAGTTACTCAATTGTCACTGTATTCATCTATCCAGGCCCTGAGTATAATTTGATTTCAGAGTGTTTGATTAGCACCCGGAAGAAGAAAAAGGATGTTGATTATGAGCACATGATCAAAATAAAATATCAGTGTGGTAGCATGCTAAGTGAATTTAAATAATTACCATATCCACAGTGACACAGATTTGCTCATCCTTTTTTTCCCGTTTTCAGAGAGGAGACACTTATATCAGCTACAGTCATAGTAACATCTCCCAATAACTACAGCTAAATATCCTTTGGTTACAATTGCCATGCCTTCTTACATATCCTTTGGTTACAGTTGCCATGCCTTCTTACATATCCTTTGGTTACAATTGCCATGCCTTCTTACATATCCTTTGGTTACATTTGCCATGCCTTCATTTCTAATCATCTGATCAAGTCAAGAAAAAAAAAAGACAAAAGCAGGTAGGCACCAATTGGCTACCCAATACTGTTTTCTCTCTGTCTTCTCCTGTACATGAAAGAATTGTACATGTGTTTTGGCATTTGTCAGTACAACTTATACAGAAATCAATTTTGGGGATATAACTTTGGCAAACATCTCTCAAAACATATTGTGTTTTATGCATTGCCTTTTAGCTAATCTTCTTCCCTCCTAATCTAACCTAAAAAAACAAAGAGGAGAGAGTTCAGACAGCAGAAGACTCAACTATAATGATGAAAACCTGAAAAATGTAGTAGACCCATATATTCAAAATCTATTATTAATTTTTCTGATTTTAATTACTAATAAAACATACCGAAATTAAACGAATTGTGAAGGTTGTAGAGGGTTAGGTGATAATGGGCAGCTAGGGGTGAAAAGGAAAATATAAATTTACAGAGAGCCAAATACCATGCTTATGGGAAGAAAAATGTTTCCTTCCTTATAATCATAAACACAAGATATGAGCTGCCCAGGAAGCAAAGGGACTGGGTTCCTTCTTACATCAACAAACCATCATGTCCACCTGGGAAGGTTAAATTAACTCCATGGAGTTGAGCCTCTCTTGTTTGTTTTTCTGACTCTCTAAGCATTTCTACTTTCGTATATGTATATATGTATGTATATCCATTTTATTACACAGATTCCTTTTGCATATAATATAATCTAAATACAATTTCCCTCCTTTTATCCTCCTAGTTCCTCCCTTCTCCCCTCCCAGTTTGATCCTCTCCTTTCTGTCTCTCATTAGAAAAGAACAGGCTTTTAAGTGATAACAACAAAACATATCAGAATAAACTATAATAAGATATATCAAAGTTGGACAAGACAAGCCAACAAGAGAGAGTTAACAAATAGCCCAAAGAGAAGTCACAAGAATCAAAGAAGACCCATTCTGCAAACACTCAGGATTCCCATAAAAGTACTAACTGACAGCTATAGTATGTATGCAAAGCACCTGGTACAAACCCATGAAGACCCTGTGCTTGCTGCTTCAGTCTCTGTAAGTTCATATGAGCTTTGCTCAGTTGTTTTAGAGGGCATTGCTCTCCTGGTTTCCTCTGTGCCTTCTCCCCAACTCCTTCTGCCTCCTCTTTCACATAGTTCTCTAAGCTCTGAAGGGTGTGCTTCAAGGTCTCTTTCTCCCTGCATAATCTTCGCCTGTGGATCTCTGTTTTTGTTCCCATCTGCTGTAAGAGGAAACCTCTCTGATGATGGTTGAATAAGGAACTGCTCTGTGAGTATAGCAAAATATCATTATGAGTCAGTTTTTTGTTGTTGTTGTTTTTGTTACTTTTTTTTTTGACCAGCAGTAATTTACCAGAGTTCTCCAGAATATCAAGTCTCTGATTTTTGGTCAACCAAACAGTGTCACATTTGGGTTATACCTCATGGAGTGGAACTTAAGTCATTTCAGATGTTGGTTAGTTACTCCTACAAGATTTGAAATACTGGCAAACCAAATACAAGATCATATCTTAAAGATCATTCATTATGATCAAGTAGCCTTCATCCCAAAGATGCAGGAATGGTTAAATAAACAAAATCAATAAGTGTAATCCACTATGTAAGCAAACTGAAAGAAAAAATTCATGATCATCTCATTAGATTGATTTAGAAAAGATCTTTGATAAAATCCAACACTCCTTCAGTATAAAAGTCCTGGAGAGATTAGCAATACAAGGGACATACCTAAACATAATAAAGGCAGTTTACATCATGCCAATAGCCAACATCAACCTAAATGGAGAGAAACTCAAATCTATTCCACTCAACTCTGGAACAAGACAAGCTTGTGTACTCTCTACATATCTATTCAAAATAGTACTTGAAGTTAGCTATAGCAATTAGGCAGATGAAGGAGATCAGCAGGATACAAATTGAAAAGGAAGAAGTTAAATTATCTTCATTTGCTGATGATACGACAGTGTACATAAAAGACCCTAAAAATTCCACTGATGAACTCCTACAACTGATAAATACTTTCAGCAAAGTCTCTGGATACAAACTTAACTCACAAAATCAGTAGCATTTCTATATAAAAATAACGCATAACACAATTTTCAAATTGCATAATACCCAATGGTGCTTCAATCCAGTGAGGACAAAAACAAACTTGTCTAGGAAAGAACCATGAATAAACCCTGAATGTTTCCTAAAGATGGCCTGGGTTGTGATCACTAGAACACCTCACTGGTTAGATTTTTGTCTCCTCATTTGAGCAAGTCCTCTTGAGTCCAGATATAGTTTTGAGATAATGAAATTAATTATGACATTCAGGCTTCACACACTGTGATGATGTCCACAAAAGGTATATCTAAGGCCATTCATAACCTCAGTATCACCACACAACCAGGCTGTGGACAGTGGACTTGGAACTGTGCACAGTTTTTGGAAAGGTCTGGGAGAGTGAATGTGACATGGGCATGGGAAACACTATCCTTCAAGAGTGATTCTTTCCTAATGGAATCTATTTCATTTCAGCAAGTATTGGTTCCAAGATCATTTTACTCTTCATACACTTTCTCAATCAAAGTGTGTTCCATTGTTGTTACTTAATGTTTATTTCATGTTATTCACTTTATTTCAACCTCACAGCCTTAGATTTTAAAACCTTATAATTTTCTTGGAGTAATGCTAAAGTATCAACAGAGTCTTGGCCAGGCAAAGTGTGTGGAATGGGTACCAGCACAGGACTGAGCAATGAATATCTTTAGTGATAAAGCTCAACTGTCTTCTTACAGAAAGGGTTGAAAGATCCATGTTTTTGTTGTTGTTGTTGTTGTTGTTGTTGTTGTTGTTTTACCAGTCCTGTTCTCAACCTTTCTTCTAATTGTATCAGACTTTGGATCATGTCTGTTCAGTGCACCCTCACATCCCACAGAAGCCCTGGGGCTAAGCTGGGTGAGTCAATTTTGTTGACCTACTTGAATTTTATTCTTTAGTGTACTCCATACACTAAATGTTTTTCTGGTCAATCCATCTTGTTTCCAAACACAGTTCTATTTGGATACACCTAATGTCTATTTGGAACTCAGGTTCTGGGTTCTACATTGCATTGTTTGTTAAATTCATCCACTGAGCTTTTAATCCCAGTTTCCAGCTGTAGCTTCTATTTGACTGTTTTGATAGTTAAGTATGAATCGAGACAGGAATTTATCATCTCATTCCCCTCCTGTTTCCTCTGATACCCTAAGCAGCTTAATAACATGAGAGCTTTTTTGCAAAAGGAAATTGGCTGGCTAATAACTCCCTTGTGTGCTATCTTTTTCAGTATCAGTACCAAGCTTTTCTTTTCATATTTACCAGTTTTTAATGTATTAAATATTATGTACTTCAAGTATGAAATGGTAGCGTCCCCAGGAGTTGTTCTCTTTGACTACCAAAGTATTTTTTGTTTTTTCTTCTATTAGAGCTGGTACTGTGATTATGGGGCAACGCTGATAATCACAATACAGTTGGAGGACCTTTATTGTAGATTCAGTATCCTTCTCTATTGCCTTTTATTTACAAAGATAATGTTCATGAATCTATTTGGAAATGATTGTGAATTTTTTGTTTACTTAGCCCTGATGTTCTTCAAATATTTAATGTTCTTTTGGCCATCTTTTGACCTAGTTTTTTTTCAGTTCCTGCATCTGGGTAGCTTCAGATTTTGAAAAATGTTTTCAGAAACAGACTGCATGTTCTCTTCTGTATTTCAATGGAAAAGCTTGGTGGAGTGGTTTTTCACTATGTCCAGAAAGTTTTTATTGCCATGTGGATGAAGAAGACACAATCATCAGGCCAATTACCATCAATCCTACCAGTCATCCTCAAGCTCTGCTTCTCAAACCCACTACTGACACTGAACATCATGGGGAAGAAACTCATTCTGCTTTCCCAAAGCTTTTATCTACCTCTTGTGCAGCTTCAGAAACCAAGCCAGAGTTGGAAACCTGACATGTGTTTGAGTCCTCAAATTTGCATTTCTAAACTCAATGGAGTGAAATAAGCTAGCTGCCCCTAAATTGGTAGTAGTGGCTCATTTTCTGAGCCTACCATATCTACAGCTTGCATCATGTGTGTAGACATAGTAACCCCATCCAGAGAATATTGAAGATCCTCAGCTCATCTCTTAAAGGTTGCTCCTCCTCTTTTTTTTTTTTTACATGTTGGCTTTCTATGTGTTTTTAGTGAAAGTCTTGACATACTATGAACTAGTTCATCTTTCTGGAACATTTGTATTGTCTTGAATTGCCGGTTTCCTACAAAAATTCTGATTTGCTTACTATTTTGGACTAAAAAAAGACAAATTATTTATCAAACACTACTGTACCTTCCTTCTATTTTTTTTTGTTTTTTTTTTTTATCTAGTTCCATCCATTTGCCTGCAAATTTCAAGATTCCATTGTTTTTTTCCTCTGAATATTATTCCATTGTGTATATGTACAACATTGTCTCTATCCATTCTTCGGTTGAGTGGCATCTAGGTTGTTTCCAGGTTCTGGCTCTTACAAATAATGCTGCTATGAACATAGATGAACATATGTCCTTAATGTAGGAATGTACAATCTTTGGGTATATGCCCAAGAGAGGGATTGCTGGATCTTGAGGTAGACTGATTCCTATTTTCCTGAGAAACCACCATACTGATTTCCAAAGTGGTTGTACAAATTTTCACTCCCACCAGTAATAGAGGAGTGTTCCTCTTTCTCTACATCCTCTCCAGCATAGATTGTCATTGGTGTTATTGATTTTAGCCATTCTGACAGGAGTAAGATGGTATCTCAGAGTTGTTTTGAGCTGCATATCTCTGATGGCTAAGGATGTTGAGCACTTTCTCAAGTGTCTTTCAGCCATTTTAGATTCCTCTGTTGAGAATTCTCTATTTAGTTCTGCACTCCAGTTTTTAATTGCTTGGTGTTTTGGTGGCTAGCTTCTTGAGTTCATTTTATATTTTGGTGATCATCCCTCTGTCAGATATAGGGTTGGTGATTATCTTTTCCTATTCTGTGGGCTGGCATTGTGTCCTTTGCCTTACAGAAGCTTCTCAGTTTCAGGATGTCACATTTATTAATTGTTGATCTCAACATTTGTGCTACTGGTGTTATGTTCAGGAAGCAGTCTCCTGTACCAATTCGTTCTAGGGTACCACCTACCTTCTCTTCTAGGAGGTTCAGTGTGGCTGAATTTATGTTGAGGTCTTTGATTCATTTGGACTTAAGTTTTATGCATGGTGAAAGATATGGATCTATCTGCAATCTTCTACATGTCCGAATCCAGTTATGCCAACACCATTTGTTGAAGATGATTTCTTTTTTTTCCACTGTATAACTTTAGCTTCTTGTCAAAAATCAGGTGTTCATAGGTGTGTGGGTTAAGATCAGGGTTTTCAATTGGTCAATCTGTCTATTTTTGTGCCAATACCAAGCTGTTTTTCAGGACTATGGCTCAATAATAAAGCTTGAAGTTAGGCATGGTGATGCCTCCAGAAGTTCCTTTATTGTCCAGGGTTGTTTTGTCTACCCTGGGTTTTTTGTTTTTCCATATAAAGTTGAGTATTGCTCTTTCAAGGTCTGGGAAGAATTGTGTTGGGATTTTGATGAGGATTGCTTGTTTTGAAATTAGACTATACTAGACCTGGTAGCTTTTGTTACATACTTTCATGGATATCTGTGTTTCTATTATCTTGCTGATTGTTCCAATCCTATTATAGATATCCTAATTAAAGTATTTTAGTAAAGATTTCTTTTTTCACACAAGTCAGAATTTTTAAAGACTATACCTAAAGTAGAATTGCAATGAAAAATTGTCTACATCAACTATTTGAGCAAATTTCTCTCAAAATTGACATTGTAAGGCACAATGTTGGATGGGCATAGAACATTTTAAAACAAATCTTGAAAATATCCAATCCATGCACTGCCACACTCCATAGCAGTCAGTTGAATACAATAGAACTGTGAAACCCATTCTCTTTGGGATTTTGGAGTTTTCCCACAGGAGGAGGAGAAAAATAGTATGCTTGTAATATCCCCTCTAATTGGGTCCAGAGAAACCAGAAAATTGTCTCCAATGAGACAAATAAAACTGATTGTCCCTTAACATTAACAACTTGATAAAAACCAATGTGTATAGATGACAGCTTTCTGTACAGTACTCAAAAACCACTGAATACAAAGGGACAATTGAGAAACATAGATATCCAATGCAGCAACTTTGAAACTAACATTATCTCGGGCATAAATTACCCAAGGAAAGCACATCTAAAACTAAAGGAAATGCATTTTTTATTATGTTTTTCAAGTGAATACATAAAGCTACTTCATCGGTCTGAAAAAAAATCTATACACACCAAGTGCTAATTTCTATTGTTAGAAAGTAAGTCAAATTGCACAGGAAACCCAGCTGGTCAGGTATTTCATCAAAATTCAAGTACTTTTAGAAAATCATTATGTGTGAGAGAAAGTGTGTGTGTGTGTGTGTGTGTGTGTGTGTGTGTGTGTGTGTGCTGAAATCCTTACAGCTTAGCAACTATATCCCTCCCTTACCAGTAAGTACCTGCCTTACAAGAAGCCACAAAAATAGTACATCTCTGCTCCAGAGCGTATTTTTTTTCAGCTAAAGTTAAAAGAGAAATCCACACCCAATGGTATTTTTAAGTTAGACTTCAAGTGAATCGGTCCTTAAGCCTTCTGAATTCTAACCAGTTCTGACTTCTCACTTTACTAGTGTCCAAGGAAAGGGGACAGTGGGTTTAGAGAGAAGACAAAAGCTTAGATATACTGGGAAGAATTGTGGAAGTCTCACTATTCACATGAATGCCCTCATGTCTGAAGAAGGAGTCCATTTCTAGATGGGACTCCAGTAGTATGACCACAATCAGAAGTTAAAGTTGGTTGGGTCTCTTTGGCCAAATTCCTATGAATAAGCCCTTATGGGAAAGATTTAGAAATGTGAAGATCTGTAGGTTATCTGCTGATTTAGGGAACATTGAACTTACTATTCTGACTGAATGTAACACCATAGGTTTTTGTAGTAGTGAAGAACTAAAGGTAACAAGACATAGAGTAATGGCTAATAAGTATCTATATTTTAAAGGGTGATAAGGAAAGGCTAAGGAAATGAAACTGATATAATTTGCATATCCAAACAAAGGAAAAGAAATTTAATAACCATTAGTCAGTTGTGAGCAAAGAACAGCCTGCTCTTCCCAATGGAGAGGCAGTGATTCCAGGACAATGTCCTTGACCTAACCCTGAGCTCACAGTGCTGCACCAGCAAGTTATGTAGATGTGAGGTTGAACACCAGCTAATTATTTAGTTGGGTCAGCATCTTTGTTGATGACCATGAGGACAAGTGTCTACTGAAATTTAAACTTGTCTTACAGGATAAACCCTCAAAGGTTCATCAAACATTATCTCCAAGGCTGGACCTCCAAAAGGGTATTTGGTATGTGGGAAACTACTTAAATATGAGGGACTCCATAGCCATAAATCTGTAGAGGTAAATTCCCAGTGGGTTTCTTGCAGGAGCTCCTAGCAAGATAGTAGCAGAGAATGGACTGCTTGAGAAAACAACTTAGTTACGTGGAGAGCCTGCAAACATGCATGTAATCCACCTTGCTTCCCTTTAAGTAAAAAATTTTACTTCCTAATTTTTATCACCAATAAATTAATGAACAAGTCAGGGCCTGTTACTATTCAGCTGGAAAACTCTGATTAAAATTCTAAATTTCCCCAAATCCTCATTTTCTCATATCTAAAATGAAGGAGTTAAGTTTGTAGATCTTTAAAAATTACTACAGCACTTAACACTATGGTTTTTGAAAATAAAGAGGAATTACACAGTTTTTAGTGTGCTATATGTCAAAATGGAGATTACAAGTTACACAGAAAATACTTATCAGTACTTATTCTAGCATGCCAAGCTAGAGAAATAGGTAATATGTTGAGGAGTAGTTTTTGACATGAGTAAAACCTCTACATTAAACTAAGAGATGCTCCATATATATTTGTTGTTAGAAATATAGACATCCAGTTCCTTTTTCAGTAAACAATAAGTTGTTTCACCTTTATTCCCCCTGTGGGAAAGGTTTTCGGGAAAACAAACCAAGAATTAAGAGGTAATAAGATGTATTTGGAGCAACTTAAAGAGAATGGAGCTTGGCCTAGAGAACTAATTGCATAAGGAAAGCTACAGATTATACATGAAACTGAAATATAAAGCCAGAAATAAAAAGCGTGAGTACCCTAGGCAAGACAACTGTGTAGTAGAGTTGCAACAGTGAATCCAATAATCCAAGAACATGAGCTAAAGGCAAACACTTAAAAAATGAAATTACAGAATCCAATCATTTGGAACTTAAGAGAAAATAGTTTTAAGAAAATTATTTAGTCACAATCAAAGAAATCCAATCTCATATCTGTAATATAATTTGCAAGAGATGCTTCAAGTGTTAGTTTGCACAAATAACCTTTTGATTATATTGAAATACTTTAAGTTGTAAAATCAACCCAGTGTTCACCTTATTACCATATTTTAACTGATTTTTATAAACAAATACATATTTTTTCATAGGAATTATGCTAAAGTTTTATTTTTTAGAGATAAAAGCTGCATTTCATTCAAGGACCATAGACTTCTCTTTATTATTTGTATTGCCCATTTCACCTTATTCTTCTTTCAATAAACATTTAAGTAATAAGAAAATATCATTTACTATGAATACACACACACACACACACACACACACACACACACACACTGATTTCATAGGGAATTTAAAAACTTGAAAATCGCTCATGACCTCCTTTAAAACTAACTTCAGAAATGACTGCTTCATGCTTCATCAACTGTCTTTAACATAATGAATTATAAAGCCCAGTTAAATCACCTTGCAGGGACTACTTAAAAGTGAATAAAGTCCCTTTACTTTCCTACTTATTATTCCTCTTAGAAGAAGATTAGGAGGAGATAACAGATGGTTAAGTTTCCATCCATACTAATCATAAAGGCAGTCATATATCAAATGGTCCATGCTACCATTAAGCAACTTTGTGGATACTGTGTAAGTCATGTTGGAGGGTCACTAGTAGACTAACTATAAGTATTATAATTATTATATATTACATATAATAATTATATAATCCAAACTGTTTGAATTGATATGGTATACACATTTGTAATGTGCTAAATTCTGTTAATTATAATATATTAACGAATGCTAATACAAGTAATTTTTAAAAAGCACCTAAATAAAGGTCATGGCAAGCTTTACCTAGAAAGTGAGGCACAGCTGCAATGCTCTCACGTGGCCAAGTTTCTAAAGGCTCTTTACACCTAGAGAAGGTTTCTCCAGGATACCAACTACATCTCTCAGAAGGCAGGCAGTTGTCCTTTAAGTCATTAATCTCTGCCCTTCTACCCCTACCTCTGCTCTGACCATTTTTATGTGATATTTAAGTTGACATCATCCATGAAATCTTGAAGAATATACTCTGTCTGAGTTTTAATTTCTTGTACAAACCACCAACCAATCATGTCTCATGATTTTATCCAGGTCATAATCTTGAGCTGTTGCCTCAGAGGGTACCTCATAGGACCAATGCAGGTTATGAGACATTTGCTATGAAGGTGGCAAGGAACTTGCACACAGTTCTGAGGAATCCTCCATCACTCAGTGCCATGTGAGTTAAGAGAGGCAGCCTGTTGTGTGACTCAAATACTCATGTGGGAAAGGCCTTCACAGACCTTTATCCATGCAGACCCTCTATCCATGTATACAGCCTTTACCAACCAGAAGCAGTGTGAGACACTGCAATTTCACTGGTTCTTATATAGACAATTGATGAATTCTCTTGATTTTATATTTACTTCTAGTTCTCCCAGTAAAGCTGTTGGTGTCTATGATTTGAGCTGTACAGCTTGTGTCACTCTGTATAATCACTGAGATTTTACTTTCTCAGGACTGAAATGTTGGCTACCACTCACTAATTCATTGACTTATTTTTATAACTAAAATTAGGTTGTTGTTTATTCTTCTGTGTTTTTGTTTGTTTGTTTTACTGGAGAGTTCATTACTTTGAAAACCATGTCCATATTATCATTGCAAAAGTATTTAGGGGGAAAATGAAAACAAATAAACACATCTATCTTGTCTATCTTACCTAGAATGACATTTTCTTAAACACATTTCAAAAAACATATAACACCTGGTTATTTGCAGTGAATCTGCATCAGGTCTGAGCTGTGTTACTGAAATGTAAGATGTACCTGAACACCATTGGCACCTCATTAAATCATGCAATTTGCTAACTAATAGCAATGCATCCTAGCTATGGATCCTTGGAATTTCTGAGAGCTTTGCATTAGCTTCCCAGCACCACTTATTAAAAACAATTATTTGTGTTAGCTCTCCATGAGACCTAAGAGGGTCTGCATTGGTGTTGTAGAAAATATGGCTGCATGTTACCTGGCCAGAACTCTATTACATGGCTACATATTCAAGGTGTTTTATGCTTATCTTCCATTCTGGATCCTAAAGAAAAGTTGTATCTAATAATGACCTATAGAGGACTATGGCATTTTAGACCAGACCTTTCCTCCCCCTTCCTGGTAACAAGCCAGTGAAGGTCAGGTACATCATTAATGGAATGCTGCTGTTATGTTCTATCATTTCCCCTGCAATAAATTATAAATCTAGGTACTTGTCATTTTTGATCCTGTTAGTCTTCCTTCATTAACAGTGAACTACTACACCTGGAAGTACAGCAAATGATGACATAATTACACCTTTTCATGATATCGTTTCAGCAATTTCTATATAACATGTCAGTATATTACATTTACCTCATAAAATTAATTACTTTAATTTGAGATAAAAAAGATAAAGGCCTTGGGTGTGAGTCATAAAATGTTGTTACTTAGTGTCAATACACACAGAAAGTTTAACAATAATATCAAAGACAAGGTACCAGCAGGAGAAAATGCTAGGCACATTCCTGATTCCATGTAGGAAATCCATGAATAAATAATTACTCTCCATTATCAACCTGACAGTCCATTATCTGTCATAATGTAATGTGCCTTGCACTGTGAACTGAATATCATGAACTGAAGTAGTTAGGACAAGAAAGGAAACCCAGAGATAAAGATTTTTCCATCTACCTATCTAGAATCTATTTTACATAAATTTGATGGTCAATTCCAACTATTAAGCTTATAAAATGTAAAAGAGCACTGGGCACTGGTGGCACATGCCTTTAATCCCAGCACTTGGGAGGCAGAGGCAGGCAGATCTCTGTGAGTTCCAGACCAGCCTGCTCTACAAGAGCTAGTTCCAGAACAGCCTCCAAAGCCACAGAGAAACCCTGTCTCAAAAAATAAAAAATAAATAAATAAAGAGAGCTATGAGTCTATATGAGCTGCAAGCAGAATTAGTGTATAAGTTGGTGACTAATTATATTTGAAATCAATATTAGTATTCATGTTGAAGCAGAATACCAGGACATTTCTAGCTAGAATATTGTAGAAAAGGTTATATTCAAAGACCACTCCTCAGGCATAGTCATGTGTGGATCTGTGCAATAAGTCCTGCAGAAAGTTTGGGTGAGCTGCATTGCTTTTCCTCACTCTCACCAGCAAGAAAATATCACTGACCACAAAGGGGGGTGGGCAACAAACTGAGCAATGTCAAGCTCCAGACTCAGTGTGGAACTCTGGAGAATTGGGTCACAGATGTCATATGCAAAGAACAGGCCTGAATACACAAGTCAGGAAAGAAATGTTCAGACTCTGGAGTGACAAGCAAGGATAAAGAAAGCATGGAGTAAGGAGTGATTAGTAAAGGTAGAGCACGGAGTGAGGAATAGTTTACACAGAAGCTCAATGGAAAACATAAAAACACTCATATTTTGTGAAGAGAGGGAGGGAAGGAGGGAGGGAGGGAAGGAGGGAAGGAGGGAGGGATGGAAGAAACAATGTTCAGTGTTAAGCCCAAGAAAACAGTGATATAATCAAGTAACCAAAGGAAAAAAAATCCCCAATCCTGGAAGCATGTGAGTAATTACCTTGCTCAGTGGCTAAGTTCCTACGTGACTGGTATTTCTAAGGAAACATGTATTCCCAGCACTCAGAATACATAGGCAAGGAGATATTTGTGAGTTCAAGGCAAATCTAGTCAACATAGAAAGTTCCAGGCCACCCGATGGCAAACAGTGAGACCCTGTCTCAGAACAATCAACAAGATTCCCACCCCAAGCCCTCCATTCCTTCACTTAAACATACACTAAATAAATATGCTATGAATACCAACCTACTCACAAAAATCCAGTGAACTCTTATGACTAAATTAAGCATACACTGGATTTTAATTCAGATTCTATAGGGCACACATTCATCTGTGTTTGGGAAACACTTTAATAACTAAAAATCCATTTCCAACATGCATTCCAAGTTCTATTAAATACTTTAAATACTTACATTTTCTTTACCTTGCTAGATGCTGACCTTTATACCCTTCACTACTGAAGCAATATTTCAAAGAATTGAACAGAGGGAATGCCATGCTGCCTGCCCGCTATGCATGACAATGCCTCACATATAGTTTTTTATTTCTATGCAGCAATTATTGTTTCAGGAGCCATAATAATGTTTCAGTTTGCTTTGCTTTCATTTTACAAAAGGAAAAAAGACCCAAAAATGGAAAATAAAAGCATTGTTTTGAAGATTGGGCAATTGGCACAAAATGCAAATGGATAGCTTTGCCAAAATAATGAATTCTTCACTGATTGGCTCTGTTTCCAATTGCAAGAAAATACAAAACAATCTAACCTCAGGCTAAGGAACTGCCCAATTTCTATCTCTGAAGATTTGGTCTGAAATGCCCATTTTACTGATGAACACAATAAACTAGCATTTTAAATTATCAGGCTAAAAATCGAGGTTAAAAAGAATGCCAGTAATTCAGTCTCAGAGCTGACATCAGTCTTCCAGTGTGGCAGCTACACAGTTGCCATGGGTCTTTTATGAAGAAGAAAACTTGCAACTCTCTCTTGACAAATACTGCAAGGAACAAAATACACTTCTGTCATCCCAACCAACTAGGTCCCTTACTGCTTCCCCTGGCAAAATGACTACTAAGTATTTTTCAATGCTCAAATCCCTTATTTTAATTATCCTAACTACTAACCAAGTAAGCTCTGAAATTATGTCATTCATTATAGAGAAATGACATCTTCTGTTTGGTGAAACTGACATTATAAATAATTATTTTAGGCATGTATTTATTTGTATAGTAATAAAATTTGCTTTAAGGTTTTCATGAATGTTATGAATTTTTCAAAAGGTATTATCATTAAATTTTAGTACCTAAAAAAAGGTATGGGTTGTATCCTCCACTTTCTGGGAGTTTAATCTCATTTATGATGCTCATCTACTGGTGTTAGGCTTTAAAGACAATTACTAATCACATTTTCTGGTGGGTTTTAACCAGAAGTAAGAAACAGCATCTAACTTTTCAAAATGCGCTAGAGAAGAATGTATCCTACACTAAGAATTCCTATTCATAAAGTGAGGCAATTTCACAAGCATCAGTGTGCTTCAATGCTCAGAATAACCTGTTTCTGACTTGCCTGAAACTATATTTTTGTATCCAAAACATAGTAAACAAGAGGAGAGACTGTCATGTTACTATCTCACTAGGGGACATTATGTCATTGCTTGGTGCTTGGATCCATTCAAACTTTATTATATTCTAAAAATTATATAATCTATGAGGATCCTTAATATTATTGTTTTCTCTTATTTAACAGTTTGTAAATATTAAGTGGCATATATTTTTGAAAATGTAGTTTCTCCCACATAGTTCAATCTAATGGGATTTAGCATGTTATACTATATAAGATACACCTAGCTTTTTATGGGTGGCTTAAGGTTATGGTCGACATAAAGGACTCCTTACCTTGCAGGTGGAAATATGAATCAATGAAGCCTCTGTGGAAATCATCATTAAGTTTTTTGAGAAAGTGTAAAAGTAGAACTACTCCATGATCCAACAATTACTACTACTGGATATACATCCACTTTTATCCTGGCCTCTCTCAGACACAACTCCACATCTGCGTGTTGCTGCACTGCTCACAGTAACCAACATATGAAATTAATCTAGACACCCCAAGATAGATGACCAGGCAAAGAAAATTGTGTATCAATACACATGGTGGGATTTTATTCATCAATAAAAATGGTATTTGACAGGAAATGGGTGGAACTAAATATCATCATTGTTTAAAGAAAGAAAGCTAAATTCAGAAAAATAGACCATGTCCTCTCTAACTTCCAAGTGTGTGTATGTGTGTATGTGTGTGTGTGTGTGTGTGTGTGTGTGTGTGTGTGTGTGTGTGTGTGTGAGTGAGAGTAGAATGGGACAGATAAAAGTGGGGAGATAGTGACAAGAAAGGGTAATAGGTGTTACACAACCAAAGTACTTTGTGTCTTGGTTCCCTTTTCTTTATCCCTTAGTTAACATAACCTCTAAGAAGATGACTTGCTGGCCTGTATTAGAAGAATTTAAAACTTCTATTTGTAATTTCCTTGCAACTCTGTTTTCTGATTATAATGACAATTGTTTTGTAAATATTTATCAACATCATTTGCTTCTCTGCACAGGTATTTGATAGAAATCCATTCTAAGATATTTGCTGAATTTGTGCATGGTTATTCCATCCTTACCAGCCAATGGGAAAACTAAATCCTGGCTTTCTGAAAAGAAACTACAGTGATCATGTTTCTGAGCAACTAGTGTGTAGAAGAAAAGGAAAGGTTTAGAAGTGTTCCCTTAAAAGTTTAAAGATATTATATGCAGATTTTCCTACTGGAGAAATGAAATCAAGGTCATGGAGCTTAGTGTTGGCTTTGTTCCTAATGCACTCCACACTGGCATCATGAGCAAAAGGAGGTCAACCTTCAGCCTGCCCTGGCCATTATTATTCTTTGCAGAGTCCTAAAACCATCACAGAATGAGCCAATGGCTTCTAATGCTGAGGCTTCCAGTACCCATTTGACCTGCCTGCAAGTCAGCCACCCCCTTCTAAGCTATAAATAGAATGGGTCCCGGCTCTTTGGAGAGCAAAGGTAACAAAAAAGTATTCTGGACAGATACTGGCACCCTGCAGATTGAGGGATAGATCATCTGCATTACTCATACCCTACTGTCCTGTTTCTGACTTGCTTTCCTTCTATGGCTTATTTTCAGAGAGATTTTTTTTAACAGCCTCTGCACTCAGGGAGTCTATAGGTCATGTTCACCAGGCATAATTCTTGCGGGATACTGGCCTAGAGCCCAGGAAACGAAGGGACTCCAGAATGCTGGAGCCAGAGTGAGTCTCTTCTCTTCAGCAAAAGAATGACATTGCAATGACTTAGATTCTTGAACAAAGGGGATAATTTAGACAGAAAGATTAATTTAAATAAATTATGAAATCTTGTGTTTTTTTTTTATTTTTAGGAACATATATAAGCAGGCAAGATGGCCCAGTAGTTAAGAATGCTTGTTGCTGTGTTTGCTTCAGCAGTGCATATGCTGAAATTGGAAAGAATGCTTTTGGCTCTTCAATTTTCAGAACCCACACAATGGCTCACAACCATCCCTACCTCTCCTTCCAGGGAGTTCAAAATCTCTCTTCTGGGATCTCAGGAATGCATGTGGTACACATAAAAACATGCAGGCAAACACCTATACACATAAAATTAAAAGCTAATAAAATATAAACTAAAGGAAACATATAACCTTATATGAAAAATCAGTTCTAAAACCTAAGTTAATTTTTAGTTTCCATTCCCAAACACCATGTTCTAGTAGGAGACTCAAAGATGATCCAGAGGTAGGAACTGACTCAATCATCTATCTGATAAAAGTAACAGTCAATCCAATTAGACAGCCATACTTGTTAGGGAATGGTATTGTTGCTGTAAGCATGGGAGCACTAAAGGCATGAATGAACCAGACATCTGAGCTGATTCATAAACTGGGCTTAAATACTCTATTTTTCTTTTTACTTATACAACTCTTGAGTTTTATGAAGGCTGTGATGCTCAGTCTTCACTGACAACTTGATGGGAGTTAGAATTACCTAGTTGAACCACCTCTGAGTGTGTCTTTGTGGTAGTTTCTATAGAAGTTAGTACAGCAAGAAGATCTACCCAGAATGACATGAGTTCCAGGCAGAATCAGATGGGAATAGAGGAGGACTAGCATTTCCTGCTCTCTGCTTCCTGGACTGCCCAAATGTGACATGTTCTGGACACACACTCTTGCAACCATGAGCTCTGTCATGCTTTCCTAGTCATAACAGATTGGATCTCCAAAACTGTAAGATAAAGTTGCTTTTATCAGGCATTTTACCATGTAAAAAGTAACTAATCGAAGTCCCTAATTAATGAACGTTAGGGTTTCTTTTATGTTGAAATTTACTAAATTTGCTATGTGGGAGCTTATCATGCAGGAATTCTGAACATAAATTTTCTCAGGACTTAAATTCTGTAAATTATTTAGAAAAAATCAGCCATTTACTTTATGCACAATCAATGGCATTCTTTGCATGAAAAACCACAAGAAGCACTTTTTCTAATTTCTCTGATGATGAAAGTTACCTTCAATTATCTGACTTCTGATATTTGAAACTATATACTTGCAAGGCAGAGTTTCTCCTATTCTGTAGCTGACCCTTCATTCTGTAGGCTGACCCTTCATTCTGTGGGCTGACCCTTCACTTGATTGTTTTCTTTGTTAGGCAAAAGTTCTTCACCTCCCTGCAATCACATTGGTCACATCTTGGTTTTATTTCCTAAGCTATTAGAGTCCTATTCAGAAAGGCTTTCCCTGTGTTTACACCCTGAAGTGGTTTTCCCTATACTTTCTTAGCATTTTCAAACAAATAACATGATTTCATTCTTTTTAAAAGAAAAATAAAACCCAGTTGTCTGTATAATGAAACATTTTCTTTTCCCATTCATCTTGCTGTAGACCTCTAGGCTAATTCTATAACTTGGCTACTGTGAATAGCAGTGTAGGATATTGATTTAGAATCCTTTGGGTATGTTCTCCTAGGTGGTATAGCTGTCATATTGTAGCCCAATTTTAGTTTATTGAGAAAGCACAGTGTTTTCCATTATAGCTAGGTTAATATATATTCCTAACAACAGTTGATAAATACTACATTTCCCCATCATCCTTGACAATACTAGTTATTTGTTTTCTTAATGATTTGTTTTCTTTAATTGTTTAAAATTTGTTTACCTGGGGAGAAGCTACTTTACCATGGCACATATGTAGAGGACAGAGGACAACTTAGGGGAGTTGGTTCTCTCCTTTAATCATGTGGGATCTGGGGATCAAAACCTCGGGTCTTTAGGCTAAGTAGGTAGTATCTTTTTTTGATTTGTTTCCTTAGTGAACCATTCTGACAAGAGTGAGATGAACTCTGCATGTTGTCTTAATTTGTAATTGCCTAGTGACTAAAGATGTTGAATATTTTTTCAAGTTTATTGGACATTTGTACTTTATCTTTTGAGATCTGTCTGTTCATTTCATTAGCCTACTTAATGAATGCATTTTTTGTTATCTTGGTATTTAGCCTTTTAAGTTCATGTATTCTAGATATTGTCCTCTATCAAATTTATAGCAGGAAAATGTATGCAACTGGAGATAATCATATAAAGCAATATACGTCAAAATCTGAAATACTGCATGCTTTTCTTATTTCTTATAAAAACATAGATTGTTTTTATATATTTGAATTACAAACAAGATTGAAATACATGACGATCCCAGTTCCCTTCTCCCTCCCTTCCTCCTCTACCACCCCCCCAACTAAAATCCTACCTGTCATATGTAGAAGAAAGGACCATAGATTTTTAGTTAAAAATCAAATATATATGAAATGAAAGTAGAAGGGAAATTGCATGAGAGGATGATGAGAATAATGGAAGGGGGAGGAGAGAGGACAAAGAAAGGCTGGAGAATGATTAATAGAGTTAGAGTATACACTATATACTTGTATTAAGATGTCTTCATGAAACACATCTGTAGCCACAATGAAAATACAGCAGTAGATTTTTTAAAAAGAATATAGACATGCTAGATTTTTTTTTTGGTTTCCAAGACAGGGTTTCTCTGTGGCTTTGGAGGCTGTCCTGGAACTAGCTCTTGTAGGCCAGGCTGGTCTCGAACTCACAGAGATCCGCCTGTCTCTGCCTCCCGAGTGCTGGGATTAAAGGCGTGCGCCACCACCGCCCGGGTGACATGCTAGATTTTAAACAGAATATATATATATATATATATATATATATATATATATATATTTGATATATATATATATATCAAAGTTGCAATGGAGCTACTGAAGGAGAACACAAAAGTTTCATTTGAGACCCTGCAATTAGTCTTCTTTATTATGCCTGCAAGCATCTCATAGGCCATCTTACTGGGGGAAATTGTGGAAGTTCACATAGTTTTATATGCTTCCTGAAAGTATGTCTAGGAACAATATGACTGTGCTATGTGGGCAGTGTTACAGCAAGTTGATTTTCTTCCTTCCTATCTGGAGACCAGCAGAGGCCACTTGAGGTCACCAAGTCCACTACACATGTATCTTCTTAATGTTTGATATGTCTTTTGTTATTTGTCTTTTAACCTCTATTTCAGGTTACTGACCTTATTGTCTGGATTCTATAATATCATATGCCATTCTATAAAAGCTGTCAGTTCATCTCCTGACATCAACATATTATTTATTGTGTCCCAACAAATGCCTATCTTTGTTACAGTAGGCAGTAAAGATTCATTAAAAAAATAAATTCCTTCTGCTAAGGAGATTGTAATCTCTGGTGCCACCTCTCTGACTATTTGACTGCTTACCCAACACACCTCTGACTTTATTATGTAACTTAATTGGTGCAGTCCTCTGTCTGTCTCTCTGTCTGTCTGTCTGTCTATCTATCTATCTATCTATCTATCGGTCTATCCCCCTTTTCTGGACAGCTGCAGAGATTGGCACCTTGCCTGCTGTAGAGTTTTAGTTCATCTATTTTCTTTTAAACTAATTGCCCATTAGCTTCCTTTTGATTCCATTCTGGAAATTATTTTATTAACCAGACTAAGAACTCCGAGAGTAAACCAAATCCACATTTCCCTCCCAGAATAATGCTTCTTGATGAAATGATTAGAGCTATCATCGTCAACCCACATTCAGTTCTTGTTGTCCACAAAAAGTAATAAAATACTTACATTCATCAAATTCAAGGTATAGCAAAAATTGAAAATAATTTTTAAAGTTTACACCAAACAAGACTCATACTCTGTCCCATCAATACTATTTCTAGAATTCTGAGGAATGAATATTTTACTTTGGATTCCGAAAGAATCAGACCCTTTGGTGAAAGCACACATAGCTCTTGTGAAAATTTGGTTTTGTGAAACACTTATGTGAACTGAAAGATGAAGAAGCCATCAAAGTCAGCATGTGTCGGGGTCAAGGTGAGATAGGCTACTAACATTGGCTATTGCTTACCTGGACTAGAAGAGTAACAAAAACGTTAGAATATGCCTCAGTTAATTCACTTTCGAAGTAAAGTAAAATGCTTCTAACTTGAGCATGTTATTAGCTCTGGCAGCAAGCTCTGAGGCATCTCACCTGCTTTGCAAGGTGTTGGGCAAAATGTGATGTAATCACAAGACTTATAAAAATGACACATGACAGCCTGGCCAAAGCTGAGTGTTAAGAGCAAAAATAAAAATAAAGAGAAGACATCATGCTTCATTATACTTCCTGCATGATACCTAGAAATTTTAAGTCATTCTTTAAATGAAAGTAATATTACCAATATATATGTAACTAATTATTTTTCGATTGCCTATCATTGGCCAGAAATCACAAGCTACATAAAAACCCTATGAAAGTTTTCTCATGAATCAACTCCCTACCTCTCAGTATATTTTAAGCAGGTTGATTCCTTAATATTTATAATCGAAGGGGGAAATATTGAAATGATTTTGTTGTGGCATCTTTTTAACCCAAAATTCTAGTTGTATTAATGTCGTTTCTAAATCACAGACTTAGCAGAAAGCATGAAACTACGAGAAATTTAGCAGGGATTTAAGTGTTGGTTAAAGGTGAAAGATGAGCTTTTGGAACCTCTAAACTCCTGACAGGGTATTAATTAGAAATTATGTATTAACACATATGACTGTTATGGAACAGTGTTTTTGTACATTGTGAACATGTGTCACTCTTATTGGTTTAATAAAAAGCTGAATGGTCAATAGATAGGCAGCATTTCCAGGCACAGAGGATGCTGGGAAGATGAAGGGTCGAGATGCCAGGAGATGCAGAACAAGGAGGATAGGCACTAGAGAGATTAGGTAATAAAGTAATGAGAAGGAAAATTAAATCAATAGAATTGGGTTAATTTAAGTTGTTAGAGATAATGGGACAAGCCTAAACTATAGATTTCATAATTAATAATGTCTCCATGTCATTGTTTTTTTTTTAGCTAGCATACCAAAGAAAAAAATCTGTCTAAGTATTTCTATGTGTTGAAAATCCTTTGCAATTTATTAGTAGGTAATTGATATAAGATATACTCTGAAGTGTGAAACAATGATTAGAAATGCCTTAAAATACACCCTATCGTGTCAACCTAAAGAGAACATTTCTTTAATTTTTTTTTTAAATTAGTAACAAGCTTTCTTCACATGTCAATTCCAGCTCCCACTCCCTCTCCCTCCCTTCTCCCCTGCTCCCCACCAATCTCCTCTGCTCCCCAGGGAGGGTGAGGCCCTTCATGGGGGATCTCAAAAGTCTGTCATATCATCCCAGGCAGAGACTAGGCCTTCCCCCATGTGTCCAGACTGAGAGAGGATCCCTCCATGTGGACTGGGTTCCCAAAGTGCAATTGTGTGCCAGGGATAAATACTGATATACTACCCAAGGCCCCATAGATTGCCAAGGCCTCCTCACTGACACCCACATTCAGGGGGTCTGGATCAGTCCCATGCTGGGCTCTTAGCCATCAGTCTGGGATCCCTGAGCTCCCCCTTGTTTTTTTTTTTTTTTTAACTTTTTTTGGGGGTTTCGATACAGGGTTTCTCTGTGCTACTTTAGAGCCTGTACTGGTGCTCACTCTGTAGACAAAGCTGGCCTTGAACTCACATAGGTGCACCTGCCTCTGCCTCCCAAGTGCTGGGGTTAAAAGCTTGTGCCACCACCACCACTACCAGAACATTTTTTAACCTGTGTGGAAATAAAAATTATCACTACATTTTGAAAAGATCTCCTACCAACATAAACATTCAGCCTTAAGGTAACTTGAAAAACTCAGAAGTAAAATTTGAAAGATGGAGTTAAGTCTGCTTCACTTACCCAGTTAAATGGCATGGGGGAGATATTTTGAATTACATAAAAATTATAAGGTATTCTATCCCAACTTTCAAGATACTAATAATTTGTTTCCTTTCCTTAAAACTATTTTGGACAAGGTAAAGTGATGCTTCTCTCCACATTGCAGAAATAAAGTTTTATGAGTTGTGAATCTCTCCTGCATGCAAAAAAGGAACTAAAGAGCAGAGGATGAGGGAACTGGTGACAGCCACTAATGGTGGAAGTCCTTCTGTGTATATGTTTGTCTTATTGGTTGGTAAATAAAGCACTGTTGGCCAATAGGGAGGCAAGTTAGGCAGGGCTAGGAGTCAAGGAGGATTCTAGGAAATGTATTAAAGAGGTGAGTCACCATGTGATCCTGGGGAAGAGAAGACACATGCCTCTGGCATCCTCAATAAGTCTTTATAAAATATATAGATTAATGGTTACGGTTAATACTTAAGAACAGAGATAGCAAATAAGAGATCCTAGTCATCAGCCAGCAGCATTGTAACTAATATTAATCTCTGTGTATTATCTGAGGAGCCCTAACGTGGCTGCAGAACTCAGGCAGCTGGTGGAAAGAGTTATCGTTACAAGCCACTGTTGCTCATTCTAGCTGTGTAAAAGAAAACAAAATCTCACATCAGAGGTTGATGAGAAGAATCCAACCCAAGTTTGAAAAGTACAGTGTTTTCTGTTGATATAGAATACTATACACATAAAATGTGTATAAAATAAAATTTCACTTTCTTTTGGGTCACAATTCACAAGTCTTTTAGAAGTTTATTTATAACAAGAGGGATTTTACACAATCATTGTGACATTAAAGAAGTTTTTAAAACCTTCATTTGGGAAGGTTTAGGTGGTAAATATTACAGTTATGTTTTAAGAATCAAATGATGAATATCATGCTATCAAGAAAAGATTCTCATCAAATTTGTATGATTTACCCTAACAATGCTTAAGAAATATAACTTAGCAAGTATATTAAGGATTCCTATTCAACAGATATTTGGCAATCATCATGCAAAACCTGAGTTGTGCAACAGCTCTCTAATTAGTAACAGTCAACATTCAATAACCTATTTATGTAGACGTAAGAGAATTTTGTTAGGATATGAGCATATACAACCACATAATGTATTCAAAGTATCTTCTCTATGGTTGTCATTTGTGAAAAGGAAAAAAAAAGGTTCAAAAATCTTGAAATTTTTTAAATTACAAAATCAAATAATTATTTTAGACAATAAAAATGTACTGAAACATTGCAGCAGTCCAGATTATCAATCATCATAATCAAGAAAAAAATATGCATCCACGGAAAAATACATCCTATTCACATGTAAGCTGAGATAAAAGATGACTTCTTAGCAAAAACGATCATTTAGAATGCTAAATAGCCATTCACACTTTATAATATTTTGGCTTTTGATAACAACAAAATGGATCAAAATAGTTTGATTCATCACAAACAGTTAATTTGGCATAACTATGATTGGCATATCATGGCACAGCACTGGCACTCTAGGAACCAATGATGTCTTCACTAGAGGAGCTGGTAAACACGTGCAGCCAAAGGGGTCAAGGTAAAACCACATGTGCCAGTCACAATGACTCTTGAGTCTGCTGTGGGTAGGAAGGCAGATTAATATATTGCCAGGCCAAGGTTGGCTTAGCCTGGTAAATGATTTTTTTTCCCATCCTTAGAGATGCGGTGTATAAGCAATTACCCAAACTTATATTCAATACTTTCATCATGTTAGTATTTAAGCCAATGTCAACCAAGCAGCATATATATGTAACATATATGCATATAATATATATATATATTATGCATATATAATGGCATATACATAGCAATTATATATTACATAACACACAAATAACAATTATTTTACATAATTATGTAACAATTAGGTTATATAGCACACACATAACATTTTAAATGGTCTGTTGTCAAGCTCAGTTAAAAATGCCACACACTCACACTGGAGACACCTGCCTCTCCATTTTTTTATCCTTTGAGGTTTAAGATCTTCAAATCATCCAGCCAGTGAAATGGTAGATGATCAGTCACAAAGCCATCTTACTGTTAGTGAAAGCAGAACAAGAAAAGATACTCAACATATTACAGGACTTAAGAAGAGGAATGGAAACAGACAAGTGCACTTTTGTTTGGAAAGAGGAAAGCCAGCAAGAAAAATTCTGAAAGGGCCAGTAAGACTGCTGGGAGAGTAGAGGCACTTGCTGTGCATCCCTGCCAACTGGAGTTTGATCTCTGAAACACAACACAAAGGTGGAATGGAAGAAACTGCTCCACTAAGTTTCATCTGACTTTCATAGGTGTGCCATCACACACACACACCAGTTCTCTCTCACAAAGACACACAAAAAAACATGCACAAACACAATAATAGTTTTTTTTTTTTTCAGAAGAAAAATCTAATCGAATACAAGTGACATCGGTTTTGACACAGCTGTAAAGGAGGTGTATTTTCTATTAGAAAGAATCACTTGCTGGATACATGTCAGAAACACAAGACTGGAGAAGATAATTGGTTGACAGATATTAGAGTGGAGGCCTTCTCCCGTTGATAATTGATTGACAGATAGTCGAGCAGACACTTCCTCCCATTGATAACTGATGGACAGATATTAGAGCAGAAGCCTCCTCCCATTGACGGGCACTACCAAATAGATTGAGGTCATGGGAGTGTTTCCAAGCAGCCAGGTGAGAACTGTGTTCTCTCACTGCCATAACAAATCATTCATTATATGACCTCCCTGACTAAAAATGTCCAAAGACCACAGTCCACATAGCCCACTTGCACTTGGATATATGGATGGGAAACAGATGATAAAACTACCCTCAGATGATAAAACTACCCTCATTTTTCTTTATTCAACAATATGTTTGAATTTAAATTAATGAGTTCTACTAACATCTTCATTTAGTTAGTAATTTAACATCTTGACCATAGTTAGTACTTGTCAGTTATCATTTTAGATTTGGCTATTTAAATAAAAAATATAAAACCAGAAACTTTGATGGTACTAGGGAAAACATATTCAAGATAATGGTATAGGCAATGACTTCTGGAAATGACTCCAAACCCTTAGGAAGTAAAAATAAAAATTGAGCAATGGGGTTACTGCTACTAAAGCAAGCTTCTGCAGGGTGACAAACCCTGAAACTACCCAGTTCCAGAACCAGGGTTGTGTGTTAGCCCACGCCAACATCCACCCCATCTGCTGGTGTACTGGGGTAGGGTGTGGAGTGCGGTAGGGTAGATAGGGTGGTCAGTCCTGCAGATCAAGGACTGCAGGATCTCCACAACACAATGCAGCAACAGGATATCTAAGAAGAGTCCCACTGAGGAACCAGAGACCAGGAACCTTGAACCAGACTAATGACTCTTTTTCAAAAATGCCTTCATGTAAAATGTATGGATAAAGGGGTTTACTACATAACTGTCATACTGCAGCTTCCATGACAAGATTCCCCCCCCCCTTCATTTTTTTTCTTTTTTTCCCGCTATTGTTTCTCTTAATTTTATTTTGATTTATTTTGGGGTAGAGTGGGAGGTAGATGGGATCAGAAGGCATGATGTAAAAGATACAAAGAATGAAAAGAAAAAGAAAACTTCTACACAGGGAAGCATATGACAGAGTGAAGAGATAGCCCAATGAATAGGAGAAAATCTGAGTACAAAACAAATTAACAGGGGATTAATACCCAGAGTATGTAAAAATGAAGAGATGGTACATTGAATAACTGAGAACCTGTGCAGCTCACAGAGGATTAGTATTCAGAATTTATAGATAAGTAGTATATGAAATAAGTGTAACAAATATAGAGATACATAAAATGATAAATAAATACAAGGTTTTACTCACATTTCTATTTTTAATAACAATGAATTTAAACATTAATTTTCAAATGCATTGCAAGACAAACCCAATAAAAAATATGATCATTGCAACGACAATCTCAAGATATATTACATCGATGTAGGAAAAGTTCCCAAGTGTTTATAGCAGTAATGATTGAAATCAATACATGAGGCATTTGAAAAACAATGTATGTGATACTAGGAATTAAACTGAAGGCTTCGTGCATGCTAAGCAATTACTCTATTATTGAGGAAAATATCCAGTCCATTTTTCTCCTTTTATCAATGTTTATTGGAGAAATATGCATTGCATTGTATTACTACACAGCTGTATAAAACCAAGTTCTCTATATTATTTACTGATATCATTCTGGGCAATCATAGTAGAATTTTTGGAGATCCATGCTATTTTTATAATTTTGAGGGCTGGGTGTTTCTATGTAGATCTGATGCTCATAATTTTTTATTTGAGCATTTATGATAAAGCAAATTATTAAAGGAGAGTTCACTTCACACTGTATGGTTGTGTGTGTGTGTGTGTGTGTGTGTGTGTGTGGTAACCTCATTTCTCCCTTTCCTCCCTCCAAGCTCTCCAACATACACTTCCTAACTCTTTCACAAATTTGTAGCCTCTTTTCCCATCAGTTGTACACACACACACACACACACACACACACACACACACACACACACACACACTACTAAATACATTAAGTACACCCTGCTTTTTAAAAATATCAAGATCTAATGGATGCATCAATATCACTGTTCCTGCATCCATGGCTAAGAGAATACCACAGAGGAGGAAGCTGAAATACTATAAAAGCAAGAATGCCAGGAAGTCTGCCGTGAAACAGTCTCTCCTAGAAATAGCTGGATAAACAACACTGGGATGATGGAACTGTTAATGCAGATACTGATATGGAAAGGTGCAATTTTGTGGAATTCCACCCCTAAACAAAGAACTAAAAGCAACTAATAACTACTAAAAGAAGTAGAATTAGTATCTCCCAGAGATGTACCCCCTTATTGGTTGTCCAATGTAGAGTACTCTGCCCTGAGCCATATCTACGCAAACAACAAAAATGAATTTAGTAGGTTATATATTTATGTATTTGTACACTCACACAAAAACATATATACACACTTATACATGTATATGAATGTATGTAACCAATTAAAAAAGGTTGTCAACTTGAGAGTGGGAAGACACATGGGAGAAGTTATAAGGAAGGTTTCTGGTAGGGGTTGGGGGGAGGAAAGGGAAGGAGGAAAGTAATGAAATTCCACTTCAATTAAAAGCATACTGAAAAAATAAAATAAACAACAAAGAACAAGCAATTTAATTTTAAAACTACCAAAAAAGAATATATATCTCTAATGGAGAAATACAAATGGCCAACTCATGTATGAATCACATTTATACATCAGGGAAATGCTAATCAAAACCACACTGTATTTGCATGTCGTCTCTGAATGGCTGTTATCTAAAAAGAATTCTGAAAATAATAAATTCTGGTGTAAAATGCACTGACAGTGTTGGTGGTAATACAAGTAACTATAGCTACTATGGAAAACAACATGAATGTTCCATAAAAACAGCAAACTGAAGCTGAAGAGAGAGGGCCATCTGATCCAGCTGTCCCATTACTAGGTTAAAACCTGAAGGGCATGAAATCAGAATACAAGAGAGACACCTACATATTCAATTCACCACAGCACTGTTCCCAGTGGACAACATAGGGAATCAGCTCAAGTATCAACAGAGGAAAGGACTGAAAAGTGAAGTCTGTACAACAGATGACTGTTACACCACAAAGAAGGGAATCCTGGCATTTTTAGGAATACCATGAAACTGTAGGGTGATTTGGGGAAAAATAAGACACATAAAAACAAATACCATGTGTTCTCTCTCAGTGTGTAGAATATGAATTTATTTAAAGATGACCTAAATGTAGAGGAGAGTCTGTAAGAGACTGGAAAAAATGGGCAGAAAGAAATACAGAAGGTAGTGAGCAGAAGAAAGATATAAAGTTTGACAGTAAATGCATAATACATATGTGTGTGGATGTATCATGGTGAAACCCATTCCTACAGTTCTGTCATACTCTCTTGAGATCTGTCGCTACCTGCTGGGAATAAACTTGAGTAGTGATAACATATCCTATGCTCTTTCTTTCAAACTCTGTACATCCTAATAGTTACATAATCCACTGAAACTAGGGCATGGTTGGACTTTTAAAATATGGTCTGACAGTCTTTGTCACTAAACAAGGATGTTTATCAGTTTCTATTTTGTGTCATTAAAAGGATATTTGACTGTGCCTGCACAAACTTACATCTGAGTGCTATTTTTAATCAGCATTTCAATTTTCTATTATTATAGTTTTCTGCTTTTACAGCATGAATTCCTAACTTGTCAAAGTCTGATGACCCTCTTCAGATAATTCTAGAAGTAAAGAGCCAATTTCACTTCATTTAACATTCCCGTGTATCATTTGCTTTTCGTTTGTACATTACATCCCTCCATTCAATTTATTCAACTTCAGCATTATTTTATGAGGCAGAATTTCATTTAGATTTATTTACACATTTATCACCCTCATTGCTCTTTACTGCTTCCTGATTCTCTGGGTTAATATTCTCTTTAAAGAAATGATTCCTTTAAAGAAGTTTTGCTAGTGACAAATTCTGAAGGATTTTGTATTTCTTTTTTCTAGAATTGATGATATCCTGTAGTTTGTTTTAAGGTCATGTTCACTGACTAAATCATAAACGTATGATTTAGTTGTCATTTTCATTTGCTATACTGAGTAAATTTCATTGCATAATGGCCTTCATGTAAATGTTCATGTTTTGTTTTTATTTCAATAAAAATAAATCACTTTATTTTCCAGTAGTAGTATTATACTTTATATGTGGTAATTTCAATAATTTGAACTTCTTATTGTAAAAATATTTGAAAATTCCAGTAAAGCTGCAAGAGAACAATATGTAGCATATATGTAACCTTACCTGAGTCGAATACTACTAACATTTCTGATCTTAGCTTTATTCTTCTATGTATGAACATTTTCTTTTTTTTAATTTTAATTAAAAAGAAGATTATTTTACATGTCAATCCCAGGTTCCTCTCCCTGCCCTCCTCCCCTGCCACCCCCCAACTAACACCCTACCTATCCCATACCCTTTCTGCTCCCTAGAGAGGGTGAGGCCTTCCGTAGGGGGTCTTAGAAGTCTGTCATATCCTTTGGGATAGGGCCTAGGCCAGCCCCCTTGTGTCTAGGCTCAGAGAGTATTCCTCCATGTGGGATGGGCTCCCAAAGTCCATCCCCATGCTAGGGATAAGTACTGATCCGATACAAGGGGCCCAATAGATCTCCAAGGTCTCCTCACTGACACCTACATTCAGGGGGTCTAGATCAGTCCCATGATGGTTTCCCAGCTATCAGTCTGTGGATCAAGAGCTCTCCCTTGTTCAAGTCAGCTGTTGCTGTAGGTTTCACCAGCATGGTATGGACCCCTTTGCTGTATGAGCAGTTTCGATATAATAGAGAAATATGTACTAAAATATTTGAGATTTAAGTCAAATATAAAGAAAACACAATGATTCAGGATTAAAAAAGTGTCCCTTATCATTAGCAACAGATCTAGACAGACAGACAGACAGACAGAGACAGATTCATTACTTGAAACTTTGATCATGATTGCTTCAAGAAATGTCAGAGACTACCCAGCTTAGCAAGGTAATTATGTTTCTAAGTTATTCTGAATTACATTTGTTTCCTACATTATGTATTCTGTAATAATTGCAAAAGATTAAGATTCTATGCTCAAAATAAAATTCTGCACACAACTGTAGAATACCTGCAGGTCAGAGAACAATAACCTAATATGGAACAGAAGGCATATAAAATGAAAAATAGTATAATAGGAGTTAAATCTATGGAAGAGTAAAAAATTAAAATGGTCATTAGCACATTTAATTTTTAAATAGTAAAACTGTTCAATGTCTTAATTACTAATAAGCAGCATCAGGAAAATAAAATGCACATACATGATAAACACATAGAATTGTTTCAGATAACACCTTTCCATTTTATATGATCTTGAGCAAAGGAGGCTTATATGTTAACATGCTGGACACAACTCAAAAGCTTCTTGTTCAGGACTTCCAACTATCTTGTGTTCCTGTACTGTCTTCTAAGTGATCTACAGGTGGGTTTCTTGTATTATAATATGATGGATTATACCAGGTGTTAAATTCATGGTTCCATCCTAAAAATGTTATATAATTTACCTCTTGTCCTCAGTTTCAATATCCATAAAGATGGAGATAAAAATACCATCTGTTTCCTTATATTTTGCTAAGTATTAAATAATATAATGGTTGTAAACTGATTAGCAATTCTGTATCTAAAACAGAATATAATTCCAAAATTACCAGCTTTTATTATTCTCAACAAAAAGCTTAATGAGACAAGAATAATTTTTCCATTTACTAAAGTGATATTTTACTTAATTTTCAAATTTTGTTATGTTATTCCTACTCATAATAATGGACTGAACACTAAAATACAAATGAAACTGTTTTTATAATTTTGGAAGCTGTTAAAAGTTCACAACTATTTCATCATCAACTGGTACTGGGAAAGCTGGAATTACACAGTGAAATGTATGACTTTAAATAGGAAAAGACAATTTTTGAAAAAGACATGTCAATGGTATCCCTGGATGCTGTAGTAGAGGGGGAAAGAGAAGTTTTAACTCCACATAAGTGTGTTCTCTGATGCAGTCTTGGAAAGCAATAGAACGAAGTGGAGGTTCAGCTACACCTGTGGACAGCCCCACACCATCCTCCAACATGATTTCACAAGGACCATTCCTCCTCCTAGAGTCTTCTTAGAAAACAGCATCTTTATGATGGAGAAATTGGGTATTAGCTTATTTGACAAGAAAGATAAGCACCTACAAGTGTAAGATGTACAGCTTCAGATACAACATGACACTCTGTTACTCACTGCAACCTCTTGGAAATTAACAGTGAATTTAATACTTTGAAGAGAATATGATAATCAGCAAGCAGAAGTAACAAGATAGACTGTGATATGAAATAATCTTCAATAAGCAACCACCATGACTGCATCTTCTTCACACATTTAGGGGGAAAGATACTCACTTAATACACTTTCTTCCTGTTTTTCAACAAGGTAATACATTAACTCATGAAAAATTAGTATTTTATCACTACATTTTAATTATTTTCATGGCCCTAGGTGATATCACCTAATGTATATATTTTATCATCTTATTAAATTTTCCTGTTTAATTACTGAAACATATACAATAAAGAATTAAGAGTTAGTCCAAGTGATTGAACTCTTTGGAAAGAAAAAGTTCCTTAATTTTCCTTAATTTAATTAGTTGTTTTTTAAAGAGCATTAATTTAAAGAGACACAATGTCTCTTTTAAAAATTGAAAATTGAACGTTATGCCCAGTGGTCTTGAAGAAGTCAAAAATAATTCAGAGGGAGAGCTTAATGTATATATTATGGGAGAAGCTTGGAAGGTCAGTTTGAAAAGTGGGCACGAAGCCAGTTCAGGGCCATTCCATATTTAAACTTGTTCTCTTACAAGAACACTGCATAGAAAGGGGCTGAAAGGGAGTATGGTGATTAGATGTGAGCTGACACAGTGAAGAATTTTCTTTTGAGGGCAAACTTTCTTGAGTTTGCATGACAAATAGAGGAATGCCCTCTCCTTTATAAAAAGAGGAGATAAAAACCATCCAAACCACTGAGGAGTGTCAAATAAAAAGAGATGACAACGGACCAAAATGATGACTAATGTTCTGAGCAAGAATATTAAAGAAATATACATCTGGATTTTTAAATTTTTGCTTTAATTTCAACACACCATAATATATTCTAAAATCAGAGTTAAATGGGGAGAGAGCAGGGTATTGGTTTTTGAGACAGGGTTTCTCTGTGTAGGTTTAGAGCCTGTCCTGGAACTAGCTCTTGTAGACCAGGCTGGTCTCAAACTCAGAGATGCACCTGCTTCTTCCTCATGGGTGCTGGGATTAAGGGTGTGCACAACCTCCACCAGGCTAAGAGGTGGGTATTTTACAACACATTTAAAACTCACTTTATCATATATGCTTGACCAGCTTTTACAGTATTTGCATGTAATTGTGTGCTGCATTTCTTCCTCAAGAAACACCCTACTACATACACATCACCTTAGTATAATGCTCATGTCTGCTTGTCATTTTCATGTACTTGCCTCTGATGTCTGTACAAACTATATTACTAACCACTTTGCTACATACTTCTTTTTGTTATACATGTTTAATCTACTAATGTTTCCAAATATATGACAATTTCCATACTTAGGACATAATCCCAGAAGGAATATTAATAGATTAGATAGCATGAATATTTTATGGGCTTTTACCCATACAATACCAAATTGCTTTTCAAAAGGGCTGTGCCAGTTTTAATTGCAATGGCCTGCCCGAAAGCACTACCTCCACTTATTCCTTCCAACATGAGACATGATTATTTTTAATACTGTCATTTAGCAGGTGAATAGTCATCACATGTTCATATAATTTATTTAGTTATTTAATTACAAGATGGGAAAGGCAAACATCCAAAATTAGGAAAATTGATAAAACTTCAATATCCTATTGCCATTCTGTGGTCAAGATGATTTCACAGATCCCAGGGGATGAGCAAATAAGATCAGTTAACAATAATTTGCATGTACCTAAAGCATGCTGATAGATAGTGCAAATGTGGGCAGAGAAATGTGTGGAGGAAATGTCACAAATAAGGTCTTTAATCCAGTCCTATTCAGCAGCATTAACTGCCCACTCAACTGAAATAGAAGGTGTTTAATCCAGTATGAATCCATATTTCAAAATTAACACAAAAACACACTTCAAACCATCAATTCCTTTACTATCAACTAAGACGCCTTGCATAAGACCAGGCAATGGTTATGCTGACCAAAGGGTCAAACACATAGCCATATAACTCTTCATTAGTAAGGGACTGTCTCATAATAAACACTTTACAGTATTTTCAACAAATGTAGTATTTCAACAAACCTCACAGAGTTTTAAGGAGGCTCTCTGTGTACAAACTCTATCAGTCCTCTCAAATGCTGGATTTAAAAAGTAAAAAAGCCTTTATAAGATAGCCAAACATCAGTATAAACACTAGAGAAAAAGTAAAAAAAATAGTTTTTGTAAAAGCATTGGCAATCTCTGAAGAGGTGCCATGCTTAGTTTACATGCCAACATTTGACTTGGGCTGTAAATGTTGTGGTGGCTGGGGCAAGTATTATTGCCTGGTATTTTGGAGGGTGGAATGGATAGGAACTTGACTAGGAAGCCAGGATAAAGACCTCCTCACCCTTAAGAGTAGACATCATCCAACCCTATGAGGATTTAAACAGAACACAAAGGATGAAGAAAAGTCAATTTGCTCTCTTATTCGGTCAGGATGACTCTGGGGCACTGAACCTTCTTTTTTGTTTTATTGTTTGTTTGTTTGTTTTTGTTTTTTGTTTTTTGGGGGGGGTTTTTGTTTTTTTTTTGTTTTTTTTTGTTTTGTTTTTTGGTTTTTCAAGACAGGGTTTCTCTGTATAGCTTTGGAGCCTATCCTGGCAATCGCTCTGGAGACCAGGCTGGCCTCGATCTCACAGAGATCCACCTGCTTCTGCCTCCTGAGTGCTGGGATTAAAGGCAAATGACACCAATGCCCCGCTGGCACTGAACCTTCTAAGCAAGTTCTTCATCACTGACATATATGCACAGCCACCATTTTATTTTCTTTAGAAGTTATAATTTATTATCAGTAAGTATGAAACAGTCGATTATAATTCTGTTCCCATCCCTATCAAAATCATTTCTTATAGTTAAAACTATAATATCCACAATTACCGTATCCAAAATAATAAATGCCAGTATTTTGTATCTAAGATTACATATATAATTAATGAATAAATGTGCTTCATAATACATTTTGTATCCTTTTATTTCATAAGCAAAGCCCAATGTAATTGCTAGTCTTTCAAAATAACACAACAGAATCAAGTTAAAAATAAGACTTAATTGTATGAAGCACACTTTACCCATTCCCCCATTACAGGATAAGAGAATATGTCTATATCCATATTTCTTAAAGAATACATTCATGAAGTTATCTTTATCTCTGGTTCATTGAAATGTAAAGCATATTAATAAAGTTATGGTACTGAAACAAAAGGAGTTTTAAAGGCCCTTCATACACAGTGAATGAATGTCTGAAATTTTGATCCTTCCTATATCTACTTTCCCTTCTAGAGCTCAACAGTTCTCTGGTTTCCCTTAAAATGTGGTTTTGAAGAGCTAAAACTCAAGATGCCCTCTGCCTAAGGCATGGGAATGCAGACTGAAGTGGACCAGGCTAATTTCCCACTCTAGGAATGTTGGTTGGAAGCAAAGGAAAACAAAAGAATTGATGACTTCTCCCATTGGTGACTGGACCTGGAAAAGAACTCATCCATTTCTCATAGGAGTTTTGTAACATTCTGCTTCCCTCCATTGCTTTTCAATTTTTAAGCTACAAATTCCACCCCTTTCTTGTGCTTCTGATTCTTTAAGGTAGTGGTGAGTGGCTTCTTTTGGACACAGCTAAAGAAATGAATGAATGACAATGAACAACCTTACCAGAATCCAGGAGTCCCTGCAATCTACCTCTTCATTATTGCTTTGATGAACCTTTATAAATGAACTGACATTAAGAACTTTCTTATGTCAGTAAGAGCTTTAGAAATGTCTCATCAAAAATTTACCTTTGTTTTTATCACCAAATTAGTACTTAAATGCTTACTGGGTTTATATGTTTGCAAAGTATGAGAACATTTTCTTTCCACACTTGCTTTTGTGATGTTTGGAAGTTTTATTTATAATGATACTCACTGTGCTAAGTACATTCAATGTTCCTACATAAATAACGAACATGAATCTCTTTCTTCAATTAATGTTCAGTCCACTGTAGGGGGATAAATAAAAGTTGAGAATTATAACAGTGAAAAACCCTCTATTCATAGGAAACACACATAAGCTCCTGTAAGGGTGGATATTAAATCATTATTAGTAATTTGTGCATAGAAAATTTCCTGTTTAATTCATTTATAATTATACTTGAGGCATTTTTACAGGTGAAATGTTAACTTGTATAAGATTAAAACATAATATTTTCTCCATATATTTATGGATAATAAGTCTCTAGCTTCACTTAGTTTCATACCATTTTATGCTAACTACTCATTTCATTTGCTCTTTAATTTAGAATGCGATATGGTCCTATATGGTCTCAAATAATTACTCTATTACCTGTAATCATACAGTATTCCCATTTTTTTGTTTCACACAGTTTTAAATTTATTTAATAGTGTACATTATTTTTAAGATTTTGTCTGTGGTCTTTATTCTCTTCTCCATGCTTGTTTGCTAATAAGACACTGGTAAAAGGTTAAGAAATGACTACAATTTTGGTATAATTAATGATTTGATGGCTTAACTTCTCAGAGTGATTAATATTCGAAAATTTTTGCTAATAAAATCTACTTGATATTCCATCTGAATGTAATACTTTTTTAAAAATAATATTGCTGTGCTTGGGACTGAGCCACCGACATGCTGAGAGCCAGTGTTCTGCCACTTACCTTCATCTCCAGTCTGAGGTAAATGTCAGAGTCTCTGTAAATTTTTTGATGGCCTCTTTGTAATTAATATAATGTCTCTGTATAATACCTTGAAAACATAGGCATCTATGCATTTACGTATATTTATTGCAAATATCCTTAAATAAAGTGTTCAGTTTTAATGTCCTTTGATATTGGCTTCATGTAACACATAAATGGGAAAATTTCACAGTATTGAATAACTGTAGCATTTATTATAATAAGAGTTGTATTATATATATATATATATATATATATATATATATATATGTGTGTGTGTGTTTGTGTGTGTGTGTGTGTGTGTGTGTGTGTGTGTGGTGTATCGAAGAGAGAGAAGGAAGGGAGAGCAAAGGAGAAGGGAGGGAAGGGGAATGGAGGGGAGTGGAGGGGAGGGCTCATCTGCGGGAAGAAGTGTATCAAAGAGAAAAATCAACATCATATCAGGGGGAATGACTATTTTTTGCTCACCAAGTTATTTCAGGATTGGCCTATTTTGTAGTTTAGTCAGAAAGTTTAGAAACTAAAAGATTATCATTAGGAAATTAGGCCAAAATAATTACTAAAATAGTTTTCGAGATGCAGTTCATTGTTTGTTAGCTGCTGTTTATTTTAGAATGTAGCACCTGTCCCATTTGTATTTAGATAGGTGTTTTCACTCAAAGAAATGAACATGTATCACTCATATTTGGAGTGTGCATTCTGCAATATTGAAACACAGGTAATTATTGATGCACCAGCATCACTACACTAGAGTAGTGGTGGTCCAGAATGTATATATGCTAGATTACTACTGATATAAACACAGCCTCTGTGTAGTCCTTACACAGTTTTCATGATCCCATGGCACGCCCGTATATATTTAACCTGTTCCTTCTTGTCTAACAGCATCAAAACCTGCAACTGATTGCATATTAAGAAACTCTGCCTCTGGGATTTCTCCTTACTGAGTACTAGAGCAGAGAGAGTTTTTCCTAAAAGTCTAGCTCCATGGGGAACTGACTCAACCATTATATCATATGTATATATACATGTAAGGAAACCACTGGACACAAAAGAATTAAAAATAAGCCAGGGACAACAATTCAGTATATAGCATCTATAAACTATCTCTTCAGCTAGAAATTTGTTTTTTATGACAATGATTTTACTATGTTCAGGGTGGTTTATGATGGAATTTAGCCACTTTCTTTCTTCTTTATGAGAACTAAAAAGCAAACACTAATTCTTTAAAATCCCCTCATCACTCATTCATGTTACCCCTCTCTGCTCTGAATTTTCCTTTCATGGTATGTGTGGTGAATTGCTGTTACTGGTCTCATTTTATAAAGCTAACAGAAAAGTAGCTTTTAAAGTTTTTTCTGCCATAGTTTCCTTATTCTAAAACATCTAAGAACAAAAACAATAAAGATTGCTAACAATTGGAGATTTCTCAGAGTCCCTGAAATTCATCAATTAATCCCTGAATTTCAGAGACCCTGAAAAGGGAGATACTATAGTTTGAGGATTCTAGCATGTAGAACAGATTCTATGAGTCTTTAAATACAGCATTAGAGAGCATATACATCTATAACCTATAGGTAAAAAACTGACGTAAATACAAACATCATTGCAAACTTATGTACAACCTAATAAATCTTACATGACACCACAATTCATCACTTTTTTGGTTCTACTATAGTATTAATACAATGTAATATTAGGTTGTAATTAAGATATTATATGTATAAGTAATTATTTGCTGTCATTTCTTCTTCCCTGGTTATTTTACAAAATGTTAACTCTCAGGGTAAATGCATATGGTGATAAACTGTGTTTCAATGTTGCTTCTAAACCTAGTGCCACTTTCTGATCTTCCAGAAGTAAAATTCATCCTTACTCATTGAGGAAGTTTGGGCTAAGGATCTTCTCAGGTTGAAACACTTGATTCCTGTATAACTCCCATGAAAACACTTCACCATCAGCTTGGGTGTGCCACACATAATCATATAATCAGCTCCTAACCTTGTTTTGATTTGTTTTTCCAAGACATAGTTTTCTCTGTAGCTTTGGAGGCTGTCCTGAATCTTGCTCTGTAGTCCAGCTGGCCTTGAACTCATATATCACCTGCCTCTGCCTCCTGAGTGCTGGGAATAAAAGTGTGCACCACCACCACCCAGAATGCTAACTTTCTTTTTAAAACACCAGTTTTCTAAAGTTCATAGTTAGGAAAGAAAGGAAAGGAAAAAATAGCACAGAAGGGATGAAATACTAAGTGAGTGATTCTTACATATTCTTGGCTCTAGAGAATAAAATACTGAGGTGGTAATATGAGAAGGCTGTCCACAGCTCATAAACCTAGACAAGGCACTGAAATTCTGAATGTTTTCTTGGATGATGGAAAACAATTGAGAAATAACAGTTAACACTACACATCTCACTCTAGTTCTCTGTCACACTAGGGCTGCAGAGCAGCTGTTAGTCTCTTATTATGCAGCACAGCTTCTTGAGAGCATAGAATTCACTTTAATATGAATGTATTATTTACAAACTAGTTTCTAAAAAATTAAGCTGGGTCCACTGTTCACATGGGATAAGTGATAATGATCCTTCTAGATATAGGCTAAACTTTCAAGAAAATAATGGAATGGAAAGAAGCACAGAAAATGAAATTGAAATTAAAATTACACACACACACACACACACACACCACGTGTGCACAAAGCACTCCTGAAAACTGAACAAAGGTACAATTTTGACGAGTTTTATTTATAACTGAACTGTCTGGATAACCAACATGATTTTTAACTAAAGGCAGACTTTCTTGGAAGCTTTCCAATTGTTTCGGCATTACTTAACAGAGAATTGGATCATAAGGCTTTTACTGATGATAATCTTAATGGCAACGTTGACTCCAAAATCCAGGGCCTGTGATTGGCCTTTCCAAATGCCACAGATTTGACACTTGCAACAGAGAAGAAGTAGGATTTCTTTCATTAAAATTATGCCTTTGATTCCATCCTTAGCCACCATTGACTCACTCAATCCCGTTGGATGACATTTTATATGTAAGTTGAATTTGGATAGTCATGAATTACTTTTAAAAACGACTGATTTAACTTATGCTAAAGGTTAAATGTTTCATTCCTTAGTTCCTCTGACAAATATTCTGGGTTGATTTACAATATTTTGAGACAAGGTCTCACTAGGTAGTTAAGAATGATTTCAAATTTGCAATCTTCTTGTCTCAGTTTACTAAAGGAAGGCTAGGATTACACATGCATACCACCACACCTGACAGGAAGTTAAACATTTTAAAGGATAGATAGCTTGTCATTTCATTGGTTGGTTGTCTTGGGGTCAACAACCTTTCTTTACCTTAACACTGGAGTCCAGTGGATGTTCTTGTGAGCAAGACCACCAAGCATGGGGTTATCTTTGTGACAGCCTGACAGCTTCAACAATAATTCAAGTACTTGAGAGGGATATATAAATTAATCTGTATTAGCTGAACAGATAATTAAATGGAAAAACTGAGCCATGCTGTAAGGGTATGGAAAATACATGTCAGTAGAAGATAAGTATACTAGTTTTTATTAATTATAATGGATTTATCTGAACAGCAAACAACGGCAGCTCTCTGTCTTTATTCTGTAATAAAGTTCTTTCACCTACAAGAACACTCATGCACACATTAGAACAAAGTACATTTTTTAAAATTTGCTTTACTAAGCCAGCATCAATCATAATCAATAATAGATTACTAAAAGGGTTGACAATACTGCCAAATGAATGCTATTTCTCATACAGAATGAACTTGTTAATTTGTTTGAAATACATAGCATGCTCTCTCTCTCTCTCACTCACTCTCTCTGTCTCTCTCTGTCTCTCTCTGTCTCTCTCTCTCTCTCTCTCTCTCTCTCTCTCTCTCTCTGTGTGTGTGTGTGTGTGTGTGTGTGTGTGTGTGTGTGTGTGTGTGTGTGTATAGCATTATGGGGGAGAGAAAAGTTCAGAGTAACAAAGACAGGATAAAAACAACTTTCTTATTTATTGCTGGTTGAGATTTGCAACTCTCCTAAACTTCTTAGTTAAAAAAAGATTTCATCACAGATAAAAAGAAATCTATACAAAATAAATCATTTTATCACCCTTTATGTTCTGTTTATCACCATATATGTTCTGTTTCATAAGGTAATAGGACCTATTGCATTGTCATACAAATCATGACCTTCTTAAAAAGGATTAGTTAGTAAATACTAAAATTGAAATTTGGTAGATGTCAAAAAGTAAATTTAGTGGCCTGGAGATTTGGCAACATGACATTTACTTGATTAGTAAAATCAGTCTACAATAGAAGTTAGTCTAAGCTCCTGGGCTACACTGAGGCCAAACAACACATAAAAGTGTGTAAATCTGAAGACTTGAATTGCTTGTAGAAATTAAATGGCTAGTCTATCCATTACTACCCACAAACCAGTTCTACCCTCTCCTCCTGACTCTGACAGGCAGCTTCACTGAGCTTTCACATAAACATACTTTTACTTTTATTATAATCTAGGAGCATGCACACCATTCTATAAATGTTAATACATTTATTCTAATTGTTCATAAGATATATATATATATATATATATATATATATATATATGAAAAGAACTATTTTCCAAAGTATAAGCCTCTCTTAAAAGGGCCACCATAAAATGAGTACATTATTCTATTTAAAGACTTGTAACTTTAACTTACCCTAATATATAATTCAGTCTACTTAGAACTTGATAGCAACATGAAAGGCAATTTATTAGCCAAATTGTTAAAATTCTCCTAAGAAGTTCCATTTTTAATGCTGGATGCCATTACTTATTTCCTTCAAATTTAAGTTTATTTGTGGTTGTTTGTTAATAATATGTAACACATTTTAATCTTAGTACTGTCATACCAAGCCATAGTGAACACAGACATACTTTTGCCAGTCCACAGGTTTGCATAAAAAGACCCACAAAACTAAAATCAACCATTTAGTATGTTAATAATAGTCACAAAGTCCTGAATGTTACAGTAACTTAAAAGTTGCTATAAAAAATATCACCTGGTGGCAGGTGAATCTTGATTAGCAATTTAACAATATATACTTTATATAGACCAGAAAAACAAAAAAACAGACTTTGGAGCCAGAAGTCATCAACATTGAAAACAAATATTCAGTAGCAATTTCTACTTAAAGCAACTACCTTCTGAAACAAAATTAACTTCGTTGTTACTTCACTGTAAATTGCCAATCTCTTTTAGAATAACTTAGTTACTAAACTGATGGAAAATAGAATTTTTACTTTGCAAACTACAAAAATATCTAGAGGCAAAGGCCTGGGGTTTTAAACAACTATCTCCTTGCTGCCTATAATATTCCTATGGGGTGCCTTACTTTCATTTTCACTGTTCTACCAAACCAGAAATCAACCCAAACAAAGCAGTTTCTGAGTCTTAAGTCTGAGTCTTTTGTTGTTGTTGTTGTGTTGGATTTGTTCTGTGTTTCATCAGCCGAGTCCTCCGATTTAAAAGACAACACAGCTTCAAACAGGGAAAGTGCTGTAGCCAGTTCAAGATCCAGTTCGCTGTGTTGAACCAATTTTGGTTTTCCCAACACTGCCAGAAAGGGGAGCTGCCCTCCCCATCTAGATAGCTCCCTGCAATTCCATCCCTTGTCACAGAGCCTTTCCTCCTTCTGAGCCAGGATAGGTTAAGTGCCTTAGTGCTGAAATATTTCATGAAGTTTCAAAAGGAGAGATTCCTATGGAGACAAAGGATTCCCGAGAAAACAGTCTATAAGTTTGTGTGTCCTAAACAGGGACGGGGTAACCACTGCAGTGAGCTATGGAAATCGGGACTCAGCGGAGAGCAATACACAGTTGCAGCAGCGCATTAAATTCAGATTCAGCGGAAAGGGTTGCAGTGTCCATGGAACTCGCATCGATTTTACGATACGAAACATGTGAGAAAAACAATAACAAAAACAGCATATGCCCTGAAAGGCTGGGACAGAAACCTGGTCAGCTTTGTTAGTTAACGTACTCCCAAGTCTGGTGGCCCAGATCCCAGCAGGCTTCAAGTTTTTGAGTGCATAGCAGCTCTCCCATCTGCCCCAGGACATGCCAGTCCCAAGCAGGGACAGCGCCCCTGTCAAGGGGGTCGGGAAGGAAGTGACCCCTCCTGGACCTTCCACCAACATGCACAGTAGCTCCACTCCACCTTTGCCTGTGGTCCCGTCGCCCAAAGGAGCCAATTCTCTGAAGCGGAATTCCCTCCACCCCAAATCTGCGCTCCTAAAAAGTGTACTGAGCCTCCCATGCGGGGCTTTTGCCATCTAAAAATGGTCAGTACCCAAGCCTAGCCTCTGGCCCTGGCCCCTCATCAACTTCGCTTTGCTACTCTTCAGCAAGGTGGAACAACCATTTCTCAAGGTTCCGAAGTCCCTGGCCTAAAGTGAGACTCTGGGGAACCTTGGCGAATGCGCTTCTCCCCTGGCGCGCCAGACCCAAGGGCTCCTTTTCATTAAGGCAATAAAGTTCAATTTGTCCGTTTCCTTCTGAGTCAGGGGATACTTTCCAGTGCACCGAGTTCTCCCTCCAGACCAACTAAAAACATACTGTTCACTCCATCCCAGCCGGGATCCTTGAAGGACACCAGCCCATATAAAGAGGACCTACTCCTCTCCTTGCAAAGTGCCCCAAACCTCGTGCGTGTGCGCGCGCACACACACATACCCACACTCTCTCACACACAATGCCATCCACGCGCTGTCAAAGTCTGTCACTGCCTAAGCCAGAAGGCAGGAGCTGAAGCCTCACCGGCACGAGCATCAGCCTGGTCAGGCAAAAGGACTCGCTGTCCAGGTCCCAAACATCCTTGTCCCGATGCCCTGGCTGCTAAATGCCTCCTAAGCACCCTAAGATCACAAAGCGATCTAGAGAGCCGCACCTTACCCGCGGGACGCAGGGTCTCTGGCCGTTCAGCTGGCCCGCGGGCCACAGGGACGCTGCAGCCGGGGTCCCGAAGATGCTTATTCTCCACTGTCGCTGCCCGGATCCCCGGCGCCAGCATCACTTCTCCCCCGCCTCCGCCTCCTCGTGCTCCGTTCGCGCGCCCGCCCCTCCCGGCGGCCTCCTGCAAGCCCCGCGGCGCTGGCTGCGCGCGGTGGACAGCGGCGGAGGCGGCGGCGGCGCCCGCGCGGGCTCGCTCAGCTGCACCAGGCGAGCAGCCGCGGCGGCAGCCGGAGCACCGGAGCCGGGCTGCGCTTCCCCGGCGACGGCTCTGGCCTCGGCGACTGACAACGCCCGACAGCCAATCGCAGCCTCGCCCCGCGCGGCGGGGGGAGACCAATCAGAGCGGAAGGCCCAAGGTTTGCCTCCGCCTTTGCTCAGCAGGCTTGTTTCCGGGAGAGGATGCTGCTGGGGTGTGTGTTGAGCGGCAGGCAGGACTGGGGCGCTGGATGGGGGGCTCAGGGCCGGGAGCCCAAGATGCCAGGAAGAAGCCCGGCCCACAAATCTGGGCTGGGGGCGCTTTCTGACTGCCCTCGGAGAACGTCTTGGCGTGACCGGGCACTCCCGAGTGACTGTCCCCAGAGCCTTGGTACCAAGGTTCAGCGTTCTGGCATCACTGTGCAGCGGTCTGGGGACCCGAGTAGAAGCGGCGCTTCTGGAGACCAAATCCCTGGAGGAGGTCAGCGTTTTGAAGGAAGCAGGCAAAGTCACCAGACAGCGCCCCCGTCCTTCTTGATTTGGCAGCTGGAAAGTGGTACCTCTACTAGTAATCCCCCTAGACAAGTCCAAGCTAGGAAAAAGACAAACTGAGAAACGTTTTCAAAGTTCCTGGCAGAGTGGACCTTCCTTATCTGCTTTCCAAATAAACTTCAACCCGGCAAGATAACCACCAAAGGCAAACAACAGAAACCACGCAGAGACAACCAGTCCGATTTAAGCAGGAGAGTTAATTACCTAGCACTTGCACGTTGGTTTTATTTACTCATTTGGAACCATCAAGTCATTCTGATCCAGGAGGTTTTAAGAGTGCGACCCACAAGTGTCTAAACACTAAGTGATAATTGTTTAGCAGGACACGAAAAAAGAAACCTCGCATGTTCTAGTCGTTCTCACAAACACTATTAATCCTTCCTTGTAGAGTGTTTTAATATTTTTCAGTGCAGATATGTCAAAATGGCCATCGAGATGGCCCAGAGTACTACTTAGAGGCTTCCACACTTAATTTCTAGAAACAAAGACAAAAGCAAAATCAAAACGTTTGCACAAAGGCTTGAAGAGGAAAGGGACACCCCCAAATGATCCTTGCTCTCTGATGGAGATAGTAAGAGCCACTTCACATGGCTTATTTTATTTTATTTTGTTTGTGTGTGTGCGCGCACGCGCGCGCGTTTAATCAGGTGTTTAAATTTTAGCTGCATCATTTTTTGATAAATGACTTGAAATTCAGTATATCCTTTATTTTTATATTTATGCCACTATTCAGTTTGCTAGTTATGTGGCTCAGTTTTTACTGCACTAAAGAGCTGTCTCTTCATTTACCATTATTTAAAAAAAAAAAAAAACTAAAAGGGAGGACATTCTTTGATTCCCAAGACAAACCCTGCACAAACGTTTGGGGCTCTTATAAGGAAATGCTCACTGTAAAGTAGACTTGCCTTATATCACTATGTTTTCACTATAGAGACTATTCTCAGACCTCCAAGGTTTTCTATGCCTTCCTTCTTCTCAGCCATTTGACCCATCTAGCCAGGCCATCTCTGTCTAAAGACCTGGCTGTGCTAAAAGCACCTCCCTTTTGCAGTTAAAAACTCAGATGTAGTCCACACTTCTTTATTTTTTAACATGGAGGCCTTCACACTGTTAATTTTTAAAATTATGCAAATACGCATTACTATTGCATAATGAGAAAGAAAACAGTGTCTTCATGGACTACTCAAGGATATCCATACAGGAATGAAATATAGGAAAGAAGGAAAAAATGTGTGATTTACTCAAAATTTTAGGAGTAATTGATATCTGTAAAATGTACAGATCTTAAAGTTAGAAAGTCCCAAAGCAATAAGAAGTTGGTGAGATGGTAAAAGCACTTGCCAATCCTGACTATCCAAGTTAAAGCCCTGAGACCCACATGTTAGAAGGAAAGAAGTGGTTCTCTGTGACCCACATGTTAGAAGGAAAGAAGTGGTTCTCTCAAGTGTGTGTACTCCTGCATGCGCCCAGCCCACATGGACACACATAAAATTAACAGTGGCAATATGTGTTGTTTTGTTAAAGCATTCTTCTTTTACAAAAGCAGGTACAATTTAGAATTCTTGCTAACCAAAAGGTAAGTTTAAGAAGAACTTCAATCAAAAGCTCTTTCTGCCAAAGTCCACAAATAGTTAGACCACTTTATAACTCCTTTGTATGCCTTACCAAATATGTGATTTTGTACAATTTTTATGTGTTATCTAGTATTGTGCAGCTGCTACTTCTGAAAGATTAAGAGTTCTATGTAGCATAGTCTTAGTGATTAAGATAATAGAGCAATCATGAAAAATGAAAGGCTTAAAATAATTAACATCCTCGTGCATATAACACTAATATCAAACATCATTAGTGCGGGCATACTCAGCTCTGAGGAGAACAAATCTTCAGAACTAACACTGACCAAAGAGGACTGTTCAATATTTAAGATCAATGAAGTTTTTTGGTGTTTGTTTGTTTGTTTGTTTTAAAGAAAGGAAGAAAGGCCCAAAGGAAGAAAGAAGGAATTTTAAATGTAGCTGAAAAGGGTGCTGGGTTTCCTGCATTTCAATGAGTATCAGAGTAGGATAGAAAGACCAGTGTTATGTGATTATTTAATGAACTGGTTATATTTCATTGAAAACTGTTTTAGGGGTATTTGTATGTTTTTTGTTCCTAATTACACACATCTGATTTTTCTCCGTTATTAAAGCAGTTACTTTACTCTTTATATAAAGCAATAAAGATTCACCTAGTCAAAGAGTTGGTAAAGAAGTTTCATATTAATGAATGCAGGCAATCTATTGGGGTCAGAACAATCTGGCTAGTTCTACCTTGCACTCCCTCTGTCTGAGTGATCGAAAGTCAGTCCTTAAACTTCCACAGTACTCATTATCTTAAAATAGAGAGTGAAAGCAAAATCATGCCTATAGCTACCTTTATCAGATGTGAGGCTGAACTTGTGAGACAAGCCACAGTTAAAAGGGAAAAAAAGGTGGAGAACATAAATTTGATAAGAACATTACCCTCTCTCAGATGTGAAATAATTTAATTCTCACAGTAGCTGTTCTTCATCGGTGGGAAACACCTATTTACACAGGTGACTGTACTGAGTTCTGAAGTGGCTCTTTTGCCAAAGCTAAGACAGATTGGTTCTCAGGTACTCTATGCTTTTTGGGCTGATGTTTCCTGGCAAGGATTTTTCCCTGTGACACATCCAGCGCAGTTAAAATATGAGATTTAAAGGCTTGAATACTATAAAGCTGACACTTGTTTTATTATCTTTTAAAAGGTATGCTTTTAATGATGTTATTTCACCCAAATAATATAATTAACTGCATAACTCCAAGATCAATAGCCTCATAGTTAAAGCTAAAATACTTGGAACAATTGATACTATTTATATTATAAAAGTATTACTGAGTAATATTTAATACAGTTTGTAAAACTGTGGAATTGACCGTATTAAATCTGGGCTGTAAATATTGACTAAACAACATAGTACTGGACAAGAATAAAAGAGGATATATTATAGTTGTCATGAAAGTCATATGATCCCACAAAGAATGAATAAATAAATAAGCCAAACAAGATGTTTCTTGTATATTAGGGACTAGTTATGCTTTAAGAGACTCTACATGGTTTAATGGATTTGAATTAATATAAATTAATGGTATTAGTCGACAGAGGAGAGAGGGTTTTCTCTGTGGCTTTGGAGGCTGTCCTGGCACTCACTCTGGAGACCAGGCTGTTCTGGAACTCACAGAGATCCGTTTGCCTCTGCCTCCTGAGTGCTGGATCAAAGGTGTGCGCCACCACTTCCTGGCATGGTATTAGTCTTACATGAGTATTTGTTTATATTTTATGAAAAAACTATTAATAAAATTATGACAAAGATACCCCATTACCTTGTTAGTTTATGTCCTCAATTTTTGTAATTTAAAAATAGGTTGTTTGAAACTGAGATGGCTCAGCAGGCAGACACCTGCCACCAAATCTGACAACCTGACATCAGCCCATATGGTGGAAGCAGAGAGCTGACTTTTAGAAGTTGTCCTCTGACCTCCATTCCTATGCATATCACACACACACACACACACACACACACACACACACACACACACACACACACACTAAAATATAGTTTAAAATCTTATGAGATTGACAGAGAGTTAAATCACTTTTAGTAAGTTTTCTAAATGCATTAATTTTAATTGATTAATTTGCCTTGATCACTGTGTATGTTGGAGAGGAGGAAGAAATCAGAAAGATCAGTAGAGGAGTTCTCAAGGAATTTGTGCACCTGCTCTTTATGACCTCTTTAATCAACAATTGCATCAGGAACCAGTTAAAGCATAAGACACTGAAAAGCTAATTTTAAAAAGCAAATTATTTCCATGTTACCATAACAGAATGTAACTTAAGTGCCTAGCACTGTGTTGGGAGCCCAATTCATATTTTATCAAGGGTAAGAGAGCATTGAAATCTTCCATGGGGTTGCAGAGAAGAAGAAGGTAAAGGATCTTAGAGATTTAACTGAGTGTAGTTACAATTTTGCCCATTTTAGTTCTACATAAATTAAGTTTTAGCATGCAATTTTATTTTCTAGGGTTTCCCTGTGTGGCTGGGTAGGGATACTATCAGTTGCATTCTCTCCTTAGACTGAAGCTTTACTTCTCTGCAGCATTTAAGCCCATCACCCTTTCTGGCTTTTAACGAATCCCCCGGGTACTGGAGGGTGATTAGAGAGTGTCTGGAGGATGATCTTACTCGCCCCAGGAGAAAAGTGATAATAAAAGGTCAAAACTGAGTTCCTCAGGACTTGGGCTCCTGAAGCTAATAGCATGAATCATCATTAGCTTTTACTGATGCCAAGTCATGCAAGTCTGTGAAATTCATACAGAGAGAGAAATTTAGATCAATAGGACTTTATGCCACCATGCAGTTTGATAATTACTTTCTAAAAATCAAGGTTGAAAAGCTTTCTTTCCTTAAGAAATAATTCTCTGCTCTGAAAGCCTCCATTTGGAGAGACTTAGTACCTGTAAGCAAAGAAAAAACCTTTAGTGTTCTCGCTTGGCCATTCTCTTTTAGTTGTTTGTTGTTCCAAAAAAACCCCCATATTTTATATTTTCAGAACTCTCATATTTTATATCTGATTGAATTATTAATTAAAAAATAATTAACGTCTTATTGGCACACATTAGTTATATGTAATGGTGGGTTCCATTATGACATTTTCATCTATGTATATGATGTATTTTGATAATAGTATACAATTATCAGTTCTTGTCCCCTTCCTCTAATCCCCTTCCTCTTTCAAACCACTTTTCTGAGGGCCTATAATGTCAGATTTAGAAAGAATGCTTCAGTACCCTATGGAAAGCATACTAGCCCAGTGGCTGCTGACTTGGTGATGCCAGTTGCAAGTATATAGTTTGTTGAGTTGGAAAGTGAAGCCTGCAAGGCCCTTGCTGCTTTTGTGGGGTATATGTTATATCCACTCGGGGGATAGAGTCTTAAACATCACCCCATTGAAATCCTAAAGTAAAAACACTCAACAAAATATGTTATACCTTTCCTAGGTCAAGAACTTTTGAGGCTCTTAAACAAAATAAAGAAGTTGAAAATATGTTTATGAGCTTAATAACATGTAAAGTACTAGTTACAGTCTGGTGGGCACAGCCATGCCCCCTTTCCTTTAGTTGGCAGCAAGAAAAGACTTTCGGTTATGACCAGAAAGAAAAAGTGGAACTAATAGTTTGTAAAGTGATGGCAAACTCTACTTATTTATTAATATTCTTAAAAATAATCTAATTTCATTTTCTAGATTGTCTTATTCCAGGGTCATAATGCTTTCTGAAACTATATGGATGATATGAATGTATTTTATTTGTACTGGACTATGCATATAGTGTCTGCTTGCTCAGTTCCCAAACAGCCGCTTCCTTTTCGTTTTTAAGTCTTTAGTGTAAATCTCTCTGAATAAATCCACTGCTAAGCCACATGCCATTTCAGGCCTCACTAATAGGACCCTGGAGTTACTTCTCCTGCCCAAGTGCCCCAGAAATGGTATAACAAGACTACCTAATAGATGCTGTGTAAGTTCTCAAGTGCTTGTAGCAACTTGTGAGTCCCTTAATAGTACACTAAGTCGGGTTCTTTAAGGTAACTAATTAGTGTCTTTCAGCCTTGGGGGAAAATGTTATTTCTGGGAATTCAAGAGGAACCCCTGAAATCTGAAAGCAACAGATGAAATTTGAGCTGGAAGATAATTTGTAACAGCTGGCATTGGCACTGGAACACAGATACCCTTGTTGGGCTCCAGCTTCTGCAGACAAGAGGATCATAAATTTCTACAGTGTAACAGAATAATCACATGAAGTACAAATTCAAATGGGTCAAAACAGAAAACAAAGAACTAACACATGCTAAACCTGTTTTTGTGTTCAACTTCCTAAAATCTAATGACTATTAGCCACTGGATTATATGTATATTAGCTGCAGTAGGGCGGTGAGTGCAAGTTGATATGAGCACAGGTAACCTCACCAGTTCTCTGGATATGAGCTGAATGAAAAAGAAGAATTCAAATGAATAGTCCTTACAATGACCAACTGAGTACGTTTTGCTGAAAGTCATAATTTGGATTGCTTTAGAAAACCAGCCTTGGAATGTCCACCAGTGTATCCACATTTTCATTTGTATCAAATAGGTTACATCAAGAGATTTTTTATGATTTAATTTATTCTTTGAAAATTTTGTACATATGTATAGTGTGCGTAAACCCACCCTCACACCCAATGCTCCAGCTCAATTCAGGATCTCCAATCACATCTCCTTCCCAATATCTTCCTTATTATAATCAACCCACTGACTGTCAGAGGAATTTTAAACTGTTTTCCTTTCTAAACTATAGTATTTAGTATTAATAAATAAGATTTAAAATGTAGGTTGGGAAAAGGCCAATGTCAGTTTAAACTCTAAGTATACCTTACACAGGATCTGAGACCCTGCAAATTTTTGTTTTGTTTTAATTTTTACTTCTGTGTCAAGTCTCCTTGCTGGCAAAACAGGTCTAATACTATCTACTTTGCATAATTTCTGGGAAATACTTACTTAACATGCATTCTGGCTGTTTTGTTTTTCTTGGTTAGTTGGTTGGTTGGTTGGTTGGTTTTTCAACTTGCATAAGGGACAATAGACTGTGAAGAGAGAAGCTGAGTTGAGAAAATGGCCAGGTGGTAGTAGCACACATATCTTTAATCCCAGCACTTGGGAGGTAGAGGCAGGCAGATATCTGTGAGTTCAAGGCCATCCTGGTCTACAGGGTGAGTTCCAGGACAGAAAACAAAGACAAAAACACTATTGGCCTATAGGGAAGTCTGTGAAGTATTTGCTTGATTATGATTGATGTAATAGGAGCCACCCACTGTTCTTCCTTATATAAGACAGCAGACTCAGCAAGCAGTGGGGAACAAGCCAATAAGCAGCTATTATCAGTTTCTATCTTGGATTTCTGCCTGTATTTCCCTTCATGATGGACTACAAAGTGTAAGGTGAAATACATCCTTTCCTCTCCAAGTTGCTTTTGGTCATGATGTTTCATAAAACCAGTGGAAAGGTAGCTGATACTCTAGGCAGGCATTCTAGTGTCTGAACTATATCCCCAGTCCAGAAACTGAGGTTTTATACAAGAGCCAGATTCCCAAACAAGACAACCACCTGGGGATTTAGTTAAGCATCCAGATTACTGTGAGGGAGGATCCATATTCCACCACACCCCTCCCTCTGTTTAGTACAGCTGTGATTGACAGCTGTTAAGAGTTCCTATTGAATTACAGTCTGCAGTCAAGTCCTACAAACTGTCTGAGCCAGCACTTCCCTGCAGCTGCAGGTCTGGAGCAGAGGAAAGAAGCAGCCCTGAGTCCTAGTGAGGTCATTCTAGGGCAGAAATCCTCAAAGTGCTTCCTGGAGCCAACAGCATCATCATTGTCTGCAGAAATGTGTAGTCACCTGTAATCCCAGCATTCAGGAGACGGGGGAAGGGGCTCAGTAGTTCAAGGTCAACCTCAGCTACATAAGGAATTTGAGGCCAGCCTAAAGTATTTGAAACCCTATATAAAAAACCAAAACCAAAACTAAGGCCTAGGGAGATAAAGTCCTTGTTCTGCAAGCATAAGGACCTGAGTTCAAATCTCAATCCATATAAAGATCTGAATGTGCACAGGTATGTAACTCAGATTCTTTTTTTAAATTAATTTTAAGTTAAAGTTAAAAACAATCTTATTTTACATACCAATCTCAGTTCCTTTTCTCTCCCATCTTTCCATTCCCCCATCATCTCCACCCATCCACTCCTCAGGGAGGGTGAGACCTCCCATGATGGATCATCAAAGGCTGGCACATCATTTGGGGCAGGAACTAGGCCCTCCCACATGTGTCAACACATTTCTTTTTCTTTAATTTAAATTCTTTAATTACTACTCATATTTACATATCCATCCTCCCATGTTCCCTACCAACCCCCCCAACCCATCTCCAAACTCCTCCCCAGGGATAGTGAGGCCCTCCACTAGGGACCTTCAATGTCTGTCATATCGTTTGGGAGAGGGCCCAGGTCCTCTTTGCTGTATCTGGGCTGTAATAATATCACTCCATAGAGAATAAGATCCCAAAGTCCATTTGTGCTCTAGGGATAAAGACTGGCTCCACTGTTAGAGGTCACATAGACTGTCTTGGCCTCCCAGCTGGCACCCACATTCAGAGGGCTTGGTTTCTGTCCAATGCTGTTTCTGCAGCAGCTTTATGACTAGGGTCTCCATGCTCTCACTAGGTCAGGTCAACTGTTTCTGCAGCACCTTCTTGGCTTCTTTGCTCATCCCTTCTCACTCTTCATAACTGGATTCCAGGGGTATGGTTAGCTGTGGGTGCCTGTTTCTGCTTTGAACAGCTACTGGATGAAGGCTCTAGGAATGGTATCTAAGGTAGACACAATCTCATTATAGGGGAAGGGCATAAATGGTATTTTCTCCACCATTGCTTGGATTCTTAGTTAGAGTCATCCCTGTGGATCCCCTAACATTTCCCCTGTGCCAAACCTCTCTCCATACCTGTTTGGTCTCCCTCTATCAATGCATCTCCTTTCTTACTCTCCTCTATTCCTCCCCTCTCTCTGGCCTCTTGTTCTCCTCCCCCTCCCCTTCTTCCCTTCCCATCTCCTTCCTTTCCACCCACGCCCCGTGATTCCACTTTGTTAAGCGGTTCTCATCCCCCTCCCTTTCTTCAAGGTACTATGCAGTCTCCTCTTGGGGTCCTCCTTGTTCCCTAGCTCCTCTGGCAGTATGGATTATAAACTGGTAATCAGTTGCTCTAGGTCTAAAATCCATATATGAGTGAGTACATACCATGTTTGTCTTTTTGTGACTGTGTTACCTCACTCAGGTTGGTTTCTTCGAGTTCCATCCATTTGCCTGCAATTTTCAAGATTCCATTTTTTTTTCTGCTGAGTAGTACTTCACTGTGTAAATGTGCCACAATTTCTGTATCCATTCTTCAGCTGAGGGGCATCTAGGTTGCTTCAATGTTCTGGATATTACAGATAATGCTGCTATGAACATAGTTGAACATATGTCCTTATTGTATGAATGTGCTTTCTTTGGGTATATGCCCAAGAGAGAAATTACTGGATCTTGAGGTAGTCTGGTTCCCATTTTCCTAAGAAACCACCATACTGATGTCCAAAGTGGTTGCACAAGTTTGCACTGCCACCATCAATGGAAGAGTGTTCCTTTTCTCCACATCCCCTCCAGCATAGACTGTCATTGGGGTTATTAATTTTAGCCATTCTGATAGGAGTAAGATGGTGTCTCAGAGTGGTTTTGAGCTGCATTTCCCTGATGGCTAAGGATGTTAAGCACTTTCTCTAGTGTCTTTCAGCCATTTTAGAGTTCTCTGTTGAGATTTCTCTATTTAGTTCTGCACTCTGCTTTTTAATTGCATTGTTTGGTGTTTTGGATGCTATATTCTTGAGTTCATTGTAGATTTTGGTCATCAGCCCTCTGTCAGATGTGAGGTTTTTTTTTGCAACATTGGATATTTTTTTTAATTTTAATTAGAATGAAGATTATTTTACATGTTAATGCCAGTTCCCTTTCCCTCCCTTCCTCCCCTGCCCTCCCCAACTAATACCCTACCTATCCCATACCCCTTCTGCTCCCCAGGGAGGGTGAAGCCTTCTGTAGGGTGTCTTCAAAGTCTGTCATATCCTTTGGGATAGAGCCTAGGCCAATCCCCTTGTGTCTAGGCTCAGCAAGTATCCCTCCATGTGGGATGGGCTCCCAGAGCCCATTCCTATGTTAGGGATAAGTACTAATCCACTACAAGGGGCCCCGTAGATTTCCAAGGTCTCCCCACTGACACCCACATTCAGGGGGTCTGAGTCATTCCCATGCTGGTTTCCCAGCTATCAGTCTGGGGACCAAGAGCTCTCCCTTGTTCAAGTCAGCTGTTTCTGTGGGTTTCATCAGCCTGGTATGGACCCCTATGCTCATCCGTCTCCTTTTCTGCAACTGGATTTCAGTTCACTTCACGGTTTAGCTGTGGGCATCTGCTTCTACTTCCACAAACTGCTGGATGAAGGCTATACGATGGCATATGAATTAGTCATCAATCTCATTATCAGATTTAAGGTAGCCTCTCCTCTGACTTTGGGTAGGCTTCAGAGTAACCAAGGGGAGAGGAGAGAAGTGCTAAGGTCTACAAACTTTTCTATGTCCTTTGTCTCTGAAACCAGACTATGCTTCAGACTTAAATACAAAGCTGGAGATGTGAACATATGTTCAACTTTCTCATTTTCATTAAAAATAAAGAATGTATTCAGCAAAGGTATCATGTTAGATTAATATTAATATGCCCCTTTTTTCCTTGATTCTGCTGTTATAAGGTGGTAGAAAGGATAATTGAGTTGTAAACATGAACAGACTAATGATAAGTAATGAGGCTGAATTGGGAGTTGGGGCAGGCAAGAAAGAAAAAGCTCCTATTAAAAAGAAAGAAAAAAACCTGAACCTCCATGTCTTTGTAGCTCAGTCCTACCAAACATCCAAAAAGGAGCTAATGCCACTTCTTGCTAAATTTTTCCAAAACTAGGATAATGTCTTACATACTTTTCTATTCCTATAGTAAGACACCACGACCAAGGGAATTTACCTAAGAAAAGGTTTATTTGGGACTTACAGTTTTAGAGGGTGACCCATGACCATGGTGGTAAGGAGCATGACAGAAGCAGGTAGGGTTGGTGCTGGACTAGTAGCTAAGAGCTTACACCTCAGTCTATAAGCAGGTCACACCTCCCAATCCTTCTGAAATAGCTCTACCAATTGCAGAACTAGTAATCAAATATATGAGCCTATGTAGGTCATTTCTATTCAACTACCACAGAGAAGAAAGAATCCTTCCAAAGATGTTCTGTAATTGTGACAGTATTTTGATACAAAACAAGTTAAAAACAAAACAATAAAAAGAAAGCTAAATCTCAATACACTAGATAAAAATACATGTTAAAAAACTCTTAGCAACTACTGGGAAACTAAATCTAACAGCATATTACATTTTTTTCCATGATCAAGTTAAATTCATCCAGAGTGCAAATAAGCCTAAACATGTGCAAATTAATAGGCATAATATAGCATCAATAGATTGAACGCAATATATGTGGTAACTTCAGTAAATGTAGAAAGACAGTGGATAGCATTCAACATCACTCGCCAATGGATACTGAAGCACTAGGAATCAATGAAATGTACCCCAACATCAGAGACTATTAACAATTAGTCAGTGACTTCTATTTTGCCGATGGAAAAAAAGCTGAAAACTGCCTTTAAGAAGTAGAAACAAGTAGTGGTGGCACACGCCTTTAATTCCCAGCACTGGGAAGGCAGAGGCAAGTGGGTCTCTGTGAGTTCAAGTCAAGCCTGGTCTACAGAGGGAGTTCCAGGACAGCCAGGGCTACACAGAGAAACTCTGCTCAAAACCCTCCTCCCCTCAAAAAATGTAGAGACAAGAATGACTATCTTCACCACTTTAATTCAGCAAAGTGCTGGGAGTCTAGTCTATTAGTCAAGAGAAATAAAAAAGAGTATTCAAATTTAAAATGAGGAAGCCAAATTATCACTGTTTGCACATGACATTATCTTATGTGCAGAAAACCCTCAACCTCTGCCAAAGCCTATTCACATTAATAAATGAGTTCAGTAAAGTTGCAGGATATAAAATCAGCATTAAAAATCAGTTGTGTTATTACATGTCAGCAGTAAATTATCTGAAATAGAAATGAAGAAAATAATTCCATTTATAATACCCACATATATATCTGAGCAAATTTAACCACAGATGTAAAGATCTCTAGAAACAAATATGAAACACTGATGAGAGGAACTGAAGACACACACAAGAAAAATGAATTCTATGCATTCAATTATTCAAAGAATTAATATTATTAAAAAGCCCATACTATGCCAAGTCTACAGGGTCAATGCCTGTCTTATCCAATAATACCAACATTCTTCACCGAGCTAGAAAACAATGTTAACATTCATAAGTAAGCACAAAAACAGAGAATAAATCCAAGCCACTTTTTGGGAGGCATTGTGCTACTGAAACACTCCTTCCCCGAGTAAAACACACAGCTGATGTAATCAAGTCTTGACCATGGCATAAGGCAGAAATGTCAATTAATCAACAGAAAAGAACCTAGGAGTAAAGTCATACACCCACAGCCAACCGTTCTCAAGTAGTGTACCAAAGACAAGATGTTGGAAAGATTGCATACCCATATGTAGATGAGTAAAGTTTGAAGCCCCCTCACCACTTATAAGGTGCTAAATGAGTTACAAACTAATGTCTGAGATTGTGAAGCTACAAAAAGAGGAAAAGGGAAATCTTAGGCTTATTGGAATGATTAAAGAGTGCATATTTGGACATATGCACAAGTGGAAATCCATCCATCATCAAAGATGAAACCATCTACAGGGTGAGGAAATAAGCCATAAAATGAAAATGAAAAGGGAAAGGAAAAAGAAAAAATTTCAAACTACTCACCAAACCAGGGCTTACTATTTTGAACACATCGGGAGATTTTCCAAAATCATAATCGAAAAAAACCCAAAAAATATCATTTTAAAATGGGAGATTTAAATGTGGTATAGTGCATATTTCTCAAAAGAAGGTATATATCTGAGAGTAGTGGCATGCGTTTAAGTTCCGAGGTATTTGGGGACCTAGGGAAAGTATTTCCTTTTATCCTAGAGGTTGAGATTAGCCTGAACAATACAGTTAGACCCTTCCTTAAAGTATAAATATGCAAATATCAACAATCAACACTATTAATAATCAATGAGATGCTAATCAAATTTATGGCAAAACTGGGCAAATTGATGCATGCCTATAATCGTAGCACTGGAAAGATTCAAAATGACGTGTTCTAGGCCAGCATGGGTTACATAGCATGAGCCCTGCACTAAGAAAACCAATTAAAATCACATAAAATCATAATGAGATGTCCCTTCACCCCAGTGAGCATGGGTATCATCAGAAAGACAAAAGATAATCTGATGAGGTTGTGGAGAAAATTGAATTCTTCACACACTGTTGGTTCAAAGGTAAATTTATATAGACATTATGAGAAACAGTATGGAACTTAGTCATTTTTTTAAAAAAGTAGAACCATCATGTGATCCAGAAATGCCAATACAAAGTATGTATCCAAAGAAATGAAACCAATATGTCAAAGAAATATCTGCACTTCCATACTTACTGCTGCATTATCCACATTAGCCAAAAACTAGAAATAATCTGTGTCCTTCAAATTATGAATGAGAAAGGAACACGTGATGCATATATAAAAGGAAATTGTACTCAGCCACAAAAATAAAATAGGCATTTACAACAGTTTAAGTGGAACTGGAAACCATTACATTAAGTAAAATAAACAGGCACAGAAAGACAAACATTACATTATCTTGTTCATTTATGGAATCTGAATTACGTGGAAGTTGAGGACCAAAGGACAGTCTTCAAAGGTAGAGGGCAGGAGGGTTGTGAGGCTAGAAAGATCAATCAATGGGTCCTATCTTATGCTGGGATCAGAGTATGGAGTGGACATGTGTTGCTGTACAGTGAATGACTAGACAGTAGCAATGCACTTCCAAAATTCAGGAAAGCATTCACAAATGAAGAATGAGGAGACAGATACATTTAACCTGACTCAGTCATTATACAATATATATGCAAACTGAAACATCAAATATTACCCCATAATATGTATACATTTAATGATTTTATGTATCAATTTAAAAAAGAAAAAAATAGCTTTAAAACCCCCCCAAAAATAGCTTTGTTTTGTAAATATGTTCCTCACTGTCACTGCCCCTGTGAGTAATGCACAATTCTCCCAGGAGTACATGTGTGTCTAACAGGATGTATGTCCTATCTTACCTGTGTCATTCAAAGAGTGGATCAAAGCCCGAGAATAGCTGTAAGAATGAAAATGACATACAGAGCATGAGAATTCTCCCTGGGAGATTAAGCTCTTCAAACATATACATATACAGGTCTCATCTCTAGGACCTGTTGATATATTGATTACTAGGTTCAAGTGAGGTGATGTAATTATATGAAATATATGATCTAGCCTCACATTCCTAAAGTGCTGTTTTGCTGACCCACACATGTCAAGGGTTCTGGGAGCTTCCAGAAGCTAAAGTCAAGGAGACAAATACTTTGTTATATCCACCGAGGAAGATAATCTTTCCTTTGTTTTGTTTTAATTTAGCCACTAAATATCTAGTAACTTGCTATAGCAGAGGAACAGAACAAAAACAGCCTCATAGTAATCCAAATGTAAACATTAGTAATGAGAGGAACTAGTGCCACAAACAGTGTCTTCTTTTTTCAAAAAAATATGGAAATCAGAGTAATGTTTTCTTATTCTCAGTCCCAAGATGCCTCTGGTGTCTTTTTTTAGTAAATTTATTATTTATCTGATTATTCTACTCTAATTTTCATACCAGCTCTTTTTTAAAAAGCTAAAATCCCACTTCTTATTCGGGCAGGGTGAAAACAAAACACCGTTTCAAAGCTGTGAGATTGTACTTATTCTTTATGAATTATGGTACTTGGTGAGAATGTATTTTCGCGCTTCTGCTTTATGTGGTTTTGTTGTTTATCAATTTACCTATGTCAGCTGCTACCTGCATTAATTTTTTCTTTTGCAAACTCAACATGCAGTATGCTTGTCCACTATGCTGATACTTTCAATCCATCAGCACTTATGCATTCTGCCCAGGCATCTTCTCTACATCTACATACATTTCTTAGGCTGAAGCACTTAGTCTATGCATTGGACTTTCTATCACTGATCACCTTGTAATGAAAGAGATAAACAGGCTAAATATACTTGAAAATTCATTATAAAGAGGACAGGCATCCTGAGTAGTATACGGAGGAGGAAGAATCCTTTTAAAATGAATCATTGATGTTTGCAGGGCAGAGATGTAATACGCATCAACACAGTCAAAACAAGAAAAGTATCACCCAAGAAAAAAGAACAGAATAACACAGAGAGGAGTTGTGGGAGGGAGAAGAAGAGAAGGAGGCAGAAGAGAAAGACACAGAGAGGACACATTCAGTTAATATTCCAACATTATAATATGTAGAGCCATAAACACATGCACAAGAGAGTCACATTTATAGATAAGACTTCAACATGCTGTGCTTGAGGTCTTTATGAAGCATGAACACTGAGAAAAAGAGCCAGAGCTCCTGGGGGATGTTCTGCATTGAGGGAATAGGAAACACCTGTGGGATTTATCCACAGAAGGTGAACATGGATGTGGATAAATCACTCGGGCAGAGGATGATTGGAGGGGAGAGTTCTACAGAGAAAAGTCCATGAATTTGATCTTCCAGGCAGGGACAGAAAAGGAGCCAGGGGCAGCTAGAAGAGAAGCCAGAAAGAGGAACATAGAACATGGTTACAATGTGAGAATAACCCACAGTGTTACTAGAGTGGAAAACAGACATGATCACATGGTCCCCTTACTTTAGGGATTTGGGAGAATGTCCATACTCAGGGACAAGGCCAACGTGAACAGTCTTAACAAAGAACACCAAGACAACAAGAGAGGAAGAGTCAAAGATCAGAATAGCTCAAGATTCCAAAAGAAGGACAAATAAGGCCATAGGGTTGAGAGGAATCAATATAGAGTATGAATATATAGCTACAGAGTCAGGAGGCCAAAGAGAACCATTTATAAAACAGGTACACAGGGTGGGGTTGAAGATTAAAGGGCAAGAGGCCAGTGTTTTAGAGCATTGACTGAGTACTTTTCCAGCATGCAATGGGGCCTGGTACAAGGAATTCCGGGATTTCTGGAAGAGAGGGGGAGACACAATGGAGGAATAGAGGGAGATATGGGGGAGGGAGAGAGGAGAGAGAGAAGGTGAAAGTGATTGTGGGTTCAGTAACAACATTGCCAGATGTTGGGGTTGGCTAAGTCCAGCTCACAGTAGGTGGAACGGTGTGTGAAAAATTGGGAAGATTCTCTGCAACTAAGAAGAATGTTCTCGGGCAGCATTACTTTGAAAGAGAGATGCTGTACACTAGAGAAAATGCCTAGTCTAGAGAGTATTGTTTTCCTTTAAGGAAGTTGTGATGGGAAAGGGAACAGGTCTAAGAGGAAAACGAAGCAGAACTGAAGGAATAGCATCCAGAGAAGGCAGCAGAGAAGAAGATGGCTGAATCACGATTCAGTTTCTAGTACTTTTGACATAGGGAAACAGAAACTTCCAATTCCTCCATCTGGTCAATAATAAAAATGCAACAAAGTAAAATTTAAATGAAGACTATGAGAGCTGTTTTACCACTTTGAAATGTTTATGCAAAATGCAAATAGTTCTAAGTACAGTATAATAAAGTGCTCAGAAATATAGACTCGCTTTTATGGTAGGTCAATGGTGCCCTTTAAAAATCAACAGTGAAGAAGTCAGTTCCATCATAGGGTGAATGTATCAACTGGGTTCCTGTTTAGGGTCTCCTAAATTATTTATTTTATATGGATAAATAAACTTCCACCTCCTCTTCTGTGAGCATTTTCCTTTCTCCCTGAACTCTTCCAACTTACTATGTAAAATAGGTGCAATTTTGTATCTAATAAGAGCTGGATTGACTTGTTAGTTAATATGTTTGAAGTGTAATTCAACAATTAGAATTCAAAGAGGATTTCAAAAACATCTGTGTCTTATTAGGCATCAAAGCCAGGCATCTCTATAAATACTGTTACATTTTAATTCTTGAATGAGAAAACTAGTCATTGGTGTATTAACAATATATTGTGCCCCATGTACCCAGGATATGAACGACTATTTTTCTGTTCTTTAACAAGAATAAAGTATCTTTCAACACATGTGAAACATGAATTGAAAGTAAAGTTCACACCTGCAAAAATATTCCCAGATTTTTATATTTCTAAAGCTTCACTAGGGACATAATTTGAATAAATGCAAGGAAAATTACAAGGGGACACTCAAAATATGGACAAAAATCATAAGACTAAATTGAAATGTCTTAGATGACAGAATACCCAGCCTTGTCTCTGCAGAGGGCAGAGGGACAGAGAGGCACCAGTGCAGTGGCCAAGCACCCGCAGTATTAGGTGACACATGGATTTGTCAGGCTCTTTTTGCCTGGCTCCAAAAATGTGCAATTTTCTATCATCTGCCCCGGCAAAGGGAGAGAGGTCACAGATAATGCAAAGCAGGAGATGATGCCAATGTTACAGCCATTCGGATTCAGATTTAGAATGCCTTTCCCCCAAGCATGTCATCTAGGTACTTGTTATCTGTTCAGAATATGAGGCTGGAGTCATAGTTCCGATAACCCTTTAAAAACTCTGTCCTTCTTATACCCAGCTTTCCACACACCTGCAGGTTTAGCAACAAAGTCCCAAGTCTGACAGTGGATTCTGAAAGAAGTCTATATGTCAATCTTGGGAACAGTAACAGATTAGTCTACCTGAGCATGCATGCTAGCACCCTTACTTGTGCCCTACCCTTCCTGTTGTGCTGAGCCATTGGAGCTTGTCTCTTGCCTAAGCTGTCCACAGCTGCTTTGACTCCCAGTCCCCCTGGGGATCCTGTCTGCTAACCTTTCTCCTTCCCTCCTGCCTTCTGTTCTGCCTGCCAGGCTCTGCTTCCCTGACTGTGATCCCTGAAGCTGTATGCTCCTCTAGATCATTGTTACTCAACCTCTCAACTGCCTCTATGGATCCTTGCTAAAGGGAGACTGTACATCCCGAAGGCACAACCTTTAAACAATATTTGTGTATTTGAAATGTTCTATTTGAACTAGCTCACAAATCAAACTAGTGCACACCTAGTTTAAGGCACGTACTCAGACACTGTTCCACTCTTGGCATATATTCATAGATCTCAATATCCAATACAGCCATATTTTCAAATCCATGATTATTGCTACTTTACTTGCAAATAGTAATAATAATAATTTAAAGCTAGCAAGAGAAGATCTGGTTGAGGTTGTGCACACATATAATCCTAGCACTCAAGAGGTGGAAGCAGGGGATCTTTGAGTCCAAGGTCAGCCTGGTCTACATAGAGAGTTCCAGGCCAGCCAGTGAGATCCCACCAATAAATAAATGTTTTCAACCTGCTTCTGACCACTGCTATTGAAGTGGAAACAAAACACACATACACATAACCACACCTATGCAATCACATGTATGCACATACACATCTATATGCACACAGACAAATATGCATATGCACATAAAACATGAAAAACACAGGCATACACAAATATGCCTACATGTACACACATACATGTGTATGTACATGCCTACATGCATACACAAACATGGCACACACAGAAACACACACAGATATATACACATACATACATATACACATATGTATACACATGAATACATACTTACAAACATTCACAGATGTACCATTTCACTAGACAGTTTTTCTATTATCTGTGAATGTTTACTTTTTAGGTACCCTATATTAGGCTTAAATACTCCAAGTTTGGCCAGTGTCCTCAGGATACCCCACATCTTACTGTTGTCTTGCTGTTTTTGAAAAGATGACTTGGGGAAATTATTCTATCTTATGCAGGGTTTGGTGTGTTTTCTCAAAAATACATTAAAACTTGATCATGTAAGCCACAAAAGATGACTCCAACATACACCCCAATATTCAATAGACATTATCAAACGATTATTATTTTTTTTAGTCTGAATTTGCACAAAATGTAAATGACCCATCAAATCATCCTTCCTTTCTTTCTTTAGCCCCTGACTTTTCTATGGGTTGCACTGGGAACAAAGAAGTGTTGCCACTTGTTTCATTTAAGAACCTGCAAGTCCTTCTCGTTCTCCCTCTGTCTTTTCCTTCCCCTGAAACATGCACTGAGTATTATGTTCAGGTGTTAAGCAGAATCCAGAAGTAATGACAGAAGCTGGGAAGGCTGGTGTGGGGGATGAGCCCTGGTCAGGGTAGACCCTCAGAAGCACGTCCATGGGTCTTGCAAAAGGCTGCTGCTGACAGCAGCCACAGACACCCAGGTGAACTAGGCATGCTCATGACTCCCTTCTGCGCTGGAATGAAAATATCAGTGGGAATTATTCTATAAATGTGGTCATTATGTTTTACTTTTGCTGATATTGAAGTTCGTTCTTATTCCCCTGAGGACAGGAGTAAAAGCCGAAGGGACGCTGAGGTCTGAGCAGGATGGAGATGCCAGCCTGGAGTTTTAAACATTTTCTGTAGGCTATCTCTCTGTGGGTAATTGAAAGTGGGCTCTTTGAAAAGGCAGTGATTTAATAATTTTCTTATGAATTAAAAAATAGTCATGTGCTTTTCCTTTCTTCTTTCTAAGGCAGCCATTTAAACATCTTCCTGGGAATATTTCTGGCTTAAATATTTCATAACTCTTCAAATTAAAAGGCTTAGTATTTAGGGCAAATAGTTCCTGTTCTATTCCACATAACCAGGACTGAATGTTTAAAGTTCTGACGTTTCCTGGCACAGGGACAAACCGCTGCCGTGTTTTACAGCCTCTTGGAGAGTGAGGTAATCACTAGCAGCAGAGGAATTGATGTCTCTCTCTAAGTCATTCACAGCCTTCAGGTCCCACACGTGCGCATTCCTACCTGACATCTCCTCTCCGCCACATTCAATTGCTTTTGTTAATTTCATCGATTTAAAAAGAGCAGTTCTGCTTTCTGCTTGCCTTTAAGGGAGGTCAGGGAATTGATGCATTTCCTTCACGTCTATTCCCAGCAGTTGATGACATTTTCAATAAAGAACCCCTTTTCTTTTGGTTGTTCTTATTTTGCATCACACATGCACCCTTGGAGTACTCTGCATGGGCACTTGGCAATGTTCATAGCATAGTGTGACACACAGACACACATGTACACACAGAGACAACAGAACAAGCACAAATGCAATGTTAAAAAAATGCAGTGTGCATTAACTATGTATCTGTCTTCATATTTATAATGACAATACTGGGAGATATTTATTTATATATGTGTGAATATATAGAATGACAATACCGGGAGATATTTATATACATTTGTATGCATTAGTATCTGCATATATTTGTGGATATAATAAACCGTTAAGCCATTTCCATAAGGAAGTCATATTTAGTGGGGTTTTTGTCAATAAGAACTAGTATTAATCTGTCAGGCAGTCAAACTTGTTCGGGTAATTTAATCTTACTAAATCCTTAAAGCACATCCATGGGATGTTCTTGAAGAAAAGGAAGGCTAGGATCATGATGCTTGTCCTTGCTGTGAACTTGGAACACAGCAAAGGACAGACACCTGCCATTGTTTCTGCATATATAAGGAATATGCACTTTAAAATATGTAAGTGCCAGGGATCAAACCCAGGGTATTATACTTTCACCCTAATTTGTATTATTTTTTCTTTTTAAAGCAATCTTATATTACATACCAATCCCAGATCCCCGCCCCCATCCTCTCACTACCCTCAACATCTCCTCATTCCACCCCCATACACTCTTCAGGGAGGATGAGGCCTCCCATGGGGCATCATAAAAATCTACCACAGCATTGGGACAGGAGCAAGGCCCTCCCCCATGTACCTAGGCTGAGCAAGGTATCCTTGCATAGAGAATGGGCTCCAAAACACCAGTTAATGAACTAGGAAAAAATACTGTTTCCTCTGAAGTGGCCCCATAGACTGCCCATTCCCCCCAACTGACACCCACTTTCAGAGGGCCCAGCTTGGTCTTATGCAGGTTCCCCAGTTGCCAGTGTGGAGGCAGTGAGCTCCTACTTGGCTCAGGTTAGCTGTTTTGTGAGTTTCTCCAACATGATCTTGACTCCTATGCTCCTCCCTCTCTATAACTGGACTCCAAGAGTTTGGCTCATTGCTTAGATGTGAATCTCTGCTTTTGCTTTCATCAGCTACTGGATGAAGGCTATATGATGGCATTTAAGGTAGTATTCAAATTCATTATAGGGGAAGGTCAATTAAGTGCCCTCTCCACTACTACTTAGATTCTTAGGTGAGGTCATTCATGTGAATTCCTAGGAAGTTCCCTAGTGTCAAGTTTCTCCTTAACCCCACAATGGCTTCCTTGACAACCTTCCATATCACTCAAGTTTCGCCCCCTCCTCTTCTTCCCGTCTGGCTCACCTACATCTCTCCCTCCTGTTCCCCCCTCCCCTGCTGGCATGCTCCCAGTTTACTCAGGAGATCTTGTCTATTTCCCATTCTTTGGGAGTTTGGCATTTATGTATGTCTCTCTTAGGGTCCTCCTTGTTTCCTAGCTTCTCTGGGGATGTGGACTGCAGGCTGGTTATCCTTTGCTTCATGTCTAATATCCACTTATGAGTGAGTACATACCATGTTTGTCTTTCTGTATCTGGATTACTTCACTCGGGATGGTTTCTTCTACTTCCATCTATTTGCCTGCGAATTTCAAGATGTCATCGTTTTTCACATGAGTAGTTTATTTGCTGATACATAGGTAATATCTTACAACAATAGGTTCCATGTATGTTTGAAATTTCTAGTTAAATAAGGTAATATGTATTTATTTTCCTTTTCATTACTTTTTAGGAATCTTCCCACCCTGTTGAGCCCCAAGATTTTTATTTAAATAATCATAAATATGTCATATATAAGTAACTATAAACAATAAAATAATAGAAGTATCATTATACCTTAAACACGTAAATGATTGTCTCACTTAAAATTCTTCATATAACATCATTTTGTTTATATATGTATTTTTGATATTTTCAAGTCAGAAACCATCAGCCTAGAATTTGGTTATTCAATCTAAATATTCTTTTTGGGGGGTTAATTTTTTATATAACATAATTCTTTGGGAGTTTAACATGACATATTCCAATACCACTCACCTCACATTACATCCATATCTGCCCCTAATTCCTCAAGTTTCCCCCAACCTACTCCCAAAATTAATTAAAAACAACAACAAAAAAAAACCCAAACAAACAAAGCAAACCACCTAGATCCTCTGTCTTTCCTGCTTCTCTGACACCTCTTCTTTTCTTCTAGTGGCAATGGGAACTGTGATGTGTCATGTAGTATACCCTTTTGTCTAATAAGCTCCACCCACAAATACAATCAATACAAGGAGTCATTGATCTGGTTCAAGGCCTCTGGACTCTGGCACACCATCATCACTGGACCCTCACCAAAACTAGTCATGGATATCCTGCTGTTATTGTTCTGCAGGATCAGTTCCTTCATATACTCCAGAAGGTCATAGATGGGGTAGATGTTAGGGTGGGCCAATACAAGGCCCAGGATGTGGACCTGCATGGTATCTGAGCTGGATAGACCTGGATGCTTGGACTGCCTCCTCAGGTAAGGGATGGGGCCACCTATTCTATGTTCAGGGACCCAGCTCTCCTGCTGCAGTGTCCAGTGAGGGGCAGGGCCAGCTATTTCAGGGCCAGTGAAGGGTGAGGACAGCTCAGGATGGCCCTTGGAGTTCAATGTCCATGGTATCCATGGACCCCTAAGGTAACATGGAACATGGATGTCAACTCAGATCCTGGCTGCTATAGCATCATGGATACAAACAAGACCCTCAGCAGCAGCCTGGGTCTAGAGGACACCACAGCCCCAGGTGGAAACACAGGCTACTCAGATCAGCATGGCCATGGAGGCAGAATGGCCTTTGGACACCAACATCATCCCAGGTTGATGCCTAGAAACCAGGCATCAGTGTGACCTTTGATGGCAATGGGCCATAGACATCAGCATCACAAATTCCAGCTGCAGTAGGACCAAGGTCCCAGAAAGTTAACAACAATATCAACTTCTAAGGCCAGTAAGATGGCTCAGCAGGGAAGGCACTTGTCAAGTAACCCTGGTTATGATAATATTTTTTTATTATGTAACATATAACGCTTGCCTGAAGATCAGAGTGCAGAGCTAGCCACACTAGTTAACCGTAGAGCTCAGGCAGTGATGACACACACCTTTAATTCCAGCATTTGGGAGACATAGGCAGATGGATCTCTGTTACACCCAGGCCACCCAAGGCTACACGAAATTGACCCAGTATAAAAGAAAAACAGAACCAAGTGGTGGTGGCTCACACCTTTAATCCCAATGTTTGGAAGTCATATGACTTTAATCCTAGCACTAAGTAGGTGAGGACAGGAAGTGATATGGCTGAGCAAAGACAGGAATATAAGGCAGGGCAGTCAGTCTGAGAAAGCAGTCTGAGGAGCAGTCAGTCTAAGGATGCAGTCTGAGGACAGGATTGCCCCTTTGATCTGAGCATTGGTGGAGGTACGAACTGTAGTGACTGGCTTCTCTGCTTCTTGGATCCTTCAACTTTCACCCTCTGATAGCTGACTCCTGGTTTTTGTTATTAAGACCAAAGAGAATTTGTGCTACACCTGACAACACAGATTTGATCCTTATAACCTGAGAGAACTGAAGTCATGGTGTCCTCTGACCTCCACACTTGTGCCATAGTGCACTTTTTATCTGCACCCACATCAAATATAGTAATAATAATAAATTTAAAAAGAACATGTAAAATCTTGTAATATGTGGGTAAATGATACTTTAAAAATTACTATAATGAGCATCATTTGAGATTGCTTGTTTATGTGTATTTTTCATTATTATATAGATTTTTACTATCTTGAGATAATACATATATTTCCTGTAAAGTTTGCTTAACAAATACTTGCAATAATGAAATGGACACACTTGCTCATTGTTCTTAAGCCCAGGGTAGCTATCACTACCTGTATTTCTCATCCTGTCTAGACCTGCAGTTCTTTTGGAACTATTGATTGGATGTATTATAAGCACAGCCTGTGGTTGGATTCAGAAATGTAGAAGATTGCAGATAGACCCATATCTGATGCCATGCACAGAACTCAAGTCCAAATGGATCAAAGAACTCAATGTAACTTCAGTCTCACTGAACCTCTTAGAAGAGAAAGTGGAAAGTACCCTTGAACGAATTGGTACAGGAGACTGCTTCCTGAACATAACACCAGTAACACAGACACTGAGATTGAAAATTAATAAATGGGACCTCCTGAAACTGAGAAGCTTCTGTAAGGCAAAGGACACAGTCAACAAGTCAAAACAGCAGCCCACAATGGGAAATGGGAAATGGGAAATGGGAAATGGGAAAATATCTTCACCAATCCCACATCAGACAGAGGGCTGATCTCCAAAATATACGAAGAACTCAAGAAGCTAGTTACCAAAACAACAAAAAAAAAAATTCAATTAAAAAGTGAGGTACAGAACTAAACAAAGAATTCTCAATAAAGGAATCTAAAATGGCTGAAAGACAATAAATTGTTCAACATCCTTAGTCATCAGGGAAATGCAAATCAAAACAACTCTGAGATTCTATCTTACACACATTAGAATGGCTAAAATAAAAAAAAAACACCAATGGCAATTTATTCTGGAGAGGATGTGGAGACAGGGGAATACCTCTCCGTTGCTGGTGGGAGTGCAAATTTGTACAGCCACTTTAGAAATCAGTATGACGGTTTCTCAGGAAAAATGGTAACCAATCTATTTCAAGATCCAACAATTCCACTCATAGGTATACACCCAAAAGATGCATATTCATACAATAAGGACATCTGTTCAACATATATTCATAGCAGCCTTATTTGTAATAGCCAGAACATGGAAGCAACCTAGATGCCCCTCAACTGAATGAATAGAGAAAACGTGGTACATTTACACAATGGAGTACTACTTAGCAGAAAACAAAAAAACAAAAAAACAATGGAGTCTTGAAATTCGTAGGCAAATGGATGGAACTAGAAGAAAACATCTTGAGTGAGATAACCCAGTCACAGAAAGACAAACGTGGTATGTGCTCACTCATATATGGGTATTAGACATAGAGCAAAGGATTACCAGCCTACAATACACACCTTCAGAGAAGCAAGGAAACAAGGAGGACCATAAGAGAGACATACATGGTCCCCTAGCGAAGAATAAAAGACAAGAGCCCCTGAACAAACTGGGAGCAGGGGGTAGGGTGGTAGGGGAAAGAGCGGGGAGAAGAGGAGGGGGGAGGAGAATATGGGGCATCAGGAAGATTGAGTAGGAGAGGAATAGAGGAGAGAAAGAAAAGAGACACATCAATAGAGGGAGCCACTATAGATTTAAAGGGAAATCTGGCACTAGGGAATTATACAGAGATCCAAAAGGACGACCCCAACTAGGATCCTAAGCAATAGTAGAGACACTGTCTTAATGCTGTTCCCCTATAATGAGAATGATGACTACCCTAAGTGACATCCTAGAGCTTTCATCCAGTAGCTGATGGAACAGAAGCAGAGATCCAGAGCTACGCACTAGCCCAACTCCTGGAATCCAGTTTCAGAGTGGGAGCAGTAACCAACAAAGGGGTCAAGACCATGCTGGGAAAACCTGCAGAAACAGCTAACCTGAGAAATCGAATACTCATGGACCCCAAGTCTGACAGCTGGGGAACCAACACAGGACCAAACCAGTCCCCCTGAACAGACTTCATCCATAGCTGATGGAAGTAGAAGCAGGCACCCACAGCTAAACACTGAGACACACTCCTGGAATCCAGTTGTAGAGAGGGAGGAGGGATGAGCAAAGCAGTCAAGACCATGTTGGAGAAACCTACAGAATCAGCTGACCTGACCTAGTGAGAGCACCCAGACCCCAGTCATAAAGCTGGGGAAGCAGCATTAGACTGAACCAAACCCTCTGAATGTGGCTGTGATTAGGAGGCCTGGGCAGGCTGTGGGACCTCTAACAGTGGGACTAGTATTTATCCTTAGTGCACAAATGTACTTTGGGAATCCATTCCCTATAGAGGGATACTATCTGCATGGAGGGCCTTGGCCCTCCCGCAAATGTTGTGACAGACTTTGATGCTCCGCCATTAAAAGCCACACAATCCTTGGGTAGCAGGTGGAGGTGGGTTGGGGGTTGGTAGGGAGAATGGGGGGGGAGATGAAAGAGAGCATTGATATGTAAAATGATTGTTTCTAAATAAAAAAGGAAAGAAAAAAAGAAAAAAATCACAAAATATTCCAATCATATCCTTATAATATCTCTGTGTTGTGAACATGTTAAAAGATTTTGATGGGAATTGAAAAACTTGAATTATAAACTTAGAACCTAGTCCTTATCAAAGTTTCGGATAGTAGAATAGTGAGAGGAATCTTCCACATGTACAGTAGTTTATAAAACAACAAAAAGTACAAATGAGATAGGCACTAGGCAGAAAAGTTGAACACAAGAAATGTTTAAGGAATAAAACTCAACTGTGCTTGGAGGAATTTCAGTTGAAAGTACATGGACAACATAAGGAGGTAAAGTACAGTTCCTGCATGTTCTTAGCAACTGGTAGATGCTGGTGTCTAAATGAAATATTTTGGAAGGACAGACTTGAGCTTGGATGTGGGTGATGCTTTCATATGGACACACTGCTTTTAAGATGCCCTTGAAATATTCAGAAGAGACCATCAGGTAGCAATCATTTACCCAACTTCAGAGTTTGGAGGAGGGAACGTGGGATGTGATGGATATGCAGGAGGCAGTGATATTAAGGAGATACTTGAAGTCTCATGCATGGGTGGAATTATTAGATATTAGTTGGACATGTTGAACAACTGCAGTGTGCTTATCTGTATACATAAGCACAATTACTACACCAAGCACAGCAGATCAATGCAGGAATCTCCTGGATGGAGAGGAATAAAGTGTAAAAACTGAATACTGCAGCTGAGAAGATAAATTTTATCTACTTGATGAAAGCAAATAGAACTAATGCTTTTATTTATTTATAAGACATTTGTATTCAGAGTTAGTTACTTGATGACGTTTACAGCAAATGTATTGGTTTGCTGGAAATAGGCTGGATAGCATTGAAAATTGCTGATAATGATGTTTTCATAATTTTTGGCTTGAACTATTAAATACATACACATTCATATACCTAAACATATATATAGCATTAAACTCAGGAATTAATTTTTAAATCTGTTAATGAGCTAGGACATGACATTTAATAATTTTTACATTATTTGTCTGAGAGATTGCTAATGTTAATTGTGTTTTATATATCATCTCAATTATAAAATCATTGAGCCTTTTATTAATAAATATTCTAGTTTAGATAGAGTTCAAGAAATAATGCATTATTTTGGAATCCACTTTTTAACAATTTTTGGGCGGAAAAAACTCAAATATCTATTTAAGCAAATAAAGGCAGTGAGAAAGATTTGGCTAGCCTGCCTATGTCTTAAAGAAAAATGACTTAATGGAGAATATATACAAAATACAAATTTATTATTTATCATCATCAGTGATTACCAATTTTTGCCCTTTTTTCCACACCTAGGTTTTTCAATACAGGGTTTCCCTGTGTAACCTTGGCTGTCCTGGAACTCTCTCTGTGGGCTAGGCTGGCTTTGAACTCACAGAGATCCACCTGCCTCTGCCTCCCAAGCACTGGGATTAAAGACATGCGCCACCACTGCAGAGTCTTTACTCCTTTCAATCATTTAAACCTTCATTAAGAAAGATATTAAGTGAAAAGGGTAGTTTGAGGGAAGTGTCAGTATAACTCAATGGTTCCACTGTGTTGTCAAGACAAACTGGGCTGGGTAAAGAATGTGCAGGCAGCTCACAAAGCATGTGGCTTAGAAATGGGTCAGCCAGTACACCAGGACACTCTCTGTAATTGGTACAGGGTAAAAATTTCATGGAGCCATTTATCTCTCTCTCTCTCTCTCTCTCTCTCTCTCTCTCTCTCTCTCTCTCTCTCTCTGTCTCTCTCTCTCTGTCTCTCTGTCTCTGTCTCTCTCTCTCTCTCTCTCTCTCTCTCTCTCTCCCACCCCCGTGTGTGTGTGTGTGTGTGTGTGTGTGTGTGTGTGTGTGTGTGTGTGTGTGTGTGTCTTTCAGCCACTATCCCCCTTTTTGTGCTTACCAGTGTCTTAAATTTCAGACCCCTATGATCAGGGTTGGTATTAGCTATTGCAGCAAGAAGGCAAGTGTGTGGAGGCCTGCAGTAATGTCACAAATTTCAATTTCAGAGAGGTTCCATGAGGCACATTGTAGGTACACAAATTGTATATTCCTGACCTTGTATGGTCTTAGGGCTTCTACTGCTATGATGAAATACCATGACCAAAAAACAAGTTAGGGAGGGAAGGGATTATTTGACTTATACTTCTACATCTTAACCCATCATTGAAGGGTGTCAGGTCAGGAATGCAAACAGGGCAGGAATCTGGAGGCAAGAGCTAATGCAGAGGCCATGGAGGCTTTCTTACTGGCTTTCTCTCATAGTTTTGCCCAGCCTGATTTCTTATAGACCCCAGGACCACCAGCCTAAGGATAGAACCATCCACCATAAACTGGGCCCTCCCTGCATTGATCACTAATTAAAGAATGCCCTACCATTGGATGTTATAGAGGCATTTTCTCAATTTGTATTCACTCCTTTTTGATGACTCTAGCTTGCATCAAGTTGACTTAAAACTAGCCAGGACTTGTATGTTCTCCCTGTTTCTATAAAATGGTAAAAAGTATGCTGGACCTGCATCCTTTGGGCACATGCATTCCAGGATAGTTATCAATGTGCTAAATACACCCAATACAGTTATACATGACAGTGCTATATCACACTGGCAAAAGGATGCCAAAAGTTATTAAATCCTGTGCCCTTCAACACTTAGCCTGGTGTTGTTACCATTTGAGTACTCTGGAGTCACACATCACCTCTTCATTTGCTCAGAGACCTGATGTGGCAGTGATGGTAGGCAGCGTTATGTATTAGTTTGTGCTAAGACCTGACAATATGGCCGGACAGAGTCACCTATATGTGAAGAACTAGGAACCCTAAGGGGCATTCTCTGAAACAGGCTGAGCCTATAAGGTAACAATGGCAGGATAAAAACCCAGAATCTCTGTCTTCATTTTGTGTCTGTAGTGGAGCTGGAGCCAAAGGTTATGTATTTTCCTTAACTTCTTCACTTGAGTCATATTGAGTTTCTAGAAGGGCAAAACTTCAAGAACAGATGCTTCTACCCATCCATCTATCCACCCATCCACCCACCTCCACCCCAGGTAAGTACAGTTATTCTTGAGAGCGCTGCCCCTTAACAATTTCTCTAGCCACTTTTCAGGACTTGAGCTGAAATAAGGACAAGGTAAATCTGAGTGAGTTGCAATTCATCAGGACTGCTTAACATGCATATCCCTCCTTCTGTTTATGCTTAAAACTTAAGTTAATATCTTGAAACTACTATCTCTTTTTCTTTGCAAGATGACCAACTCGTGTAAACCTCCCTTCTCTACTTTTCACCATTAATTAACTCTTTAATTAACTAATTGGTTGAGTTGTAGGTCCTAGGAGGTTGGGCCTGTGGGGACTTGAGGTTTTGGAGGAGAGTTCTGGTAACAAGGAATTTTGGTTGTCATCCATTTGTTTCTACTCATAGTGTATACCTCATTAAAAAAAATCTCCCTAATGTCAGCAAATGGTTTTATTTGTTCCTGTGCTCAACTACCCTCACAATCAAATTGCTCTCCCTCAACTTCTATTTACTGGATGATTACAGTGGATTTTTCATTTATTTCTTCAGTAAAGTTCAACAGTGCCCATTAATCCAACTCCATTTTATTTTAATTTCAGAACTGCTACTCTTTTCCTTATCTCACACATTTGATACATGGCAGCAACAAGCAATTATTCAACCAGTCTTACTGCTGAGTGCATGATGACTAACAGTTTTAACACTGCCACCTTGTGCCCATTGTCAGCCAGGCAGAAAATGCTTTCTTTCTAAAATACCATTCCCATGTTGACTTTCTTAGACACACCTGGCAGCAGTAGGCCCATGCTGGGCTCTCCAAAGACAGGCCTTTAAGCCAGAGATGAATATAAAGGAAGTGTATTGAACTTGTGTTCTCAATATAAAGGGTGAAGAAGAGATTGAACTGAAGTTGGAGCTGAAGAGCATCTATGGTCAGGCCTTGGCCAATCCTGCAGGGGCATTGTCCTTACAATGATCATAATTCCCTCACAGCCCACACTTGATAGACAGCTTTTGTCAGCAGAAGCAACGTTGTAGGGGGCTAAGCAGTAAGGGTGTAGGTGAAATACAAACTCAGCCTTTGTGTAAGAGAGCTTTAATCCTGGAGAAAAATCTTGGCTGTGCATCATAGATGGCACAGTCACAAAGTCATGAACAAATTATGGCCAGACTTCCAGGCTTGATGGCTGTGCTTTTGATCTCAGCACTCAAGAGGCAGAGCTCTATGAGTTTAAGACTAGCCAACTTTACATAGTGACTCACTAGGCAGCCAGAGCTACAGAGTGATATCTGGCCCTCCGCACCACAAAAATAAAAGTTTCAAAGAAAGTGTGTCAAGGTGAAGTTTAGAAGATAGGGAGGTGGGGAAGGATCTGAGAGGAGCAGGCAGATGAAAAAAGATGAAAATATATTGTTTGACTAAATAAAAATATTGTTTAAAGAAATGCAAATTGAAGCTGTTTGTTCAAACACCAAACACTTTCCCTACCTGTTTCCTTTTACCCCACCATACTTCAGTTAAAAACTAAACAAAACAGAGACCTCTGTGGTTATATATTTTTCTCCAGTTCGTGAGATTTATATGAGATACAGTAATGTTTTTTTTTTTCATTATTTGGTTGCCTCTTTCTTGTCTGAGAGCATCATATGGGAGAAATAATGATTTAACTATTTTCTTTCTTATTCACTCTCCCTACACATATCAATGGCTCCATAAATGTGGAATAGCTGGGGCATGCCACACCTAAAAACTCATCAATCTTTCCATCCATATTGTCTACAAAATGCTACATTTAATGATAATATCAACCTACAGATATTCTCACATTGTTTCCCCCTACAACTTCATGTAGATGCAAACATTTGTGGGTTTAAAATTTTTCCAAAATAATTGAGGAGAAAATATCCACAGGCAATGAATGATGGGATGTAACTTAAATTTAGCCACAGGACTAAATCCATCCATGCTGATGATGCAGGCAAGTGAAGTATGCAAAAGGCCTGTGCAATTAGCATATGAAAGAAACCAGTTGGAAGACTGAGAGCCTAGCCACTAAGACCCACTTGTACCAGCTAGGGCCTGGAGAGGTACAGCTAGTTGGTGCTATGCACATAAGAAGCAAGAAAACCCACATTATGCAAATGATCCATAAAGGTCACTACCCTCTCAGCATGATACACTTGAGCATTTAATCTTCATCCTAGCTCTGGTCCACTTCCTGTTTTTGGAAGTACAATATTTATAAATAAACTATATCTTCTTCTGTTACTATTTACAAGCCCCTGTCCAGTATCTTTTCCAGGATACAAACACTTGGAAATCTTGGTGTACTCAGCAAACACCAACATCTACTGATACAATGAGGCTAAATTAATTTTAAAGTATATTTATCCTAAAATATCTTCTATTAACTTCCTGGAGAATGCAGCTAGTATTTATTAGCAATCTCCAAAGTTTTCTTGGCTTTACTTATTTGAATCTGAGTATCTGTAGATAGTTTATGGTCTTCATGTGTTGTCAGATATTTGTACCCTTTGTGAAGATATATTGCTGTGGTTGGTTTAATAAGGAGCTGAACAACCAATTGCTAGGCAGGAGGTATAAGTAGGACTTTCAGGAGAGAGAAATGCCATAGAGACACTGAATGAGTTGAACACACAGAATGGGAGAGAGATGAGCAATGTGGTAGAATGTAGATTAATGAAAATATGGGTTAATTTAAGTTATAGGAGAGAGTGGGACAAGCCTAAGCTAAGGCAGAACTTTCATAATTAATAGTAAGTCTCTGTCATTATTTGGGAGCTGGTGGCCTAAAGTCTGTTCACATTCATGTCAGTTAATATTGGAAAACAGATGTCATACTGATTTCATTGTTTGTAGATTTATAAAAAACACACTGTATTGAGTTTGGAAATCATCTGAGAGGGAGGGAAGGAGTGAGTGAGGGAATGAGGGAGACAGACAGACAGACAGACAGACAGACAGACAGACAGTGTCTCTTTTACTTTAATGTCTGTGGTTATCTTTTTGAAGTCCTGTTTTGGGAGATGGTAACTTTTCCTATTCTACAACTGGCCACTAGCCAGTCACAAGTATCTAACACAACAACCAAGTCATATTTTTTTTCTTCAGGTTCTTGGAAAAATTAATATGCTCTTAGAAATTACTCTAGAGATGCATGTAGAAAATTGTTTGTCTGGAGGAGAAGATTCCAGATGCACACAGTAGCTGCCCATTGGGGAAGGGGTGGTGTGTTTGCATTCTTCAGTTTCAGTGCATTGTGAGAAAAACCATTGTCCCAGCCCAGAGATTGTGTTGCCTGGAGCCCCAAATCTGTCACAAGGATTGATTGTGTGAAAGCAGCAAAAGACAATTCAGCACAATTTCCTGGGAGATGGACCATTTTTTACAAGATTCACTGGGAGGCCACGTCATGAATAAATAATGAGATGGCCCTCCTCTGCCAAATCTGTGTCTCCTCCACACAGCCCTTGGTCTATCATGAGTCCATGTTCATAAGAGAATTGTGTTGCCATAAATATTAATTTCATAGCATAACTGCTTTACATACTTCTGTGATTTAAGTCCTACGGTAATAATTATTGGAAAATTTATTTCATAATTCTAATGGTTATACATTTTAAAGCTAACAGTTATGGGGAAGAATTGTGCCACTCTGAGATTCACATTTAAATTTTTTAAATCATTTCATATATAAGTTCTTTATGTTTTATTGTTTCTCACTCCTCCCATAATCCCCCTGCCCTGTCCCAGGTTATGGCAACACAAGTTAAAATGATAAAGGAAATTTAAAAAGCCCCATGTCTAGATAAAGAGCTTCAGGGTATCAGATCTACAGCTGCTAACAGAGAGAGAATTAGTTTTCTCCAGGCATGAGCGCCGATAGGTTATTCTATCTCAAGTGATCAGTTCTCAGCTCTAAACTTATGTAACTATGAGCAACACTAAATGGACTCTCTTTACACTCTCTCTCTCTCTCTCTCTCTCTCTCTCTCTCTCTCTCTCTCTCTCTCTCTCTCTGTCACACACACACACACACACAAACATAAAAGTTAAAAAAGAAAATAAGAAGTTTTGACCCATAGTTTTAGTTTGCTTTTCACCTCACCTCTCATTTTCCTGGTAACATTAGAAAGGAAAACATCACTTTTTCTGCCCTTTAGATTTTCTATTAAAAAGGATGTCTCTGAGTTAAAGGCATGGAATTTAGGATCTGCATCGAAGACTAGATCATTCCATACTCTTGCCTCCTCCTTCAAGAGTTATTCCAACTTCTTCTTTTATACCCCATTAAGGTGAGATCCAGGCTGTGGGTCATAGTGCCCTTGAGTGTCCCTACTCATGCCCCTCTTGACAGTTGCTGCTTGTACCTTTGCTCTACTCACATACAGTCTCCTCTCTACTTTTGTAATTATTCCTGAAACTTTATTTTCAGTTCTTTGGACAAGACGCAAGATCTTGGAAATACCTGACTCAACTCTGACTATGGGTAAAAAAGTTAGACACAGACACATACAAAATGAAACCAAGAGAAGAATTGAAGAATGTGGCATTAATAGAGACCAATTTTAGAGACAACTTGATCTTGCACATTTCTAGCCTTCAGAATTGAATTTGGTTGCAATCATTTAGTTTGTGATTTTCTGTCTTGATAGCCAAAACAAAATAATATACTACCTGTAACAATGAAAAAAGTCTATGAATTTTCTTGTTTAGTTACGGAGCTTGATATTTAGCAGAAAGGTTTAGTCATAATACAGATGATCTCATTAGTAAAAAACAACAACAACAACAACAACAACAACAAAAACAAAACAAAACTGTATTTGGGTTGTTAAAGCACATTTGAATTCTTAAAATTTCCCCTGTATCATCCAGGAAAGGCAACATAGAAAACATAACAATGGGATACCTTTTCTAATTTAGGAGTGTTTTTCAAAACCTGACAAGATGGGGCGTTTTCAGGGTGGTATGGCCCTAGACCAGGATGAGATTGTGGAATTTGGCCCTACTCTCCATGGGGAGGGGAGGGGGAAGGGGTAGAAAGCTGGTGGGGGGTTGGGGGGAGGGGAGGGAGAGGGAGAAGGGATTGACATGTGAAGCAAGCTTGTTCCTAATTTGAACAACAACAACAACAAAAAACTGATTTGGTATTGTTAATCCCACTGGGCAAGAATAAGACCTCTACCACAGTTATTGAGCCAAAGTTAAAGGAATCTTTAGTAAATGCTGGCCAGGACCGTAGACACAGGCCAGGTCCATAACCAGGATTCCCATAGTACAGTGCCCAGTTACATTAGACCGGGGCTTATAAAGACAGAACCCTCAAGATTCTGTACTTTCCACCTTCATCCAATCATGGGCAAGCATGCATCCTGATGTAATTCCTTACTCCATATCTTACCCTACATGTGATCAAGCATATCCTGTGAAATTGGTGCAACCAAGCTTGTTCATAGAAATGAAACCCATCGATTGTTACCTTGCATGAAAAGCCCCCACCCAGTATTCCATGAAGTGATCTGTCCTCGGGCAAGTAGGGCTTACAGGTTTGAGGCAGTTTCATGTTGTAGGTCTCTAATCACAGTAATACAATCTTAAAATACAACTTTGGTCATCACAGTATTTATGTGAAAAATAAACAAAAGAATTAACACTTTCACTGGTGTAGATATTGTACTTTATTGTAAGTGCCCCAAAACTCCTCTGCTACCAAGATTAAATGTGTGAAGCCCCATAAGAGGACTTTTATAAACCAGGAGTCATATTTTTAGAAGGATCACTGGTGTTAAGCATCTACTTTTTAAAATATCAAGTCACGAGTTTTTATGAATTATTTCTTCTTCTATAGAAACTTTGTGTTACCTTAGCATAATTGTAGAAATAATGCCATGCTATGAAGAATTTATGAGAAGAATAATGAAAAATAGAATAATTCAATTTAAATAAAATTTGCTGTGGTTGCTCCATAGTTTACCATTTTCTTGGCAAAATTTCACAGTATTTTATTAAATTGGATAGAAATGTGTGTTATGAATTGAATTGTAGCCTCAGAAAATTTATCTGTTGAAGCCATAACCTAGCACACACAGTGACTATATTTGGAAATAAGACTTTAAAATACTTAATAAAGGCTACATGGATTCAGGTAGGTGGTCGCTAACTCAAGGAGACTTGATACTTCATAAGTCCTCTGGGGTATGAATACACAGGGAAAACAGAGGAAAGATAATGTAGGAACCACAATGAGTAGAGAGGTACCAACAAGCCAACCAGAAAGGACTAAAGGACTGCTATCTCTGACTGCTTCTACTTGGACCTTGAACTTACCATGTACACAACCATGATAAAGTAAGATTGATTATTTAAAGTCCTCAGTCTTGGAATGTTTTAAGAAGCCCATGTTCATGTCTTACTTTCGTTTCAAGAATATTTCCTTTTGTCCATTCCTAAGCTTGAACTTTTTAAAAAATAAACTTTAATTCTGCTTTAAAAGAATATGCTTCCCAGTCTATGATGCTTTGCTGTGGAGGCCTTGAGGAATTAGTACTGTGTAGGTCTCAGTTATTGGCTGAGAAATTACTTGCAAGAAGGAATTTGCTACATTTTCTATAAAAGACATTATTTCCAAGACTGCCTTTTGGTTTCATATTTATAGAAAATCAACGGTTTGTGTTTATGTAGGAGAATATGGGCTAAGGTCTGTTTCATACATGCACATTCCAAATGTATTCGAAGCCACTCATTTATATTCATGCTATTTTTCCTCAGGATCATCAGATGTATTTGAGGAAAGACAAAATCAGCAGATAATTTAGAAGCCAAATTTTCAAAAGAATGTTTGTGTAGCAGGAAAAAAAACTCATCAAATATGATTTTTAAAAGCCTGACAAGCTGTAGTTATACATCTTTGTACTAATGTATTCCTTGGAGTAAGGAAGAAAATACAAATGTGTAGAACTTCTTTAAATGATTTTGTGAAAAATTTTAGCTGATTTGATTTCAGAGTATTCAATTGACATTATTTCGGAGGAAAATTCAAGAATTTTGCTAAATCTCTATAGGTATATTCTATCATAGCTTATGTAATTATTAAACAACCTCTGTAATTATGTCTTTAAATTATAGATCAATAGAAAAAATTATTCCCTGTTAATATAATTTTGACTTATCTTTTTAACGTTAATTTTTGAGGTAGGAAGGTAGGAAGACAGTGGTAAGATACTTTGTCCCTCCAAAATTCTCTCTCTCTCTCTCTCTCTCTCTCTCTCTCTCTCTGTGTGTGTGTGTGTGTGTGTGTGTGTGTTGATGTCTTGCTTGTACAAAGTAAGCCTGTCTGAAGATCAGGGAATGGAGCTTGCCACTAGCTAGCTACAAAGGTCTGGAGGTCTGCACAGACAATCATGAAGTGAGATAACTGGGTGGAAATAGAATATAAACATAGAGAAACAAGAACTTGTTATCTTGTCTGCTAAGACAAAAAGGAGGTAAAATGTGGTAGTGGCTTGCTCCTTCTGTCTGACCTTCACACAGGCTTTATCTGTACAAGCCAGATATCACCATGTGTGTATGTGTGTGTTTGTGTTCCTAAATACAACATGCAAACAAACATAAGTTGTATAATATGACAGTTTCCAGAGCTGACTAATTGATGTGCTCTCCCCTGAGGAAGACTGTTGTCTGTAGCTCTTTGGTACAGTAGAAGCCTCATTAGCTTTTGATTTCCATGTTGGCATGTCTACTGGGGCTATCCTTGATCACCTTATGTTTAGACAGCCTTCATGATGAGAATTTATGGGTGTAGCTCCTAACAATCTTTAGGGGCTGGGAAATCTGAATTCCAGGCCTCAAGTTTGCATGTTAAGCTCTTCTTCTACAGAGCTATACCTGCCTCTGCTTCTTGAGTGTTCAGATTAAATGCATGAGTGACCACACCCCTCCTTCTATGTATTTCTCAAATGTTGGAACAGAAAGAAAACACAGATTTATAGTAGTTCATATCTCAGGTGATTCAATTTTATTTCATCAGAAATTATAGAGAAGGTGCAAGACGGTGACAAACACCAGAAGTACAGACTCTCACCCACTGTATGATACAGAAACATAGTAGTACATGTTCCTTTTGAGAAGAAAACATGGCCACCTTGTTTCATCTCAGCATTCTGTTCAGATCAAAGCTAGATTCAAATAAATTGTGAAAAAACACTGTGGCGTGCAATACAAGAAATAATGTGCTGTGAAAGAGGAGATTATGAGACTTTATCATTATAATAACGAGAACATGAGCAATGATTCCCAAGGTCTTATATCTGAGAACATCTTCTTCAGTGCTTGAGTGTGAACTGCAAGTGGCCAGAGACATCTCAGTCAGCGTCACTGTCACTGTAGCACCTGTCCCTTTTAATCTGCTCCTCCACAGTCAGATGTTCAGCCTGGCACTGCACTCTGGGAAACACAGGCTTAGCCACACACCCTTGGCTTGGAGCATCACTCCACACTGCTCCTGTGGTTTCACCATGCCAGCATTTGATGTCTTTTCCAAGTTCTCTTAGATACAAGCAGGACATATTTTTAAGTTGATCAACAGAATCTATTAAATCACACCCAAGGATGTGGTGTTTCTTGGAAAAGGAGGATATTTTCACAGTGTTAGAAAAGAAATGGTGTGCATTTTTGTTATTGTTGTGGTTTTCTTTAATGTGTAAGAGGTTTGCATCAGGAGAGGCTGCACAGCTTTCCCCTGTAACTGATAAGCCCTGCTGGAAGCCTGGCTCCAGAGCGAACTGCACAGGACTGCCTGTAGTCACTCTATCAGCCTTTTTCTCCAGAGCCATGGCTAGGACATTCTTGGAGGACAACTTTTCAGATTCAAATACACCAAGTAACTCTGAAATCCTGGATGCATGTTTCAGCTTTTTCATTTGGATTTCACTTGGGTAGGAGTTTGCTTCATTGGCTGGTTGTAATCGATGAGGACATTCTAAAATAGATGTCCCATGCCTGCCACTATTCAGAGAGCAGACAGCTACCGAATTGTTATTGTTATTGTTATTGGAGTTCTCTCTGCGGTTTTCTGGCCCCACCTCATCATCAGGGCTGGTCACTTGTAAAATATCTGTGCCATCAGGTTCATTAGCATGTCCATTCTTTTCCTTTTCATCTCTCTGCGCATACACAATATTGTCAGTAAGCTCCACCCCACTTTTTCTCTTATTTGCTATTCCCTCTGCTTCATTCAGCTTATCGTGCACATTTCTCTTTCCTTCTTTCTCATTCTTTCTTGTTTCGTACACTTTCATTTCTGTGACTCCTGTGATGTCCCCTTTCGGACACACATGTTGACTCAGTTGTAAGACAGGAAAGCTGTCTTGATCTTGCTCCGGTAGCGACTCCCTTCTAAATTCCAAGGGAACAGGGATTGTCCCTTGAGGCGGCCATTTAGGTTTACTCACATTGAGTTCTTCATCAGGGGGAAAGTTTTTCTTAGGCATCTCCTGGCAAGGAGGCCAAACAATTTTTAATTTTCCTCTCCCCCTCCATTTTCTTAAATCATTGTTTTGCCGCTCGCTTTTACAAACATCTGTATGTTTAGTAAGATCCCCAAACAAGAGTGTATCTGTTGCAGTGTTTACACACACATTGGGTTCTTCATTGGGAGTTAAATCAACTAAGCTGCTTTGATTTTTGCAATTCCATCGATCTTTATGCTGTTTGTGTCCAAAACCTTCATCATAATTTCCTTTAGACTTAAAAAGTTGTTTAAAGTGAGGCTTGCAGTATATTTGTCCATAAAGTGATGCATAATTTCCCAAACTGCCAAAAGAAAAGAAATAGTATTTAGTGTTCTGTATACTTACTATAAATTCATAGAGAATTGCAGAATTATTTTAATAATGAGTCAGAAATTCAGTAACCCATTTAATACCAAAAGGAATGATCCTGTTAATTGAAATTCCTGTTAGGTGAATTATCACCAATACCACTGGGATATGTGCCTTTTTTTATTTAGAATTTCATCCTGCATATCACTAGGGGAACTGGCATTAAGGGCAATTGTGAGCAGCCATGTGTTTTTTGGTCTCATGTATCTCAGGCTGACTATGAACTCACTATATATCTATGGATGATTTTGAACCTAATGTTGAGATCACAGTCTTGCACTACTATTCTTGTTTAGTGCAGTGCTCTGTTTCAAACCCAGGGCCTTGTAAGTGTTTCACAATCTCTCTATCACCTCAGCTATACCTCCAGCTCCAATCCAAGGCTATTACTAAGAGGAATATAACTTATTCTAAATATTATCATTTTTACAGTACTTGACATTGAATCTAGCCCATACACATGCTAGACAAATGCTCTGACATTAAGCTGTATCCCAAACACACTTTTCACATTTTATTTTCAGATAGGGTGTCATTAGGATGCTCAAAGTCATTTTGAGGTTATTGTAATGTCTCAGCATCAAAGTAGCTTAGAACACATGTCTGTACCACCAAACCTGGCTCCATCTTCTTTATGTTTGAGTGATGGAGGAAAGGACATGCAGACATAAGCAGGAAGCAGCTACAAATGTAAGTTTTAAATTTGATTGGGGATATCATTGAATTGTTTATTAACTGTTGCTACCAAAATAGCTTAGAAACAACAACAACAACAACAAAAACCCAGAAGAGTAGAATAATCACCAAGAGAGTTGACTTGAAGTAGCACATATTGTTAGAGTAAAGAGGCTTTACAGAAATGATGGAATCAGGACTTTCTCTGTGAAATAAAGACAGCCTGCCTCTATTAGATAATGAGGAAGTCCCTAAAGTTTACTTAGGTCATGGGAAAACTACTCATCCTACAATTGAAAGAGAAGAGATTCCTCTCCCCAGAGGAAGGAAAGGTGGGCACCTGTCAATGTGTTTTATTGAAGCCAATCAGCCAGTCCTACCCACTGTGATTCATAAGTTTATGGCACCATACTTTTTCCTCTAAAAATTGGTTACATGGCCAGAAATAGTATACACTTGTAGGTATAATCCAAAATCTAGTCCCATCTGAATGTTTGGAAGTATCTAGGACAAAGAGAAGGTTGAACTTAGTATGCAATCAGCAACTTAAGAATGGAACATTCTTTATGCCATATGTCCTGTGCCTTAGCAAATCAATGGTGAGGCAGGAAGGGAATGTAGGGGAAGCTTAAAAGATTAAAAAATAATATACAAGACACAACAAAATATAAACATAAGATACAGTGCTATAAAAATATTTAAGGGCAGCAACACTTAAATGAAAATACATGATTATTGAAGTGGATACTTTTAGTCATGAGAATGAGTGGAGGTTGTGTTTAAAATAAAATACATAAAAGGGTCTTCTAATATGGCAGGCAAAGTTCTATTTCTTTACCTTGGTTAGTGGTTACAAAGTATTCAGGCTATAATGATTTACTGTACCATGCATTTGGCTTGTCTGTCTTTCTTTGACTCATTCCTTAAAAATATCAGTCTTTGGATGTGTAGTTTTGACTCTTCATTACATATAAGTCTTAACTAGATGCTGGGAAAGAAAAAATTACCATAGTTAATGCTGATGATAGCTATAATAGGTTATGCTGACCTTGGGGAAAGTGCAGGGGATGCTTTTAGGAATAATTGGGAAGGATGCCTGATCTGTCCATAGAAGTAAAAAAAGGGGGGTTGGTCCACGGATGGTATAGCCTTATGCCATCTGAAGAATGAGTGAGCATTAACAGATACAGATATGGAAGATGGATATTAAAAATTCCTAGAAGGAGTAGGGAATGGCATCTGGCCCTCGCTAGAAGAATGAGAGAAAAATATTTTTTATTGGAACTAGAAGAATTCTGCATGGAGAGTAACACATCACTGTGAAAGATTAGGAATGCTTGAAGAATTGAGGAGAAATATGGAGCAGATTTGACTTGAAAGTTAATCCATGTTTTAATGTTAGATTTTTTTTCATGGACAGGAGAAGCTAGTTTATCTTTTAAACAGAGAAGTTACTTAAAATTTGTGTTTCAGAAAGATCATTTTACTACATTATAGATTATAGTCTTAGGATGGTTTTTTGGTAGTGGTGTTGGTAAAAGATATGGACATGCGAGACCACATCACTAGCTATAAAATGTGTGGCATTAGCTCAAGTGAGAAACAATACTTGCTGGAAGGAGAGTTGGCATGTGGGGATGGTAAAATGTGCACAGTGTAAGTGGGAATTTTGACTTCTATAATTGAAGAAGTAGGTAATGGCTGCAATGAAGGGAAAGAATAAGTGAAAGATAGCTTCATGAATTGGCCACAGCTAATGTTCATGCCACTTACTGACAGAGGGATTAAAACTACATACAGAGAATGAATGAATGGCAAGAGGGAGAAGAAAAGGGGTCCTACTGATGTCATTGTGCTTACAGATACATCTTTCATTGGAAATTAACATTTAATGATCAATGTGCAATCTTCCAGCCCAGGAGTTCACATTTCAGAGTTATCCCCACATGGAAGTTACAGAATGGTGTGGAATCCACCAGAAGGAAAAAGAAACAATGAGAAGACTATATCCAAATCGCAGGCTTCTGAAACTCCTGTATCTCAATGATGGTCAGAAAAGAGTCACATTTACTGAGAAGGAGCACCCCCAAAATGGAGGGGAAATCATTATGTTATACTTGCCATGGAAACCGAGGGAAAATAGAAAATAAGGTTGCAATGAGGAATATTTGACACTGCCAATTAAAATCAGGAAAGTGATAGTCTGAGAGGTGCACATTAGATTCAGCAAAATAAATTCCATTCCAGCATTTCAAACTATATCCTTACCAAATGTCACATTCACTTAAGTGCATCTATTTTGAGAGGTGTGGAAAAGGAAAACTCATGCCACTGTGTTGATTAGCATTCTTCCTTTGCTTCAGAAATAAACAGCTTTTCCTTGACCTGTCACTAGCATTATTCCAAATTTCATTTCTTAACATGTGCTATAGCTCAAACAGACAAGCTCTATACCATCACCTGCTATGGGATACAAGGTTTCCCTGGAACATATCCAAGCCTATTCATTTACAGCCACACCCGCCTGTCTTCTCCAACCAGCCATTCTTGGATTCCAGTGAAACACAAGTCCTGATGGGAGCAGAATAGCCTGCCAAATAACAACATTCACTATCTGACCTTTACAGAAAGAGCTTACCAGCTTCTAATCTAGAGCTAATACTTTTAGACACCAGACTCACTTAAAAAAAAACCTGACTTGCACAGTAGCTGGGGATGCTTTCTTACTTGCAGAATTCCCCCAACTCAAAAGGGAAGTGTTGAGAGTGAACCTCAGCAATGCCATACTCCCCCCTCCCCATCCCCCCGTGTGACTGTAGCAACTGAGGGCAGCTGTGGTAGCTGGAAAATTCTACTTCTCTCCAGAGACTAGATAGTATACATATGCTCCAAGGTTCTTCAATCTATGTGCTACACACACTCAACATGGCATTTTACCTCAGTTTACCGCTGCAATGATGGCATCTAAAACATGATTTATGAAAGCTCTGCTTGTCTGCTATGAGGCACTCCATTGGGTAAACTGTCTTTTGACAAATTATGCAGATTTCCTTGTCTTGTACCAGCAGTTTCTGAAAATAAAAATTTATAAAGGCTTATAAGTTTCTACTTTCCATCACAATTGCAATAGCATAAAAAACAAATAATGTATTAATTTGACATGCAGATAAAGTGAAAAATCCCCAGTAATTGACTTTATATGTATCTTTCGCTGGAAAGTGTACAGTAACATGAATTTGAGGATCTAGTACAAACATTTAATGCCTCTAATATTATACTGTATAGAAACTGGATTATTATATAATAAACACATAAATGTGTATTATGCTCACTTACATTAATATATTGAATATATATAGTAACCTCAGTCATGGAGAACTTTAAGAAAATGTATCATTTAAAGCAACTACCTTTTCCATACATATAAAGTTTTCTACAAAATTTTCCTTTCTAGAAGTATGCACATAAATCATTATAAAGTTCATACAAATTTTTATGAGCCAAGACATTGTATAGTGTTTGATTAAGTATTATCTCAATAATATCAGGGTTTCTTCATGACACCAGCTGTTAGCTTCCTTGTAATAATACTCTACCATACATGAAACGATCAGGGACCTCTCTCTTTTCCTAACCGACTTGAACTTCACAGCCTTTTGAACCCTTACATCTATTTTTCCCATTTTGTGCTGCTTCTTTTACTCAGTACCTAAGTCACTTCCCATTGCTCTCACGTGAATGGTGGACTTTAGGAAATAACAGTAGTTACATTACTAACCAGGGCACTCTAGTGTCTTGCAATGGACATAGAAACATCAATTAAATACTGGTTTTGATTTTCACTATACTCTTCCTAGAATAAATAAGCTTTTGTATTTGTCACCTATGAAAGCAGGTATGTCAAGGTTCTTCATATAAAAAGTACTTTCTTTGTTAAGCTCTGCCTCTCCATGATTGAGGGGACTCCTTTGCAATTGTGATTCCAGTAGGGACACATTTCTATATTCAACACCAGCTTCTTTGTGTTTTCTATGGTTTTGATCTGCCTTAACAAAAACTGAGCATTTGAAATTAATTAGACATCTTTGCTTAATTATGCCAGAAGCAAGCACATTAAGAAACCATATTAACTTGATAAACTAGACACATATGTTGTAAATATGAGAGGCATAATTATTAATTTCAGTGGTTTTTATTTTTAAGTTTGCTATTTCTTTCAATCTGTCTAAAAGAATGGACTGAGTATACTAATGATGCCTATTAACTATGTCTGATCCTTTTATCATGAAACCTCATTAATTGTAACACGTGTAGGAAATAAGACGGAGTAAGTTATCTTCTGATGTTAAAAATATCATGTATTATGTTCTTATGATTTAAACCTCTCATCTTACAAACATAATCAAGTTTTAATATGTATTGTTTATCCTCATCTATGAATGAGGTAAATTGAACCGTCATAAAGATGAAAACATACGTTACAGAAAACATTGGTATCAGGGGATATTACCACCTCAATTCAACTGCAATAGCTAAATATATTAGATGTTTAATGTTACATCTGCACTTTTAACATATTGATGAAAATACTAACAGCATATTATATACTGTAAGTCCTGTCTGAGGCTATTACTAATGTGTATTTTATCCACTGCAGAGACTTATTTAAGTATTCAGTTAAAATATGTCAATACCAGGCCAAAAGTTTTAATCTGATACCACCATAAACTATTGAATGAAGTAAATTGTATTTGAAATTTTAATAATGAGTTTGTTCTGTAGCAAACAAATAGTTCCACTCTTTTGAAAACCACCACAATAGTTGTTATGTCTGTTGACTTCTTCAAACTCCTGTTTAACTTGAGTTTGAAGAACAGGTTTCAGTAATACATACTGCTGATCAATCCTATTAAATGTTGTTGTTAAAAAAGAAAGTAACGAAAGCAAGGGCAGTAAAGAATCACAAGCCTACAGGGTAGCTGTTAGTCCTGGTTTGTTACTGGGTTATTTCCACACACTGTTTTAATTGCAAATCATTTGGCTTTGGCACACATGCTTTCAAATGGGTTAATCTCCTTTCACACTCTTCAATCTCATTTACCACTTATAAAGGCAGATTCCTCCTGGAAGGCCCTGCTCATTTCAGTGGCTTGTGCATCTGAGGTTTCATAGCCCATGCGCCTAAAAACTCTTTCACTCTCCTGCCATGTCTTCTGAAAATCTCTTCTGAGATTTGTAGGCGAATCTGAAAGATCTAGGATATGGCCAGCAATCACATCTTCATAGGTTGGTGGGGCATGCTTAAAGTCAAAGCCAGATCTGCCAGCTTCTGAGCTATGTGATGCTGAGGTTGCTAACTTTGACCCAACAATCTGACTGTCAAATGCATCAATGCCTAAGAAATGCTCACTCATAGACCTTGCTTCAGAATGAACCCTGGACTGCATTGCAGGAACATTTTCTTGGTGCTCTCTAGGATGTCTGTACGAAAAGCCTGTAAAATTAGCATTTCCAGAAGATGCTAGTCCAAATCCCTCCTTACAAAAAGTGTGAGTCTCTTGTTTCATGTTGTGGTTTATTTCACCATTTGCATAAACCCTTTTATCTGTCTTTGCTCCAAAAACTGGGCCATTCTCAAATTCCCTAAACCATCTGTTTATTTCATTTTCATGGCCATTCAAAAAACGTTCAGCCATTTGAACTGTTTGATTGCTGGCTTCAAATCTCTCTGTGCGTTCTGATAGGCGAGGCCCTTCCACCTTGTGGATGATTTCAACTGCGTCATAGCTTTCAGTCTCTGGCATTGTGTTGTTGATTGAACTCATTTCATCTTTATGAGCATAAGTCTCCTTTTTTTCTATTTTCCTCATTGCCTCTTGAGCTTCTACAGATTCTCGGAAGGAACCACTAACGAGATGGTTTACACTTACAGGTATTGTGATGGTGGGTGGAGAGTCCCTGGCATGACTTTCTATCTTAATTTGTCTGCAGAGTGTGGCTGGAGACATGACAACTTCAGATCTCTTCTCTAAAATTGGAACTGGGGTCCCTGGTGAACATGGGATGGTACCTCTGGCTAACCTGGCAGTGGTGTCTTTGAGTCTAACTAGTTGTTCTGAGCGACTCCTTGGTGGGGATGGGGAGGTGCATGTTCTGTGAAGTCCAGATGTTTGCTCTGTGGGTCTTCTGGGTGGAGGTTCAGTACAACTGATCTTTTTAGGGGACTGAGAAAGCTCACTCTTAGTGGAGGTTTCTGTTCGTCGGGCAGTGGACTCTATTGTAATGAAAGTTGGTGATGGTGGACGAGTTTTCAAAGAGGGAGGAGCAATCTTATTATCTTCTCCCTTAGTCTCCTGATGTGTTGCTACTTGGTGCTGTGATAATTTTTCTTCTACAATTTTATTTTCTTCCTGTTCAGTGTATTTATTAGAGCTGGGGTTAACATTAGATACTTTCAATGACATTTCATTAAGATGGGTAGGCTTATCTCTCTGCTTTCCTGTTTGGGAGGCCATCATGGCTGTTTGAATTATATGTTCACAGTGCACAAGCATATCTTCTGCTTGAGTTTTAATATGTGTTATTTCTTCTTTGACTTTTTCCAAATTATTCTCCATGGCAACATGAACTCCATAATCTCTTTTTTCTTCACTTATCAGCCAAACTGGAACAATATTTAGCAGTGTCTGAAATGTTTCAAGGCCATTTTTATCTGACTCTGCTTCAAACTGTTTTACTCTACACAAAATGTGTTGCAGTTCTTCACGTTTTCTCAAGAATTCCAATATATTTATGGCACATTTTCCATCGTCGTGCTGGGATTCCTTCACAGAGGAAAATGGAGATTTCTTCTGTGTAATCTCTTGCTTTGAATCTTCAGTGTTAGCAGAGACTTGTCTTTGTTCTATGGCCTTGTCCATTTGACATTTTTTCTCTGGCACATCATTATGTGGCTGGGGCAGATTTTCATGCTCAACTCTACTTGCAGAAGTTTGTATTTGTGTTTGCTGAAAATTCTGAGTCTGTGAGTCCAGACATGAATTGATAATCTTTTGTTGAACCAACCCTGGTGGTCTCTGTTCCTGCAGATGTCCTTGCTTTCTTTCAACTATGAATATGTCTTCTTTTGAACTGGTCATTGGTAAGTCCTGGTTAGTTTCTTCATTCCTTCTACCAAAATCCCCAAATCCCCTCTGCTTCTCTGGATCTGCTTTGTGCTTACTCTTATGATGTTTCTCTGAAGATTCTTCAAGCATTTGTATTGTCACCCTTTTCTCTGTTTTAGGTAATTGAAAAGATTTTTCAGGCACAGATTGCTTACTGTCACACTGTATCCTTGCTTGGGTTTTCTTGATTTCCTGATTCATTTGTTTAGCAGTGGTTTGGACATGAACTTCAGATTGCTTTTTGTGACTTTCAGAACTGAGATCTGTTTCAGTCAATGAATGATCTAGAGTTGGAAACTTGATAGTTTTCACTTTGAAACTTGGGAAAGTTGATTTGCTCTGGGGAAAGGACAGATTCTCCACATACTGCTCAAGTGTTTGTTGTGTCTTACACTCTTTGTGACTCTGGCTAGTTTCACAAGCTGATTTCCATTGTAGCATGTCCTTAGACCTTTGCATGCCTTCCTTTCTCATGGCACACTTATCTTCTGTAGCTTCTAGAACATGCTGGAGCCTCTCAGTAGCAAGTGTCAATGCAGAAGCTGTGGAGACCTGGCTTTCAGCTCTAATGCCTGCAAGCACAGCCTTGTTCTTAGAGTCCAGGTTGGGTTGTGCCCTATTCAAGTCCAAATCCTTTCTGGATATGGGGACTGTCTCAGCCACTTTTTCTGAATTTATTTTTTTCTCCTTCTCTGATATGCTTTGGTGGTAGGTTTCTGTTTTGACAATGCTGTGGCAAGACTTCTCTTGTCTCTGTTTCTCAAGTTCTTCCCGTTGCTGCCTGTATTTTTCTTCAGCAATCATTAAAGGTGTCTTAAATTTTCTCATGTAAGGCTTTGGACTTTGTTGTTCTGAGCCTGACGGAACTGAGTGGGATTTAACAAGGGGTACTGTCTGTTTTTCCTTAGGTGCTGGGGTTTCTGGAACTGTCTGAGAGAGAGAGTTTGCTGAGTCCTTAGATGGCTGTTTTCTTTCATCAAGACTTTGTCTGAATACTTCCTGCTCCGTTTCTGTGTGCTCACTGTTCATTGCCAGCACTGATCTCTTCTCATCCTTGGAGAAGGTGGTTTTAATTTCCATATCTGACAGAGACCTCCCCAATTTGCCATTTGGGGCCTGCTGGTAAATTTGATCTTTAATTCTCTTGGGAAGTTTGGGTTTGGGGAGTGTAGGAGGTGGTGATTTTCCTGTTAGGGTTTTAGCCTGAGAGTGAATCTGTTGAGAGCCTGAGACTTCTTTTTGGGAATTCTGCTGTGTGAAGGTTTCACTGTGATTTTCTAGGACAGAGGAGGAAAGAAGATATGCTGCTCCAGATGTTCTTGGAGGAGGTGGAAGAGGGATGGAGGGATGGAGGGATGCTGACAGACATTCTCTTTCAGATTTCTCTTGTACTGGTGGTGGAGGAAGAGGGAGGCTTGGGAAGCTTTCAAATTCAGTCCTTGTCTTCTCTGTGGATGAAGAGGGAGGAAACTCATTTTTTTCAGGCAACAGTATTAAAGGTGGTGGAGGGGGGAGAGGAAATTCAATTTCAGATGATGCATTGGAAGGTAAAGGAGGAGGGGGAGATGGAGGTGGAAGGGAATCCTCATTTTCTGTTACATGACACTCAGAGTGAAGGTTGATTGGATTAACGTACCTCTCCATTGCCATTTTCAACTCTTTGGAAGTATTTGTCTTCATAAGAAAGTCCTGGCTTTCTAGATATAAATCAATTTTCTGCTTTTTGTCAGTTGCCTGAAAGTTTTTGTGGTTTTTACCAGAAACTCTCACTCCTGTTACATTTTGGACATCCTTATCTATAGGCAAAGGTTGAAGGCTCATGTCATTTTTCTTCATATCTTTATTAGAATACCATGTTTCCTGGCTTGGCAAGGCTTGATCCTGAAAGTCCCTCGTTGTCTCATGCATTTCCTCAGCTGTCTGGTTGATGAGATGTTGGGTGGTATCTGGTGTATAACTTTGCACCATTGATGATATACTCTTGTTTTTCGTAATATGTTGACCCTTCCCATAGGAATCCTGGGACTGAGACTTCCGGTGATCTTTCCATGGCTCACAAGTTTGCATCTGCTGCTTTCTAAATGCATTATCGACAGACTGGGTGAAGTTAAAGATATTGTCCTTCGATTCTCTGACATTTTTTGATTCCATGGTTTTTAGATTTTCCTTCATTGACATGGATGCAGTTAGCTGTTCGCTAATATCTTTGCCACCACACAGATTTTCTTTTTTCTCAGTCCACATGCCAATTCTGTCACCCATGTCTAAGCTATTTTTCATTGCTCTGTGTTCTGAATTACACATCCTCCTAAGACTTTTTTCAAGAGCATCATTGTTTTGTTCACGATCAATGACAATCTTAACTGCACCCTTAGGGGCTCTGGGAAGATTAACCTCAGATCTTTCCTCTATGAAAGACCTGTGGTGGGATTTCTGGGTAGTTTCATCGAGAGTGCCTGGTCCTGCTTGCTGCCTGGTGGCTGGCTCAAATGGTCCTGGCATTGGTTGAAGAAGACTTTTTTTGTCTCTCTGGAGAGCTGCTGGATGAATCCCTATCTTTTGTCTGGCTGAGAATCTCTCCACTCCAGGTAGTGCATCTTTTTTGATTATTCCTGCTTTATCAACCTCTTTGAAACCCCATTGTGCTTCTCTCAAAGACCTTAATGAAGATTCAAGATCATCTAGTATCAGCTCTTTTTTCAATATTTCAGTCCTTGTATTTGTGGCCTTCTCAAGGCACTCAATAGCTTGCTCAATATCACTAGGGATGCCACCAGATTGTTTCGATTCTTTCTGTCTGTTGTCTGGCTCCTTAAGTGACTCACGTGTGGCCAGCTTGTCACCTTTTATAATTTCTTCTGTTTTAGCCACTGTTTTCTGATTCATGGCCTGTTTGAGAGAGTTTAATGTTGATTTCACATCACCTTTTATAACTTCTTCTTTCTGTGTCTTATAAGATGAACTCTGAGGCCCTGTCATGAGGACTTTAACTGTATTATGCACATCTCCTGGGATGACTTCACTTTCGTTAACAGTACGTTCAAGCAGAGGATGCTTTTTCTTTAGCAACAGTTTTGTGCCTTCAACATCACCACCGACTACTTCTTCTTCTTCCTCTTGTTTCCTAGCTGTGAGCATTTCATTTGTCCCTGTTTGGAGTTGTTTGAGGTAATCCAAAGCCCCAGTTTCTATGCATGTTGTGAAGAACTGAACGTTTCCCCTCTCCGAGGCATTGATTTTTGTCCTTTCAGGTATTTTACCATTTGATGTAGAAGATAACAGGTTATGAATGGTGCTTCTCACATCACCTCCTATTATGTCCTCATGCTCAGTCTTGTCACCAGCATTTTCATGAAGAAGACAATAGATAGTCATGTTAATATCTCCCTTTTCATCTTCCTGAATCAGGATGCCTTTCTTTGCACATCTTTCCCCTGAGAACAGCTTTTTTATTGCTTGTTTTACATCCCCTCTCACTATCTCTTCCTTTTCAGCGTGAAATTCAGTTGATCTGTTTAATAATTGAGTTTTAGTCAAACTGACATTTCCCTTCTCCTCTTCACTGACAAATATCTCTTTCTTTGTACAGTCTCTTTGGGAAAGTAAATTCATCATTATGCTTCTGAGATCAGCCCTGATAACATCCTCTTTCTGTATTTCAGGAGTTGTTTGGTTCATGAGCTTATATTTTGCCATTCGGACATCTCCAACTTCATCAGCTTCAATGATAATTCCAGGAGCTTCAATAACTCTTTGAGAGTAGAGGTTTTTCAAGGTTTCTTTAATGCTTTTGCCAATAATTTCTACCTTTTCTACTCTAGTTTCATTAAATTCATGAATAGGTGTTGTTTCAAAGAGCCATGTTGTTGTTTTGACATCTGATGGAGGCATTTCTTCTTTAGGCAATTTTGCATTACTTTCATCTACTTCCTTAAAAGAATCCAATGTTTGATTTTCAAAAAGCCACACTGCATTCTTTACGTCACCTTTCTTCACCTCTTCCTGGGTGACAGTCTTGATATTTTCATATCCAGAGCCTTCTCCCAACTGATCTATGCTGTGAGTTTCAAAGAGCCAGGTAGAAGTCTTAACATTGCCCTTTTGTATTTCATTGACACTTACTGTTCTTATATAATTCTTCTTTTCACTATTTTCAGACTCAAAGAGCTGTTTACTCAGCTTCACATTGCCTCCTTGAATATAGGCATCAGTTTGCAAAATATTATGTGATTCCTCTGAAATCTGATCCAAGGGTTGAGTTTCAAATCTGTATCTTACAGAACTCACATCCCCCTTCTGAATGTCTTCCTGGGTGACAGATTTAATAACATACACATCTTCGGATTCATTTATTGAGTCCAATGGTTTTGTTTCAAAGAGCCACCTTGTTCCTCGTACATCTCCATGAATTACTTCTTCCTTTTTAACTGTTGTCACTTCATGATAAAACCCTTCTTGATCTCGAATTGCATAGAGTGGCTGTGTTTCAAAGAGCATTCTGTAGCTTTTTACATCGCCTTTTATTACTTCTTCAGTTTTTGTTTCCCTGGTGCTGATGACATCGGATTCTTCTTTAATCTTATCCAAAGAAAATGTCTCAAAAATGAAGCACCCCTTTCTCACATTTCCACCTTGGATGTCTGTCACTGTCTTAACCATTCCATCACCTTCTTGATTTTCTTTTATCATATCAATGGGTTGGTTTTCAAAAAGCCACCTGCAATTTAACACATTGCCTTTCTGAATGTCTTCAGTTTTTAGAGTTTTGATCTTATTCAAAACATCCTCTGAGCTGCAACTGATAGAATCTAAGGACTGATTTTCAAACTTATACTTCATGCCAGAGACATCCCCAGCTTGGATATCCATCTCCACAGGCTTGTTTTCTTTCCTATCATTCCCCTGTATGTTGTCCAGATTTTCTGTTTCAAAAAGAAAACATGCTTTCCGAACATCCCCACCTTGTATCTCTTCCTGCTTTACAGTTTGCAGTTTGACTGTTGCTTTGTAGTCGTCTTTTATAGTATCAAGTGGCTGAGTTTCAAAAAGCCTTGTACAGCTTCTAACATCACCCTTATGGATGTCTTCGGTGCTTGTCATCAAGGAAACCTTTTCATACAGACACTCCATTGGCTGGGTCTCAAATAGCCATTTACAAGTTTTGACATCCCCTTTAACAATATCTGTAGTTTGTTCAGTTTTGCTTTCTTCCTCATTGCCAAAATATTTAATTGAATCAAGAGGTTGAGTTTCAAACAACCACCTAGCAGATTTCACACTCCCTGCTTGTATTTCTTGAGCAGATATTCCTCTAATTATCTGAAATTTATGAAGACTTTCATCAAATTGATCAATGGGCCTTGTTTCAAAAAGCCATCTACAACTTCTTACATCTCCTCTTAGGATTTCTTCTTGCTGGACTGTCTTTACTTGGTGGTATTTTCCAAGATGATCTTGAATAGCATACAGTGGGGTTGTCTCAAAGAGAGATTTATTCAACTCCACAATGCCTCTGGTGACACCTTCCACCTCAATTTGATGTGATGCATCAACCTTAATTAAATTATTGGCTTCGAAGATATGTGTATAGTTCTTTACATGACCTCTATCAACTGCTTCCAGCCTCACTGTCCTTGTATACTCTTTCTTATCTTCTCTAATGTCTTCTAAAGGTTGAGTTTCAAAAACCCATTTTTGGTGCTTAACATCTCCTTTTTCTTCTTCAGAGGCTGTGATTTTTTGAAGCTTTCCTATATCAGAACTGTCTTTTAAAGCATCTATTGGAAGTGTTTCAAATAAATGTTTGGTGGTTTTTACATCACCTCCTATTCTCTCTTCAGGTGATACAGTATCTGCATCAGGAACTTCTTTTAGAATGTCTAATGGCTGTGTTTCAAACATCCAACACTTCATAGAAACATCTGCACCTATGATTGCTTCTTTTGTAAGGACAGCCTCATCTGACTCTTCTTTGATTTTCTCCAGGGGTTGAGTTTCAAATAACCACTTTGCTCTACTCACCCCACCTTTAACATTTTCTTCCATGGATATTCCTCGAACAACTTTAATTTCTGTAATATCTTTGTTAATTGTGTCCAAAGGCTGTGTTTCAAACATCCAACGTGCTGTTCTCACATCTCCTTTTACGACGTCTTCTCTCTGTACAGTTTTAATTTCTAGAATTTGGCCAGAACCATCTCTGATGACATACAAAGGTTGAGTTTCAAAACATTTTATGCTTCTCTTGACATTTCCTTTAATTTCTTTGAGTTCAGACCTGAGTTGTAATAAGTTAACTTCATCCACGGAGTGAAGCTGTCCAACTTGATCCAGGTGTTGAGTTTCAAACATGTATCTCACAGTCTTGACATCTCCCCCAGTTATATCATTTATAGCAGTATATGATGTTTCTTCTTGACTTTCATGCATTTTGTTCATTGAGTCTAAAGACCTTGTTTCAAACATCCACCTTGCTGTGCAAACATCTCCTCTAGCTAGCTCAGGAATTTTCTCCATGTTTCCTTTAGTGCCAGGAGAAGGTGCCCCCAGTACATCTATTGGCTGGGTCTCAAACATCCAAGTAGTGTACTTCACGTCCCCCCCAGCAATAAGTTCTTGGTCAGCAATGCCCTTCGAAGTGTACTCTTCATCTGCTGAACCATTGTTGATAGAATCTAATGGTTGATTCTCAAAAATCCACCTCATTGACTGAACCTCTCCTTTCAGAATTTCATCCCATTCTAGGTTTTCTCTTTCTGAGTTCAGATCTTTCTGAGAACTGTCATTTGTGTTTTCAAAAATATAACGAGTTTGTTGTACATCTGCTGAAACTGAGTTTCCTGAATTTATCTGGCTAGAAACAATGTCAGAGACCTCACTGATATAATCTTTTTCTAAGTTTTTTCTTAACTCAGGATGGATATGTCTATATAAACGGTTTAGTTCATACAGATTTCTTTGTTTGGAATATAAATCTTTGGGGATTGGTAATCCTCTAGGAGGGCTGGGGAATTCAGGGGACTGGGAAAATGCTGTCACATTCATTGGTGTTTGAAGTGCATCAGGTGGTGGAGGAGGAAATTCTTCCATCTTTCCTGAAGGATTGCCTTTAACTTGTGTTAGGGCTGTTGAAGTGATACTGTGATTACTAAAACTTGAGGTTGAGGTTTCTTTCCTCTGGCTGGCTGAAGTGTAAGAAGAAGAGGTAACCACAGCTGATGATGGCTTTAAGGGTTCTTCGCTGTCATTTTCAATCTTTAAGGGAAAGAAAATCAAAGCTTATAATGATGATTGTAGTACGGAGAGTTCCTGGACCCTGTCCACAAACAGGATTCTGTTGTGACGCTTTCCTTGGCAAAAAAGTTATGCACTGGGTTTAAGCCTACTTTGGAGAATACTCAATATGTGTTAATAAATATAATACTGTTTTTAGTAATAATATTCTTCCATAAATTTTCAATCAATAACAGTATTTGAGCATTTATGCATATTTATACATACTCTTTTTTTTTGAGACAGGTTCTCTTTTTGTAGCCCTGGTGAGCCTGGAATTCAGAGATATCTACCTGTCTCTGCCTCTCAAATTCTGGGACTAAAGGCATATGTCACTATGCTTGGTTTAAATTTTATACATACTTAAATTGCCCCTCTTTACTTGATGAGTAGAGTAATCTACAGGGTCAAAAAAATAACAGGTCTTAAAGTGCTTTTGTGGAATTTTTATTTTCTTTGCCATTTAAAATAAAACAGGTAACTATGTGGCATTTAAAATCAACTTAGTTAATTTATTTGTTATTAGTTATAGACTTTAAAATATATCTAACTTGCTTCATTCATATTCTCTAGTGGCTAGGAGATCTTATTCTACCTCATGGATCAGTATTCTCCTTGTGAAACAGAATACATGCTAGTTCACATTTTTTGTGAAGAAAATACCACAAAAATTCAAGTATATTTAAGTATGATTTTTAATGTTCCTGTATAGAGGAATTATCATACCTTTATACACCTGGATGGAGTTGTTTCTTTGTCAGAATAGAGGAACTTTTCCTGAGCAGACTTTTCAAATTGCTCCTTTAAAATCTTAGTGGAAACCTTAGGAATTTCTTCATCCTCCGGTGTATCAATGACTACAAAAACAAGTAGATACCAGGGATATTTTACAATGAATAAAATGGTATTTGAAAACAAAATACTATGCAGCATTAAACTCCTTATAATATAAATTAGTGAAGGAGATTGAAAGGACAAATTTATGCACATGCATTATTTCATCTAGTGATTTAGCAGTGAAGCAAGAAACATTACAGAAGAAATACAGGAAAGATATTATTGGTGGTGGAGTAGGGAGATGACACAGCAGTTGGAAGAGCTTGCTGCTCTTGCAGAGGAACAAACCAAAGTTTAGTTCCCAGAACTATGTTGGGCAAATCACAAGTTTGTTTATCTGATGCTGCCTTCTGGCCTTAGGGCGGTCTCTCTCTCTCTCTCTCTCTCTCTCTCTCTCTCTCTCTCTCTCTCTCTCTCTCTCTCACACACACACACACACACACACACACACACCATAAAAGAATTTGGAGCAGTTATCTCTGGATAGGTATATTTTCAGAATTTTTGCAACTGTGTTCTAATTCTTCACTCAGGAAGAATTAGAACTTCACTGTCCTATAATCCTTAAGATTATAGGACAGTGTCATGGAGGTCACTTTTATTGTCTGTTTGTTTGGAAATTTTGAGAAAAGTTCCTGCTTTATAGCCTATGTCTCACCATGTAGCACAGGCTGGCCTTGATCCTGCAGCAATCCTCCTGCGTGAGTTTCTTAAATGCCAGGATTACAAACATGAGTCATTAAGACCACCAAGAAGAATGCTACATTTCTTGCATAGCAAGACTCAAATACTGTTCCAGCCATGGGGGGGGGGTGTAAACTCTTTCCTTTCATCTCATCAGAAAAGCAAGTCTTTACCCACTTTGTTACAACTAGATAGCTATACTTTATCTTCTGCAAGCATCTAGAAATAGCCACATAATCTAACCTCCTACCTGTGGGTTGAGAATTGAACATATTATTTCCCAAATTTGTTATTAATATTAATAAAATATGGGCAATTTTTATGTCAGGGTGCTTTATAAGCAATGAATTTTATTATAGGCTCCAAGTTAAAAAAAATTCAGTAGGGGTAAGTTTATCACCCTTTTGAGGTTTAGGGTGAATTTATCATAGGTCTGATGGGCAGTGAGCTATTTTAAAAAATATTACATGTACTACTGCAGGCAAAATCTAATTATATGCAGAAATGCAATCTTGCCCCCTTTGGAAACATGAGTCACAGCTACCAAGGTTATTCAGTGGGAAGGACTGACTTTTGAAAGTCCTCTAAACCCACATACACAGAAAGGACAAAGGTAGAGAGGGACCAATAATCCCAGACGATTACCTGTTTCTTGAACATATTGATGAAACTGTGAAGCTTGGTTTAGCTCCTCGGTGTGTTCTTCAAGATGTGACATCTGTTTTTAAAGACAATTTCAAAAGAGTAATTCCAAGAAATCTGTTATTCAAGTATTAAAAATAGTCTTTATTTTACAGTGTTTTTCTTCTGAGAATTTGGTAAGTGGTGAGGGAGGCTAGGTACTATTTCTATTGTTTGTTTTAATGTGTCCTCAAGTTACAACAGAACATATGTGAACAGCACCTCACTGCAGGCCTATTTGTAGGCTGCTTGTTTCATTTTTAAAAAATAGTTTTAACTGGAAAGTAGGGTTAGACACACTGATGTATATTTATACTAAGTACATATAGCAAAAGCATATGTTTACAGCAAAATCAAAAATTCTACCCAGTCCTGGAGACCATTTGAAAATTATTGTGTTCCTAAGCAATTACCATTTCTGTTTTGAAGACATCAGTTCCATGTGCTTTAGAAACTTCTTGTTCGTTTCTTCTCATCTCTTGACTACTGTGGATAGCTTCCTGAAAATGAGCAGTTAGACATATAAACAGACAGAAAAGGTATTTGAAAAAGCCTCAAAAATGAACTATTTTATTAATATAATTTCAATGACAGATAATTCTTAAAAGAGGAGGAGAAGAAACAGGAGGATCAGGAGGAGCCAGAGCAGGAGCAGCGGCACAGGGGCTTCCTCCTCACGTTTGACTGTCAAAACAAAAGCTGTAAATATAGCTATTTAAAATGGTTCAACCTAACTGCTTTATACTTAGGTTCATTAATTCTGAGTATGTCTCACTAGGTGTTGACAAGAGTTCCAAGGTATCAATTCCTTTCTGCAAGTCCTATGGGAGATCTCATTCCTTTGTCTTTAGAAGTTTCTAGAAGCAATCTCTTAGGCTCATGGCCTCCTATTTTATCTAACTGAGGGTCTCTCTCACTACCACCTACCTACCTGTCTGATGTCATCTTCAGCCTCTATGGACCTTTGTGACTATGTTGGACTGGACCAAATGGAAATGGATTTTCTCATCATAAAAACATGTGACTGATATTTAACACATTCATATATTCTGGAGTTGAAGATATATTTAGAAGCCATTGTCATATCTACTTCCTCCTGTAAGTAGCTTGTGACATTGTGTGAATGAAGATGAAACTTAAAATAAATAGATTGTGTTGTTTATTAGATATGTTACCATATTTCATGACCTCCTATAGTTTTTACATTGATTATACAGTATGATGTGACACACAGATATTCTTAAAGGCTGATAATATGCACATGGGGATACTTTTTAAATGTTTTAACTTTTATTCTTCTTTCATACATTACATCCTGACATGTTTCCTCTCTCTCCACTACTCCCAGTCCTTTCCTCACCTCTCTTTTTCCCCAGATCAGTTCCTCCTATTTTCCTTTGAAAAAAAAAATAGCAGGTCTCCCTCCCAGGGTATTGTGTATGTTTATCTTATTGATTGTTAAATAAAATACTATTTGGCCAATGAAACAGCAAGTAGACAGGACTAGAAGTCAAAGAGGATTCTGGGAAATGTAGTAGAGAAGTGCTGATCCAGGCAGCAAGTGACATAGCAAGGAGACTCATATTTAAGCTAAGGAGAAACAGGAAGGGCCCTCTTTTTCCCCTCTGCTCCTGCTACAGCGGCAAGGTGTGATCCCAGCAAGGAGGGACACCAATAAGGTGTCTGATAAGATAAGTCTTATAAAATATATAGATTTATGATAGTTAAGACTGAGTTAGCAGATGAGAAGTCCTAGTCATTGGCCAAACAGCTTTGAACCTAATACAAGTTTCTGTGTATTCATTTGGGCCTAACTCGGGCAGGCGGCTGGCGAATAGCTTACACGTGGCGGTGGGACTCATCAGCTTTTGGCAGAAATATTTATCGTAGCACATGGCCTAACAAGATACCATAAAAATTGGCACAAATCCTCATTTCATGGCTGGACATGGCAGCCCAGTAGGAAGAAAAGGGCCCTAAGCACAGGCAGAAGAGTCAGAGATAATCCCCATAGCCAAAGAACACCAAGCTACACCACCTTAAGGTGTATGTAGGGGACCTAACTGAGGGTCCGTCTTTGTCTGAGAACATTTTTTATTTTGTGTAAGTTAGGATAGGAAACCCAACTGAATTGAAGTTTTTGGCAGTTCCAGCACTTTACTATAGAGCATGGTTCTGACACAGGTGACTGATTGGCAAAGTGATTACACACTGTTAAAGTCCTACTATTAGAAAGCAATAATGCTCAACCATGTTCATTGCTGCTCTATTTATAACAACTAGAAATTAGAAACAGCTTAGATGTCCCTTAACAGAAGACTGTCTAAAGAAAATGTTGTACATTTACATAAGTTAAAAATGACTTCATAGAATTTGCAAGTAAATGGATAGAACTAGAAAAATTATCCTTACTGAGGTAATCCAGACTCAAAAAGATAAATATGATATGTATTTGTTTATATGTGGATATTAGTCATGCTAAATAATAACTAAGCTACAATCTGTAGACCTAGAAAGGTTAGGTATAGAGAAAGGGACTAGGGATCTATTCCCAGAGGAAGACACACATGGATCTCCCTTGGAGGGAGAACTAGAATAGATTCTATGGGTGGACTGGGAGTGGGGTGGGGAGGTATGGGAAAGGGGAGAAGGTGAGAGAAGAGGAGATGGGGTTAAGGAGGGAATTCAGGAAGTTCAGTTAGAATTAGGGGGCATTTGAGGAGTATGGAAACCTAGTTAAGTGGAGACCTCCTAAAATATATGAAGGCAATCCTAATGAAGTTTCCAAATAATGGAAAAGACAGAACCCAACTGGCATCTCTTGTCACCAAATGAAGCTTGCAGTACTGGGACTCAGTTACTTCCAACTGAGTTGTTGGGGAAAGAAGGTCCCATGAAAATCCCCAAACAACCTAGACTGTTTCCAAGACAATAGGTTGATCTCCACAAATGGAGAGCAAGACCCTATTGTCAAAGACAACACCAACAGAACTTACTGAATATGGCAAGAGTAAGTATTTGCCTATATAGAATCTTCACTCTTATTGTTCTAGTGCCTTTGATATAAGTATTTTGCAGGCTACCAAAGGAGAAACATAAATACCAAACCATCCTGAAAAATATGCTAGGGCAATGGTGGCACATAGTATGTGGGAGTCGCCAACCAACATCTGATTTGAATTAAGGCCCACTTCAGAAGATGGAACCCTTACCAGACACTGTGTGCATGACCAAAAACCAGGATAAAACATAGGATAAAACAAAACACTACTGGTATTAAAAATACAAACAAAAAAGAAGTGATAAAACAACTCCTACTTATATTCTGCTATAATCACAGATTAACAACTTATTCAACCACCACCAGAGAAGTATCCTCCTACAGTAGATAGGAACAGATACATAGACGTATAACTAAATATTACACATACACACACACACACACACACACACACACACACACAGAAAGAGAGAGAGAGAGAAAGAGAGAGACAGAGACAGAGACAGAGACAGAGACAGACAGAGAGGGAGTAGATAGATCTTGGAACAGAACACTTAAACCCTAAATGGGATGTCTCCACCAAATCCCTCCCCTAAAAGCTCAAGGAACCCTGCAGAGGAGGAAGCAGAAAGAGTATAAAAGAGTATAATAGTCAGAGGGAATGGAATGGAGGACACATGGAGAACAAGGCCCTCTAAATCATATCAACAAAGCTCATATGAACTCACAGAGACTGAAGCAGAAACACAGGGCTGGCACTGATCTGCACCAGGTCCTCTGCATATATATATATATATATATATATATATATATATATATATATGGTGTGTGTGTGTGTGTGTGTGTGTGTGTGTGTTTTCAGTTTAGTATTTTATGGCATTCCTGAATGTGTGAGTGAGTGGGTCTCTGATTCTTGTGCTTTCTCTTGGTTCCCCTCCCCCTTTTGTTGGTTTGTCTTATCTGACTTCTATTTGATGGCTTTTGTTTTATCTTATTCTATTTTATTTTGTTATGTTTTGTCATCTCTTAGAAGCCCATTGTTTTTCAAATGAGAAACATGAGGCACGGATCTAGATGGGAGGGGAGGTAGGAAGGAACTCGAAGAGTAAAGGGAGGGGAAATCGTAATCAGGTTCTACTGTAGGAAAAACATAATGTGTTTTCAATAAGAGGGAAATAATTTAAACAACAGAATAAAAGTTTGAGAAACTGATTTAAAGATCTATGTATACCTTAAATAAAATAATAAGAACTTGGAATAAAATAGGTAAATGGGTTTGTGCACATCTGGTTTTCAAGAATGTCTGTGTTTAGAATTATGTAAAATTGAAATCTCATATTTGTATCTATGTCTAAGTGATTAATACTGTTTTTGATAGTTCTAGACTATACTTTTGCATATTATATCATACATTGAGGGTAACATGTGGCTTTCCATTCTCACAAGGGTGTTTGGCACGCAAGGATAGACATCCAATAAGCTAAGTGGGGGGTTAGATATGTAGGATAATATGATTTCAGTATAGTTTTCCAGCAAGGAATATTAAGAAAAAGTTGCTAGAAAAATCCACAAAACATAATTGAAAATCCGGGTTTTATACTTTAAAACATGTGATGTTTTGTTTTATTAAAATAAAGCAGATTGGTGAATATTTTTTCTAAAGAGAATAGCTTCCTATCCCTACTTAAGGCTCTATATGCTTCAAATGATATTAGGTATATGCTTGTCACATAATTTCCATTAAATGCAAGTTCTCATAATGAATGATTTTTAAACATAGAGCAAAGGATCACTAGCCTACAATCCACACTACCAGAGGATCTAGGAAACAAGGAGGACCCCAAGAGAAGATTGCATAGTCCCTCAATGAAGGGGATGGGGACAAGACCCCCTGACCAAAGTGGTAGCCCAGGGGGAGGGAGAGGAAGGAGAACCTTCATCTTGTTGCTGTTCGAAGCAGAAACAGACACCCACAGCTAAGCACTGAACCACACTACTGGAATTCAGTTGTGAAGAGGGAGAAGGGATGAGCAAAGGAGTCAAGACAGAGTTGGAGACACCTGCAGAAACAGTGGACCTGACCTACTGATAGCATGGAAACCCTAGTCATAAAGCTGCTGCAGAATCAGTATTGGACCAAACCAAGCCCTCTGAATGTGGGTGCCAGCAAGGAGGCCAAGACAGTCTATGGGACCTCTAACAGTGGAGCCAGTCTTTATCCCTAGAGCACAATGGACTTTGGGAGTCCATTCCCTATGGAGGGATACTATTGTAACCCAGATACAGCAAGGAGGGCCTAGGCCCTCCCCCAAACGATTTGACAGACTTTGAAGGTCCCTGGTGGGAGGCCTCACTTTCCCTGGGGAGGAGTCTTGGGGGGTGGGTTGGGGGGGTTGGTGGGGAACATGGGAGGATGTGAGAACGAGGGAATGGGGTTTGGATGTGTGAACATGAGTATTAATTAAAGAATAAAAAATATTTTTATGAAAAAATGAATCAGAACATAAAGAATAAAATAGCAAAATCCCATCAGTACATTAATTCTATTTGAACTCACTTGCCAGGTGTGCTATAGACACTGAGATATAGAACAATGAGAAGGAAGAAAAAAATCTTTAATCCTTCAATGAGGCGTGTAGAAAATAGATAATCCATGCTGCTTCTTGTAAGTTCAAAGAATCAGAGTTCCATGCGATGAGATGCCTTGCATAGTTAGGTTTACCTAATGGTATTGGAAGCATTGTGCAGGACAGAATGATAAGAGCCACCAAAGACAGCAGGTGGGAAAAAGCACAGGGGAATGAATGGTAACTCTTTTCTTTAGCGGCTGAGCTTTCCATCCCTAAAGAAGTAGGGAGAGCTTCCTGTAATGTTCTTGATGCCAACTGGACAGGGAAACAGCCAAGAGGACTGAGAACCAGACCTGCCTCAAGGTCTTAGCTTCAGTGAAGCATCATCACATCCATTGAATGAGGATTGGGTTTGGAAGCCTGTATGCCAGTGCCATACACCTAATGCACTGTATTTGTTCTACACAGTGCTTTTTAATATTTTGGATTAGTTCACACTACAAAAATTAATGCTTCCTTCATCTTTTGAAAGGTGAATATCTGATGGTAACTGGTTCATATTTCAATATAGCAGTATCTGGCCAACATTAAAGTAGTGGCAATCTTCTTGGATGGGGCATGTACTATCAAGTCAATACCCCAATTATTTTCCCATATTTGTCAAAACGATATTTAAAATATGCTTTTATTCTGGTACCCATAGAAACGATAGCTTTTGGTACTTGCCACCAATTGTTATTCTGAAAGAATAAAATGACAAAATTCTCTGTTGTATGAGAGACAAAGGCAAAACATTTCTGATTAAAAACTGAAAATAGATGCATTTTTGACATATGATTTAAAATGTATCACTTTCCAGTGAAAAATATTTAAAGTTAGAATGTACATATTCAATAAAAATACTAGCCAGTACTTATCACCTCCAAATGCATTTTCATATAGGAGATGGGACAACATAAGCAATACAAGTGCACATCAATTTTATATAGATATAGATTTCAACTTCAGCATTTATGCGCCATTGCTAAGTAGAACTGTAATTGCTACACCAGTTTGATATGTGTGCATCAGTGCATCAATTTTACTGTCCCCTGGTTGCCATAACTTATACAAAATCTTTCTTAAAATATTCCAAGATCATGTTTCTATCATTTATTCTGGTTTCCATTTTACAAGTAGTATAATTTGAATTTTAAATTTGACTCTCTCCTTCTAATTTTTGTTGTCTAGAGTTTTAGGATCAGGTAAAAAGATATATCATTATAATGCACAGGCAGAACTGAAATTACACAAATAAAATATAATAAAGAATTCTAGTCAGAACACTACACACAAGTTCACATGAAATGATTCATGAAATTGGTTGCTGAAATTAAATCCAAGGAGAGACCGGGCTGAATGAGAAAAACATGCTATTTTGTTCTCAGGTAGATTAGCCAATAGCTAAGAATGATGAGTCAATATTACCTTTCTCCAGGACTGGATACATTGTAATCTTTGGCAAATTACAAAATCATACTTAAATTCAGGTTTTCCATTTCATGTTGCCATTAAAAGGAAGAATAAGAGAAAATATAAATACTTGAACCATGAAGTCTGAAAGTCAGATTTAAGCACAGTTATAAAACATTATTAAGGTGTGCATGGCTTACACGTATTTGACGTCAGCTCATATATTAGCTAGGAGTATTACATACAATCTTTTAGAAAATTTTGCTAGCAAGGAGAATGTCCACATTCAGTGTATTCAATCTGCAATTGTCATTACAGGAAAAGGCACTTTTAATTTTTACCAACAGAATGCATATTCGTTCTAACGCTATCAAAAAGAAACAAACAAGTCTTTTAAAAAAATAATGGTTCCCTTACCCTGTGGGAGGAGTGGATGGGATGGGGGCTGGGGGTGGGGAGCAGGTGAAGGAGGGAAGGGTAGGAGGGAGACTATGGTTGGAATGAAAACTGAAATTAAAAAAATTAACTTGAAAAAAGCTAACTCAATATTATTATGAGCTTCGGTCTCTATGTAAAATGAAAACAAATGAAGAAAAACTTGCAGAATCATGGCTACCTGTCTCTCAAAGTGAAAAATAGATCTTGTTATACGTCAATTGGGATGTTTTACTCACAGCTAATCTCATTTGTAATGAAAGTACAAATGGCATGCTAACTTAGCTACATTTCTCTCAAACAGACATAAACAATACAAAAACATGCCTGTTATCCTGTGGATTCAAGATTGATAGGGCAATGCACTTCTTTCTTTTCTGGTCTGAGTTTAAAAACCTATGGTGAGTCAGACATTCTCTTGATTTGCTTCTATTCAAGTTAAAATGTTTTCCATTGCTGCTTTTCTTAAACATTTTAAAAAGTCTGCTGAAAGTCGGGATATGCAAGTGACATACATTTTTGGGGTTAATGGTTCAATATATTTTTTTAATATTCATTATATTCTTTGAAGGCTTGGCTCAATCATTTGTCCCCGTTAGAACATTTCTGACTTTTCTTCATATAGTTAGATATTCTTGCTTCTCTGTTGTTTTTATTCCTGCAATTGTCTGCTGAAATCTTTCTTATTTAGCTATTATGCTTCCCAGCTGTAGTTAACAGGCATAATTGGTAGGTGGAGTTACCTAAGTTAATGTATATACTATTAACACATCAATTAGTTTACAAGTTCTACTCAGAGAAAGGGTGCTTGATTCAGTGGTAAGAATGTCTATGCGATGATGTGGACAGTACAATGGTAAGGTGCAAATGTAATGAGTGTTATTAGAGGGAAAAGGAGCTGTACCAGGAAACAATATATACACAAAGAAGAAAGAAAAGAAGGTAAAAAATCTTCACACCAAGAAAACATATTTTCAACTACTAGCATATTTTAAAAATATATTAATGGCTGGAGAGTTGGCTCAGAGGTTAAGAGCACTGTCTGCTCTTCCAGAGGTCCTGATTTCAATTCCCAGCAACTATATGATGGCTCACAACCATCTATAATGACATCTGGTGCCCTCTTCTGGCGTGCAAGCATACATGCAAGCAGAACATATTATGCCTGCATGTATGATTTATGTAATAAATACAAAAAACTTTAAAAATATATTAATGGCGCTGAGAAAGCTAGTTCTTGTTCATCTTATTAGTAAACTGCTTTAACACCCAGAGTTGAATCTTATATGCTGACAAGCACCACATATACACAGAACTAGAGGGCATTGTGAAGATTATTGTGACATGAAAACTAGATTGTGATGATTGTAATAGTGAAGTGCTTTGTTTAATTTTAGATTCATAAAAATTAGAGAAAAACAAATGTTATGGCAACTGTAAGTCCAGATTCTTTGTGTGACTCAATATACTCAGAACCAAATTTTTACCTATTCTACTATTAATCATGATTAAAATTATGAGAACTTGCCAGCAAATCTCTCGTATTGTATCTTTTTTCTTTATTATATATTTTTAAAGTAAATTTTTTAATTTAAATTAGAAAGAAGCTTGTTTTACATGCCAATCCCAGTTCTTTCTCCGTCCCCTCCTCCCCTGCCCCCCACCAATCCCTTATCCCATATTGTATCTTAAGATGCTGACTATTTAAAATACTTAAAAGTTTGAGATACTGATTTTTCTTTTAAAAAACATTGCTTTCTCACATGATGACATATGAATTTATTTGCTCAAACATCCATATTGCAAAAATATCTCCAGGTATTTGTGCTAATTATTGGCAACATTATTATAGTAAGCTTATGTGGTCATATTGCTACCATAATCTATCTATCTATCTATCTATCTATCTATCTATCTATCTATCTATGTATCTATCTATCATCTATCTATGTATTGTGTAATCATCCATCTGTATAAATATCTATAATCTATATATCTTAATTTCTCTGGCTTCTCTAGAGAGATTTGATTTATACATATATTTGTCATATAAAATGTCTCAACTTTAGACAAAAATACTAAATATATACCAATGTGTCTGTGATCATGAAAGTTTATTGCAAGAATCTTGTAAAGGACTGTGAGCCAACTGATGTAAACTCTTTCATCAAATTGTATTTTGGCTCTATTTAAATATATTACCAACAGTAATTTAAATAAAAAATGCTTAGTTTAAAAGTGAAAAAGAATGGTTGTCCTCCTCAGGGTGGCTTCTGAAGGCTCAGTGCTAAGTTTAAGTGCTGAAACATGGGCTGTCTTTAAGCATTTTTGTTTATAAAGCCATCAAGCATGTGTCTAAAAGGCCTGAAGATTCATAAAAGCAGCATATGAAATATGTACTCTCAACTGGGTCATCAAACATATTTGTTACATAAATAACAATATTTATTTATGTAACAAATGGAAAAAGCAGCTTACTATAAACATTCAACTTATAATAAATAAAAGATTCTCTCTAGAGGTCTTATATAGAAATATGTTAAGATATATACATAACTTAACACATGATCACAGACACATTGGTATATATTTAGTATTTTTGTCTAAAGTTGAGACATTTTATATGACAAATATATGTATAAATCAAATCTCTCTAGAGAAGTCAGAGAAATTAAGACATATAGATTATAGATATTTATACACGGATGGATGATTACACAATACATAGATAGATGATAGATAGATAACACATAAACTAAATCACCTTACAATCAAAGGGAAACTGTGGTTATAAATAATAATACAGCAAAGGAAAAGTGGCCCAAAATGTAAAATTATCCATTGAAATTTAAAGAGGTTGAAATATTCGAAGAAAAAGATAGCCAGAGGCAAGAGTCTTCCCCACATTAATTAATATAAGCCAAAATGGAAGAATCTACCCATTGATTAGCAACAGCCCTTAGCTTACTTAGGTACACACTAGCTAACACTACATAAATGCTTCTTCAGCTAGAGATTTTTCTTCTGACCTATTTAATTCTGCAGAATCTGAATTGTTTTAATACTTCAATTTACCCTATCCCACCTAACCTTAACATCAGTTATATCAATCATTTGTAGGCATAATGATCTTTCTAGAAAGTATATATCTTCATCTTACTCCCCTGTTAAAATTGCAGTGGGTCTTAGTGGCTTGAGAATAAGGTGACAATTCTTTAACATGACATATCATTTTTGTCCCAATAGTTTCCTTGTTGCTTATGTCTCCAATATCATGCCTATGCAATTCTTCTCCATATTTACAAATGTATATTTTCATGTTGCATGCTGAGCTGTCCCTTAGCTTAAAGTAACTGAATTTAAACTGACATGTCTTCTGCCCTCAGGTGCCCTTGCTCTTCTATTGCTTAAGTTTATCACAAGTCCAGGAACAATGGGAAAAATAAAGTATCGTGCACGCCTCTTTCCCACTGGGAGAGAAGTAGTGTGTAGAAGGGGTTTCTTTAAGACAGAGGAATAAATTGTATACATTGTCAGCTCCTTCCAAACCATTATGATCCCTTAAACATGAAAACAACCTCTAAAGACATGACCAGAGGATGGCCTTGTGACCACCTAGTCAGTGAGTCTATTGTTCCTTTTTCATGAACTCCTACATAGTGAACAGCCAGTTGGTTCACAGTAAAAAACGTGGGTAAATATATAGACTGATTTCCACACTTTCTTTTAACACAAGGCATTTTTGTATGGTTCTTATCTTGACTATAAACAGGATTAAAATTTTAAATATTTGGTTTTTTATCACTCAAGCCTCCCACTTTCAAATGGATCTGTCTGATGACATAAACAGAAAAGAATTTATTAAAGAAACACTGGATGATACGAGTGTAGCATGCATCTCAGAGTCTCTAGAAAAGCAGGAAGAAGCCCCTTACCATTAACTATGTAGAATAAAGTTGCCATTTCTTATGGTGATGGATTCTGCATCTTACATCACTAACTTGTTATGTCAACTCTCAGCTGGAGGTCTGCTCAGTGCTGTCTAATTTACAGTTACAAATCCAGGATTCCAGGAAGACTAGTGCATATGTGAATCTTACAGTGTCTCCTATTGTTGATAGGTTCTGCTTCATTGATCAGTGAAATCGAGGTTTGAATATCCAAATATATGAGCATTCATTTCTCTTTCTAAAAAGCATGAATCACAAATTCTGAAATATTCTTACCCAAATGAAAAACAAAAGAGAATCCATTCATGTTTGACATTAGACAACACAGTAGAAAGTTCTACTCAGTCTTTGACAGAGTTGATTTGAAGGTGGTTTATTTATTTGAAATGAATTTCATATAATTATGTAAAAAATATATGCCGACTTTGACAACACAACTTGCCTGTGAAGAATGTAATTAAGAGTTCCTCCTACACAAACCTGCCTGAATGCACCCCCATTCTGAGTCTGTGAGGCCATAAATCTTTTTCACTGGGTAAAACAACCTTTTTAGTCTTTGTATAAAATCCAAAGAAGAAAGTTAAGTGCCCTAGGTTGTCTGTGCAAACAAAGTATTTCATTGTAAATAATAATTAGAATTAACAAAGAATTAGGTTGATCACTTGGGTTGCCTTTAAAATAAAGACATTGCAAGTGTGAATGCCTGTAATTGCATGGATGAATGTACCTACTGGTGACTCCCAAGGAGAAGAGAAAGAGCTTAGAGTGACAGACAGAACTGATGGATTGTCCCTAGAGTTCATCATCAGTTGAAGTGAGAAATGAGATAAAAAGTCATAACTAATCTCAACCTCACAGAGAATTCATTTTACGAAGCTTTGGAGGCAGAGGTTGTGGAAGTGCCAAAGGAGACAGAGCCACTCTTGAAAGCTTGTTAGAACACATCTTTCAATGCAGAAAGTCCAATATGCTCTATAATATCCAATTTCATGAAAATTTTATTTCTAATTTTAGACACATTGATTACACATCAGTTTAATAAGAAAAAGGAGTTAAAGGAGAAATAAGATAAGCAATTAAAAAAAAAAACCTACAAAAGTAGCTGGGCGATGACAAATACCTGAAGCTAAGGCAAGATGATTGTGGCCTGTCTTGCTGTACAGTGTGACACTGTCTTAAAAATATTCATTAAGCAGAAAAAATCTGATGATGTACTATGAATACAGCACATTAAGCAGCAGCACACTAAACTAATATTTTAGCACTTGAACACAATAAATGAAGTAGTCAATATGAATTTGCAATCTTCCTGAAGTACAGAGTTATTACAATTTCTCATTATGATAATCCCTATAGAGCAGTGAGTTAAAAAAAAAAGATAAAGACTACAAGGGAAAAGAAAAACTTAGCTGATAATTAAAAAAGAAAATTAAGACTTAGATTTTTTTTACTTAGATGGTTTTTATAGTTTTTAAATAATAGTGCAGGATTCTTATGATAAAAGACTCATTAACAGAATGCTAGGCTATAATAATGACCCCATTGAAGCCTGCAATATTTCCTCCAAATTCATTGAAATGCTACAATATGTTTTGCAATTCATATACAGATGAAGGTAAATATATTTCAGACACTACAGCAGGATGTACTCAGAACACTAATATTCACCATAGCACAAGACATTCCAAGTGGACTTAATATCTCTTGTTGGTATTGATTGAGTGGCTGATATATTTTATAGCCTGTTCCACCAATGGTGAGGGACATGAAGAGGCCTCCATTTACTCATTGCTAATAATGAGATAAACAACTTGTTCTTTATTGTAGGTTGATTACCCAGGTGGGAAAGATGAAAAACAAATCTAAGGAAAGTCCATTAAAAGATACAGTTATACTTTCTCTGTTGAAATGGTGATGTTTATGAAGAAACTAGAGAAATGAAAAATTTTCCAAACATATTTCTGCAACAACATTGTTTAAGGACAGAACCACTAAGTGCCTCTTCCTTTTCTGAAGCCTTGTGTTCTCCCAGCTCTTTTTAGGCAGGATAATTTCTTTGTAATTATGCAAATTAATAACTAAATGAACATCCAAAGAATAGACAAGTTTGACTCAGTCCAATCATTTTCAAAGAACCACTGGGAAGGGTTTATTTTGAGAGCTACAGACAGAGAAGCATACCAGAAACAGCTAATAATATTCTCTGAATTCAAGTACTTACAACAGACACCTATTTTTATAAAAGTAACTATGGGAGAAAAAGGCACATTTTGCAGATTTCAGTAATTCGTGTTTTCTTTTATTGTTATGTTTTCCTTGTTTCCTACCACATACTCAAATGTAAGAACCGAAGGTTGTATAGCTTTCTATTCCATTTTTAAAAACAGGAAAACACAGTAAATTTAACTAGCATATTAGGAAATATCATCTCTATACTTGATAATAGCTATATAAAACCCATACACAGATCTTCAAAGTCTGTCATATCATTTGGAGCAGGGCATAGGCCCTCTCCCATGTGTCTAAGCTGAGAGAGTATCCTTCTATATTGAGTGGGCTCCCAAAGTCCACCTGTGCACTAGGGATAAATACTGATTGACTACCAGAGGCTCTGTAGATTGCCCAGACCTCCAAACTGACATCCATGTTCAGGGGGTCTGGAACAGTCACACTTTCTTGATAAAGCAATATGACACATTGAACTTTGAACGAGCAACAGATATGAATGCAAAAGTGCCTGTCTTCTGTAAATGAAACTGAAACCAAGTTCTGTAATCACCAATAGGTCTGCAGAAATAGCAGACCCACAATACCATTGACAAGTAGAGGCTCAAGCCTCCCAACCAAAAAAAGTTCAGGGCCAGATGGATTCAGTGCAGAATTCTACCAGAAAATCAAAGAAGAGGTAATACCAATACTCCTCAAATTGTTCCACACAATAGAAGCAAATGGGTCATTGCCAAATTTTTATGAGGCTATAATTACCTTGATATGCAATCCACACAAAGACACAACTAAGAAAGAGAACTACAGACCAATCTCCCTCTGGACCATCGATGAATAAATAATAAAATACTGGCAAATATAATCCAAGAACACATCTGAAAAATAATCTACCATGATCAAGTAGGCTTCATTCAGAGATACAATGATGGTTAAAGTATGAAAATCTGTCAATGTAATCCACCATATAAACAAATTGAAAAAGAAAAACCAAATGATCTTACTAGATGCTGAAAAAACCTATGAAAAAAATCCAACCACCTCATGATAAAGGTCTTGGAGAGATCAGGGATAACAGGAACATACCTAACCATAATAAAGGCAATGTACAGCATGCCAACAGCCAATATCAAACTAAATGAAGAGAAAATCAATGTGATTCCTCTAAAATCAAGAATAGACAAGGTTGTCCATTCTCTGCATATATCTTCAATATTGTACTTGAAGTTCTAGCTAGAGCAATAAGACAACAAAAGGAGATAAAGGGGATACAAATTGGCAATGAAGCCAAACTTTCACTATTTGCAAATGATATGATAGTTTTACCAAAAATTCTTACAGTGAACTCCTACAGCTGATAAATACCATCAGTAACTTGACAGATTAACTAAAAAAAATCAGTATCCCTCTTATACATAGGGTTATATAAATGGGTAGAGAAAAAAGAACAACAAAGAAACATCACCCTTCACAATAGCAACAAACAACATAACATAACTTGGGGTAATACTAATCAAAAATGTGAAAGACCTGTATGAAAAGAAATTTAAGTCTTTAAAGAAATAAATTAAGGAGGATACCAGAAAGTGGAAAGATCTCCCATGCTCTGGGATAGGTAGGACCAACATAGTAAAAATGACAATCTTACCAAAAGCAATTTACAGATTCAATGTAATCCCTATCAAAATCCTAGCATAATTCTTCACAGACCTTGAAAGAACAATACTCAACTTTATATGGAAAAACAAAAAACCCAGGATAGGCAAAACAAACTTATGTGATAAAGAAACTACCAGAAGCATCACCATTCCTGACTTTAAGCTCTACTATAGAGCTATAGTAATAAAGCCACCTTGGTATTGGTGTAAATACAGACAGGTAGACCAATGGAATTGAATTGGAGAGCCTGGTAGTAATCCACACATCTATGAACACCTGATTTTTGACAAGGAGGCTAAAGTTATACAATGAAAAAAGAAAGTATCTTCAACAAATGGTGATAGCAAAACTGGATGCTGACATGTAGAAAACTGCAGATAGATCCATATCTATAGCTATGAACAAAACTTAAGTCCAAATAGATCAAAAACAAAAACAAATTCAAGTAAGCTCTAGCTCTTAGAAAAGCAAGTGGGAAGTAGTATTGAATGAAATGGCCCAGGAGACCACTTCCTGAACATAACACCAGTAGCATAGACACTGAGATTGACAATTAATAAATGGGACCTTCTGAAACTGAAACTTCTGTATGACAAAGGACACAGTTAACAAGACAATACGGCATCCCACAGAATGGGAAAATATCTTCACACATCTGATAGAGGGCTAATCCCCAAAATATACAAAGAACTCATGAAGCTTGTCACCAAAACACCAAATAATACAATTAAAAATGGCATACAGATCTAAATAGAGAATTCTCAACAGAACAATCTCAAATGGCCAAAAGGCACTTAAAAAATTGCTCAGTATCCTTAGCCATCAGGGTAATGCAAATCAAAACAACTCTGAGATACCATCTTACACCTGTGAGAATGGCTAAAGTCAAAAACACCAATGACAGTTTTTGCTGGAGAAGATGTGGAGAAAGGGGAACACTCTTCCATTGTTGGTGAGAGTGCAAATTTGTACAGCCACATTGGAAATCAGTATGGTGGTTTCCAAAGAAAATGGGAATCAGTCCACTTCAAGAACTAGCAATTCCACTCTTAGAGAATGCACATTCATGCCACAAGAACATCAGATATTCTATGTTCATGGAAGCATTATTTATGATAGCTAGAACCTGGAAGCAACCTAGATTCCCTTCAACTGAAGAATAGATAAAGACAATGTGGTACATTTACACAATAGAGTACTACTCAGCAGGAAGAAATGAAATCTTGAAATTTGCAGGCAAATGGATGGAAGTAGAAGAAAACCTTCCTGAGTGAGGTAACCTAGACACAGAAAGAAAAACATGATATGCAGTCTCTCATAAGTGGATATTAGACATAAAGCAAGGGATAACCAGGCTACAATCCACAAACCCAGAGAAACTAGGAAACAAGGAGGAACCTAAGAGATACATATATGGTTACCCCTGAATAAGAGAAAAGGGCCAAGACCTACTGAGTAAATTGGGAGCATGGAGGAGGAAGATATGAGAAAGAGGAGTGGAGAAGGGGAGGGAGGAGGAGAACATGAGGGATCAGGAAAATCGAATTGGGGGAAGAACAGAGAAAGACAGCAAGGAAAGAGATGTCTTAATAGAGGAAATCATTATGGGCTTAACAAGAAATCTGGCATGAGGAAAATCTCCAGGGAATGACAAGGATGACCCCTAACAAAGAATCTAAGCAATAATTGAGAGGCTACCTTAAATAACTTTCCCCTATAATGAGATTCATGAGTACCTTAAATGACATCCTAGAGCCTTCATCCAGTAGCTGCTGGAAATAGAGCAGAGATTCACAGCTAAGCACTGAGCTGAACTCCTGGAATCCAGTTTTAGAGAGGGAGGAGTAATGAGTAAAGTGGTCAAACCATGCTGGGGAAACCCACAGAAACAGCTGACTTGAGCAAGTGGGAGCTCATAGACCCCAGACAGACATCTGGGAAACCAGCATAACATGCCTGAATGTGGGTGTCAATTGGAGGGCTTGGACAGTCTATGGGGTCTCAGACAGTGAAACAAGTATTTATCCCTAGTGCATGAATGGACTTTGGGAGCCCATTCCCTATGGAGGGATACTTTCTCAGCCTACATACAGAGGCGAAGGCCTACATCCTGCCCCCCAATATGTGACAGACTTTGGTGATCCTCCATGGTAGGATTCACCCTCCCTGAGGAGTAGATACGGCCTGGGAGGGATGAGGGAATGGGAGGGAGAAGGAAATGGGATTGGTATATAATAAGATTGTTTTTTACCAGTAGCACAAACTATGATATTAGCAATTGATAAATGGGACCTCCTAAAACAGAGAAGCTTCTGTAAAGCAAAGAATATGTTCAGCAAGATAAAACAGCTCCCTATAGAATGGGAAAAGATCTTTACCAACACCACATCTGACAGAAAGCTGATCTTCAAAATAAACAAAAAACTCAGGAAACTAGAAATCAAGGTACCAAATAATCCAATTTTAAAAATGGGGTACAGATCTAAATAGAGAATTCTCAACAGAACAATCTCAAATGGCAGAAAGGCACTTAATGAAAAGCTCAACATCCTTAGTCATCAGGGAAATGCAAATCAAAACAACTCTGAGATACCATCTTATACTTGTCAGAATGGATAAGATTAAAAAAAAAAGCAATGACGGTTTATCCTGGAGAGGATGTGGAGAAAGGGAACACTCCTCCATTGATGGTGGGAATGCAAACTTGTACAGCCTTTTTGGAAATCATTATGGAAGTTTTTCAGAAAATTAGGGATCAACCTAATTAAAGACCCTGCAATACCACTGTTCATAGGAACATTATTTGTAAAAGTCAGGTCTTAGAAACAGCCAAGATTCTCCTCAGCTGAAGAATGGATAAAGAAAATATGCACAATGGCGTTCTACTCAGCAGTAAGAAACAATGACATCCTAATATTCACAGGCAAATGGACAGAACTAGAAAAAAAAATCCTAAATGAGGTAACCCAAAACCAGAAAGACAAATATAGTATTATTCACTTATAAGGGGATACCAGACATAAAGCAAAGGATACCCAGCCTACAATCCATAACCCCAGAGAAGCTTGAACCCTTTTCCAGAAACAGATGGAAGCAGATGCAGAAATCCACAACTAACCAATGGGCCAAACCCTGGAATACAATCAAAGTGAGGGAGCAGCAATATGATGATCAAAGGAGTCAAGACCATGATGGAGAAACCCACAGAATCAGTTGATCTGAGCTATTGAGAGATCACTGACTCAGGTCTGACAAATGGGGAACCGGCTAAAACTGAACTAGAACTAGACTCCCTTAATATAGTGTGGCTGGGAGAATATATGAGGCCACTGGCAGTAGGTCTAAGATCTAATACTAATGCACAAACTGACTTAGTGGAGCCCATTCTATATGGAGAGATACCTTGTCCAGCCTAGACAGGTGTGGGGGTGGAGAGGTGCCTCAACTAGATGACAGGACAGTCTTAGTAGACTTCTTAGGAAAGGCCTTACCCTCTTTGTCGAGCAGATGGGAGGAGAGGGAGAATAGGGGTAGTGGGAGGAAAGGAAGGAGGACGAACTGGGATTGGAATGTAAAAAGCATAAATTAATAAAAAATAAGATTGTTTTTAATTTAAATAAAATTAATTTTAAAAAGAAGTAGAGACTCTGTAGCTGTAACATTCCAATAATTGGGGTAAGCACTGGCTCCTACAAATTCCATTTGAAAGAATGAATAAAGTAAGTAATGAATAAAATGAAAAGCAACGTTTCAAGGTATTTTTTCAAACTCAGTTTTTCTAAAGCCTATTTGTCCCATCTACTGCATCCTCCATATTATTAACATTTTAAACCCCTGGAAGCCACCACGATCACTTCATTTATCCTCCATCCTTCCCCCCTTTAGATGGTAGAGTAACTGACACTGAGTGAATGTTCATACAAATGGCATTATTTCACCAGGAGAATGGAGTTTCCATAAAAGACTCAGGCCAATTATTTGCACAGTGCAGGGGGAGATGAGATTCCCTTTATAATGAGGTAACAGAACGTGCTGCTGTGTTCCCAGGAGGAGGGAGGTGACAGCCCCTCTATGCTCCAGCAGGATAACTCAGATACCTCACAAAGCTGAAAGCAAAATTATGAAGGGACCATGACCAAGACTTTACAGTCATGCCTTGGCAGGCAGTTAGCAATTACCATCAACTTCACTTGAGGACAGAAAGGCTGAAAATTATCATGCATGACTATAGAGCAAAGCGATTGATGCCAGTAGATCATGGAAGTCTGTCTAATCCTATTTTATGAGCATACCTTGTATCCCAGGGAAAGATTACATGCTGGTTTAGTCAAGATCTAATATCCTAAAGATACCTTTACAAACTTAGTTAATAAAGCTTTACACTTATAATTAAATAAAATTCTGTGCCATTCACAAAATATGATTACTGCTATAAAAATATCAAAGGTTCATATCCAAGGGACATTAAGCACACAGATTATAAAACATGGTAAATGTATTTTTTCACTACAGAGGGAAATAACTAGTTCATTAAAACCAAGTTTTAATCAATTTGTAGAATACCAAATTAATAAGCTAATGAATTTATTCATTCCTTTGGATTTTTGTTACACTAGTTTAGTTTAATATTTTAACACACCCTTAAATTAAATCATACTAGTTAATGCATTTTAAAATTCTAATGCATCATCTAGATGCACAAATATACTATTTTCAATATAGTTTATGACTAGGAAACATATTAATTAGGTTTTGGGCTTCTTGTAAATTGGCTGTTTGGCTCTCTAATTAATGTTTTTACATTTAACTGTAACTTCTTTAGAGCACTGCCTTCTTCAGAACATGTTCTTTTCATGTTCTCTTCTTTGACTGTATTGGCATCCCAAGAGAAGACCACATGAGCAGAAAGACCAAACTATCAGGAAAATCTAGAGTGTTAGGCAGGAAGTAAGCCTCAGGTGACAGAAAAAGAGAGGGAGAGAGAGAGAGAGAGAAGAGAGGCAGAGGGAGGAGGGGAAAACAATAGAGGGAGAGGGAGGAGAGAGAAAGAAGTTTCTGAAATAATGAATTTTGAGTCACCTATGTAACATGTTCATTTTTACAGACTAGAGTGACTCTGAGAAAACCAGGCACACTGCACACGCCTGTAGTTCCAGTATTTGGGAAATGGGGGTTAAAAGAATCAAGAGTTAAAAAGTCTCAGCTACCTAGTGAGTTCAAGGCCAGCATGGACTATATGAGATTTTGTTGTTCAAAAACAAATAAACAACCAGATACACAGACAAGCAAATAATGATTTTTGAGAGATATTTTGTTCCCAATTCTTGATCTATCTAATTAATAATCAGAACCAGCCCCCAGAGTGTCAAAAGAATTCTCTGTATAGGTCTAAATGGAAATGTTCTTTGATGCCAAAATTTCTACTGAGACTCCCAGACCCAGACCCATAGGTAAGATGTCTTTGATGCTAAGTTCTTATAGGTGTAGGATCAAGAAGTCTGAATGGCTAGCTAGATGACTTGTTTCAGGTGTAGAGGACTACAGAAACAGCAGACAGCAGACTCCTGGAAACTCACTACCACGGCTTCTGGGACTCAATACAATAGTCGTGGAGCAGATTATTCTCTAGAAGAAAGGGGAAAAATTGGTGGTTTGCATAGGATTATGAAATAGGTGACTCTCTTTTCCATCTTGAGAAATATAAGTCCTATTGCAGTTAGATTTGTGATTTATGGTTGGTATAGGAAGTACTTAAATGCAGTGAATATACTTTACAACTTGAGCAAAAGAGCTTTTCTTAGAATATAATTTTATGGGATTCGGTTTCTATTAAAAATAGTGTGGGGTCTTGCCATGTCTTATAGAGATACAAAATGTTGGGTATGGGTGACTGGTGACAAGCAGCTGTAATATGGTACAGCAAGAGAACCATGGATATTAACATTCATGAGCCTGGCACAAAGATATTCATACAAGAATAGAGAAAAAACAATAAATCATGAAACATGTACCTATAAACTCAAAATGGAATTGGATTTGGCACTTTACTATCTTCTAAGCCAAAGGCAATAGTAAATAAATGTGTAGACCAACAGTTGTTGACTAAGGTATTGTCAAAAACTGGGTTGTTCACATAATAACCACTCAGTCAACTGAAGTCTACATACAGCAACTCTTGCAGATTGGGCCACATGTGTATTACAGATATGAGCAGTGAGGCCACAGAGCACCATTTAGCAAAGACTTGGTCTTCTGATTCTGAGGCAGCACTAGGTTAATCTTTTTTTACTCCAGCCAGAGACCTAAAGGAAGAGCTATAGAAAACAAACAGGTTAAAGTGCTAGATTTTGCGGGGGAAACAGAGGATGATTTTTCATTAATTTTAATTTTTAACCAAGCAAGCCTATTACTGGCAAAGTTATATGGACCCTATTTATGTGATATCTCTGTTGGTTGTTCCAACTGCACAGACCATAATATGCCACCCAATAAGTAAAATGTGTCAAGAAGTAATTGTACACAGTACAGTAGTTTCAGTATTAGTAGAAATGGCAACCCAACACTTTCTATCCATTGTCTTTTCTTCTAATAATGTAGCTTTTCCTCTTCTGCCAGGTCCAATTCATACACTAAGTAAATCATCTTTTTCCTCATATTTCTTGCCACAATACCATGAACAAAGTGGTCTCCAAAAGCTGATGCTAGCCTATTCAATTGCTTCCACTTAAAAGCCTAACTCCATTGACAGCGGCATCCTGGAGACATGCAATGCCTGCACAAAAGGGGCTTTATTCTTTTTCCTTTCCTCTGAGTTCTGAGAGGTTTGACACATCACCTTTTTCATTTCTGAGATGAGGCTAAGCACTTTTCCTCAGAGGAATACCTGCTTACTATTCTAATTTTGAAAATGTGCACTCAGCAGTGTTTCTGACGATTCTAGAACAACATATGCCCAAAGCACATACAGATATGCTCATTTTAAGCTAATTTCTAATTATTTCTGGAGCTCCTAAGAAACTGTTGTTACCTAGAGCTAAACAAAGAACTGACAAGAATGTTAAGTTCTGAAGAAAACTTCTCATGTTCTTACACCTGCGTAAAGATTTGAAAAAATCATATTCTAAGTAAAGAATTAATATCCTCAGTAAAATGCCTAACATGTATGAACTGCTCTGTTAATCTGGGTCTTCCTGAACCCCATCCCCATCCTTTTCCTATCTCTCTTTATACCTCTCTCTCCTCCTCTTATTGTCTGACAATTAAGATGCCACAAAAAAACCCTTACTGGGTTCCAGAAACTTGATGCTAAACTACCACCACCCAGAACCTCTACTTGGCACATCATTGTAAATGAACCAGTTTGTGGTATTATGTTTAGCAATATAATATAGAACAGGATAAGTGTTGACTTAGGGATTATAATCCGAGTTGTCTGTCTTGGGCACCAGGGGCCTAACAGTTATTCCAGAATACTTTATTTTGGGTGCTATTATTTTCAGTTTAGGTCATAATAGTCATTGAAAATAGTGCTTACAATTAAAATACAATACAAGACACTCTTGGCCATAACCTTTTGTTTCAGTGGTGATCTTGGTCAGGGCAGAGCTGGTAGTATCAATTTATGACCTTGAAAAATGTTGTATGTGGCATAAATTAAAGGTAGTTTTAAAGTATGAGTAACTCTGCAATGTGCACATCCAACTGACAAAAAGTATATTTAGTATGCTTGAAAATTATTGCAGGTCACCTTTATAGAATTGAAAACACACAGATGTCAGATCTCATCTGTCACAAGCTGTCACAAATGTTTCCTTAGACCTAAAATCATCCAGAGATCTCCCCAAAGCCATGCAGTCTTTCAGAGTATGAATGTTTATATTTGCATTTTTGTGACAGAAGATGTATATGGAAAGTATGTGCCATCATCCAGTACATCTGAGATGGTGGCAGAGAGACAGACAGACACTTTAAGCTCTTGCTGAGGTTCAGGGCGGCAGAAGTTCCACAGCAAAACCATTTTCTGGGTGCTCCAACACACTGAGACCTTCCAAAATGTATGGACCCCCATCCGTTCCTTCTCAATGAAGCCACACAATGAATCAAGAAACAGCAAGAAACCAAGCAACTCCCAAAAGGAAGAAGCTTCTGGGACTCAGCAATTAGAGACCTCCTCAGTGGTGCACAAAGATGGAGGACATATAATGAAGAGAAAGTCGTTTAAATAGATGGAAGGCAAACGCCGGGCTTGAGGAGAGTGCAGAATGCTAGACTAGTGCTATGGGATCTGAAGGTCCTTTTGGAGGCTGGACATATTTTAGAACTAGGCTGTGGTGACATTAAATAACTCTTCAAGTGTATAAAGCTGTCACTGAGCTGTACTCATAAAGTGGGTGGATATTATGGCTTGTAAATGATATGTTAATGAAGCTTCTAAACAAGGAAAACAAAAGAACAAGATGGTGAAACCCCTAAGAACACGGGACAGAAACCGTAGACTGCCACGCAGACACCAACACCGGGACACAAATGTGAGTCTCTTTCCTATTCCATGTTCATTCCAGCAGCTGCTCCATAGTGTATTTTGAGGTTCTTGTTTGAGATTGAGTGAACCGAATTTTTAAGATGTTCTTCTCAGAGGCTGTTGGAAGTGAACGAATAAAACCTGTCCTCTATGACTGGAAAGATGCCTCAGCAGTTAAGAGCACTGGCTGCTTCAATGGAGGACCCAAATTGTTCTCAGAACCTACACTGCAGCCACAACCATCTGTAACTCCAACTACAGGACATCTGATGCTGTTTTCTGTCCTCTGTAGGCACTAGAACACAAGAAGCACATACACATACATGCAGGCAAAACAAACATACAAACAAAATAAATAAATCTAAAACATAAAAATTAAAATAAAAAAATGTGTTCCTTTAAATGGTATTTGCCTTTTAGCATGAAGGGTCAACTACATTTTCTAATACAGAATGCTGAAGACTCACTTCTAAAATGAAAAAAATTTAAAGGTTGATAGGATAAATCTGACATAAATAATAAAGAGGAGGCATTCTGAGTGGCTCAATATGCCTAGAGGGAGATAGATGTCAATCATTCCTACTAGAAGCTAAAATGGTTTTTTGAAAAGCAAAGTGTATGTGAGTGCTATGAAAAACTAGTATCTATCTATCTATCTATCTATCTATCTATCTATCTATCTATCTATCTTTAAAGAAAAAGCACACACTTTTTTTTTTTAAGTAACAGTCTAGGTACTAACAGGTAGCCTAGGCTGGCCACTTGCATAATAGATTAGGCTGGCCTCAAACGTGTCGTCTTTCTGTTCTAATTTCTTGGATGCTGGGATTACAGGCATGCTCTACCATCCAGCCCCAACCATATTCTTCTACAAAGATGAATTTGTCCCACCACTAATCACTCTTCTCCCAGGGACTGAGGCTGCCTCTCATATTTTTCCTTGGCTGCTTCCCTGGGCAGCAGTGATGCTGCTCTTAAATAGTACTATATAGCCTGAGTAGTCCCACATATGAGATGAGACATCATCCTGATTAATGCCTCTGACATCAATGAATGTTCCTATACCTTACTTCCCCTGTTTTGGTTGAAGGTAACTCATAGCCTCATGGATTTGAACACTTTATCCTTAGCAGGTGGTGCTGTTTAGGGAGAGTATGAAATCTTTGGTGTGTTGTCTACTATCAGGCAAAGGCTGCAGATGGTGATGGAGGGCACTTGGTTGCTAGTATTTAATTCTGGTCAGTTCTGAACTGTCTGCTTCCTGATCTTCCCCAATGTGGGGAGTAGCAATCTGCTGGCACAGGCCAGGCCTCTCTGCTTTCCTTCTCCACATTAGGAGACTAAATCCCCTGAAACAGTGAAGCAAGATAAATTCCAAAATTTTTATGATCTTTCTCTCAGATGTTCTGTCACAGGAAAAATAACTAAGCATTTTCTTTCCAGCAGGTATAAAGCAAGTGTAAGGAATTTCTAATTTTACATAGAGCTCTGTTTTCAAGCCTGGTTTACTCCAATTGCTGATTCTAAGACAAACTGTTACCAAATAGCCAATTACCGTGAAACTCTCACTTCAATACATTAGGAAGGAGAGGGGCAGATTGGACTTAATTATTACAACTAATGAAAACATTGCTAACAGTGACACTAAATTTTGTCAGAAGTCCAAAACAAATGTTCTTTCTTTTCACCCAAATTAAATTGGTTTTCAAATTAAAATTAGTTACTGCATGTCATCAAATTAAATATATTTGGCCAAAGGAGGACTGAACAGGAAGATAGATCTAAAATACTTCCAATATGCCAAAGGATTGCAAATGTTATCTGAGCCAACAATATCTTATGTAAGGATGGAATTAACTACCCATCTATTGGCATGCATGTTGTCCTTCATCACTTGATAAAAAAGTACACATCTTTAAGATGCATTTAGCTTGTTTAAAAAGTCTAAGTGGATATCTAAGACACTTTTCCTTTTCTATTCTAGAATCAAATTTGACATTTATCTCAGATTTCTAATCAAGATTTAAACTAAAGCCTTTTTTTTCTTTGAAAAGAAGAGGTGACTTGTTTTATTTTCTCATAGGATTCTATATGCAAGAGGTATTCAATAAATGGTGCTTATTAGTCTAATTTTACCCATAATTGCTTTATATTATAAAGTGCATTGTAGCAACTTTGGTTTCTTTATCCTTAGGGAATTTTCAGATATTGTTACACTATCTAAAGAGAGATAATGGAACTGAAGCTTAGACAGGTAACTACAGGTCTGGATCTGGATATTTGCTGTGCTGATCTTGTTGTTTTCACGTACTTCTGTGTTTCTCAGTCGTAAAACATGTCTGTATCTTATAGTAACTCTCAAGAAGCATCATAGCCCCATGTTTCCTTTATTTTGGTTTCCACAGGATGTATTCCTCATTGATAAACATATGCTGAGAATTTCTATGTAGGCAAGTAAGGTGCAGGTACTTGAGCTGGGCAGTACATTCTGGTCACAGCAATTTGCTTAATGACAAATGTGTGTCTTCCATTCAGAGGCAGGATGCTGAAGGCTGTCATTTATCTATTTATTTATTTATTTATTTATTTAGTTAGTTAGTTATTCTCTCTCTTTAAATGTATGTATGGTGTGTGTGTGTGTGTGTGTGTGTGTGTGTGTGTGTGTGTGTGTGTGTGTGTGTGTCTGAACCCTGGGAAAAGCATTCTCAGTCAATTTGAATGACAGACAACAGAGTGAATTAAGATGGAACAAGACTTAATGATAAGAAATGTAATTAAAGTGGTACTTCAAAGAAACAAACTGTTATGTCGTTTATTCGATGGTCTAGGCATTGACTTGCTTTAAATTTTTCTTTTTAATTTTAACTGTGTGTGTGTGTGTGTGTGTGTGTGTGTGTGTGTGTGTGTGTGTGTGTGTGTTTGTGTAGGTTTTTTCATGCCTGTGAGCAAACAGCATCTGCAGAAGCCAAAAGAGGGTGATGGATCCCTAGAAGCACAAAAGTAAGTGACTGTGATTCGTGATGCAACTCTAAGAGTGGTATACACTCTTCATCACTGAGTTACCTCACTTCAATCCCTAGGCATTGCTTTAATCCTTATGAATGTAAACTTGTTTATGTAAATAAATCCAGGAGCTAGATTCCACTAGAATCTTAAATCACAGAGAAGTTAATGGACCTGCCAAGTGTCACCCAGATAACTAAAAGGAGTAGACACTTGAACTTCTGCTCTGAGTCTAATAACTGTGTCCCTGACTATTACAAGAGGCCACACTATGCCAATCTTCCAGCTATTAATATAACATCTGTTTTGCAAACTTTCCCCCAAATGTAATGATTAGAGAATTTTACAAGTCAGCTCTGATATACAACAGGAGCCTAAACCAACTGCTCATTTGTGAATGAGATTTAGGTGGATCATGGATTTATTTTATGCTTCCAAATGTGAGTACAAATTCACAATCACGTAGCTATTGAATATCATATTTATAACCAAATGAAATGAAAACATGGAGTCATCTGCTTGAAAGCTATTGCAAATTTCAGAATAGAAAGTACAGTGTTAAACTAAGCATAGGGCCTCCTAAGCAAGGTGGGAAGGCCTTATGCAACTGCAAAAAATGTGTATACCACAGAAGGAGGATCTAGGCCCAGGCCATTCAATGGGTGAGTATCAAGGACTGAACTGAACTCTGATTTATGAATCTAAAAAACTTATGGTCTTAGAGAACACAGTTTTCCTAAGAGTGATGTGTCTAAAGACAAATTCTTGCTTCTGTAAGGAATTGATTGCTTAATTTATTAACCTAGCTACATTTTCTATTTTTTTATGAATTTTAGTTAACTGCCCCATCTACACTTTACACACTTAGTTTCCTATATTCCAACAGTCATATATAAGATCACAGACATACCATGTCTTACTTTCTTGCTCACATTATATGGCCTTAGGCATCATTGGAGTTACTGAACTAAGCATATTTAGCTAACTATAGTATATGTTTCCATCCTCTAGGCAGAGTTAGAAAATAACTATTATTCAGGTAATAGACTTTTAATTATTCCACCTGATTGCCTTAACAATTACTTGCCACATGTAACACCTGACTGTTTTATATCCATAAAATTTATTTAGCTCTGCATTTACTCTGGGTTTTTAAAAATAAAACACACCCACTTATTTCCTATTGCAAAATTTCACATCCCAGATACTCCCTTCCTCATGGAAAACACAGGCACAAAGTACAGCTGTTTACACTGAAGTTGTGCTTTTTCTGAGTGCCAAACTCTGTATGATGGGTTTTATTTCTTGGATTTTCTCATTTAAAAGCCATTATATCTCAAGAAAATAGTTGATGATATATGAAACTGAAGTAGTGGAATAGGAAAGTTATATGTAACAGAAGTCATATTATGTGGTTTTATGTAACATCTGGGTTCTATTGCTCGATGTTTCATGATTTAAAAGAAAACAAAATAAAACTCCCCACAACAAATGCTGAATAAAGCTTCATATTTCAACTATGCAAACAACCAACAGATAGTTGATCATGAATCACAACCTAGAAGCAAAAGCTCAATGCAAACATTGCTCTCAGCATTTCTATTTACTTGTTGACTAAATTATACTATTTAACTTTCATTTATGTATGGAGACAGAAGACACTGAAAGAGAACATTCCAATAGAGCTCACATGGCAAAATATTCCAGCTGAGTAAACCAACACATCAATATGCTTAAATGATTTTCTAAATGATCATTTGTAAATGAACAATGAAAAAACTCTACCACTATAAAAGGAGTGTTTCTACATCAGTGAGAGCAAATTTGCCTCTAAATGATTTAATCATCACCCACAGTAGCATTACCTGTTCATATCTGCTCTGGTGTTGGTATTGACACTCAGAAATTGCTTTACAGGTTGAAGTCACTTCATCCTTTTCAAATTGTTTCTTCATCTTGGCTAAACCACCAGGCACTGTGAACACTTCTGATTCTTCCATGACCTATGGTGATTTAGAAGACAATTCAGCATTTCATCTGTGTAGATGGTATGCTCAGACTACTTTTGCATTATAGTTGACAATTATTGATGGGTGGAGCACAAAAGGAGATATTAATATAAAATGATTGTGATAGCCTTTCATTGAAACTAAACTGTCCAGCTTTGCCATTTATTAGAGTTTTATATAATACATCTTTAAAACACTGAATAATATTACCCTCTTCCAGGTAAATTTTGATGTCTATATTAGATTGAGTACTGTGTTCCCCTAATAATGATGACTTGTGTGTATGAGCATAATGAAATCAATTGTAACTCAAAGTAAAGCTGTCATTAAAATCTCAAACACCTTTACAGGCAACAGACACATTATCAAGAATAATTATTCAAATCTTCTTTAGTAACACCAAGTTTTATTTCAATTATTTTGGGTGAACAAAATAAATTACCTTATGTAAAATGACTTAAAACTATCAGTGAAAACAACAGGCTCCAGAGTTAACAGTGTGAGGTAAGTTTTGGACACATTATATTTCCATCAGTTCATGCCTCTGGGTATTCTGTGACCTATGGCTATCAATTATCTACATTTTAATGGAAAGAAGATGAACCATAGAGATGTGAAACAGCTATGTTCTGAAATACAGGACATTAAGTGAAGGCATCAAATCTGAATCACTCCTGTCTGTCATAGCTTCAATGACTAGACAGGGAAACAGATATTCCTCACCAGAGCTGGTGTGTCTCAATTCGGCCTTGAGCACTGGCATGTCAGAACCAAGTAGCATGAATGGGAAGTTTGACTATAAGGGCACATTTTTAGATGAGAAAACTGATCTCTGTACATAGCTTGGGAAACAGCTTGCAGGGTACCAAGGAGCCCTGTCAGATTATACAACTCACAGGGAAGTACAAAAGAACCTAGGGCTTTCATTTTGATGATTCAACAATCCCATAGCCCACAAGGCACTCAAGTCCAGATGGGATGCCAAGTGACAAGCAACCTGACCCCTTGTCAGCCCTTTGCCTGGGAATCTTCTAGCTCTACATGTGATTGGGTGGAGATTCAGTGACATTTCACACTGTAGCAGGACTCCTGACATCTGGTCCGGTGCTGACAGAAATAGCCCTGGGAGCCTAGACTGTATTAGTCATGGAATCACAGGAGTCCTGACAGTTAGGTTCATATCTTGGGGTTTCTTGAAAGGCTGTGAGAAATACATCTGTCTCAGGAGCTGGTACAGAAGTGCTAGAGTCTGAACTCATGCAGAGTTATATGAATTCCTGCTGAACAATGGAGTGTTTGTATTATCCTAGCAATCTTTCTCTGGCTTCATGCTTTCTCAGTCATTTCAGAATTGCACAAAGGGAAGAGAAATGGTTGTGTTCTTCAATGTATTCCATATACACACTGCAATTCTTCAAAATGGTAAATGTAATTCCTTATCAATTATAGCATTTGGTATATGCTAAGCTCACAAAAAATTTGATACCCATTTTGAATTTTAAGAGAGTAAAGAAACAGAAATGTAAAAGAAGGACACAATAGTTCCTTTAATTCCATCTAACAGTATTTTGAATATGTGGTCTCCTTGAATAGACCATATTGCAAATAAAATATCTTTTAGGTTATAGAAATTAAGTGATTATTGTCAAAGATCTCATTATGTATAAAAACTATAAGCAATGCACAATCATATGCAAATTAATTTTTTAAGCCTCAGGATACTCTTCAAAGAAGTATCAATTCTCAGCTTGCCTGTGCAACTCACCACTTACCTATCATGTTGATTAAAATACAACTATACCCATCCTTTTCTTTGATATCTACTTTGGGAGCAGGCACATTACACATACACAAGCACATAGAATGGCTGATTTTTTATCACCTTCTGATCACTACTCTCCCTGCCATGGTTGGTGCCACTGTGACCCACTATAACTGTCAAACTGACTCAGGTCTCTCCAAAAGAGAATGATAATGATGCTAAGACTGCTTTGAACTAGTCTTGTAGAGGAAGGACTACCCATGTGAGATGGCAGGATTTGCTGTTTGTGGCCATTTCTGGAATGTTGCCTACTCATAGGATCACCTCAGTGGTCTCGTTTTGTTTAGTGCCATTCTCTGAATGCTTTAACTACTGTGTATTACTTTTAATGACCTCATAACTGAGGCTTGGGCTTGGGAATAAGATCTGCAATCTAATGAGTACGTCAATAATAATGAGTTTGTCTAAATGCTCAATACTTCAACCTGGGTAAATATATTACACACTCGCCATTTTAAGATGCAAATTGTAATCAATGACAAAGAATGGATCTGGGGTACTAGGATTAAAGAGAAGCATCGCAATTTGGGAAGTTGGACAAATCCTAGCTCTGATAAAAATCTTGAGCTAAAGTTCCTGAAGCTACTTTTTTATAAAATGGACAGAGCAATATGTCTTTTTACAGATTTATGGTGTGTGCTAAAATAAGATAAAGAGTGAAGCTACACTGTAGAATCTAGCATTTAATTTGTAGCTCTGCACACATTGCTTCATTCTTTCTTATAGGGCTGTCTGCAGATTGCTGCTATTACATGGACATGGTGTGTATATAGAGTCGCCCTTTCTAGCTGACAGTTAGTACAGTGGGAATTGTTGATTACTGTTAGCTGTTGAACCATACTGGACTTGGTTTGGGTTGGATCTATGGCTTCTAGATTTTCCAATTGCAATGTTTGTGTCAGCTGTGTAGACCTTCACAAGTTGCCTAATTCGGCTAAGTATGAAGCAGTTGAGGTTACTGACAAGACCTTTATTTTACTTTTATTCTATTTACTGGGATTTTTTGAGATTATAAATGTTCTCCTTCATTGAAATATTTTCTTGGTCATGATATTTAAGACACATTTGAAGTTTGAAGCCCAAAACACTGTCTTGTATGAAAACAGAACATTAAATATAGTTAGACGAGCATTGGTGTCATGGATCTAGGAATTTAACTTAGTAATTGTACAATCCTTTACACAGAATTTTTGCTAAATTTTCACCCTAAACATGGGCGGAAATAAAAATAATCATTGTAGTCTTTTATGCAGAAAATTTCCATATCCATCTTAATTTTTTGTTAGTTATTGAACAGAATCATTTAATTTATCTGTGTCCATTTTAGTGAGGCATTCAATAGTCTCCAGGTACAATACAGCATAAACCATGGACAGTTAATAAGCTCAATAGCTTATTGACCCAATAGCTGCTCAGTTTTCACTACCCATGAATTGGGGCAGAACTCCTTTTGCTTACAGTGAGATCTGACTCACATTTTGCAGGTAGGCCTGAGTGGTTCCATCTCATTTCTGATCACTATGATAAGAGCATTGAGTGTAGAGGAACTATAAGGAGTGATTCTGGCTCAAAGAACAATGCTTTGAAAACTAACAAAACAGCCAAATGGTTGAAATAGAACTCCTTTTACTAAATCCTTGATGAAAATATTTTTCATTTTCATCAGAAAATGAAATAAGAAATGAGTTAGTTTCCCATTACAAAAGAGTGTTTTTTTTCTTGTTTTTTAAAGTCAAATAATTTTTTGTAGCATTTTATAGTTTGCCCATTTGAAGGTACAAAAATCCACAATGAACACTAGCAAACACAGCACCGAATATGAATACACTAGGGAATGTTGGTATTCCTAGCAGCTAGACAATGGAGAGGACAGAATAAACATAGCAGAGGTCAATAAATCACAAAATGTTAAGGCTAGAGAAAGATTAGTCAATGACCAAACAGTTAACATCCTCTATAGGACTATTTTTAATTATTAGAATTTTTTGTATTGAAAATCAGCTGTGTGCCCATTTTTAGCATTTGCTTTTTCAGCATGTTAGAAGTATAAATCATACCCTGATCCAAATCTGTTTTATTACATATTATCCAATTGTGGGAAAAGATCTAAGTCTTCCTGAGTAAAACCATTGTTTACTAAATATTACATATTTAATGAGGCATTTTCTCATCTTAGGAACTACCAAATAGCTTACAAATTTTTTTCTAGGATTTTATATATTTCGATGTTGATTGTTTCCCTATTAATTCAAAACTACTGGTGACATTCTTAAAATACTCCAGCAGGGGGTGCTCACTAGGAAGACTAACAGGAAGCAATGTTGAGCTGATACTGTTTGTTTTGGAAATGATCTAGTTACTCATGTCAATTCTGCACACGCATTCTAAATCTATGCACTATCTAAAATGTACTTTAATGACTATGTAGAAACTTAAATGTCATCTGCAATTGCAGGACTGTTAATGAGTTTGGCACAGTCAGCCTTGTCTCTAAATAATTTGTAAATGTTGAGTAGCTATTTTTAAATCCTACCTTTGGGAACCTCTCTCTCTCTTCCTGTCTCACTCACTGTCTCGCTCTCTCATACACACTCATGGCTAATTTGGGGATTATAATTATAAAAGAATGTTCTTATAGTTCATTAAGCTGAAGGGCACAGAATACAGAATACAACAAATTCTTTTGAACATCACTTTATTATGGGTTGGCTCTAAAATTGGTGGTCTTTCTGAATCTCAGAGTTTCCCATAATCATAATTGGTTTAGTAAAGTGCCTGCATTGATAATCTCTCTCATTTCTATGTTGATTAAGCCTTTCCTAATGGATTCAGTGCATACAGAGAAAAGCAAAAGAAATTACACTGCAAGAGAATTTAAATGAATGATACACAAGACGAAGGAGGGCAGCACATAAGCCCACATTATTAAAATACGAAATTAATTCTCAACCTTCCTGAGGAGAATAGCTATAGGTTAAGTGGTAATGATGACAATAATAACACATTTATGCAGTGCCTCCTGAATTCCACATAAATTATCTCCATTTGTCTTCTCCAAGACTCCTGTGTAGCAGATGAGAAATTCCATTCCTCAATGCAGAAAAATGAAGCTCAGGAAGGGGTCAAGAGAGTAGTTCAGGTTCATCCAACCATCAAACAGCACTTTTGCCCTTCATCAGAAGGTCTGAATTCGATTCACCTTTTTATTTATGTTTTTTATTCTTTTTCTCTTCTGTAAGAAGTAGCCTAACGGCTAGTACTAATCTTGTTTTTCAAAAGTATTAAGAGGTATGTACAGACAACATGCATATCACCTCATGCAAAGTTCTGCATAGTTGCTTACATTAGCTGAGAAACTGCGGGCGTCACCTCTGGAAATAGCTGCCTGGTACCTTGCCATCCGCTCCTTCAGGGATAGTGCCTCAATGAGCTCAGACTCGCCCTCACTCCCAGCACTACTGGCTTCTCCCAGCTTTGTAAGGTTGAAGGTCACTGAAAACAAATGTAGCATTTTCAGGTAGGTGTCAATTTGAAAAGAAAACAGCCTCAAGTTATGACTAACAGAGCTTCTAAAGTGTTTGGTCTCCTAACCCAGACTGAAAAATATCACAGAATTTTCAAGGTTTCTCTGTTAATTTCTTCTTCTCCAAGCTTCCTGGCAAAGTTGGAAAATGCCCATGCAGGAGGATATCCTCATAGAACCATTATTGCCCATCCCTTCTTTCTGAAGCTATTGTGATGAGAAATGATGATTTATTAATAGAGTCATAATCTGAATAATTAACATTCTTCAAGCATTATATGCTGCGTTTATGCTAAATATTGCATAAACATCTCATTGGCATCACTAACAACTTTGTGTGTAGATGCTCTTCCCAAAAGTTTAGATGAGCAAAAAAGAAGTACAGAGTAGCTAAAACAACAACACAAAGAACAGCAACACAGAACCTCCCCAGGATCACATAATTCCTAGGTGGCAGGTTTGAATACATTTGGAATAAATATTGAGCAAGTAAAAAAAAAAATGTTCCTTGCATCTTTCCTTATGCCTGAACAATGAAGGAGGTACATGTAGCTAAAACTGAGGATTACAGACTGTGGATTCTTTACTTTTATTTGCAAAGGCAGATACTAGATAAGAAAGATGAATAGTATGGTTAGAAACATCTTTGTCTGTCACCCATGTCAGAGAGTTTGGTATTTTCTTACTAAACCATCTACTAGGCACAGAAGAGTTCAGCTGCACCCCTGGTACCAAAGCAAAAGACTAATTACAAATTTACAGAATGATGATAACTGGAAACAGAAGGACCTCAGCAACTGTAAGGCAATCTAAACACATCCTTAGACATAAGACTGCATGTGCCTCAGTATTACTTTTTGTTAAAAGGTGCATGAGGACTCTTGTGGTTACTTGACTGTGCACTTTAGATAGCTCATGGTTGCCATAACTACTCTCTAAGCTGGATTTTCTTATTTAATCTAGTGCCTTTGTGATACCACTTGATAGTTTACTATTCACTCTAATATGAATGTGTGTGTGTGTGTGTGTGTGTGTGTGAGAGAGAGAGAGAGAGAGAGAGAGAGAGAGAGAGAGAGAGAGAGAGAGAGAGTATTCACCTCTTAAACATGCATTCTATACTTCCCACTCAAAGGACTTAAAGCTTCAGGGCAAAGAAGCTACAACTTTCTGGTGCATTTTATTATGTAGATGGTTTAATATAACTACTCTGAACCAAGCCCTAAATCACTGCAAGCAATAATATGTCAACCCATTTCCTACTTTCTTTCTTTCTCAACACTTAGCTTCCATATTAAAATGTCTTATGGTGTACTTCACTTTTAATTTCTTGGTGTCTTTCAGATTTATTACACAATGGTTGATAAGCACAACAATAATTAGAACAACTTGCATCTTAACTCCCTGTGACCTCTTGTTCAAGTATATATTTTTGTATGTCTTAATGGAAGTATTTTATCTAACATGTTTTTAAAATACAAACTGTGGATTATCAAGAAGTTGGATTCTATAAGCACTGTGATTGATGCTACCACACTAATAGATTCACAAAGATCAGTTATCTTGAAATTCAAATGTCATCCAAAATCTTATATAAGATTGCAACAAACATCTTTGACAAAATGATTGCCACAATCACCATAAATCCTTGACAAGCTAAAGAAGAGATATCCTAATTCTTCCCTGAGCATAATCCATCTTTACAGAAATGTTCTCTTATGTTCAATTGCACTGGTCTCTCTTCACTGTGAGTAAGAACCATATAGATTTTTATGGAATATGACTCACTAAACATTCTTCATATTATAAATATTATTTTGTATACTAGTTACAAATATCATCCCTTTGTGATTAATCTTAGCCTAACCTAACCCGTTTATTTTGCTAAAATTTATAGATAGTGTTTATGTAGGAAGTATTCTATTCTTTTATTTCACATTCTGGGAAAGTGTTCAAGGTTATTATTAAAGTAATCAGTGGCCTTAGTGTTCAAAACTTTGGATCTCATTGCCTCACAATCTTTGGCTGCATTCCTCCAACCTTGCTTTCCATCGCTCACAAGTAACTGCATATTTAGGGCATGGAGTAGTAGAAAAATAATAGTGAACCAACAGGAAACCATGATGCTTCCAAATCTTCTAAGTGAACACCTGCGAATTTTTTCATGGAGAGACAGAATGAAGCTCATTTCCTAATTGTTTGAGCCAGGTACAATGTACTCTGAATGTGGTGCTGGTCACATCTGATACAGTACTTCAGCCTTGACTAGACCCTTCTTTCTTTAGGGACAGGTGGGTGGGCTGCTGTACCTCACCATTCCCTGATCTAAAAACACATGGGGGTAACTGCGTTTGGAGAATAGCATAAATGAACTTAGAATATTTTTTCAATATAGAAGTCAATAAAAGAACAAATAAATATGTTTGTTGTCAAATAGTACCCATTGAAAAGTAGAAAATGATGAAAATGATTGTCATATGTAAAGCAATAGAATAAGGTAAAAGTGTCCTTGTTCAAGAAGAGAAAATTCCAAATATTTGTACATACTCTGTTAGAAAGCCTCATTAAGTATTGTCTTCACAAAAGGTATTTATTAGAAGTTTCAGTCTATGTGCCTTACAGGTAATTCATTGTGCAGGTAAGTAAAGTTATATCCACAGAAGTAGGGTGGATCCCATTGTTTGCTGAGCTAATGGCATTTCTCTGCTTGGAATCCATCACCCTCTAAGTACGCAGTTTCCTTTATTGCTTATAGCAATGCAATTGCCAATTCATTAAAACATTAATTCTTTATGTAACATAATAAACTACAGAAAAAGAAATAACATACAGAGAAGTAATTTTAAAATTAAATATTAAAAAAATACAGTGTCACAAAGACAAGTTTTAGACACTAAAGACAAGAATGCCTTTCGTTAAGTGTTCCATTTGTTTTAGGAAAGAGGTGTACATGATCATTTTTGTAATAAAATTCATCCTATAATACATTAAATCCAAGTGGTAATGTCCATTCTTGTTTTGATACTTCACAAAACATCATAAAACTAGAGGTTACACATATGCTTTTCTTCTACAACTTTTAGAAACAAACTCAATTAATCAGTTCACTATTTTTTCCCCAGGCCACAAATTCATTATACTAGTCTCAGTTTTCTTTTCTATAGTGAGTTCATGTTTCAAGCAGTTTTTTAAAGTACACTGGTGCAGTATTGATGCTCTGAGAATTCTTAACCAATTATTCACATTTGGACAATCAATCCAAGAAGACTGTGGATTTACCAGTCAGTGTTTCTCTGTGGTGATACAATAATGAATCTCAGTGGCCAAACACTAACTATAACAAGGGACAGTCAATGAGGTTATTTAAACCTTGGTTCTTTTCCTACTTTCTCAAGTCTGTTGTCAAAGGAAGAAGACTTAACAATATGCAGAGACTCCCATCAATAAACTTCCCAAAAGGGTCATTCACACATTTAGTATGAACTATCCAAGTATGAACTAGCCATTTAGAATGTTTCCAATTTGGAATTAAACAGTTTTTACAAGTTACATATTAGCACAAAAATAAAAGGTGACAGGCATACCTCATCATACAATTATCTTAAAATATTAAATGTTGTAAATTCATTCCTAATATCTATATACAGTAGCAATGTGACATAAAGGCAGGAATCCTGATACATAAATCCAGGGTCAGTGTGTTACTACAAAATGCTGCCAGAATCATAAAAATGTCCTCACATAAAATGCTCAATGTGGCAGGGCTCATAGGGACAAGTGCTTTGTCACTGTCTCATTTATAAAGCCAGATTTCCTGTCAGCAGGTTTTCTAAACATAAATACTTCTCATTGCTTTTGAAATATGGGAGGCACATTCCCAGACTGTAGCTCTAAAAAAAAGTCTTATTAAAAAGGAGACTCCATAATAAAATAATACATTCCATGGTTTGAAAAAATACAAGCATTAGACATTAGACAATTTAAAACTGATTTACATATAACTTAAATGTATGTGATTAATTTGATTTTTCCCTTTTGCCCACCAAACACTGACTACGCAAAACCGTATAATACATTGAAAGCTCACAATGAAACTCACTATTGTATATAGTCAATATCAGCCAAGCCAAATTTTCAGCAGAGATCAAGGTGAAATCAAAAGACAACAGAGCTTCAAGACTTTAGACAAAACCAGAAGTATTAAGGTACATAGATTGAAAATGAGTGACATATTAGCAACAACATGAAAGCAGATGGCAGTCAGAGATCACAGAAAAATTTAAGCTACACACATCACCTTGTAAGGTATAGTAGAGGAAATATATTGTTGAAGATCAAATTTCATTATAAATGAAAATAATTACCATAACTCAGAAGTTAATCAAATACCATATCAATTTATTGCTGAAAATTTGTGAGCATTTCAAGTTAAATACCAAGAAATTTCAAGTCAGAAATTTCTAACTAACCAGTCATATGGGGAGTTTCTGTGATGAAAGAACAATATTCAGAATCTCTTAGATATTCCTTTTATACACTGATCATTGTGAGGAACTATATAACCAGAAATTGGCTAAGGAAAGGTAGTTGTGTGACCCAAAGAGTCTGTGAGATTCTAAATTGATAACCATGAGAAAAAGAATAAAAGCATCCATATTGGCCATGTAACAACAACCAGTCAAAAACAAGAAAAGTCTCTTAGCTAGTATTTCCTCATGAATAAATAACACAAAAAATTCATATTGAAAGACAGAAATTAAGAATAAACTAATAAGAAATGGGAAATAAATCAAAAACCACTTAGAAAGGAAATGTTGGATAAAATATATTAAATACAAATAAAGAAGATGTTTCCAAGCTATATTCTTGGCAGGCAAAATCTTCATGGAAACAATTATACCGAATAAGATTGGAGGCCATTCTATTGATGAAAGACACTACCCATCTAATACATGTGGCTCTCCACAATATCATTGTACAGAAACACAAGATAAGGTCAGCAATAAGAAAAGGGACATTTAGGAATGGGTGCCTATAATTATCTCCTTTCATTTTTCCAGAGTAAATTTCCAGAGAGAGAGAGAGAGAGAGAGAGAGAGAGAGAGAGAGAGAGAGATGCAGAAAGTCTGAAATAACAGCAACATCAAGACATTGGGCAGGGAAAAATGGGTGGTGACCTTGCAGACACCTCATATGGTAAATGAAGTACAGGTAGGTCTGAGGTGTTAATTATATTTTAAAGTGATGAAAATTTTTAGAAGACCATGGGTAGTTTATAAAATGATTTCAATAGAATGCAATGATAAAAATATCTCAAAATATTTACACAAAGTTTCTAGCAGGAAGAAAACTGGGATTGGATATGAGGAACATAAAAATTTCAAAGTTAAATATTTTAGACAAAGTTTGTAGGAGGAAAGAAAACTAGAAATGGAGACTAAGCAATGGGTTTAAGTGTTCAACTTCAATACAGGTCACCAATAAGACAGCAAAAATGAACTATGGGAAAAAGAACTGGAAATGATTATAAAAACTAGCAGGCCTCTGTAAAGTTAGACAATTGTTTTGAATACTCCTGATCATGCTGTGAGGGAAGGAATGTTTTGACATTTTTTTTTTCAGGCAAGAAAGCAGAGATACAGAAGATGTTTAAAACATGTTGTCACATGGCTGGTGGGCTGTAGAGCTGGACTCTCTGTGTCCATTGTTTGGTCACCATTCTCAGTCATCTTTTAGGAAGGACATGTGTCTGGAAAGAAGGCAGTTATTAGCATTCCTAGTTAGCACCTGAAGAAAAATTCAAGACGATGTCTTTGATGGCTAATAGTCATCAATTTGACCGCATCTGGAAGCAACTAGAACCCAATTAATTGGGCACAGGTTGAGGGATTTTACTGGTTGGATCATGTGAGGTAGGAAGACTGAGTGTAAAGTCAGGTTGCACCTTCTGGTGGCAACCCAAATAAAAAGAAATAGAAGAAGGAAGAATCTGTTTTTTGTCTGCCAGCATTCAGTCTCACTGCCATGTCCATCTGCTCTGTGGCTGAAACATTCCTTCTCTAATATTAGAGCTCGCTTCTTTGGGGTTCTTACATATACTGAAGACCAGCTGAGACATCCAACCTTGTGGACTTATTCTTGGTCTTTCTCCCAGGAGACAACAACTATTGGACTAACCAGAGCACAGCCTGTAAGTCAATCTAATACATCCCTTGTGAATACCAAAAAATGCATTCCATCAGTTCTGCTCCTCTACAGAACACTAACTAATACAATGTACTTCTGTTGTGAACTGATTTACATCACAGATACAATAAAACACTTAACAGACACCTTGATGGCTAACACAATTATAATTATGACCGAAAAGAGATTCCAAGGTTCAAACTCATGTTAAACGTGATTTGAACTATTTTTCTATGAAATTTTTCTGATGTCAGCAATTGGTTCCAAGACGCAGGATGTCTGTGAGGCCAAGGATGTTTTAGATACCACAATCAAGAAGGCAACTCTCATTTCCGTTATGCAGCAGTAGCCTTGCTATTTCATTCTGGATGTGTTATAAAGAAGTCAACTGTTTAGTACTTGGGGAATTGATTTAAAATTGAATGAAAAAAAGTGCTGAGCTAAATGCTGTCAAATCTAAATAGACGACCTATAACCAAGTTTGGATTTGTGTGCAGAATAAGATACCATTAGACATAATATAGCATTCCATTAGCAGGAATACATTTTTCTCTAATTTTAATGTTTGCCTACCCCTCGGCTAATAAGAAAACCCATCCCTGAAAGCATTAAAAGTACCCCTGTTATGCCAAATATGTAATCAATTTGAGAGTTTATATTCTTATCCTTATTTGAATATTTTAAAACCAGGAAATAGATAATAAAAAGAAAGATCAAGTGTCTAGTCCAGAGTTGCATAAATCATAATTTTTAACCACAGTGAAGGAGAGCAGAGGAATAAAATAAGCACCAATGGATGACACAGTATCACAAAAACTGTCTTATAGAATCCTCCCAACATGAGGACTCATCACCTGTTATCTTACTTCCCATCCAATACATCATGCTGTTGCATGTGTACTTGTAGATTTCCCTAATTACATCCTTGCATCTAAATTGCACCGAACTTTATTCGTTCACAAAGATGTGTCTCTTTACTGCAATAGAGAGGACTAGCTCTTGTCTCCTTATCAGGTCTTCTCTAACTAGTCTTGTTTACCAGATATGACAAGACAGCCTGTTAATGAAGTTGCCCAGGATAGGAAGAAAAAAAGATTTAGCCTAAGTTGAACCAAATATGAGTTTATATATGGGACCATATAACAAATATTAACTTAGCTTACAATAAAATAATTGTTTGCAGAAGAGAGATACAGGAGATTAACAGAGTATAGACAGAAGGAAAGAAAGGAGAGGCAGAGAGGGAGACAGATAGAGCGAGAGGAATAAGAGAGGGATGCAGGGAGGGAGGGAAGGTGAAAGGGGAGATTCTGTACTGCTGTCTATGAAGGAAAAATAATACAGGCAGGATCTGGCTTCTGAAAACTAGAAAAAGCAGGAGAGAGATGCTCCTTGTTGAGCTCCTAAGAGGACCTTAGCATAGAAGCCACCTTTAATTTTGCACAATGAATCTCCTTTTGCACATAGTATTCCTACAACTGCAGTATAACAATTTTTCCTGATATTTGTGGTCACTTGTGAATAAAGCAATAGGACATTGTACTGACTTGTTGTTTTTATCAATTTGGCACAGCCTAGATTTATTTTTAAAAATGCCCACATGAGATTGATCTGTGAGCAATCCTATGGTGCATTTTATTAATTAGTAATTTATACAGTAGGCACTAGTCTATTATGAGTGGCATCACCCCTGGACATATGGTCCTGGGGTATAGAAGGAAGCAGACTGAAAAAGCCTTGGGAAACAGCCTAACAATGTTCCTCCATGGCCTCTGCTTCAGCTCCTGCCTCCAGATTCCTGCTCTGATTTCCCTGGATGGTGGACTCTAAGCTGTGAGATGAAATAAACTCATCCCTCCCCAATATGCTTTTTGTCAAGGTGATTATCACAGCAATAAAACCTTAACTGTGACAGAAACCAACATAATCATTCATTAGACACATACAGACAGCTGACCAAGTAAGAACACATACATGTATACATGAGAGGGAGAGAGAGAGAGAGAGAGAGAGAGAGAGAGAGAGAGAGAGAGAGAGAGAGAGAGAGAGAGAGATGGAGGGAGGAGTGGACAACACTTGGGTCAAACATCCATTTAATTTGTAATCAATAATTTGTGGATAATAATTTTCTCTATAGATTTCTAGATGCTTTTTCAAGATCCCATCACACTATGGGAATGACTTCTGGTAAGAGAGCAATCATGAATGAACAGGATTTAAGAGGAAATTTGATAATCATTAAAATGAAAATATTGCCAGTTTGGGCACATTTGAGAATTTAATCACATTGCTATTAAACATTTTTAATTAATTGCTTAGCTTAGAGAATTGGACTGTTTAAAAAATCAATAATTGAACAAAATGATTTAAGTTTTAATGAAATGGTCAAATAAGTTGAACCATTAAATGCTTGTAGATGTTTATACATTTCTCAGAATAAGCTTCCTGTTAGTCATTTTTCTTTTCTAGAACAATCAGGCCTCTCACATCATAATAAGCTGTCAGTTAATGAGTGCCTATTATGTGCTCCTCATTTTCCTTGCATTACACATTGATTCTCATATCTGGTAGGGTTTTCATTCCTGCTTTACTGCTGAAGTAATGAACAAAAGATTAAATCAAAGTCTGGGGAAACATTGAAGTGGTAAAGTGCAATGTTTAGGTTACTCAAATACACATAAATTAGTGTAAGAGCCAAAAGTTTTGGAGGACTGATTGGAACAGTGATTTCCAGGATTCACAAGGCCCTTGCCACACATGAACTCAGTGACCCACGGTTGCATGCACAAGACCTGTATAAGACCCCATCAGCCAAATTCTAGCAAGAATGAAGGAGGGCCTCACGAAACTCTATCCACAGTTGAGGAGGGATAGGTATTTAACTGCTCCTGAGAGGAGAGCTAGGATGTGGCCCTTGTATGTTGCCCAGGTTTCAGTGAATGATCCTATATATACCCAGTGCTAATGGACTCAGGGTTTTACCAAAAGGAACACACAATTAAGAGTAAGAAATGATAGGACTGTTTTAGTATGAGTTTGAGGGAATAGAGTGGGGGGTGGATTTGACCAAAATTGTACATGTGTGAAATTCTCAATAATGCATTAAATTATTTTTTAAAACATAGCCATATACATCTCTAATGGGTAGACATGTGGATCCCTACAGTGACTGGACAACTGACTAAGCAAATCAATGAGCTCTGGGTTCCTGGAAAGATGATTCTCAAAATAAAACAAACAGCAATAAGCCACCTGACACCTGATGTTAACCTCTGGGACTCACATGCATGTAAACCAGCTGACATATGTGGAAACACAGGAACATGCACTCATACACTCACTGTACACACACATACTCATATACATACAACTATGGAAACAAATGCACAGTGTCTGAACCTACTTGAGTTTCTGCATATGCACTTATTTCACCTTGCACATTCTCTTATGTAAAGGTATTTTTACTAAAATATGATATTTACATTTCCTGGTAAATTTTAAATTAAGGACATGAATCCTTCCTCCTTCCCAAATATCTACATATTTATCATTTTTAAATATTGATTTCAGTCTAATCTAAGGCAGATTAAAGGGAAAACAGTGCACCGAGTTTCTACAGCTCTAAGTGGATTCTTTTTCATTCTTACAAGGCTTGCATCTAGAGGTGAAAATCATAGTAGATTGTTCAGTTACATTGCTTTGGTTGTTACAGAGATCACAGTAATGAAAGGAAAGGTACAGAATTAAGACAACAGGAAAGGAATGGACTACACTGCAAGATGAAGAAAATGCATTGTACGGGTCATGGCTTTTATTTTCTAGTGATTTATTCTACTACCCAGATGAAGGGTGGAATGATGTTCCTCTTTTTTCTAGGCTTAAATTTGCCCTCCCCCACCATTGAGGGGAACTGATACCCTGTCTTTGCAGGGCAGTTAATCATTGGCCAGTCAGTGCCATGGAGACAAATTATCATTATTATATTCAGTCATGTTTTCTTGGAAAGAAAAATACTAAGGAAATCATCAAGAAATATGGTATCTTAAGAAGTGTTCATCTGACCTAATTTCTAAAATTAGAAATAAAACAAATTATGTCATTTTATTCCTGGCTTCTGAGTTAAACAAAAAAATGTCTTATTTGTCAGTCTTGCTGAGGAAGCCAGCTTCTCTGAAGGCATTTCATAATAACCCATTATATGGGTTATTATCAGGAAGCTGTGGTATGCATTGCATACATCTCTGCCAACACCCCAAACCACACTGATTTGCATATAAAAAAGTTAAAATGAATACAGCCCTGTTTCTGGGGGTTTCACCAGGTCTCAACCCCTTTGCTAATCACTCCTCCTTCTCTGCAACTGGATAGCAATCTTGTTTCTAATTTAAATTTAAAAAATGGAGAAAAAATTAATACAGCCCAAAATGATGAAGGAATTAAAATATCACAACTAGTCTAATGGCAACTTAATATCTCCTCCAATTTTTCCCTCTTAACTTAGATAATGGAGCTTAATATTTAGGAATTGTACTTCTAACTTAGGCATGATAGAACACATTAAGTACCAGTGTTAGGGAGGCTGAGTCAGAAAGATGCTGATTCTAAAACCTGGTATATGTGGGTATGTGGTGGGATTTTGTCTCTCTAAAAGATATATTTGATTACTTATGGAGTCTGTGTCAGACCCTATTACTTTCCCTTTCTCTTATCTTTCATCAGCATGTAATTCACTCTAGAATTTTTTTATATAAATCTGATTCTCTCACTCTTTTTTCGACATCTTACTTTGGAAGTCAAGTACAAGGAGACTAACAACCTGCTCTATACTCATAATTTGTGATTTTCATTCTTCTGGAAATTAATATTTGAATTTAAATCAACTGCCTAATCATTTAAAACCTCCTGTTTCTTATCTACCTAGGGACCTAGGCAGCTGCCTGAGGAGACTATATGTAATCTTATAAAATGAAAGAGTTTCACATAGTACCTTTCATAGGGTAAAATAAATGCTTTTTCTGTCTTCCAACCATTCAAGTATTACTATATACCCTAGATGAAAGCATATGGATTCATAGATTCATAGAAGGTACAAAGGTAGATAGATCTAGGGTGAGGAATATTATAAACAGTGAAATTAGTATGTAGCAAAGGTAGGACTTAGTTCTGATTTATCTAAATTTCATGTAATGAACCAAGTTTACACATGCAAGCACTAAACGAGTCATGTGAAAATAGAAGGTTCACAGAGATATTCTAGGAGATAATACTTGAAGGATGGGCCATGCTGTCTTCCAAATGACTTTTCATGTTCTCCCCTGCTTCACACATTTTAGAAAATATAAAACAATCAATCTAATAGCTCTAAAGGATTGTTCATGTGCTTTAATTTGAAAAGGCCCATAAGCAGAGAACTTCCTGCACCTTGTCCTGGAATAGACCAGATGATAATAAATAAACCCAAGTCCCTGTTGCCCTGTGGTTACCTACCAAGGAGAAATAGAAGACACTTCCATCCTTTATATATGATTCACCTCATTGTTCATGTTGTTATCTACTAAGTAATGTTACATTGTTAAAAAAAAACAATACTGTGCATTCTACATAAGAAGATGTTGCTGTATTTGATTGGTTTGGCTATAGACATTCTTTCTATTTATGGTTTTCTTCTATTTAAATTGATTTTTATCTTGTTCTTCCTAAGGTGCTTGTTGTAGAAAAACCTTAGTTTTTCATATGATTCTGCATTTCTACCTCTAAATGAGTTTTTGCCTTTGGATTTAACTTCTTCCCCACTTTGTTTCTGAAGTGTAACTCTTACTGCTGCTTCATTTTGATCTTCCTAAATTCTCCTGAGTTTCACCTCTCCAAACCACCCGTCTTGTGTGTTCTTGTGTTGTCTGAGAATGATTTTCTTTTCTTTTTATTCCTCAAGGCTAGAAATTGAGTCTTAAGAGACAGGAATCCAATATACACACCTCAGCCATGAAGAGATCATGGGCAAGATCTGCTTATGCTTAAAAGAAAATGTGATGTCTCTTAAATAGATTAAAATATCTACCAATACCACTAATGTCTTGGTTATCTCTAGAATACACAAAATTGATATTTTGGGAGTACACAAACTAAAACACGTCTTTTGCTAAAACAGTCAAACATTATCTCTCATGGGCTTGGGAAAACTCCATAGATCATTTGAACTGTTTTGTTTAATGTCAAGAGTACCATCAGCATCTGTACTGATTAAAATTTTGTTCCTGTGGCCAAATTAGAGAATAGTTTATAAAGAGGCACTGCTTACTTTGCTTGTAGTTTCAAAGTTCATCAGGGTGGGAAAGGCTTGGTGGAACTGAATAGCTCATATTGACATTAGGAAGTGGAGAAAATGGCAAGACACAGGCCTCAGAGATATTTACAGTGACCTATTTCCTCTAACAAGACTTTACTTCCCACTTTTCCTCCCTTCTGATAATAAAACTCCATCAAGAGATTGATCCATCCACTAGATTAGACCCTTTGTCATTTAATTGTCTCAGGAAGCTCTGTGACAGAATTCAGAGTTGTATTTTACAAATTTGTGTGTTCCCAGACTAATCAAATTGACATGATTAACCAACAATATGTTCAAAGACCCAAAACAAGCAGTGGCAATGTAATAGATATGAGACTTTAATAATTTGTAGCTTTGACAAATATCTTCCTGGCAAGTTCAGGTTTAAAGTCATCACAATGTAGGCAGAAATTAGCTAACTACTGTCTACTGGAGCAATTTCTATGCTATGAGCATACTGGATCAGCAAGAACCTCTTCTCTTTCCATTAATTTCCGAATTCTTTACTATCCCTTAGTTTCTGTTAAGATTAGAAACTAAAATTTATTCTGTTGAATCATAATACAGAAGGTCTGGCTCACAAAATTATCAATCTCATTAGCTTAGCTAAGCTATGGTGGCTTTTCTTCAATGAATAACACATTTTCTTTGAAAAGTATAATGCACTTAAATCAATTCAATTTTGTCTCAGAGAAACCCAGTCACTTAATTTGAACAAACTTTTTAATGATTGGAAGTTCCAAATTAAAACGTTTTTTTCTCTCAAGTCTACAAACTGCATTGAATATTGATAATATTTCCTTTTGAAATTAATGACTGATAGACTCAGTCAAAGCAGGAAAACTACTTATTTTATACAATTTCTCTGTAGAACACATTTGGTAAATGTAGGCAATCAGGGAGAAAAGCAACATACACACATGTACACACACACACACACACACACACACACACACACACACACACACTGAAATAATGCCAAATTGCCTGTTAAATAACCTATTTAACTGCAAACAATTTCACTCCTGTAAAGCACTAATGTGGTCAGGAAAATTCTGCACAAAGCCTTGAACACATCCCAAACAGTACGCCTACTATATTAGATCTTCTTGGATAGGATGTTAGAACTACTAATGGGAAGCAAAAATATAAAGAATCCCTAGTGGGATATTATTTTTCTTAAAAGCTTTAACTTGTTATAAAATAAGAGGTAATTGGCATTCTGTTCCAGGAAATGCATTGTCAAGATTGAATTCTCATTATTGTCCTGATCTGGGAAAAGATATGATAATGTGTATAATAAAAGCAATATATTTTTAAAAAATTTAAAGCAAAGATGTTTAGAAATTAAAGCTATGATTTATTTTATTTTAATAAAAATATTATACAGTGTATTTTGATTACATTACTTCCTCACCCAACTCTTTTCAGATGCTACTCACTTCCCTATCCACCCAACTTTCCATTCTTTCTCTCATTCTCTTAAAAATGAATAAAGAATAAAAACCAAAACAAAATAAAACAAGAAACAAAAACCCCATAAAACACAAAAATTAAAATAGGTAAAAGACCAATAACACTACACACACACACACACACACACACACACACACACACACACACACAAAGCAAAACAAATCTAAGAGTCCACAAATATATCATTGAGATCATTTTGTGTTGGCCAATAACTCCTTGGCACAGGACCTACCCCAGAGTGTGGTTGATAAACCAAGTGGAGGAAAACTGATATTTCCTTTGTCAGCAGTTATCAGGTACTGGATAATTCTCCCCATGTCACTCTTAGCATGACCTAAATACCCTTTGTATGCAACTTCATTATGTTAGTACAATAGAAATCTATGATGCCAAATTCCTAATTATACAGTGTTACTAGAAATAGTCAAAAGAATGGAAGTAATTCCATAGTCCTCCCCCAAGAAGATACAATCATCCTATCTTCCCTCTTCTCCTCCATTTCTGTTGCAAAATATTTAATTATGTATTGATGTGTTTCGTTTATTTATCTATGTAAAATTGTTGTATTTGTTTAGTTATGTAAAGATGTGTTGCTGTTTTACCTTGCCTGCCTAAGGCAGGTGATTGGTCTAATTAAAAGCTGAATGGCCAATAGCAAGAGGGTGGAGATACAGGTGGGACTTCTGGGCAGAGAGTGTAAGTGTGAGTTGGAATTTAGAGTAGGAGGGTAAGAAACAAAAAGAGATGCCAGTAGCCAGTCAGACTGACACAGAGGAAGCAGGAAAGTGGGACATGCAGAATGAAAGCAAGGTAAAAAGCCCCAAGGCAAAAAGTAAATGAATAGAAACAGGTTAAAATTTAAAAGCTAATGGGATAAGCTTAAGCTAAGGCAGAACACTCATAATTAATAAGTCTTTGTGTCTTTACTTGGGATGTGGTTGGTGGGCCAACAAAATTTCAAGTTGCAAACTGTGCCCAATTTGAGGCTTGAATCTACACATTGGGAATGAAGAAACTGAAAAAATAATTTAAAAGGGACATGGCTCCTTTAAGAGGTACTACTGTGCACTTGAGCAGCTGGAACACTAAGAAACAGCAAGCCAAGTAAAAACACCTGCCACAGTGTGGCCCACATCCCAGAGCTGGGGTGGTTAAATGCAGTTCCTGGTAAATAAAGCTCGTGGCTGGACCTTTGATCTTAAGGATCAGCTCTCACAGACCCAAGAAGGGGTCGTAGAGAGCTACCAGAGCCACATGGTAGAGGGCGTGATCTGAGAATGTTATAGATGCGCTGTAAAACAGGTCTTACCCAAACAAGCAAACAAACAAATCCACACAAAACAAACAAAAACCTTTTAAGCAGGTCACTTAAGTACTTAAGAAAGAAAGGAAAATGGATACTGACAGACATAGGGAAAAATAAACAATTTAAAAATAAAAGTAAAGACTTTATGGAAAAAGTAAAATAATTAAAAAAGAATGAGTCATGTGAAGATAAAAATCCACAAGGAATCTGGATCCTGTATAGTGATTTGTTGTGTTTGAAGTTTTTGAATGCTTTTGAGTAAACTGCTGCTGTGGAGAGACTATTCTAGCCAGGACTTAAGATAATCCTTGCACTTTCCAATTACACAGTGACTGGGACAACAAACTTTATAGCTAGTTTTCTTAGGACTCGACCATTATCTCCATTTTCTTAGGGACCCTGTGGATGCTGCTGCCCTCACACAACAGGAAGCATTCTAGAGAACACAATACCCACATTCTCAAGAGGTGGGGTGGGTGGTTTTGGTCATTTGTCATAGATGTTTGTCTTCATTTTGTGGGGATGTAGGAATGTAGGACAAGAAGACAACTATTCATCTCAAATATTTTACATTGATACGGATTTTTGCATATTGATAAAATTTTAGGTTGTTTTTATCATACCATATATATGTTTCTACTCTTGTTTAAAGTATTGTACCTATCCAGTTCATTTAAAAGTACATTATAAAGTTCTAGTCCCTGAAATATATTGCAAACTGAATAGGATAATTAATAAATGCAGTTTAGTAGTTAGTTATCTATAACAATCAAACTTGTAGTCATGTGTTAGGCATGTTTTCAAAGTTAAACAGATCTCTTTTTGATAGATGCTTCAGAGACCTACAGAATATGCCATTTAAAATGTTTAATTACCTACAACTTTTCATGACAGTGAGACATATCTGCTCCTGGCAGCATCAATATACTGCATAAAAGGAACCTTCATTTGGAATTTGCTTTCATTGTGACAAAACTAGCCATTTTGGCAAGAAAGTGCCCTTGCCTGGGCTGCTGACAGTATACTATATAAACTGGACAAGCAAGAATAAAAGGAAGCAGGCTGCTGAAATTTGCAAAGACAAAGTAGGACAGTCTTTGAAAATTACAACCTTCAAAATTCCAGCTTCAGAGAAAAGTCTGTAAGATATTCTAGGCCTGTAGGCCAAATATGGATGCCAAAAATTGTAGAAGAACGTTGGATGACTTTTCAGGAAGCCATATTTCTTTCGTTTTAGAAGTTGTTTACTTTGCAATTCTTATTTTCTCAGGCAATATTATGTCCTTCTTGGGTCTCTGATGGAGCTGAAGACAAGATAGTTATAGTTATAGCTTTCAGTATTATGAAATGCAGAAAAGAAACTTACATAAGAGATATACATTTTATGAGGTTGATAAAACATAAAATTGTTTATCTAAGAAAATGTTTTGAATTCTAGAAAGGTAATTTTGAATTGGTAATTCAAGTTAGGATAAAAGTAACTTAGGTACACAACTTTGGACTCACTAATTCGGGATAGATTATGGAGTATTTTCTCTGATTTTTCCAAATACAAATGGATTGGATACAGTTAATGTAATTCTTCCTTAATTGTTCTTATTGTATATATACTTACTATGTTAAAGCTAAAACCTTTCTTTTTACTTGGACAATGGCAGAAATGTCACAGAATATTTAACTATGCAAAGATGTGTTGTATTTGTTTAATTATGTAAACATGTGTTGCTGTTTTAACTTGCCTGCCTAAGATACCTGATTAGTCTAATTAAAAGCTGAATGGCCAATAATGAGGGATGAGGTATAGGTGGAACTCCGGAGCTAAGAGAGTAAGTAGTAGGAGGAATTTAGTCCTGAGAAGAAAGAAAAAGAAAAACTGTGGAGATGCCAGGAACCAGCCAGACAGACATGGGGAAAGCAGGAAGGTATCACATACAGAATGAAAGTTAAAAAGTTCTGAGTAAAAACAAAGTTGAATAGAAACAGGTTAAATTAATTAAAAAAGCTAATGGGACAAACCTAACCTAAGGGTGAGCATTCATAGTTAATAAGTATACATGTCTTTATTTGGAAGCTGGTTGGTGGCCCAAAGAAAATTCCATCTATAATTTCTATTCAGAGGAGGGCATCCCTTCCATGGATATCAAGCAAACATGGATATCAAGTTGGAGGCTGGATGAGGCAACCCAGTATGTGGATATGGGTCCTAAAGACCATCAAAAGAGTCAAAGACAACTCCTGACTCCACTTTTAGTAATCCCACAAGAAGACCAATCCATACAAATATAATACATACCTAGAGGACCTAGGTCAATCCCTGGTTGTGAGTTCAGTCTCTGTAGCCCCCTAAGAGGCCAGGTTAGTTGACCTTGTGTGTTTCTTTGTGGTATCCTTGACCCCTCTGCCTCCTACAATCTTCTCTCTCTCTCCACCACGGGATTCTCCAAACTCTGCTTAATGTTTGGCTGTGGGTCCCTGAAACTCTTTCCATCAGTTGTTGGATGAAGACTTTCATCACAATTGGGCTAGGTACCAGTCTTTTGAGTGTAGCAGAATAGTATTAGGAATCATTTCTTTGATTTTTTTTGCCAGTCATGTTTGGTTCTATCTTAGGTCTCTGGGCTCTCCAGCCTCTGGGTCCTGACCCTTCAGAGAGTGTAAGTGGTATGTTATCTCTTCTGGCATGGGTTTCTAGCTGCACCAGACATTAGTTGGCCACTCCCACAATTTCTTTGCCAACTATACCCCAGCAGATCTTATAGGCAGGAAAAATTGAAAATTGAAGGTAATGTGGCTAGGATGGCAAGGAAAACCATAGAATCATTAGGCCATACATCAAAACATGTACTTCACAAAATTTGAAAATCTAAAAGAAATAGACAAATTTCTTGATAGATACTGCATACCAAAATGAAAGTAGATAAACAATTTAAATAAACCAAAACTCCCAAGGAAATAGAAGCAGTCATTAAAAGTTTCTCCCTCCAAAACAAACAAACAAACAAACAAAATCTCAGGGCCAACTGCTTTAGCGCAGAATTCTACTAGACATTCAAAACAGTGCTAATACATGTATTTCTCAAATGATTCCACAAAATATAAGAAGCATGGCCAAATTCATTTTATGATACCACACTCAACCTGATGTACAAAACACACAAAGACTCATAAAAAGAAAGAGAATTACAGACCAATTTTACTCATGAATATTTATGCAAAAATACTCAATACAATACTTGTCAAGTGAATTCAATAACACATCAAAGAGATGATCCACAATGATCATGTAAGCTTCATTCCAGAGATGCATGAATGATTCAACATATGAATAACTGTTAATGAATTCACCATATAAACAAAATGAAAGAAAAACCCAACACGATCATCTCATTAGATGCTTAAAAAGCCTCTGACAAAATCTAACACTCTTTCATGATCAAAGTCTTAGGGAGTTCAAAGATATAAGGGACATACCTAAACATAATAAAAGCAATATACAGCAAGCAACTAAATAGAGAACACCAAATTAAATGGAGAAAAATTCCAAGAAATTCCACTAAAATCAGGAACAAGCCAAGGTTCTCTACTGTTTCCATATCTATTCAATACAGCACTTGAAACTGTATCTAGAACAATAAGACAACTCAAGGAGATCAAGGGGATACAAATTGGAAAGGAAGAAGTCAAAGCATCAGTCTTTGCAGATGATAAGGCAGTATACATAAGAGACCCCAAACATTTTCCTAAGGAAATCCTACAGTTGATAAACACCTTTAGGGAAGTGGCTGGATACAAGATTAACTCAAAATAATCAGTATCCCTCCTATATACAAATGATAAACTAGCTGAGAAAGAAATCAGGGAAATAAAACCCTTCACAGTAGACATAATTAAAATAGAATGCCTTGTTGTAACGCTAATCAAGCAAGTGAAAAACCTGTTTGACAAGAGTTTCAAGTCTTTGAAGAATTAAATTGTAGAAGATATCAGAGGATAGAATAATCTCCCATGCTCATGGAATGGCGCTCTTACTAAAAGCAATGTACAAAGTCAATTCGAACCCATCAAAATTCTAACACAATTGTTTACAGACCTTGAAAGAACAATACATAACTTCATAATTAGTACTTTCAAGCCAAAGTTTTTCTGGATCCATGTTATTTAAATTCAAGTGTAGTAGAAAAGGAAGGGAGAAAAGATGAGACGTCAAAGAGCAAGTGCAAGAAACAATAAAGATGATCATACATTGGACTTGTTCAACAATTCCATGCAAAATCTTCATATATTTATAGCTTTGTATATCTTTCCAAATATAAATTGATTTTCTTCACCAAAAGCCTTCAGCGGATCTCTTCAACATAGTTTGTTTTCCTCCTATTCTTCTAGGGAAATGCCCTTAAAGGGGCGCTTATTCTGTAAAGCTAAGCATCCTTTCTTTTCTTTCACAAAGTTATTTTTAATATCTGAGACACTATAGATTTTAACTAATTGCTAATCAACACAATACCACCTTCTATTTCATAATGCACTGATCTGTAGTTTAATCATGTCTACTATGGTTTCAATAATAATCAATCATCTCAATTTTATCTGTTTTCAAAATGGCAGGACATACTTTTCAATTCCAATGGCTGTCCAGTGACGAGAAATGGTCCTTACAGGTTTTTCTTGTGGGTATAGGACAAGTAAAAACTATTTCGAGGAGGCAAAAGCAGGTGTTTTTCCTATCACTGAGTGACAAAATTATCTAAACAGTTTTATAGAACATGTTACTAAATTTTTATTGTTACCTGGGACTAGAATTCCCTGATTGCCAAGAAGTAAACTGATGTTTCACATTAAAATAGCCACTTTCACAGGTATTTAACATTTTTCATGTCACATATAGTGAGTACCCTGAATTTACCTTGAAATAACATTACAAAATCCATAGTTTATTGGTTCCCACTCTCCTTCTTCTTTTCCTCCTTCTCCTCTTCCTCCTCCTCCTCCTCCTCCTCCTCCTTCTTCTTCTTCTTCTTCTTCCCTCTCTGTTCCTCTCTCTGTCTCTGTCTCTGTCTCTGTCTCTGTCTCTGTCTCTGTCTCTGTCTCTGTCTCTCTCTCTCTCTCTCTCTCTCTCTCTCTCTCTCTCTCTCTCTCTGTGTGTGTGTGTGTGTGTGTGTGTGTGTGTGTGTGTGTGTGTGTGTGTGTTTAGCAGAAAGTAGGTCAAATTCTGCAATGGAAATTCTTAAGGATATCAGGGAAGTTATATGAAGTTTGAAATTGAAAATCTGAGAGATTAAAAACAAATGCCTAGCTTGGGAAACCATGAATTTCCCACAATAAACCAAACTTATCACCACAAATTTGCCATCTATGAGTATGGGGGAAATAAGCATACCACCTGAGCATGTGAAAACTAAAATGGTGCAAAAACTGTTTGCTGGGAAGGAAAACCCTGTGAATGTTGGCCTTCCTGCCCAATTTATTTTTTGCTAGAATGTATTTTTCTGTTATTATATGGTCATAGAATGCTATTAGAAAATCTTACTAATTTAAGTCTTCCAAACACACCCATATCTATGGTGATATTTTGATTGTGCTTTAACAATAAAATTTACCTCAAGATTAGAGTGCTGAGCTAGCCACTAGTTAGCCACAGACGCCAGGCAGCACGGCTTTAATCCCAGCAGTCAGGTGGATCTCTGTGAGTTCAAGTCCATGCTGGGCTATATGAGATTGATCCATTATAAAAGAGACAGGCAGTATCAGCTCATATATTTAATCCCAGTAATTGGGAGTCATATTCCTTTAATCCCAGAACTATGGAGATGGAGACAGGAGTCATATGACTGGGCAGAGAGAGGAATATAAGGTGGGAGGAGGCAGGAGATCATTGCATTGAATCTGAGGTTTTAGAGGGACAGGGTCTCCCCTTTGGTCTGAGGATTCAGTAGAAGTAAGAACTGGTGGCTGACTGCTCTGCTTCTCTGATTTTTCAGCATTAACACCTATATCTGACTCCAGGTTTTTATTATTAAAATAAATTAGAATTCCCACCATGCATATCTTCATCACCACTCTCAGCTTCTTAGTCCAGTGAGTTGGGTATAGATGAGAGATACAATACCAGCACATGTGTGCTCATGAACACTTACATAGCATGTGTACCCATCTTGCTTTGAAGGACCATGTACTTGGATGCAGCCTTCTCCTTGATCTGTGAGTTTTGGGTTTTAGAGGCATGTTTCTGAACACACTTGGATTGTATGCTTGCTGAGGAGAGAAAATTTGGCAAAAATCCCTAAGTAACACTTACTAGCAGTACAGGATCTGAGGACAATGTGATAACCCCCACCAAGCTAAACACTTGGCTGCCTAAGAGAAAGGCTCATAGAAGGAGAAATGCAAAGTCTCAGTGCACACCAAAATTTCAGGCTTAAGCATGTAGTTATTGAGAGGCTTAGAAGGAAACAAATAAAATACTCAAATAAGTATCTAAACACACACACACACACACACACACACACACACACACACACAAACACACACACACGTGTGTGCCTCTCACTCACTCACTCACTCACTCACTCACTCACTCACTCACTCACTATGGCGCCCACCAATGGATAACTTATGGAACTCCATTCCTTCCAAACTATCTTTTTCATTGAGTCTATTTTATTCAGGTTACTCCCAACATACACCATTAATATTCACACTGTGTGGTGGTTGGAATAAGATGACTCTCATAAGTCTTGGGCATTTGAACACTGTAGTGATATATTATTTTATGCTTCATTAAGCTTGTCTGAGGATTCAGGAAGCAAAGTCAGGCACAAGTAGAAGCCAGGTACACACCTATACTCTATACTCCCAGCATCCAGAAGCAAAGACGTGGTGGTACACACCTTTAATCTTAGGACTCAGAATTAAGAGGTAGATGGATCACTGTGAGGCTAAGGTCACCCAGAGCTATACAAGAGTGAATCAGTCTAAAAGAGAATTATAGCTCACACCTTTAATCCCAGTATTAGGGAAGTATATAAGACATAAGCAAGGTCTCAGTAAGAGACATTTGTTTTCCAACCATGCTGAGGAGAGGTTATTTCATTCTCCAGCCACACTGAGGAGAGGATACAGTCTGAGGTTTGTTGATAGCTCCTGGATACGGGATCAGCCCATTCAGCCTGAGATAGAATTAAGAAGCTAGTGGTTGGCTGCTTTGCTCCCCTTATCTTCAGCTTGAACCCAAATACCTGTCTTGGGGTCTTTTATTTTTCATGTTACAGAATACTTGGTCTGCAAGTGGCTGTTTGAAGGCATATTGGAATGTGTGGCCTTGCTGGAGGAGGTATGTCACTGGAAGAAGCTTTGAAGTTTCAAAAGACTCACATCATTTCCTGCTAGCTCCCTCTGCTTTCTGCTTATTTTGTAAGACCCAAGCTCTCCCTTATTTCTGCTCTTGCTGTTTGTTTTAGTCTTCGTGATTTTCTTGCCTCAAGTCTAATGCATTACATCATTTTATTATCTCACTGTCTTTTCCTTTCTCTTAAGTGGTTGACTGAATTCTGCTTTGCCTAGTTAGTGTAGATTCTCAAAGATTCCCAAAGTCTGGTCCCCAGCTCTCTCTCTTAGTTCCTCCTTTCTGAGTGAGATTTTTTCTCCATTATTTTATTTAAATTAGAAGCAAGATTGTTTTACATGTCAATACCAGTTCTCACTCCCTCCCCTCCTCCCCTGTTCCCCATTAACACCATACATATCCCATACCATTTCTGCTCCCCAGGAAGAGTGAGGCCTTCCATGGGGGGGGTCTTCTTAGTCTGTCATATCCTTTGGAATAGGGCCTAGGCCCTCTCCCATGTGTCTAGGCTGATGGAGTATCGCTTTATGTGAAATGGGCTCCCAAAGTCCATTCCTATGCTAGGGATAAGTACTGTTCTACTACAAGAGGCCCCATAGATTTCTGAGGTCTCTTCACTGACACCCACATTCATGGAGTCTGGATCAGTTCCATGCTGGTTTCCCAGTGATCAGTCTGGGGGCCAAGAGTTCCCCCTTGTTCAGGTCAGCTGTTTCTATGGATTTCACCAGGTTGTGTAGGGGGGAAGAATAGAGAGGGAGCCAGTATAGGTTTAAAGAGAAATCAGGCACTAGGGAAATGTTCAGAAATCTACAAGGATGACTCCAACTAACCATCTGAGCAATAGTGGAGAGGATACCTTAAATGCCTTCCCCTGATAATGACATTAATGACTAACTTTTATGTCATCCTAGAGCCTTCATCCAGCAGCTGATGGAAGTAGAAGCAGATACTAACAGCTAAACAGTGAACTGAACTGGAATCCAGTTGCAGAGAAGGAGGAGTGATGAGCAAAGGAGTGAGATCTTCTTACATTTCTCAGTTGCAGTGAGACTGTGAGTGCATCTACCACAATAGGAAAAGAGGTGAGCAAGGCAACAGGAGGTGCAATGGCATTGCATGCTGAGGATGTGTACAGTGGTCTGAGGGTCACAATCAGTTCCCATTGTGCATGAGGAGTGGAAGATGTAAAAATAATGGTCTGAGAATATGTTTGGAGTGCAACAACTGGGTCAAAATATTGGCAAGAGCCAATGTGGCTATGAGTGGTTATGGTGGTTTGAATGCGACTAGCCCCATAGGTTCACAGATTTGAATTCTTGGTCACCAGGAAGTGACACTATTTGAAAGTATTAGGAGGAAGTGTGGCCTTGGTGGAGGATATGCTTCACTGGAGGAGGGATTTTAGATTTTCAAAAACTCAAGCCAAGTCCAGAGTCCCTTCTCGCTGCCTGTGCAGCAAGAATTCTCAACAACTTCCTCAGCAATGTTCTGTTTCTTCACAGGAATACAATAGTGACTAAGACAGTGGTTCTTCCAGATGAAAAATTGGAGTCACTGGAGCTGAGGTGGTGCAGAGTTTAGTTTCTTGAGGTAATGTGATTCGGACACTAAGAATAACAGAGAGGTTATTTGTTTAAAGTGCTGGGATAATTATAATGGAGGAGGGCACTTAATAGCTTTCTGCAACTCCAGCAAGCACAGAAATTTAATTTGAACGAAGAGTGTGTCTGTGAAAAGTGAGGATTGCTTTAACAACAGAGTCACCTATTCAATCAGGTAGACAATTCTTTCTTAAACAGGTTTCTGGAGCATTGCTCTTTTGAAGATTAAGCTAACAGAGAACCTACAACTTTGATATTCTTACCTTGCTCCCTGGTAATGCACTGGCAATGATTACTATGTTACAATAATGTTGCCATTAAATACTGATCATGGTATGAAAGACCAAATATTAATACTATGTGCCAGACATGAATGTGGTCACTTTACAAATACGGGTATATCCATCCCCAAAGCAATGCTTGGGGAAAAACTCTGTCAGCATCTAAGTTTCAAGTTAGGTAATGAGTAGAGTTGTCCATTTGCTTAATATCAACAGTTGGCCAGTGTAGGAACCAGTAGTGAAACACAAGGAGCTGGTGCTATAGTTCATGTTTGACCTGTTAGGGTGAACACAGTAACATTTATAATCCCTAGAGCAATGTGATTTGGACCTCATACGGCTCTAGGTGACACCGTTTGTGAGACTCTGATCTACTGAAGGAACTCTACACACTTCAAGGGTGGTTAGCATTCTAGAATGACAGAACATATTTCATAGGTGTTTCATAAATATGTGTTTTAGAAGTGACTGGTGAGAGGTTGGAAGAGACAGGTGTGTGTGTGTGTGTGTGTGTGTGTGTGTGTAACAGAGAGAAGCAAACATTTTCTAACTTCAAGTGACTTAGATGCAAAGACTGTATTCATAAATGCCATTTTATATACCTACCATGGAATTCCTTTTCAATATATACCGTTAGAAGGATAATCCTGTAGGAATTATCTTGCTATTATTCATATTTAACTTTAAGCTTTACACTATAAATATTTACACAAATGTATGTCAAGCTCTCTCATTTTGATTTTTATACAAAATAGCATGATGTATCATGATAACATCATAGATACTGGTTGTTATCTGAGAACTACCCATAGCTCTTTGAATAGTCAAATGACTTTTGGTCAAGAATATGAAATAATAGAGAAAAATATGGAGGCATTGGTACTACTATGCTTTACAGAAAAGTATGTGCACAAAATACAAAAAACATATGCTATGTGCACATGTAAGGATAACTTAACTGAGAGAAAAGGAAATAACAACAGAAAAGGAAGGGTCAAGAAGCTGTGATCAGTTAAACTTGGGTGACAAAGTCAATAAAAGGAGTAGAGATGGACTCTTAAGAGATAATTTGTTGCTTTCCTTTGACTTAAAAAGTGCCAGAGATGAATTAGATTTTTTTGAAATTATTTTGAAAAATAAAGGGAGTCTTAAATACAGGCCCGAGTCTTCCAAATTTCACTTCTGTGAAGCTTTAGAGCCAAAGCAGAGCTGTTGCCCGGCACTGTATGATGGGGAGATGATGAATCTTGAAATTATTTCTGCTCCAGAATGAGTCAGTGACTGAAAGTGGACATGCTCTCACACAACTCCATCCCTAAATAAATGTTTTGCATTCCTTCAGGTCACAGAGGATGTTGCTTATTAAAGAAATCATGGCTCTTAAGGGGTTCTGACTATTTTCTGAGCACCTTGGGAAGGTACAGTGCAGAGAAATGTTTACATGCTGACTGCCGCTGTTGGCTTCCATGTTCCAATGGAGACTCCCGGTGGACTTTGTGCAGCAGACAAACACCTGCTTCTACCTTCTTCTGCCTTCTGCCCTCTGTAGCATGAATGGGAATGCCTGGGTGCACCAGAAGCAGAGGCAGTGCAGTTGAGAACATTTACTAATATTGAACAAACTCGCTATAACCTCTCCCTTTCTGGGAGAGGTTATACACACACTTCACTAGAACCATTGAATCAAATCATTAGGGGAGTTGTAACTTTACAAAAAAACATTTTTCATTGTTTTCCTGGCACACTTAATTATATAGTTTGTTGTTCATATGCTTTTAATTATTTGTGTAAGTGGCTTATAAATTACCTTAAATCTGAATTCTTATTATGTCAGTGTTGACTTAAAACCAGAAAAAAATCAAATAGCCATATTGATGAAGTTATAATTCATTAAGTCCTTTAATTGTGATGCTGTTTATCCAAACCCCATGTGCTTTATGGTATGAGGTCTACCTGCCTCTAATTTCAATGCTGATAAGTACTTGTAAATTAAAAACAAGAATAACAATTTCTATAGGAACATTATTTTATACTCAGTCTACCCTTGTTGAACTTCTGATACATATCAAACATGTGGATAGAAGCTATAATATTCAACCATGCCTTCAAGAACATTGAACTTGTGACATGATTATTTTCACTAGTAATGGTCATGTAGGAATATCTATGCCAACTTATTCCAACTTGGGGGAAGATGTTATTGGATCTTTACAAAACAGTAAAGGTCCCCAAATGAATTCTTGTGACGCACTTATTTTATTGTACATGTATACCTGAAGCACTTTGGTAATTATTTAATTTTCAATACCCAGACGCATCCAGGAAATGCAGATATATCCTGAGTCCAATTAGAATAACATGAAAGAAAAAGATGGACTTGACAGCTTGCCAAAAAGAGCAGAGAGTAATGGCAAGTTCACAAAGACAAATCAACATGGGTGCGGGAGAGGCTCTCATCTTAAGGAGAAGGAACAAAAGTACTAGGTTAAAACTTGAACACAAGGTAACTGTCAGTTTTTGAGTGTTTGCAGATTATGTGATCATGTTTCCTTCTAGATAATTTGTTGTAATTTCAGGAGAAAAATGAAACACAGTATGAAAGCAACAAAAGTTTGCTTCTCTTTTAAAAAAAAGAAAAATCAAATCAAAACAAAACAAAGGATTTCTCAAGATGTTTCCTTCTGAATGTACTCCAAATGTATAGGGCAGGGCTACTATCCCATAAAGACTCCCAGGAAGATCAGTGACACTGGAATTGATCTCAGCTCTCAGGAGTGGGTTTCTAGGGGCTCTGTCTTGAGACTTTGGGTAACTCATTCCAGGGCTTCTGTTTCTGTAAGTTAGCCTTTTCAGTTGTTGAAACAGTCATGATGTTCTTTGTGCTACCAACATAAATTTCTATTATTTTTAGCAATATTTTAAGAGCAAAAACTACAGTAGTAGAATTTTGGGTTATTTACTCTGCTACCCTTCCACCTGATCAGTGATTCTCAACCAGTGGCTCACGAACCATTTGGCAGAAACTATCTCTCAAAAATTTGCCATTAATAATAATAGGAAATTACAGTTATGGAGTAACAAAGCAAACAATTTTATGGCAGGAGTCACCACAACATGAGGAAATGTATTAAAGGGTTGCAGCATTAGGAAGGTTGTGAACTGCTCTGCTCTATTTTCATTACCTCCATCGAGGTTGCTAAAATCTCAAATAATATTAAATATGAATTCACTGCCATTTTATGTATCAAAAGAAACACAAAGTACAATATTTTCTGATTCGAAGGAAATAAAATCTTTAGTATATTTTGTCCCCTTCCTACTTCTGCATCAGGAAGAGAGGATGCAAACTGAGTTCTACCAGAGAAATCCCAGTTGAAGGATTTGGTAAGTTTCTGTGTCAGGGATAATAGGAGAAAAAAATGTGGAAGTTCTAAGTTTGATTGTACACATGGAGGATGTAAAGATAAGGACAATTAATCAGTTAACATTTCTGAGATAAACCAATAAAATATATTCTAGATCCCCATATATATTTATTATATTTAGGATATAAAATATTGAATATATAATATATTCAATATTTTATATTCATAATATTAATATGTAATAATGATATTTATATTCATAATATTAATATGTAATAATTAATATGTGATAATATCCTTTTTCTAATGTAAAAGTCTAGAACCAAACCCTAGATAGTAACCCTTAAGGAGCCCATCCATCTGAGCTACTTAAGGCTCCCAGCCTTTCCAGAATAATTGCATACTTGACTTAGTGGTCTGTCCTGTCTTAAGTCTTCCTCTGACACTTGATACTAGTGTAAGCTGAGGAGAAAGAAGCCACAACTCCCGTTCCGCAAGATTTTACTTGAACTCTTTCTTCACTCTAGCTTTCACAGAAATTCTGCAATATCTATCTATGATTGCTCCTGGTGGTTGTGGAACTTGTTCCAGGGCTTGGTCCTTTTCTGACTAACGCCATTACCGCCTCAGTGAATCTGTTTCTTCCAGAGATCCCTAAGTCTTGGGAGTGGCCTGGGTAAGGCTTGACTCTCTCCTATCCCCCAATGCTTTGCCATGGGCATCTCTTCCAAGCTATAGTAATATAATTATAATCTTTTCATTGTAACAGTGGTAGAAAGCAGAGCATACTCCTAAGTGCTGTGAGCCATTTTCACTAATTATCTGACAGAAGGAGGGTCTGTGACAACCCACGAATTAGTACTTTGCTAGGAGAAAATGCCAGAAGCCTGAGCTCTTGGTTGCAGAGGCAAAGTAATCTTGTATGATTCAGTCTATCTTTTCTGGGCACCTTGCTAAGGTGAAGTACTAGATTCAGAGTTGTGTGAAATGTTCAGTTGGAATCAGGGAATAATAGGATTGCTTGTTTTGGGAAAGGATGTAATATATGTCTTGGAAGTAGTGTCTGAATTGAACAACAAAACACCTAATGCAACCATATAGAGGCCACATATCTACATGTGTGTGAGTGTGTGTGTGTGTGTGTGTGTGTGTGTGTGTGTGTGTGTGTGTGTGTACATGTGCATGCATGAGAGAGAGAGAGAGAGAGAGAGAGAGAGACAGAGACAGAGACAGAGACAGAGACAGAGACAGAGAGAAGCAGGTCCGGGAAAGAACAAGGACAGACCTGAAATTATTCCATTATATAGGAAGTGTATAAGTTTTTCAATTGTAGCAAATCCAGAGTGAGAGTTGCAATTCTGGATTAAACTGTAGGGACAGCACTTCTACAAGAAGCAATAAATTATCCATGAGCTTGGTAAGCTTTCTCCCCAAAACCATACTTGCATAAAGGCAACACGCCTGCTATCTCTAACCACAGGTGACAGCAAGCCTGTGCTGACATTTTTGCTGGAACATATTCTGAAGCAAAGCCTCCCATGGTCATTACAGAATGTCGACTTTCATTTTTTCAGTAGCTTGAGGGAAACTAAAAGATGTCCAATGCGGGGTGAAAGAAACCCTGTTCTATCTAATCTCCGGACTGCGTTTTCCCCAAGCAGATGGCAGTTTGCCACATTGCAGATATCTGAAACACTGAGTGATATTTAAAAACAGATCTAGTTCTTAGCTGATGTGTTGATACCAGGAAAGGAAAATATTCAAATATCAAAGGAGCAGAGAGATATTTACAAATACAATGCAGAGTTTCTAATTTCTGCTCCAACCTTTTCCACTCCCAAACTCTCAACAGGTGTCCTTTCATTTTAAAAAATTCATAACTGAATACAGTTGAGGTAAATATTTTACTTGTCCTTTGGCACATTAGCACAAAATTTTAAAATGTTTGAAATAATCTACAGCTTGTCAGTGGCCAAATAGAGCTCTGGTAAAAATAAAATATCTTTCAGTTCAGCACCAGCTGGCTAAATTTAAACCATGTATTATGCAATCTTAAAGTGTCCTTGCTTTTGCACTGTGTCTTAGGAGATTCTCTTCTAATGTCACTCCCAAATCACTTCAGTTTCTTAACATCTAAACACAGCACAACAGGACCAAATTAAGGTGTTCACAGGCAATTGAAGACAGAAAAAAAAATCCATTTGAAAGTGTATATAGGGCATGATACCTTCAAAGTACAATCTCCCTCTCCTCTATTTGAGTTTGTAGTTACCATAATTAGGGCTGGCAGATCCAACTGGCAGTGCTTTCCTTAATTCTGAGAAACATGAAGGAACCTGATTCTTTAATCCTTACTCTAGTAAGACTCCCAGAGGACACAAGCCCACAGCTAAAGCAAAATCTACAAAATCAAACTACGGCTGGGAAAGAATAACTTTCCTACTTTTCCCTGAGCATGCTGAAACAGTTTAAAATGTTTCAAATTTTTCCTGTTCCTCATCAGATTCCATGAAATATCATTCATATTTCTTAATGTTTTCTTAATTTAAAGGACAAGACCTTTTTTTTGTTCAATTTCCCTTCTGACTGTAAACTGTAGAATTGCTTAATTCATGACTGGTGGTTAGGCTCATTATTCTTTAATATTAAACATGAAAATAATTTATTGTAAGTATCAGCATATGAGGTCCTTAATTTCATACCCAACAATGCTAAGCACAACTATAAGAACAAGTACAAACTGATCATGTTCCTTTATAATGATGACAATTGACATTTAGTTTTCACTGGTGTTCGGTGATAGCAGAACATCTTATATCCTTGGCACATATACACACAACTATATTCCACATACCTTTGAACCAGAATCCACCCCAACTCGTGGCAATGATCTATAGACTCACAACTCTTCACTTAGTAGGCTCCTCCCTTGTTTCACATACAGCAAATTTCCCAGTCCCCTGAAAGCTACCAGCAGAGTGGAGACCAGCTCCACTGAAGTCTATGAAGCAAGGAGATGGGACTGCTGAATTTATTTCAGCCCTGTGTCCAAAGGATGCAACTTAGCACCTATTTTTAGGAACTGAGCTCTGTATAGGTGGGGCTTGAGTCAACCACCCTTTTCAGAAGTGAGTCTCTGAGGGCATCCTGATTATTAGTGTCCTGGGCAATGTATGCGTGGCTCTCACACATGTGCAGTCAATCAAACGGCCTTGCTGCCACTACCACAGCTCAACTCTCCAACATAGTCAGAGAAATAAATTATGAAAGAAGTGCAGCTATTATAGCCTTCAATGGTTTGCATGTAAAGATAATTTTACTCATTTAAGAGTTAAGGTTATGAAAATAAAGCAAGCAGAGATAAATCCTATTTATACTGTTGGGATAATGAATATTGACTTGGGTTCTTTGAAGGAAAAACCTTGATATCTGTTTTATTTTCTTTTGAATGGGATGTAAGCTCTCCTACCTCAGCTTCAGTAGGCTGGAATTATGGGGGATAACCCTGGGATCAACATAGGAAATGTTTTTATTTTACCATTTGCATACTCTTCACATGTAAAACTTTTTCAAGTCTTAACTCATAAAGCAAAACAATACTGCAGTGTTTAAAAGTAAAGGGAAGCCTTTCTTTCCTTCCTTCCTTCCTTCCTTCCTTCCTTCCTTCCTTCCTTCCTTCCTGTCTGCCTTTCTTTCCTTCTTTCTTCCTGCCTTGTCCTGTCCCCTTTTTCTTCTTTTTCTTGTGGCAGAAGGGAAGGGATGAAAGACTTTATAGAGAAAATAAGAAAAACAAACGAACAAACAAACATATTATTAGCCTTAAATTATCTGATACAAGGAAGACCAGGCAGGGAAAGCAGTCATCTGACATGTTCCTGAGAGAATTCTATTAAAACCTCATTGCTACCATCCTAATTTCTCAGCACACCCTGGTAGCCCAACTAGAGACAGATAGAAGTCAACTATTGTTACCCTTCAGCTCCATAAACACATTCTAAATAAATATAAAGTAACCAGTTCACTCATCTCTTCTATAATTTCCCTTGAGTGGTGTCCTTTGTGTATCAGCTGTCTTCACAACAAACCCAAATAAACAAACTGTCCCAAAACTTGAAAAAAGCTGGTTATTACCAAGTAAGCATTTAACCATATTATGCTCATGGAAAATCAGCACATTATTTTATATACAATATTAGTTTTCACTTAAAAGTAGTACAGTTAGTGATATTGAGGCTTATTAGCCCTAAAATGTTTATTAAATGGTCCTGAATATCCACAAGGATATTCAGTGAAATCTCTTTCATGTCTCACAGACAAGTATGCCAGGCACTGCTAGGCATAAGGCCATTTGAATTTTAAATGATAAATATTTATTGAAATTTTAAAATTCAGTTCCTTGGTTGTACTAACTACAATTCAAATACCCATTCCCCACTTGTGGCATGTGATTTTGTAGTGAGAATGCTTTTACCTTTTGGAAACTTCTACTGGACATTGCTCATGTTACACAGGGTCTTGGCAGAGTTTTATACAAATTCTGTTCTGTTCTGTTACCTGGACAAGTTCCATATCCTTACACATTCTGATATATTTCGTCTTTGACTAATTATAGTAAGTTAAGAATCTTTGTGTGGCTGTTTCCAGGATTAGATGAGACAATACATTAATTATTACATTTATAATATTACTACTTCAATACAGTATTTCTCAGTAAACCATGTTAATACATAAGAAAATGACAGTAGATATAAACTCATAATAGCTATGATATTGGTCCTAAAATATAAATGACGTAGACTTTATTCTTTTTTATTTTGTTACTAATGACACTCTTTTGAAATACAGTATATTGCTCACATATCTGATGTCAGTCTTCATCATTTCTCTTACTCAAACACATTCTTTTTTACTTTAGTGACTAGTTTCTTGATTTGATTCCTTAAGTTTCATTCACAATGATCTCCTCTCAAAATTTCTACTTTTGGCTTTTCAATGAAAACTTTTTGATTTAAATAAATATACAACATATGAAAAATAGTGATTAAAATAGATACACTTAGCCTTGTTTGAATACTGTACAATGTATATATTATATCACATTATGCTGACTCTATAGGTTCACATTTTCAGAGACATTATGTATCCTGACTGTAATTTAAAATTTCCAAACATTATTATGCACCATGGTAATAAGATTTAAGAGGGACAATATCTTCCCCATATTAATAGATGCTGAGATGAAACTCAATGAATGCCTGCAATAGCTAGGCTCTCAGTGCAGGGCATCAAGGTAAGCTACAGGGACCTTCCAGGGAGAGGGGGGCCTGATTAACATCTGGGCCAATTATATTTCAGTTACCATATATGTAATTTCTGGACCAAAAGGGCCCAGTGAGTAGCTTTATAATTAGAATAAATAATTCATTACTCAGCATATATAAAATACTTGCCTGCCAGGTAGGACTAGGAATCTGCTTTGAATACTATAGGTATCATAGTGATCCATTTGGGTATTTCTTGAGCAGGAATAAAGTCTTAGTAAAATGAATTTTGGCTGACTTTGATTAATTATAACCTTTACCTATTAAATTTTAATCACATCCAAAGTATATCATGATATTAAGGAAGCATGATAAGTTCATTATGTATATATGACTCATTTAAATCATATCTCATAATCTTATGTAGAGTGATGATGTACTTGACAATGCAAACTAGGAAACTTCAGAGAATGAAATCAACACTATTAATAACTATGCCAACACACAGTGTGAGCTGGGGCTGTCTGGGGCAAAGACATCTGTAAACACTTGACTAATAATCCAAATGTAGACGCTCTTGACTCACTCTGTGAATACACATGGAGGGGTTTTCAAATGATGTATCTCCATATAAAACAATAAAGTAAAACCAGTTTTCATACTGAGGACTTCATTTTAGATCATCTCTAGATTTTAAATTGGATTACATATCAATCTTCAAATGAAGGATGAGAGAACTTTAGTGAATATTTTAGTTTAATCCATGAAAAATAAATAACATGTACAGAAAGGTTCTTAGTTAAAAATGGCAAGAAACCTACATGCCAGATGTGTTTTTATTGACAACCAATTAAAATAGAAATAAAGTACTCCTATAGTATCTTGGGTTGCCTGAGGTAGAGGCAGAAATAGAGAATGGACACAGATGACAGGGTATAGCAATAAAATAATATGAAAATATCTCTTACATTCAAAGACACTTCCTAGCTCTCACAGTCTAGTTCCTAATATACCTTAAGATCACTTAAGACTTGACTGATATCCTGCTGTGTCTCCAGCCTGTTTGTTTAACCTGTCTTTAAGAGAACAATATAAAAACCAGACTTACTTCTTATTTACCTTGGATTTTCCATAATCACCTTGTATAACCTAAGTGAATATATAACTTTAGTCTTTATGTACTCTTCCTTACCCTGATCCAGAACAGTGTGTGTGTGTGTGTGTGTGTGTGTGTGTGTGTGTGTGTGTGTGTTCTGGCTAGCATTTGTGGAAGAGAGCAAATGTGTTGAAAAACAAATTTAGACAACAAATATCTGCCACAAATCTTAAAAGCTTTATATAGATATTACATGAAAGGGCATGTTTACTACTGAGGGCTTTGGGTAATTTAATTCTTTGTAAAACTTTGTGAAGTATTTTGTAAACTATTTCCTTATTCTTTTTCCATGGGGTATTTTATATGATGGTCAATAAATACAGAACAAAGCTGTTTGATAGGGGAAGAATTAACAATAGCAGTAAGGACAGTTAGATACAGATATAAATTGACACACCTCATCTGAAAGAAATGCCACATGTAAACTAATATTAAGCTACTAAATTTAAAGTAAATAAAAATAAAATAAATATAATAGAGGCAACAATAGACATATAGTGTAGGGAGCCGTTCCTGCATTCTCCATTACAATGATGGTGCCTGCAGACACCGAATGTAAATTATTTCGCAGGCGCTGGGTAATTTCCATTCCTTTGATCTCTGCCTATCCCGTGGCTCATTTGGCCTGAGGAGCTGAAGCCATTCATAGGGTAACACGTCCCAGGCGACTGCTGCCAGCCTTTATTAAGGAACGGGATTCTTGGGCCGGGGTCTCCGCTCTGGTAAGCTTATGCTCTCCCCTCTCAAGATGCATTAAAGCTTTCCTGCAGAAGGATCCGAGTGTCCTGCGTGTTTCTTGCCGGCGAGAACATAGCGCGCAAGACATTCTCCATTACAATGATGGTGCCTGCAGACACCATCATTGTAATGGAGAATGCAAGGACGGCTCCCTACAATATAGGGAATAGGAAAATATCATAGTCACACAACAGAAAGATTATAGAAAAGACTAAAACCACAAACCACAGACAGAAGGAAGAATTCGGGAGAGAATTGGCTGAGTAAAACTTGCACTCCTAGTCTTATTGATTCAAGGGAAAGTGATGAGTTTTTATTCCATAATGCTATGTTGACACATTTTAATGCCTTAAAGGCTATCCTTAATGTATTTAAACAATGCAAAGAGAGACATGATAAGACAAAATATGCTGAAGTTTTTATAGCTCCACTAGTGATTATCGTTAAGAGCAATACAAAGCAGTCACATTTGGATACCATACTATAGAGAGCACCTTCAGAATCAGAGGGGAACAGAATTTTCCCAATTTGTAAAAAATGATTTGGATCACACCATTTTGCTATTCCAAAACAAAGAGACTTTTCACCAAATTTGTGAAATATAACATCTGTACCATTCCAACCTACGAGTTTATTACATCTATAACATGAATCTCTCATGAACTTTTACTTCCCTTTTGACAGAAATTGAGTAGCTGGTTGCTAGCTTACTAAAAAATGACTTCAGAGAGTATAGGATGGATCTCTACAATAGTTCTTGCTGTGTACCTTGCAGAGTAATGCACACACTTTCAGCCCAAAGCAGGATAGGTGTGGCAAGTCCTATTAGCAAAATTCTATAGGCTCAAATATTAAAGAATTTGGGTGTAACTAAAAGGGAAGAAGATGATAAATATATAATGAAGTTATAGAATATATTTAATGACACCAGACTCAGACAAATTTATCCACTGAATCATCTGAACTCATCTGAAAGAAAAAACCACTTGTAAACCAATATTGGTCAATAAATGTAAAGTACTTAAAGTTCACATATTTTGCTGGTCTGCTTGATGAGGGAAGTTGATAGTATAGCTCTTCAAATGAGCTTATTCTGAAATAATTGGAAAACATAAAGAAACCTATCTCATTAAAAGTCTGGGAGTAGAATGGCTGGAGAATGTAGGCAGCTTATGGACACGAACCTTCTAATGACATGCATAGGTGTCAGAGTTTATTAACAACAGCAAGATGTGGTAAGAAATTGTATATTCAATTGGTTATAGGTGACAGTAAAGACTTTGAAAAACATAGAAAATGTATATTGAAAGTTTCATCATAAAGAATTAATGGTTCCCTGGAGAAGTGGAAAGGGACAAGATCCCCTGAACAAATTGGGAACATGGTGGGAGTGGGAAGGGAGGTAGGAGAAAAAGAAGGGGAGAAGAGGAGAGGGGAGAGCATGAGGGATCAGGAAGATTGAGTTAGGGAAGAATAGAGTAGAGCAAGAAAGAGGGAGTCATTATAGGTTTAAAGAGAAATCTGGCACTTGGGAAATGTCCAGGGATCCAAAAGGATGACTCCAACTAAGAATCTAAGAAATAGGCTACCTTCAATGCCCGTCCCCTATTACGAGATTGATGACTACCTTAAATGCCATCCTAGAGCCTTCATCCAGTAGCTGGTGGAAGCAGAAGCAGAGATTCACAGCTAAGCACTGAGCTGAACTCCTGAAATCCAGAAGGGAGGAGTGATGAGCAAAGGGTTCAAGACCATGCTGACTAAACCCACAGAAAGAGATGACCTTGGCAAGCTGGAGCTCATGGACCCCAGTAGGACAGCTTGGGAATCAGCATAGAACCTAACCAGGTCCCCTGAATGTGGGTGTCAGTTAAGAGGCCTGGGTAGTCTATGGGGCATCTGGCAGTGGAACCAGTATTTATTCCTAGTGCACCAATAGACTTTGAGAGGCAATTTCCCATGGAGAGAGATTCTTTCAGCCTAGACACATGGGGGAAGGTGTAGGCCCTGCCCCAAATGATGTGACAGACTTTGATGATTCCCTAATAGAAGGCCTCACCCTCCCTGGGGATTGGATGAGGAGTAGGTGGGACATGTGGGAGGGTGGGAGAGGGAACTGGGATTGATGTGTAAAATAAGATTGTTTCTAATTTAAATAAAAATTTATATAAAAATAATGGTTCAATAGGTAATGTTATTTGTGATTTAAAAATTATATAATACAATTTAAGCATGCACAAGAATATTACATGGTACCTCATGAGAATATATTAATATAATATTAGTTTGTATGAGAATGGTAAACTTAGTTAAAAAATTAAAACATTGCTAAATGTCTAATGATTTTCCTAAACCTCATTTAAAAAGTTATCCATGGAAATAGCTTGTTTGAAATTATATTAGATGTTTGTACAAAAAAGAATAGAGTGGATTGAAAACACATACCCCCCAAAAAAGAAAAAGAAAAGTAAATACATTAGGAAAAATGTGAAGTCCAGTAAGAAAACTGAAAAGCTACTTGAAATAATAGAGAGCAGATGTGAAAATTGATTTCACTCAATGAAATGTGGGAAAAATTTAAATTCTATATCACAACACCAAAATCAAAGATGATCTAGCTAATGATGGGTATGAAAGACAGAGACGTGATCAAAGAAATGTAACTATTTCTGAGGAAGAGAAAAATAGCAAAGAACTAAATAATTTAACCTCAAATAAAAGATAAAGATTTTGAGATGAAGAAAGATTTGAGATGAAAAATTCAATGCTTCAAAACAAATCTTAGTGTCTCTCAAAAAGAAGTAGAAAAGGAATCACAAAACCTTGTAAGACCGTAAAAGAGAAGTAGTCAACTAAAAACAGAGAAGTGCTTAAGTAGATACTTCACAAAATACACAAAGACATCAAACAAACAAACAAACAAACAAAAAACAAACCAGCCAACCAAACAAAAAACCTACTCCACAACCCATGGAAAGTATTTAATATCAATAGTTAGCAGGAGAATGCAAATTAAGTCTATAGTAAAATATGAGACATTCTTACTAGGATAGTTAGACACCAGCAGCAGTGATTAAAGATGATGTGGAAGATGCAGAAGAAATAAAGTTTTCTCAAATTGCTGATAAGAATTCAAATGACCAAGCCATGATGGAAAAAGATTTCACTGTTCCCCAACTATTAACCAGTATCTTAAATTAGCATATGTCCCATACAAGACATGAAAATCCAGATCCTCCCAAATCCATAAAACATATTTTATCACTTTTAGCTATTATTGACCCCAAACAAGAAACAACTTGATCATCAATAAATAAATAAATAAATGAAATATCAATTGTGTGTGTTCAATAACATGGCATTACAGTATTTAGAAAATAAAGTGTTGGACTGATATGAACATAATCCACATTCATTAGATAAATTGTAAAATCACACAGAAGAATTTTTTGAAATTCTAGAATAAGAAACACTAGTAGATATGATTAAAATCAAATGCTAGTTCCTTCTGTCTTGGGATTGGGTAACTGGGAGTGGGCTCTAGAGAACATTGAGTCAAGAAACCTGGCTGAAATGGATGTCAACACATAGGGACTTTGTTATATACTAAAGGCTTGGTTAGTAGCTAGGGGATCATGGGGGCTCTAACTTCTACAGTGGATTATTCTATTGATGAAGTCATAGGAGGCTCAGCCTGGTGAAAGTAGTAGGTCCCCGGAGTGACGACTCTGTAGGATCTGTCCTTTCTCTTGCCCTTCCTGTCCTATCTTTCTCCACCTCCTGTCTCCTGAGAGGAGTTTTTCTCCAGCGCATCTCCCATGGTGACATATTGCCTTACTATATATTCACTCAAAAATAATGGAGGCAAATGTCAGTTTCCTATACCCTCTAGAACTACCAGTTAAAATGCATTTCACCCTTTCACTTGCTTTTCCCATATATTGTCACAGTGGTGAAAATTGGCTAAAATAGGTGTTTTTATGCTTAGTTATTTTTTATTTTATTTAAATGACACACCAAAAAAGTGGATGGAAGCATCAATGTAGTAAAAAGTATGACATAAAAATGCTTGGATAGCATGGGAAAATGATTAATTTTTGTGTGTATTTGTAGCTGTATGTGTAAGTGTGTGTATTACATTGTGGAGCCCAGAGATCAACCTTGTATTCCATTTCCCCTTGAATTTGAGACAAGAGTCATTGACTGGGACCTTCGGATCACTAATTAGACTAGAATGTCTAATTACTGACTACTACCCATCTCTCAATTTCCACTTTTATTGTTCTGGGCTTGCAAATCTGGCCACTGTGGATTTTCCCATTGACATTCCAGGGGTCATGGGGATTGACCTTGGGTCCTGAGGTTTGTGTTGTAAGCACTAACAATTATCTCTCTCATTTCCACACCAGTATTTAGCAATGCAGATTTCTATGAGTTTAGTAACATATACATAATAGAGAAAAATCTAGGAAGCAACAAACTGGTGTTTTCCTCTGGAAGATGTATCTGTGAAGATGACTGTTGAAACTTTTTGCTATATTTCAATAGAAAGTGGCATGTAGTTGACCTGTATTCAAGGACTAGGTCTGTGCATCAGGCAGGCAACTGCAGACAAGAAACATTTAGAGAGAAGCTGCATTTGCATGACTGTCTTTCCAAGAAATATGGTATAGCAACTATTTAGATAATACATGTTAGCAATTATTGTGAGTGTCTTTGAAATGCATTAAATCAGGTGGGAACTTAGGGTCCCAGATGTATCTCAGCAGTTAAGAGTACTTTTAGCTACAATCCACAACCCCAGAGAAGCTAGGTTATAAATGGGGACCCTAAGAGAGACACACAAGAGGGGCCCCAGGAAGGGAAAAGAGTTAGGATCTCCTAGATAAACTGGGAGGCATAGTAGAAGGGAGGAGATGGGGGATGGGAACATGAGGGAATCAAGAAGACCCAGTAGGGGGAGGGACAGAGGGGAGAGCAATGAAAGAAATATCTTGATAGAAGAAGCCATTATCGGGTTAGGAAGAAACTTCGCGCTAGAGAAATTCCCAGGAATTCACAAAGATGAACCCAGCTAAGGCTCCTAGCAATAGTGGAGAGGGTGTTTGAAAGGCTCTTCCCCTTTAATCAGATTAGTGACTACCGTAATTGTCATCATAGAACCTACATCGAATAACTGATGGAAGCAGATGCAGTGACCCACAGCCAAGCATTGAGCTGAGCTCCTGGAGTTCAGCTGAAGAAATGGAGGAGGGATCATACGAGCAAGAGCATAATGTGGAAAACCACGGAGATAGCTGATCCCAGATAGTGGGATCACAGACAGTTGGGGAACCTGCAAGGGACTGAACTAGACTCTCCATATGCGGGTGAGAGTTATGTGGCTTGATCTGTTGGGAGTTGCTAACAGTTTCCCCGCACCTATTCCGGGGGCCATGAACTGATAACCTTGTGGAGCCTTGATACAGTGCGGGGGCGGGAGGATTGGTACTGCCACAACTTGATATGACAGACTTTGTTGACTAACTAAGGTGGATGGGAGGTGGGAAGGAGAGGTGGGGGTGGGAGAAAGGGAGCAAAGGGGAGCTGGGGTTGGTATGTAAAATGTATTTATTTAAATAAAAAAAGAGTACTTACAGCTCTTCCATAGAAAGAACCTGGTTTGGTTCCCAGTACCGACATAGGAGTTCACAACTGTCTCTAACTCTTGTTTCAGGAGCTTCAATGACCTCTTGTGTCATCTGTGTGGCTGCACATACATATGTGCAGGCAAAACACGCCTACATGTATCATAAAAATAACTAAATCGTAAAGAAAACGTTAAAATATATGGGATGGTATCTGTATATTCTTCTATTTTATGCAAAGGACTTGAACATCTGTGGATGTTTGGATCTGTAAAGGCCTTATAACCAAAGTCCGACTTTTACTAAACAGTGATTCTAGTGGGAAAAAAAAAAGAAAAAAAAAAAAAAGGAAACAGAGAGACACAACAAGCCGGATTAATACATTTTTTTTAAAAGTAGGAAGTGTGTGATTATTTGTTATTTTGTAAAATACTATACAATGTATAGTATAGATGAGCTTACCGTGGACTGTTCTTTTTTATCTTATTTCTCTATTGTATTTTGACATGAGTAAGAAGAGCCTAGCTTGGTTATTGCATGATTTATTAATCACCTCCTCTGCAGGCTCTCTTCTGTCATTCTTGCACTGTATGTCATATAAAGTAGACATACTCTGAGAACTGTTTGACCTTTGTTGATTTGTGGGTAGCTGATTTTTCTTTCCAAAATTATTTTTTTGCTTTTTAATTCTTTATTCTAGATGTTCACAATATTTTAATGAGAAAAGTAGCTCAATAACATATGACACTGAACAATAATATGAGGTATTATGTATGTGCCAGTCTCATTCCAGACTTTTTAAAATCATCATACAGTCTATACTACATAAGAATAATGTGTGTTAATATATGATTTGCCATTCGTTTTTATGTTTGTTTAGTGAATTAACAGAGACACAAGAATGTTAAGGGTATTATTGGCCAACATATTTACTCAAATTTAACAGTCAAAACATGATCCAAATAGGCGTATACTAAATTCAATTCTTTGAATTATCAGACTATCAGCTTTTTTCTCTGTAGTAATAGAGAAGCTTTACATCATCTTTCAGAAATAGTTACCTAAAATTATTTTAAATAACTTTATTTGAGATATGATAAACTGTGTTCTTATACTATAGTTTGGCAACCAAATGACTCAATGCTTCTAAGTGCTCTTAATATACCAAATGCACTGGTTGATCTTCCAACACTCTGCTGCAAAGCCACCCTCTGTGGTTCAGGCTGTGATATTAGAACATTCCTCCCCTGAGAGAAGGTAAAATGATGAGCTTCTTTCTGGAGATAGGAAAGGTTCCTGAAGGGACAGTAGAAGAGAAAAGGCTCTTCATTTTTGTAACATTTCTCTGGAAGGTCCCTGTGGTGTGAGTTGACTACTGGCATCTGGCTTCTCTCCATGGTATCTACTTTGCATCCTGAAGAATAATTTTCTAGGATGATTCCATTACAGAGTCCCAGAGGAGGACTTCCTCACACAGTGGGTCCCATTGCACCCTTCCCAATCTAGCCTGGTACACTGGCATTGAATGAACGAATCTTATTTTAGATTCTCTTACCCATGCACTACTGTTGGTTTCTTTACTCTTTGATTTTGTTTTTTTGGGGCCCTGTTACCCAGCTTCCAAATAAATACATAGGAGCTTATTTATGCTGTTCACCTTTTGCCTCTGGACTTTTGTCTTTCTCTATTTGTGTATTTCTTACTTTACTTCTTACTCCACAGCTTGCTGTGTAGCTGGATGGCTGGCCCCTCAAGTCCTCCTCTCATCTTTTTCTTGCTTCTTGATCTTCTCGTCCAAGATTCCTCCCCCTATTTAGTCTCTCCGCCTCCCAGCCCTGCCTGTCCTTTCTCTGCCTTTCTATTTACTGTTCAGCTCTTTATTAGAGCAATCAGGTGTTTTAGACAAATAACACAGCTTTACAGAGTTGAACAAATGCAACATAAAAGGATGCAACACATCTTTGCATTATTAAATAAATGTTCAAAAGCATAAACAAATTTAACAAATCTTAAAATAATATTCTACAACAGTGTACTATGTGTTGCATGTGATGGTCAATATTAATAGTCAGCTTGATGGAAAGTAGAATCACCAGCATGGAAACAATCTTGATTATGTTCATTGATGTTAGATATCCCAATTTAATTGTGGAAGACACTGTATCCTGGGCATGTGATCTGTACTGTATAAAATAGAGAAAGTGAGCTGGACACTGAAAAACATGCATTCATCACTTTCTGCTACTTGTCTGTGGGTACCATGTGAACAGCTCCCTTGAGCTGTAGCTGTCACTCTCCAGCAGAAGGGACTATATCCTGGAACCATGAATCAAAGTAAACCCTGTCTCTTAACTTGCTTATGTGCAAAATCAACTTTGGGAAATTCTTTATACTGTGAATGTTATAAAAGAATATATGGAGAAAACTACGTCATTTCAGACAGTAGTACCTTGGTGCTTTTTCACTTAGCTGATTTAGCTGCATTATAAAGACATTTACACATTGTAACAAAGGAAGTCACACGATTATCAATTCTCCTTTTGTTACCTTCAAATAGTACCTGTAGATTCTAGAGGCCAACACTGGTCATGTTACAGCATGAGCACAGCAGTATGTTAAAGCATCTCTCATTGATAAATAACTTCATATTTATGAACTTTATTTTCAGTGAAGAGAAATACCTACCATGGTGTTTTGTTCATACTTAATATTTCTTCTAGACTGTCTTTACCAAAATTTCAAGCATATATTAAGCTAAACAGTGTTACTATGGCAAAGATAAAACCACACAGTTTTTCTTTTTCCATAAGTACATGGGAATATATATATATATATATATATATATATATCAATCATATGTATTTGTCTAGTATGATTACGTTAATAATGACCCTTAGTTATCCTGTCAAACTTGATTTTTTTTCAAAGTACATTAAAGTAACAGTGCTGTGCAAATACTGTTTACAAGAGGAAGGAAGGGAAAAAAGTCTGAAATAACAAGTGTTTTTATTTTAGTGTCTCCATTCTCTCTGTAGGTTTTATCTATTTTGTGTTTTGAGAAAAAAAGCTGACTTCCAAAGAGTTAATGTATGTTGGTTTATGTTATATTGTTTGCATAGATTTCTTCACTTTTCACTCTACTTATTGCACATTAAGTATATGAGTATAAATTTGATTTTGACTTTGACAGGGAGGAACATTCAGTGAACATGCCAGCATTAAAACTATATTCTAAAAAGAATAATACATTGTGCTAAAATACAGGGATAAATCGCACAGCAAATAGAAAAACAAACTAACAAATGGTCACATGATTAATTTCTGAAAGTTGGAAGGTTGTAAGGATTAGATCAACCCAGTCCTTGTGAGTCCTACTTCTTCAAGAACACTGTAGATAGTAAATATTGTTCTGTATCATCATTGGCAATGTGTACTTCTGTGTCTTTTTCCAATACAGTATACTAAATGTTTCTAGGTAATATTACATAAGTAAATATGAATGGATTAAAGGATAAGCTATGTGACCCTACAGGCTACAGCTTCTAAAACAAGATATCTCTCTCTGTGTCTCTCTCACACATATTTTTTTGTTCATTTTGTTTGATTTTTTGTGTTTCTTTTATATTTGGTTATGTCTTGTACTCAACAGACTTATAATTCACAAATTCAGAGTACATGGACATATCTGAGAGACATACCACAAAATAATTCATCATAGTTATATGTGCCTTGGAGCAAATTTTACAAAAATAAACATTCATGGAATTAAAATTTACATTTTGAATTTCTATTAAAATCAATGTAGTTTTGAATTTATACAGTGTGACAAGCTATGTATCACTTCAATTACTCCTCACAATGTACCTAAGAGATATTATCAATCTTGCTACCTTCTAATAAGAAATTACAACCTAGTCATTGACATTACTAGTAACATTTTTAGGTTACATAATTTGTGATGTATGGAAGAAGGTTTAAATATGAAAGTTTTAAAGAAAAAAATAAAAAATCTTATACATTTTGCCTATAACCACAGTTCATGTTCCACTATTTATGAAATTGAGTCTATATATGAAAAATTCCCATATAACTACAAACTATAACTATGTTTGATGATCTTCCTATTTTTCCTTTGGAATATTTACCCCATTTGATGTTTCATTGAGTATTTTGAACATATATAACATTTAAATAACATAATGCTATTTAAGCATATATGGTGCATACAACATGTCAGAATTATCAAACGCTTGTACACAGATAGTGTCAATGAGGTACGGGAACTTAAGTTATTTTTGAGAAAGCACCTGAAAATGACAGTTCCAGCGTTTTCTGTTACTCTGATGTTGCTGGGTGATAACACCAACTTTTCTTTCATACCTAAGCATTGGGTCGATCCAAGTGCAAAGTGTGGAGCCCTGTTCCAACAGATACTTATACAACACAACACCTACATCTAAGAGTCAGGCATCATTGTGGGGGAGGGGAGGAGAGGAAGAAGTAGAAGGAATGTAGGGAATGGAAACTATAATCAGGATATATTGTATGAGGAAAAATATATTTTTAATGAAAAATAAAAGAGACTAACAGGTGAAGAGAACACAAATTAATTTTAAGTTTTTCTCCTTTCCTTCCTTCCTTTCTTTGTGTGTGTGTGTGTGTGTGTGTGTGTGTGTGTGTGTGTGTGTGTGCATGAGTAGGGCCACAGGGAACATCGTAAGGAAGTAAAATCCCCAATAATTGGTGAAAATGTGTGTATGAAGTGGAGAACATCCAGGAGGACTATGATGGGATAAAGGTTACATAAGTAATACAGATACAATTAATTATTTCCATATAACATTAAAAGAACACACTAAGTTAATACATCTTAAAAGTTTTATGTGTTATTTTAGCTGAACATTGTCATGCTTTTTAAATAGAATACTTCATGATAATGGATCAGCCAATTTATTCAGTCACTACAAGATCTGGTAGACATATAGACTGTATTAATCTTTCTTCATAAAATCAATAGTAAAATATGTATCTTACATCATTAATGACTATACCCAGGTGCAGTCCTTCCTTTAGCTAAATAGATAAAAGTTGATGTGCAGCTGAATAATATTTTGAATGTTAATTAAACTAATCTCTCAAGAGATTATACTATTTTTGTACTAGTACAAATACCTTTCTTTATACATTTCACAGTCACACATTGTTAAACACTCCTTTGTCTTTGCTCTACAAGTAACAAAGTTTGTGTCTGAGTATTATGATAATGTTTTTGCCTTAATTATTAATAGTGCTGTTCCCATTTTCATATGATTTTTATCTGTTTCTAATTTTCTTTGATTCTTAGTCATTGCACAATTTTATATTTGATACTTTTCTTGATAGGAATATATTAATATGCTGATAGTTATAAGTATTGCAAACTTATTATTTCTATTTTTTAGTCTTTTAACATTAGTTAATATAATGTTTATGGAGCAGAAGTTTAAATGCATTTATGATAATTTATTCTTACATTAAGACTTTGGAATTTCTTTTTCTTGTGTTCCTTATAAATGCTCTATGAAGTGCAATATTATTCTGTAGTTTTTTTCAATTGTTTCTTACAATGTAGAGGTTTGTGTTTTCATATTTAACTTTAATACCACATGAAATAAATTTTGTGTACAATCAAAGAGAAGTTATTTTGCTTTTTTTAAGTTCCAACTTCTAATCTCAAGGAAACTATGAGACATTAGTTTTATTGCTACTGAGAAATTTGATGTTTTCCTCAGTTTAAATGATATACTAAAAATTCAGGAATGGAGGTGTGATTTTTGTATATATCCAAGACTTCAAATCTGACTATCTTATAAGCTCCCAGAATTCTTTGGTTACCTGTAGCTTCTTCAGTCGCCTGAATGTTTCCTCAAGCCATGATAATATGGCTATTGGTATCTTCCCTTTTCAGGCATGTTGGTTCAACTTTATGTTGTGAGTGAACACTTTATGGTGGGAGTGCCAACTTGTACAGCCACTTTGGAAGTCAGTATGGCGATTTCTCAGGAAAATGGGAATCAGTCTACCACAAGATCCAGCAATCCTACTCTTAACGCATATAACCTAAAGAAGCACATTCATACAACAAAGACATCTGTTCAACTATGTTCATAGCAGCATTATTTGTAATAGCCAGAATCTGGAAGCAACCTAGATGCCCCTCAACTGAAGAATAGACAGAGAAAATGTGGTACATTTACACAATGGAGTACTACTCAGAGGAAAAAAAAGCAATGGAATCTTGAAATTCGCAGGCAAATGGTTGGAACTAGAAGAAACCATTCTGAGCGAGGTAACCCAATCACAAAATGACAAACATGGTATGCATTCACTCATATATGGATTTTACACATAGAGCAAAGGATTACCAGCCTGCAATCCACACCAATAGACAAATTAGGCAACAAGAAGGACTCTAAGAGAGACATACATGGTTCACCAGAGAGGGGGAAAGGGGCAAGAACTCCTAAGCAATTTGGGAGCATGAAGGGAGGAGAAAAGGGGGCTGGGAGAATCACTTTCTTTTTTTCAAAGAACATTATAAACATCTAAGAATTATTTTGCTGATCACATGACTTCTGCATTTTATGTTATAACTTAAAATTTTTGTCCTCAGTTGAACCCTTGAGTTTGAAGTCCTCAAGATCACCTCCAAGACACCAATTCCCTAGCACTCACAGAACGCAGAAAAGCTCTTATACTCAGTTATTCTTTATTACAGCTGAAGCATATAGATTAAATTAAGCAAATAGAAAACGTGTGTAGAGTTCAAGAGAATTCAGAAGGAATTCCTAGCAGTCTTGACACTATTTCATCTCTTAGCAATTTGTGAAAATGTTTATGGAGTATGATCAACAGGAAAATCTACAATAAAAATTTTAAATAATTTCTCCATTTTGAATTTCTTTCTTTCTTTTTTGTTTTTTTGAGGCAGGGTTTCTCTGTGGCTTTGGAGACTGTCCTGGAACTAGCTCTTGTAGACCAGACTGGTCTCGAACTCACAGAGATCTGCCTCCTGAGTGCTGGGATTAAAGGCGTGCACCACCATCTTGTGTACTTCTGCCAGTATAATTTTTGCACATAATCCTGCACATATTTGATCTTTTGGAGAATTCTGATCCTGTTTTTTTTTTTTTTTTTTTTTTTTTTGCATTCAGAGTAAATGGTTTTTACTATCAACTTTTCAGCTTGGTGCACATTTGTGTCAGAACTCTGCTTTTCTTCCCTACCTGGAAGCTTCTGGGAAATCATATTTATAGCAGGAATTCTAAGTGGTTTAATAAGAAAATATCAGAGCCAGATATTGGGGTTAAAACTGAAGATCAGAGAAGCAAAGGGGCCAGCCACTAAAGAGCTCTCACCTCTACCAATCAATAATCAGGTTGAAAGAGTAATCCTGTTCTCAGAACTCATCTTCCTACCGCATCTGTCTCCACCAGACCTCAGACTGCACTGAGCTCCTGTCTCCTCCTGTCTTATATTCCTCTCTAGTGCTGGAATTAAAGGTGTGTAATCACAAGTGCTGAGATCACTTTTGTGTGATCTCTGTTTCTCTTTTAGACTAGATCAATTTCGGGTGGCACAGGGAGGCCTAAAACTAGCAGAGATCTGTCTGCCTCTGCCTCACGAGTACTAGGATTAAAGGTGTGAGCCACCACTGCCTGGCCTCTATGGCTAACTACTGTGCATGCTGGCATTAAAGCTGTAAGCTACTCCTGCCTGGCCTGTATGGCTAACTAGTGTGGTTACCTTTGCATTCGGATCTTCAGGTTAGATCATAAACAAAATAACACCATACACATTGCTGACCAAATTAATGCAGGTTTTCAACCTACAGCTTCTTCTTTCTGTGCTTTCCTTACTCATTAGAACACTGGAACTTTTAATTATAATACTTACATAGTTTTTCATCTGTAGAAAAAATTAAAAGATAAAACTTGCCATTTTAATATTCTCTGCCTTATTCTTTCTTTATTCATCTAGCATTCTAGAATTTGTATTGGTTTTATTTTCCCAATTTCTCATGCAAGTGTTCATGAAATCCATACCTCCCCTCTGGAGGGGAAGCTGTAGCCACGCCTACTTAGGGGCTGGCTACAGTTATGCCTGACCACTCTTGAGAGGGCGTGGTCATGGTGACTTAGAGTGAGACTTTGAGGGGACTGCGGCTCTCTTTCAGTTTCACTTTTGGATTTGCAGTACAGACTGCTGCCACACCGGCTGGCTAGGTTGCTCTGTAAGTAAGGCTTTTCCCTATTAAATACCCTTATATTTCTCCCTGAATCCATATTGGTAATTTCCCACTATACCCCTCCTCTTCTGTTATGGAGGTTTTGGACTTACATTTTAATAAATTCCATTTTCTACCCCCTTTTATTGTTTTTAAAAACTTCCAGAACAGGAAGATTTGGTGGACACTGCAGAGCCCCCGTTGAGGGCCCTCCCATGCCTGGGGAGTGGTGGGGGGATGGGGTGGAGGGTAGATTGGAGGTGGGGGAGGAAGGATGGGGTGAGGGGAGGGAGAGGGAGAGGGACTTACATGAGAAACAAGCTTGTTCCCTAACTTGAACTAATAAATAAAAAGAAAAAAAGAAAAAAAAAAAACTTTACTGTTTACAAAAAGCTAGAACTTTAGCACAGGAATGGCAACAAAAACTCCATTTTTAAAAAATTTATTCCTGCAAATACTCAAAATACAATTGCCCACAGTTTTTACTCTTTTCCTTTTAGATAAATGGCTATTTGGAAGTGGCTTACCAGGAAAGATACATCACTCTATGGAATGGAATGATCATTAAATATCAAAAGTAAATAAAAATAAGATAGTTTACTGCTACATATTAGGATAAAGATTACAAAATTTTAGCAAAAATCAAGTGAAAATCTTTCAATTTAAAACATTATATCTATTTATATTCACCAGAACTTTCAGAAGTATTAATCAAAAAATATATAGTTTTCTGACCTTTCATTCTTTTCCTAACTTTCAATTTAAATCATTCCATGTGAAATTGGGAGAGGATATCAAAATTTAATATTTCTCTATATTGAATACAATTTAAGGCCATGGACTACATAATGCAACATTATCTTCTGAAAGAGCAATACAACCTTGTTAGGGCTGGCCAGTGAAGTCATTTAAATAATAATTCTTAGCATTGTGAAGCAATGATTCAAAATGAGTTTGAAAGTGATGTGTCAAATTATTGCATGAAAATTATGAAAATCAGTGGTTCTGTCATTTTTCTGAGAAATGAGTATATATCTAGTAATCAGTATGAAACTCTCTAGGACATTAAGAACTGAAATATTAGACCAAATAAACCACTAACTAAATGAATTTCCTCTTCCATTTGACAAAATATTAATTTTAAGGTGATGTTAAGTCTGTAGACATGGCTTTCTGTCACAGGCAATATGGAGATATTGTACTATTGTTCATTAAGTCCTAAGTGCCTCTGTCTAGGACTTCATGTACCCTTCTAATTGAGTGCTCATACATTGTTTCATCATCTTGGATATTCTAAACGAAGAATCACAGCTATGGCATGCAGAATTTATTCATAGAATATTATTTTAACTCTGTCCCATATTTATAGATGTGAAAACACATGACTATGTAAATGTAACTTCACGAAGAGGAAGGTTCATGTCCTATCATTTGTGTTTTCTTATTTATTTTAAATAGTAGATGTTGAATGTTAATAAACTGGGAATATAGGCATGTTAAATAAACTACTTGATATAACTCTGAAAAATACTTTTAAAAACTTCAAAGTTTATGAAATTGAATTTATAACTGAATGTTACTGATTAGCAAACACATTTAACAATTTTTCCCACTCTGCATATCTGAAATGCTTAAGATTGATGGCTTTTTCTACAGCAGTAGCATTTTTAACCATGATGAAAAATAGTCAAAATAGTCTTCTACAATTCTTAAAAAGTTACTAAAATATGTCAACATATATTATGATCAACTTAGAAAAATTCCAAGATAGAGTATTCTCATTTCACTTTGTTCAGTATTCATCACTTAGAAGCAGAGCACAAATAAACTCAGCCTTAATTATTTCACCTCCAGCTTAGAATCCAGTGTCCACCCTGGCTTCAGCTCATCAGGAAACATGAATATTTATTGAAATGATGCATTAGGCCTGAGCCATATGGAAGGGTTCCTATTTCTTCCAATTACTCATGTTTGATGTCCCTCTACCACTTTTTTTTGGCTCTATCTAGAATTCCTTTTCTTGTCCTTTTCCTTCTCCTCACAAATCCTTTCTTACTCTTTCATTGGCTCCCATTCACATCTCAAGGACATGTGCACCCTTTTCCACTCAATAGTTCCTAAAGTGTCTCTGAGCCCAGGCATATTAGGGTGCTTCCTGTTGTCCTCTGGGTACATATTGCTTGCTACTTGTTTTCTACACATTTGGAAGTTTACTTAAGTGACAAACTGGGCATGAATACTGTCTTTGTCTTCAAATATTTACCATCTCTGTATTAAGATACTGGTTCATACTCCCCAAATGTTTGCTAAGCCTGTAGCTGTTGGCTAGTGTATTTGTCTCTAATAATATTTTCTTTTCTTTTCATTTATTTTTCACCTTTCTTCTCTAGCCTAGGATAGGTTTAAACTTCTTGCTGTATAGTGGAGGAGCATGAACTTGCCTCCTGATCCTCCTAACTATACCTATGGCCTGAAATTGCAGGTGTGCATCACCACAATATGGCCACAGTTGTGTAGTGACTGGATACCAGATCTTCTCTAAAGCTGTGCATAAAGTCTTTACCTTTTTACCACTTCATTTATTCTTCTATTTGTGATTCTGTATGAGTTTACTTCTTTTCTCTTCCTTCCCTCTTCCCATATAATACTTTACATCCTTCTATTCTTTCAAAGCTCAAAAACTCAATACCTCAGATACTAGGCTTTTCTTTTTTATAATTTCTCCTTTAAAACTCAGTCTTGCTAGGTATGCATCATTGATTGCAAGACTGTGTAGATTGTGTAGATTGATTACACAGGTAGACCTGTCCAATTGTGTTATTTTGGAACACTCATAGTCATGTGAGCCATGCCAATTTGGGTAATTGCATGGAGTCATGAATTCACTTTAAGATGCAGACATCTTGAGTTTCACCTTTGTGCCAACATTCTAATTTCAAAACCATTATGCAATTAAATTCCCATGTAAGCATGCCTAGAATAACCAACCTTGGGTGGGTTCCCATGTATGGCTTCCAAGTCAGCTCAATGATTCAGACTGAAATACTTGTTCTCTGCTGCTCTATCTCAGTGGGTTCTTTCTATGGTAGGACTGAACAATAGCCAGTAGTTCAAGATGCAGAGTTAAAAACCAAGGAAGGAAGAATTCCACACATTTTGTGTTGGGATTAGTGGCGGCTATAAGGATCCTATAGCTGTATGTTTGCTCTAATTTCAAATGACTACAAAGAACCCAAGAATAAACTCAATCCAATTCTAGAGAATTGATTGCTCAGACATTTCTTCCAATTTCACTGGGTAAATTTGTCTTAACAACATATGAATTTGCATATGTTTAAATGAACAAAATCAAAATATTTTATCTAAGGCATTACTGAAATGTCATATTCCACTATGGCTGATGATCACAATCTAATTTTGATGATGCTTCTTCCCCTTGCGCCTAGTTTCCTTTTTTTGTATCATTTTGATAGATCTTTTTTTCTTATTGCTATTATCCATTGTACATGCTACACTATTAAATTATAAGTTACTTAGAAAGATGTTTGCTTTTACTCATTTTCTGTTTTGTCATTAATATTCCAAACACCCAGCATAATGCCTGGCATAAATAAAGACTGAAAACATTTATTTAGTGAATGGTGAGTGGACAATTGGTAGCATTCTCAAATCATCTTGTAAAATAATGTATATTTTTATATTTGTCTGTCAGAATATTGAAAATGTATTTAGCTCTTTCCAACTTTAAATATGAATGGATTCCAAGGATATTTATGGGTGTTCCCCTGTTGTGACTGCATCATATTTTAAAATTAAGTATGACTGTGCAATGCTCAGAATGAGTTCCTGGGATTGTGATTATTAACCAGTGGATGCTTTCCAGCATTCCAAAGTACTGACTTGTAGTTACCATGTGAATACTTCATGAATAGTCCTTTCATTACCTATTACTAGGAACAGCCAACACATAACAATCTATTCTGACTGGGTCCATGATTTCACTCTGAAATTTTCATTTACTCCCTGATTATTTCTGATAGTGATGAAAAAGCACATAGAGAAATTAGTGAAAATGCAGGTGAATCCAGCATTAAGAGGGCTTGGAATATAGCTCAGTTGATAGGCTGCTGCCTGGCATGCTTGGGCCCTGGGTTCCATCTTCAGAACCACCAAAGAGGAAAAAGGCAAGAAGGAAATAAACAAAATTGCCCAAGAAAAGCAATCAAACATAATTACTGATAAGAATAAACAATCTTTACTTTGCATGACCCATTTAAAATATTTTTCTTACTGTAATATATATGATGTGGGTTTTACAAGACAGGAAATGAACTGGGATCTACAATAGAAAATGAAGGGTTAAGGAAGATATCCTGAGATAAGTATGGGGTGGGTCTAAATCAGCCACACTATATTCAGATATGGTGTCTCAAAGCCTATGCACTGAGTGCTTTTGAGAGAAAAGAGTCAGTCAGAGCTGAACAAATGCTGCCAGTAATCTGCCCTGAGGCTGCTCCATGACTCAATGTAGACTTTTTTATGTTTCCAACTGAAGCCTTTTAAATAAAGGCATGGTTATTTGTTTTCACATATCCTATTACTCAATTTCATTTAACTTTGTTTTGACTTTTACTGTTAGGAAGTGGTTTCCTTTCTGATCCATGAAGAGTCACAGAATCAAGAAACATAAGCTGTAGCACTGGTGTTATTAGATACATGAAAAGGGTAACAGTGCCTATTACTTCCAATGATAAAACCATTGAGTTTTGGTGCATTGCAAGTGGAACTCAGAGAAAGATCTCTTTTCTTGACTTAACAATTAGAAAATGCTATAGGGAAGAGATTACCAGTAGTGCTGGAAACATTTTAATACATGGGTTGCTGCTACTTATTTATCCATATTACTGATGAGTTCTCTTTATATTTTACCTGTATACAATTTTTAAATGCACATTTTCATGTAAAGGAAATGAGAAGAATAACTAGCATCTTAATTACTTCATTTGGGAAGATGAATGGTGAGTTTCTTGGTAATACATTGACCTCTAAAGTGCTGATCACACAACCTCACTAGGAAGGTCAACAGGATTCATAAAGGGATCTGGGTATGATTGACTTCTCAAAGGCATCATTGCCACTTGGATAGTAGTTTCCACTAACAAAGAAATAGAACACTATTATCATATTTAGTAAATTCCTACTAAGCAGTGTTACTTTAGAATATATAATTTTAAATGTAAAACAAGTTATGAAATAATAACCTCTTTGTTTCAGTCTTTTACCAATATTAATAAATAGAAGAATCCTACTATTTAAAAAGTAGAAGAAAATTGACAAGATCAAAATGTTGAGTTTGCAAAATCATTCAAAGATGAATGGCAATTATAAGAGTAAAATGTATTTAGCTGTAACAACGCAGAATAAAGAGAAATGCAGCAGGTAATTCCCAAGGCTATTAACAAAAGCCTTGAGTTAGTGAATTTGAATATATATTCTATCTGTCAGCATTTTACACTGATGATTTAGAAATTTAAAATAAAAACTATGATTTAAAGAATAAATTGAAAAGCAAGCAATTGTCATATAAATAATACCAGATAATATAAGCTTGATGAAGATTACTTAATTACCCACAATATTTGGAGTATTATTTGAATTAGAAAGTTTTGTTTGAGATAATATATATATATATATTATATATATATATATATATATATATCATAGATGGTTGTTTTCCAACATTTTCTAAGCTAGGCTAAAATGTCTGGGTCCATGTTATATACTTTTCTCAGTATCCCAGGGAACATGCCATTGTTATCTTCCTTCTACCAATAAAACCATGGAATCATTTTTGTTCTGTGTATGGACAGATACAATTTCAGTATTTAAGACTTGCACTATGTACTGTTCCACTTTTGAGTTGAAGGCATCTGAAGAATATACTACATATATTTTTATATTATCACAATACAGGTCATGTACCCATGTTGAAATGCTTGAGACTAGAAGTGTTCTGGATTAGGTAATATTCTCTCAGATTTGAAAACATTTGCAAGTATATAATGAGACATCTTTGATATAGGACCAAAATTTCACACACATTTTTTTCTTCAAGACATGGTTTCTCTATGTAGCCCTGGATGTCCTGAAACTCACTTTGTGGACCTGCCTCTGAAACACACATAGAAGTAAAAATATACATATTTTGGGATGGAGTTATCAATTACATTGTTTATTAAAATTATGTCAGGTAACCGATATCACTCTCATAATGAAAGTATGCTTATATATAATTATGTAATTACAATCACAAAAGTTTGAATATATGTGTATATATACATATATATGCATATCCTGATCAATATATTATATATTTGCATGAAACAACAATTAACAACAATTAATTTGAAAGATGTAAAGAAGGCATATACGGGAGGATTTGAAAGGAGGAAAGGAAGGGAGAAATGTTTATATTGTAATCTCACAAATAAAAAGAAACAATGCTATTTTAAAGAATCAAATAATTTATTTTAATTGTTTTTATCTGATATCTATAACATACTCATCAAATTTCAGATTTTTATGTTTTATGTTTAAATTTATTAAGTCAAAACTTCTGAAAGGCATTACAAAACAAGCTGATAAAGTCTGTCTCAGAAATAGTGTTAATAAAATACACCAACATACAAGCCTTGATTCCCCTTAGTTTATAAGTGAAGATGTGGAATAAACTAAGTAAATGGTGAAGGAAATTAAATACATGCTGGGAATCTGGGAGTAAACTATTAAGAATAGAAATTGAGGGTAATGAACAAATGTCTATCTGTGCTTCTCAGGGCCTGTAGATGTTTGGAATTCCTAAAACAAATATTGATTATTCTGGGATGGAGTTATCAATTACATTGTTTACTAAATTTTGAGGTATGCAGTATCACTCTTGTGTTGCAAGTATACATATGTAGGTATATATAATATTATATATAGCTATATAATATAAGAGTTTATGAAAGAATAATGAGTAAGTACTAATGTAACCATGGCATTGTTGTGCCTAAGTACTTAAATGCTTAAATCGTTTGTGAATACACTAGAGCAGTGGTTCTCAAACTTCCCAATGCTGTGACCCTTTTGTATAGTTCCTCATGATGGAACAATCTAAAACAATAAAATTATTTCATTGCTACATCATAACTATAATTTGCTACTGTTATAAATCAATGTAAATATAAATATCTGATATGCAGGATATCTGATATGTGACCCCTGTAAAAGGGTCATTTGACCCACAAAGGGGTCCTGACCCCCTGGTTGAAAACAGCTGCATTAGAGTACTTCATATAGTCAAACTCTAGAAAGTGTCAATTTTCATACTATCCAGGCAAATATGTTTATGTCCTTGGAATAAAACAACTCTTTACCATATAGGTTTTGTCAGTCTTGGTCAAATCTAATTAATGTAAAACTACTTAAATAATAAAACAAATTATGATTATGAAATGCTAGTCAGATTTATAGGCAATGAGGAAGCAGTCAAAGGAAATCATCGTGAAAGAAATTTCTTTAAAAAATAGTAGCATATAAAATATTATCAATGTATATCTTTATTAAATTTTTTTCTCTTTGTGTTTTAATGGTTAGTTCTTGATATTTCAATGTATTTGAAATTTTAAGACACACAAAAATGTTATGAAAACCCCAGCAAGTGTGGCCTGGGGAATGTGGCCTGATGTGTCACTACTAGATAAATAACTACTGTCAACTGATAGCTTTTGGGAGATGGAGACTCAGTTTCTTCTAAGAGTGTAGTAGCATCTAGGAAATTAACAACATTCTAGTGGAAGGCCACACATCCAAGAGTATTTGGGCAGTACAAATTAGCTATTATGGGTTCAAAAAACAACAAAAAGGTCACATGCTGGGTAGGGTAGGAAGGAGAGTGGATCTGGCAGAAATTGAGAGAGAGGGATTGAAATATCTGTATGAAATTCTTGAAGAACTACCCCTGAACACTGGGTGTCAGTTAGAAGGCTTAGGCAATCTATGGGGCCTCTGGCAGTGGATCATTATTTATCCCTAGTATATGAATGGACTTTTGGAGCCCACTCCACATAGAGGGATACTCTCTCAACCTAGACCCACAAGGGAGGGTCTAGCCTCTGCTCCAAATGATATGACAGAATTTGAAGGCCCCCACAGAAGGCCTCACCCTCCATGGGGAGCAGAAAAGGGATGGGATAAGGGGTTGGTGGGGGGCACGGGAGGAGAGGAGGGAGAGGGAACTGGCATTGACATGTAAAACAATCATGTTTTTAATTTAAATTTTAAAAATCACATATATATATATATATATATATATATATATATATATATTCACCATTCTTGACAACAAATACTAAATATCCTACAGAACGACATCTATTAGGCTGTAAAATAAAAAAAAAATATTATTGATGCTATTGCTTGGGAACCAAAGAACACAATTGTGAGCAGATGGAATAAGTAGGGTTAACCGTCTCATGACTTCTATCGGCCAGAGATTCTCAGTTTTGCCTTCCCATGCTAATATCTCCATAGGCAAGCAATATCAGAACCTGCCCCATTCCCTAAAGCTTCCCTTTTGGGCCTTTGCTAATCTATTTTTCTTGTCATACATTTGCATTCAACATGGTACAGATTAAGTTTAATCATGGGCTAAATATACAAGGAGGAAAGTCTTAAAGGTTGATACTTAATTGAATTAGGATATCACTTGGGTATACCAAAGTGAACTTAAAATGAGTAGAGACAGAGGTACCAATTTGTATGCATTTAAAGACCCATCCATCATCAGCAAACTTCCCCTTCCTCTTCCCACACCCATTGCCCACTCTAAATTACATACTTAAGCTAAATGGAAACATAATGGGCTGAGCCATATGTAAATTACCCTAAGGAGCAGCCTGTACTGTCATAAAATACAGCTTCTTGAGGTTTAATGTATATGAGAACCATTCAAGATCGTGTAGGACTATTGCGTACCCAAGATTTCTGCATCTCTAATAGCATTCCAGGTGATGATTATAGTGACCCACAAGCAGACATTAAAAAAAAAGGCTTTCCAGCAGAGAATATCATGATTTCCCAAAAATAGAAAATGGAACATTCCATAGATAACTCTCCATTGATCATGGAAGCTGGAAATGTGACATTTTGCTATACATATTCCAGCTGACAGTCTCAAAGCAAAAATAATTATGTTCAGTAACTAGTATAAAAGCCTCAGTATGGATTATTATGGATTATGGATTTAAGACTGAAAAAATCCTGAACATGTCTCATCATAACTGATAAATGACAACTGTACTTTTAAATAAGTTATTATATGGTTAAAATATATTAGTAATTCAATTGCTAACATATGAGATACTAATATTTAATAGCACTTGTAAATCATTTACCAAATTTATGTGCTTTTCTCCTACAATGTGACAATATCATCTCTCTTTTTTATTCAAAATTCATTAGGCACATTTAGCCTAGTTGTCTGAAAAACATACTCAGGACATTGTTATTTACTGCTTTGTTTTGCACTGACAGTTACATATATTTTGCCTTTTTATAGTTCACATAGAGAAAGAAAAATATGATTTTTATGTTTTCACAAACGGAAAAGGAAAATGCTGATAAAATGCATGGTTTCAAAGCCTAATATTGAAAATACATGTTGACCGAAAAATATATTTTAATAATATGGATGCATTAGCTTATACTGCTTTTATCCCTGAATTATGTTTTTAATCTAGATGTTTCCATAATTTTTGATAAATTAATTGCAGCACTTACATTTTTCATTCATCAGGCCCTCGATTTGCAGAGTAGCATTATCAGAAAACATATAAGATGCTTGTGCTAACCTTCAATGCTGTGGCTATGACCACTCTTGGGTGACATCTGGTGCAATGTTTCTTCTCCTTTAGGGTCTGAATATTTCACAGAATCATCTGCCGGGCTCTCAGGGTGACTCCTAAATGTTGGTGAACACAGACTTCGACCAATTTCCACTTCCTGTTAGGAGACATTAAAGGCATACATTTTAAAAGCTATCAGTGTGGAACAGATGTGGTTTTCAAGGGCTTAAAAACAGGAATGAGAGAAGGAGGGCTTTCTAGTATGAGTGATGTTTTCCACTATGCTTTGGGGGAAATTTTGATAACTATGCCAAGAACTGCAAACACACATCTGACGTTTAGTTTACTTCTCTGCCCTGGGTTCCACCTCTGAATTAGCTTTTCTTTTATGTATGTGTTCTTTCCTCCTCATAAAGTGAAAATAAGGGTCACAATACAGAGTAATATATGTTAATAGATGCAACTTCCTGGGCCTGAAAAATGTCAACGAGAGAGTTTCAGAAAATAGACATATATCAAAATTATATGCTAAAGACAGAAGGGAATGAGCTTTTTTAATGTCATGCTCGCCCTATAATGATAATCTTAGCAATTACAGAGCTCCCGAATTGCAAACAGATTCAACCGCCATATAGTGAGTACAGTTTGCCAGTTCAGAAAGATTATGAAATTGCTTCTTTCAGATAGTAATCAAGTGTGCAATGATAAAAGGTTCCAAAAGAAAAAGGCAAACATATTTAAACATAGAGTATAGCATTCCATATTTGATAGATTGAATAATATAAAAAACATAACAAGCCCATGATACTGAATAACTTGAGGTAATATTACAGAAGGTAGGAAATGAACAAAGACAGTCAAGAAATTATGTAATTTTACAAATACAGAAAATTATATAATTTAAATCAATTAATACACTGAAAATATTTTAATAGCCACTTACAAGTTTTAGATGTTTGAAATGGAGGCTGTATTTCTAAATGATAGGCATTCAAAAATGTTGTAACTGCCCTTTAAAAAATTGTCCTAGAAGATTCAAGTTGAAGTGATGGCTAAAAATTTTAAAACATTTCTCAGATAGATAAAATTTTGATTTTAATTCCATGGTTGGGACAAGCAAGACACCAGGAAAAATGATGTGTTACTATATTTTCTAATCATACATCTGTATAATATTTATTATATTATTACATACTCCCAAAATATATAATGTAGAGGCTTAATTAATTTGGCCTTTAACTGGGCTAAATTCATTTGCAGGAGAAACGAGGAAAAGAGGTTTGCGTTTTTCTATATTTTTCAAAGCATTGCTTTTTAATATTAGTGTTTCCATGAATTATTAAATATCCAATTGTTGCTAGATTGCATTGATGCATCATGCTGAAGCAGATGCCAACCATACCAAGAAGAAATTGAATATGCCAAAGGATATTCTTGATCAGCAAAAATTTAATGATTTGAAAAAAGGATTGAAAGTTAAACAGGGTCTATAGACTGAGATTGGTGACTTGAAAGAACAATATTTTTTTCATGTAGAAACACAAAAGTATTATTTGGTGACACTGTTTAAGCCAGTGATGAAAGTGATTTATACAATACTGATATTATCCATTTGAAATTTGCTATATCTAGAGTGTGTCATATACTGAGGTTAAGGGATATCATTAACATTAACAGAGAGGCGATGTCTGAGTTTCAGTCACCCTGACATTTTGATCTATATTCTTCAGGGCCATGATACACAGTAAAAAGTATCTTAGGTGAGACTGTTCTGAGTTGTCATAATCAAAGCAGTGATCTGGATTAATGCCCTTTAATCTGTTCTATGCACTGACCTCTCCAGGAGTTGTTTTGAGTAGGACTCCACATACTTAAATAAGCATATAAATGCCTGTTTGAGGAGAAAAATAAAAGAAACACTTGACAATGAGCAGCTTTGAGTCAAGCTTGCCACTGGCTTCAGAGTAGCTACTACATGTCCTGTATCAAGCATCTTGACATTTCAAAGATTATGAACTTCAAGTTCAACAACTTATCACCTTTATTTTATTTTACTTGAGGTAACAAATTGAAAGAAATACTACCCACATTTGTGGTTCCCTCCTGACAGGTGTTAAAGTATAATAAATCACATAAAACTTTCCATGAATACAAAAGCTGATACAAATGAATTATGCTAGTAAAGAAGTCATGGACTCAGTTCCCCAGGTTTTACTTATTTGATGTCAGCAACACCTACCCACATGTCCTCAGTCATGGCAAGTTCAGATTGCCAAATCTCCCATGAGGAACTATTCGCTACCGATAGAAAGCTACAACTGCATAATGGGCTATACAAAACATTTTCAAAATACACATGGAAGACAAATTAGGATATGTACTATGGTACAGAAGCTAGCTTCCCCTTGGTACTCATTTGGAATTGGTTCCAGGACCTTCCAGAAGTATTTAAAATCTGAAGATGCTCATATACTCCATATGAAATTGATTATCATTTGGATATAACATATCTTCATCCTTTTCTATGTTTTATATAATATCTAGATGACTTATAATTCCAATTATAAGTGCTATGTGAAACATTTTAGTCTCTTTAGTTGCATTACATTTTATTATATTATTATTTTAATTTTTATTTAAATAATTTTAAATGTCTAATTGGTTGAGTCATCAGATGTGGAACCCAAAGGTGTAGAGGGATAATTGTACTCTATAAGAGAGATGACAATCTTGGATAGAGTGGGAGATGGAGCTAGACAGAAATAGGTTAAGTTGAAAGTTACTGGGGATGAAACATGAAGAAAGCTAGGATATAGAATCTGAGACATGGCATGGTGGTCATGACGGAGAAGAATTTAATTCTTTCCTGTATATAGAACAAGGTGGGATGTGGTAGTGCTAAATGATGTCAAAATAACCATAGAAAGGCTGCTTTATGAGATTAGATAGAATATGAGTTGGGTACCAAGATATCCAAAGGACAATTGGAGATGGAGCCCTAGCACTTACAGGAGTGCCTCAAAAAGAACTCATCTGACTTACAATTTCTACTGACATAATGAATTTGGTTGAACTTGCTCCAGAGAGAGCACATAGAGGCTGATGAAGAGTTAATACAAAAACAAGCCTCAAAATATGACTACATTGCTGGGCATTGGCAGTGTATGCCTTTAATCCCCACACTCAGGAGGCAGAGGCAGGTAGGTGGATCTCTTTATAACTTTATAACTGTGAGAACTTTATAAACTCTGAGGTAACACAGATGTTCACCACTGACTGACACTGCTTTGAGGTAAAGACAATGGCAATGAACTGACCATGGTGGTTGAAGGAGTGGCTGAGAGATAGGGAATAGAGAAAACACTTTGTTATTGTGGAAGGGTGAGGTAACACAATACCTTGATGCTTTTTATTTAGTTTCATTTTAGAAGGTGAGATTTAAATATGTTCAAAGCCAGTTGGAGAAATTTAATGATATGGAAACAGTTGCCCACAGGAAAGTGAGAAAGAACATTCAACCCTATAAATCTCTGAAAGGAGAAGAGATGAACAAAAACTGTGAGTACATATATAGCACAAAGAGAGAAGAACAGAAGAAGGTTGTCAACAAAGGATAGGAAGGAAAAATCAGTGAGAACATGAATTGTTTGCATGTGTTGGAGTTTGAAGGTAATGATTTTGCAATCTGAATTCAACTTTCTTTTTTCACTTAAGATGCAAAATTTGGTGAAATTAGGACTTGAAGAGAATGGAGAAAGTTTATTTCTATGGATTAATGAGAGATGAGCACACATGGATGTCCACGACTGTGCAGCTTTGGAGGTCCATTTGAGGTTGGGAATGCTAAATGATCAATAAGGTCTGTGGAATGACTTGGTATAAAATTATACTTAATTTTAATTCAAGTAATGAGAAAGGGATAGCTCAATTCAGTCCTGGAGGAGTTCTATAAGGGAAATGAAATAAAAGAAAGAAATGCATATTGTGTAAGTTGAGGAAGTGTTCAAGGAGAAAGCTTCAATGAAGAAGAGTGATTAAAATGGCACATCAGAGAATTTAAGTTGAACTAAAAGAATGGGAAAATAGGTGGATGGTGAGAAAAGCAGAAGGATTAATAAAGTAGAATTCTTGGTGAGTTTAAACAAGCACTGCTTTGTGACTCTTGGAAATGTAATTTGGCAATAAAGATGATGTGAATCTTTAGTGTTCACGGAGTAGATCAGTTGTGCTGTTGGGATACAGTTGTTACTGTAAGAATGACAGTTATAAGTGGTGGTGAAATTCTCTAATATGGAAGTCTATATCAGAAGGTATCAGAAGGTATGATAAGTGTCTCAGCAGAGTCGATAACCGTGGAGGACAGAGAAGGACTATGTCAACATACCTACTTAAAGTTGGGGACTTAATTAAAATTTTGTAACAGGGCTTGAAGAGATGGCTCAGCAATTTAGAGCCCTTACTGCTTTGTGCAGAAGAACAGGTTAGTTCCCATCATCTACACTGGGCATCTTACAGCTGGATCCAGAGGATCTAACATTCTCTTCTGGTTACACAAGAACTGATTCTGAATGCTCATTCCAGCAAGCATACTTGAGCATGCACATGCACACACAGGAGACCGAGAGAGAGAGAGAAGGGGGAAGGGAGGGAGACACAAACAGTATGATAAGCTGTCGAAAACTGGCACATGTAAATAAAATGAGTCTCAATTGTGAGGAATTTTAAATCATAGCATAGCTGACTTATGGCCAAGAGGAAGAATGCCTCCAGACTCATGAAGATATGAAGAAGATGCCATCTGAAAGAGATACAATGTTTCTGGGCAAGAAGATAGAGGAGGCATTTGCAGATGAGGTAGAGGGCCCAGGAGGAGGCTTCAGTCTATGGCTTCAGAAATGGCAAGTCTATGGCCATTTCTGAAGGATGGTAGATGATCTCACTTTAATAACCTGTCTAAATAAAATTTCTCTTCTTCTTTCTGAGATTATAATATAATAACATTATTTGTCCTTCCTTTTCCTCCCTCCAAACCCTTCCACATACACCTCTTGTTCTCTTTCAATTTCAGGTTCTCTTTTTCCATTGTTTGTTCTCACAGACACTGTGAAGCCTCCTTTGGTGGATGTCTGTCACTGCACCACTTAGGAAATTGAAGCCGGGGGATTTTAGCTGGTCTGATACTGCCTCAAAATCTAACATCTTCCCACACCCAACAGGAAACATACCTTGAATAGAAAACAGCAGAAATTAAAAACTGATAGGATGATTTTCTTTATTGTTTATGTAGTTTATATCATTAATTTTCTTTAATCTTAAAATAATATTTTAATGCAATAATGTAAAATACCAAACACCCAATTTGTCAAAGATCTCTGAGCAATAGGATCAACAGGAATGGTTAAACTAATCTACAGGCCTCCCCAAGGAAAACAGATTGCATTGATGATTTATATTTTTCCCAGGAGTATGTATCTATGAGTACAAAAGAAAATAAAAATAAACATGGACTGTTAAAAAAATATGGATCTGTCTGAATTTAAAATACAGAAGCAGCTTTTGTGTACTCCCAAACTCATCGAGTTGTGCCCTTAGAGAAATAAAAATTGAAATAAACATAAAGAATTTTTATACCAGCATGAAAAGGAAAACAAAAACAAAGGAAAATTACCAAAATAAAAGAGACAAGAGAAGAAGTATCTCATTTGGTTTCTGCTCTTACTGTCTCACCTGGTTTCAGCAAATCCATTGCTCATTCCTGTTATTGAATTCCTGGCATTCCTCTCTAAATCTTTATTTTTTTTCTAGGAAGGTTTTGGGTATTTTTTTTTTCAGTTAATTAAGAGTAGCCCTTCCTAGCTTAGTGTAACCTCTTCAACCACATAATTCTGTTCTGGTCTCCCATTAATTCCAAACATGCCACATAATTATTATAGCTAATGAAATGTTCTAGCATCACAAAGACAAAGATGACTGAGGTGCAGGCTGGATTCTCTGGTAGATCTTAGTGTCAAGGCAAGGGTTTAGCCCCAAAGAATCATCAGTAAGGAAATGAGGGCATACAGGACACACAGATGGAGATGCTCAGAAGTTCAGAGTAAGCTTCCTATGGGAGGTAATGAAGTGGGATCATGAGAAATATCTGAATTTAAACCATTAGGTAATAAGAAAGTGTGAAAGTGAATCACATAGGGCTGCCAAGTTAGGTTTGTACTTTATACAGGCATACCTGCCAGCTGTGTCAAAAATAAGTTATAATGGACACGATGGCAGAATCTTACCAAATAGCTTTATTAAAATCTGCAGTTGAGAGATGGAAAAATACATACTAGGTTGTGCAAAGAAAAGATAGAAAACCAATAAGTGAGGCATCACAAAAGCAGTTGCTACAATACAGGTATATGGATATAATAATTCTAATCTCTATGTGTTCTAAAACATGTGAAAAGTGGTAGGAATCATTTCTCTGAACTATTTGCTGACTCCAAGAGGTAGAGGCCAATCTTGAGCTGTCTTCTCAACATCCAGTTGATGAAGTTGGAACACTCATGTTTGAGAACTTGCAATGCTCTCAGTTTTGGGACAACATTCCATGCTCCCATGGCTGGAATACACAGGGGACCTCACATACATTTATTTTGCTGGCACTCACAATGCATATTTCTTTATAACAAAACTGAATTTCACTATACCAATGTTGGTAAGCACAAGAACTAGCTAGCTTTAAAAATGACACCTGGGTTCCAATTCTGAGATAGACATGGTGAACTGAACTGTGAAATCACTGAATCATTAAATATGAGTTTTCCCCCAAGATCCCAGTAAAGATGTTCAGAAAGTTGCTAGACAGCTGGAACTCAGGGAAGTTGGTGTTGAAAGGAAAGAGTTAAGATTTATTAGAAAGTTACAGCTACAACTGCTAGAGTCTATTAAATCACTCAGAGTATGCAGAAGCATGGTTCTCAACCTTCGTAATACACTCCCTCATATTATAGTGACCCCAATCATACAATTATTTTCATTGCTACTTCATAACTGTGATTTTGCTAGTTATGAATAATAATGTAAATACCCATGTTTTCTGATTGTCTTAGGTGACCACTCTGAGAGAATCATTTGATCCAAATGACTCTGTGAAAGAGAGTCATTTCACCCACAGTTTGAGAACTGCAGATGTAGAGTAAATGGAGAAAAGATCCTTACTGACATTTAAGGAACAAGGGAAAGTTTATTTTATTTGGTAAAAATAGATGAGGATCACATGTAAAAGCCTTGGCCACCATGCAGCTACTTGATGTCTTTCCATAAAATGGAGTTTGTTTCTCATCAAGACTTCATGCCCATCTGTTAGAGAATGCTAAGGATTGTTGTCAGAGCAGATCATGTTACTGCCATCTGCTGGAAAGCCATCATATGATGCCACTGAACTTCATTTTGATGAGAGTTTTTTTTCACTAGACACGTGCCTTCAAGCAACTTACACAATTACATGTGACTGCCAGAGGCAGACAGAAAGAGTGCAAAGTCATGAACACACCAAGGAGGCTATTTCAAATGCAGCAGGTAGCTAAGGAAGATAAGCAAACAATGAAAATATCCCCTGGCTTGCACAATCAAGGAGTATCAATTTGTTCATGCTGAAGGAATAACATTGGAAGACAAAAAAAATAAAAAAGAGTCAGTGGTTTATGTTATTATTCTGAGAAATTTGAATGGCACCACTCATGAAACAACCACAAAGTATTCAATGCTCATTATATATGAAGCATAGGTTCAAATACTTTACATAGTATAACCCATGCAATTTGTTTAGCAATCTAATGGATAGCTTTCTGTCAACTTTATACAAAGTAGAGTCATTTCTGAAGAAGGACTCTTAATTAAGAAAATTCCTCTGTAAGTCTGGCTTGTAAGGCAAGTCTGTAGAGTATGGTATTGATGATTGATGTGAGCAGTGCCACTTTTGGGGTGGTGTTCTTAGCATAAGAAGGCAGGCTGAGAAAGTCAGAAGGAAAAAGCCAATAAGTTGCACTCCTCTATGGCTTCTAAGTCAGTTCCTGATTCTAGGCTCCTGCCTTAAATATCTTCCCTAATTTCCCTTAGTGATGGACTGTGTTAGGAAGCTATAAGATGAAACAAATCCTTTCCTTCCCAACTTGCTTTAAGTCAAGTTTAATGGTGTTTTATCACAGCAATAGAAACCCTAAATAAGACTCATTTGCAGGTTGAAATTGCTCATTTTTCCATGCTATAGTCAACTAAGTAGAGTAACAGAAGGAGGGTCAAGAACGCAGGCAAAGAAAGTGGGGTTTTAGGTAAACACAGGAACAGATGTAGAAGGCTGAGAGATTAATGTTGAGCACCCCTCTCTTTATTGCTCACTAAGAGCTTAATGATGCAAGACAAGAATTGGCTTTTCACAAAAAGGTAATTTGCATTGTGTCTTGGGGTTTGGACTAAGTTTGGGTTTGAAGACTAGTGTTGAATAACAATCGATGGCCAATGTTCATTGATAATCTCATCCATTTAATAATAAACTGACCTTAGCTTTCCTATAACATTATTGAGACTCAGGGGCCTCTTCCAGAGAAGAAAAGCAGCTGATGTCGAATCTGGGAATCTGGCTAATTGACGTGATTTTTCCTAGGTGTTCAAGTATAATGTCATTTTTCACTTTCCATCCAAAAATGAAGTCTATTCCTTAAATGGGATTAAGGATTGCTCTTGCAGAGGACTCCAGCAGCAAGGCACATATGACATTGTCTGTATAGATCCATCTTTCAACAAGTTATAAATTTTTATTTTCTTCCTGTTGAGTCATTTGCAGTGGTTCTCAACCTGTGGAATGAGACCCCATGGAAATCGAATGTGTCTTTCACGAAAATCACATAGACCATTGGAAAACACAGATATTTACAATTCAAAATGGTAGTAAAATTTCAGTTATGAAGTAACAGCAAAAATAATTTTATGGTTGTAGATCACAACACAACAACATGAGGAATTGTGTTAATGGGTTGCAGCATTAGAAAGGTTCAAAACCACTTATTTACAGATAGACAGGGAGTAAAGAGAGACAGATTTCAGAGTGAGAGAGACAGAATGTGAGACAGACACACACTGAGAGACAGAGAGAGAGAGAGAGAGAGAGAGAGAGAGAGAGAGAGAGAGAGAGAGACAGACAGACAGAGACAGAGACAGAGAGAGAGACAGAGAGAGAGACAGAGAGAGAGGAGAGAACAGAAACATAGGTTCTTCTATATGAAAGTGAATGAAAAAAACCTTACTGTCTGACTAGGCCTCTTTAGATACTTGTGGTTTCTGATACAACATCTCTTAGAAGCTGCATCCGATTCTGCAAAGCTCAATCCACTTAGACTGGTCATTTGTAGGCACTTCATGTCACATGCACACCTGACATCTCAGAAACACAATCACTAACTGCCTGCAATGTAGGTGCAACATCTGGGCAGTTTGACTTTATAGAGTCTTCATGTAACCTTAGCTCACACTCGACTGAAATAGCATGAAAGGCATAAGCATCCCTGGCTTAGCAAAGTCAGCTCCCAGAATCATGAGAAAGAAATGGCATTTGTCACTGGTTTCAGCTGGTTTGATAAGTGCTGATGAAAAAAATACTACTTTCCTTCTGTTTCTCCTACTGCTCTGCTTCTGTGATCATCATATTTCCTCTCAGACCTAAGGAAGCTGCGTGTGGAGTGGGACACTGTGCACATAGTGCTGTGGAGAAGTCATAAAGGCTGCTTTCCCCTAAATAGTACTGTGTGCAACATGTTCTGTTCTATATGTACACATTTTATGCGACACATTTAATAATGCTCATAATGAGGCTGTCCCTAGTTTACAATAAAAAAGGTCAGAGAGCTTAAGTAATTTAAATAATTTGTGCAAGGATACAAGGCAAGAAAGCATTCAACCTGCTGTAGTGTGGTTCTAAAATGGTATTTTCAGTGACTACACCTTGCAAGGAGTGTAACTTATTCATTATTTTTGAACTGATATAATAGTGCTCATAATAGAATGAGATTTAATGGCAGGGAAATTGACACCTTAACATCTACTTGTCTCATTCCTTGTATTTTCCTCATGGCTTTCTGCCTTAGCACTTAACAAAGATCTAGCTGAATTTTTAATCTGATGGCATTTTATATCCACATGGCTTCCAAAGTCAGAATCAAGAAAACAGGCAAATACAAGTATTAGGTAGAGAAACCATGGTGATTGTCGTGTTTCATATTCTACAACACATACACTTTTAAGGACACAAAACCTTATATGGCTCATTATTTATCCATACAGTAATAATGCTTTTAGATGTTAGACTTAGTAGAGGATTAACAAGGTTGAATGGAGCCATGAAACTTTTTAGAAACTTTCTTTCTATTACATACCTCCCTTGGGCCCAACCTATCCATATTGGGCCATTGTGCTTCCTATGAATGTTAACCAGTGGGATAACATTCGCCTGTTGGGCCATCTCTGGTTTCTCTGCCTCTCCATTTGTGGTAATGCATTCCTTTCTTCCTTTTTTAAATATCTATTTATTATGTATACAGTGTTCTGCCTGCATGAGTGCCTGCAGGACAAAAGAGGTCATGAGATCCCATTACAGTTGGTTTTGAGCCACCATGTGGTTACTGGGAATTGATCTCACGACTTCTGGAAGAGAAGGCAATGTTCTTAATCATTGAACCATCTCTCCAGCCCCATGTATGCATTTCTAGAGAATGTTCTTCATTACGCCTCCACTTGTCACTGTCTCAATAATGTCCTTTCACATGAAGTTACTTACTTATGGAAGCTTTGTCCAGATTGCTCAGTCATAAACATTCACAGCCATGTCTGAGTTCTTCTAGAACTTGCAGCCTCTTTAGCATCTTCTGTCATTGTGTTTTGTACTATTGCCAGTGTTGACTCATCATATTTCCTCCTGTACAGCTGTCTTATCAAGAGAATACTTATATTCACCTGTATTTCCTGCATCAAATCTAACACCGCCTTTCCTAACTGCTGAGCACTCACTATCTGCTACTACACATGCTTAAATATTTCGTGAATTTTATTCTCATATGAAACCTCCAGAAGAAAATAGAATCTAGATATGTTAAAAATGAAGAGATTTCATGTAGAAATAAAAGAGCCCAGCACCATTGAGGAGACAGGGAAAAACAAAACCCATATGCTTGGTTAACTCACATTTTACTGCCAATGCTGTGCAAATAGTCCTCTAGGCAGAGCTCAGCACTGAAATATGTCTATTTTGTATTTATGTATTTTTAGAATCTTTCTTTTCTTGCCATTTTCTTATTGAGCTATACATTTTTCTTAAACATACAAGGTACATGCAATAAACATTAAGAGCTCCAAAGTTAATTATAAGCTAGAAGACATGAGTTTTCTGAAGTAGTATAAGACAGTTGTTTAATTTACTATTCCTGCTCTTCCTGAAAGGCTTAAATATTAAAAGAAAAAAAAACAGCTGCCATTTTATGTTACTTTTTTACCCCCCCTTTCTCTCTCTCTCTCTCTCTCTCCTCTCTCTCTCTCTCTCTCTCTCTCTCTCTCTCTCATACCTGTCAGAAGAGGGTGTCATATCCATTGTTTTTTTTTTTTTCTTTTTCGAGACTGGGTTTCTCTGTGGCTTTGGAAGCTGTCCTGGAACTAGATCTTGTAGACCAGGCTGGCCTCGAACTCACAGAGATCTACCTGCCTCTGCCTCCCCAGTGTGCGCCACTACCACCTGGCTTCATATCCATTGGAATATAGATAGTCTGAGCTGCCTGGTGTGGTAGCTGGGATCTGAACTCTGGTCCCCTGATAGAACAGCAAACACTCTTAATTGCTATCCTTCTCTCCCACCTTCCTCACAAAGCTTTCAACTTTGTGAGGAAGAACATACGCTAATTTTTGTGTGCTGTACCAAATAATTATTCTCAATTTTATTGAATGACATAACATCAGTATCATCCATGTTAGTGTAACATATGTTTTACCTGGATTCACCAGCCTCCTCCTGTATGACTTGCAGTCTGGATCATTCACTGCACCATCATTGATTTGGCTAAATTGTGTTCAAATGCCCCAGAACTTATAATGAAAGAACACCTGCTTATAATGAAAATACATCCTTTAGACCAGTGATGTAGTTATAATGAGTTATTAGGGTGACTATGTTGACTGGTTTGCTTAGAAGAAGATTCAAGCATCATTATAGGATAAAGAAACTTAAACACAGAGACACCAAGGACATGCCCACCAAGAGGCCATGTGAAGAAGGAGGATAGAAACAGCCATCTGTAACCCAAATAGAGAGGTGTGGAAAGACTTTCTTCCCTTATTGTCTGCAAAGGAAAAAACAAATAAACAACATCGCTGCTCCTTCCTGTTGTTGAAGCTACTCCATTCTGTTGTATTTTCTTTAGACAGCCCTAACAAACCAATTTATTTCTCTTATACTTTGGGGAATATAACTATAACTGACTATTAGAAATATCTATTGAAGGAAAGCATTACCTTAAAAACATTAAGATTATTTAGCTAGTGTGTCTTAATAGTCAGACAAAGCACTCATTAATAATCGCTACTGTATTGTATTAACTCTATGAGCTACATAGAGCCACTATCACAATTGTGTATTCCTCTTTTATACACATATTTATTTCACTACAATTATTCTGCACTGAATAGAAGATTTATGTATGGTATATATTTTACATCAGCCCTAAATTCAGAGACAAACTACTGGGATACATTTTCATACCTATTTTTGTGTTTATTTGTTGTGTGTGTGTGTGTGTGTGTGTGTGTGTGTGTGTGCATGTACATGCATGTACACTTATGCATGGGTACTGTTGTGTATGTGCTAACTGACCCTGGGAAGTCAGTTCTGTCTTACTGTATATGAGATCCATGAGTTGCATTGAGGTCATCAGACCTGTGTGCACCACCTTCCATCGCTCTGAATCCATCCTACCTATATAAAATTGTCTGTGTTGAATTGGGGTGCATTATTGAAATGGTGAAATTTTAAAATGTGTTTCCAACAACACTGTGCAATGTCACAATCAATTTTATTAAATCAGGTCATATTTTTGGCTAGAAAGAATAAGAAGAAAGTCTGAGCTTTGAAAAATCATGAAAATGCTTTGCATCAAAACATAAATGCTAAATAAACTCCAAGACATAAATAGCACAAATCCATAAAGTTACTCTCTCTCTCTCCCACCTTCCCCCATTTCCTCCTTCCCTGGTTACTACCCTCCCCCTATCTTTCTGCATGTATTTTGTTTTATATAACATTTAACTTCTTTTATCTAATTTAAAATTAAGCCCCCTTTCCTGCGGTAAATCATGACACTTTCCACCTTGACATCTACTTCCTGATGGTATAAAGATGTTTTTAATATTCCATGTCTCTGATAAAATATTGCTGAACCTGAGATGTGTGTTAAACCCTTTAGAATTCTTGAAAACTGGTCAGATATCAAGGACCATTGCAGCATCCCCTGGTCCCTGCCCTTCCTCTTCAAAGCTATGTAAAGAGTCAGTAGTGGAGAAGGAACACTCTGAAGAACATTCTTAAAGACAGCACCTTGAAATTCTGTCCTTTGGCTAGTGCGATGTACCTGTTGGTCCTTATTATATTGATGAAGCATTTGATAAGCATGTTTTACTCAAAAGAGGACCTTTACCTCAAAAACACAGTTGTTGGGAGACCTCATACATAAGGACCCCAGTTATCACAGAAGGAATGATTAGTACATATGCTCTCCTGAGAGGTCATATAATTAAGAAATCTGGGTCAACACATTCATATTCCTCTGAATGGCAATGGTCCCATTACTAACTAATTTGGTCATCAAATTTTCCCATGCTGTTTAGTTCCCTTCAGAATAAGGAGATTAATCTTTGTCTCTCTAAAAAGTACCCCCAAATATATTCACAGTCTGGAAGTCAATTAGTATTCTGTGAGGTAAGTAGTTAATAGTTTACTAAAATCCACTTTAAAGGTAGATAACTAGCACAGAAAAAGCATGGTTACAATAATACTGGGTTCATAGCTCATCTCAGATAGTCTCTAATATTCAAATTCATTTTTCATGATAGTTAAGAGTAAAACATCCTGAATATGTGAATGCATCATTATTTAATATTCTCCTAAAAAGAGAAAAGCTGATTAATGGTCTGGAGTTGTACTGACTAAGTTCTGGAGATTTAACTGATTTCATTTAGGAGTGGGACATATGCATGACCGTTTTATTTTTTTTTAAAGGGAGGATGTAAAACTGAGGGAAATGTGTTTTTCCATTCATTGAGGTTCCCATGTGCAAAGGTCCACATTATCATTTGAATTTTAATTGGATGAGTGTGTCTTTATGGGCCTTTATTTATCACCTGCATAGAAATAGATGTGAACTTTTACTACCCTGAATATTTATTTTCATGTTGGCATCACACTTAGACATTTATTTTTTATATAGAGTAGAAATCCTGCCTTTTAAATTCTCAACCAAGATGGAAATTCTGTAACTTGCCCTACTCCATTCTCACTTCCTTAAAAAGGACCCTAAAGTATTTTGTGATTACCTTTATTAGTAGGAGCCTATATCCAGTCTTAAAAGTATTCTAATGAGAAGAAAACTTCTATGAAAATATTTTAATTATTTTCAGTTGGCCATATTACTGGAAAAATCCCTAATGGCTAAACCTTTTAAAACTAATCTGCTCTAACACATTTGAAAGCTGGTGATCCATTTGCATTAGATGCTAGCATGCAAAGTATTTTCTTTCTCTTTCCTTATATTCTTTTGTCATTATACCTCTCTTAAGTTTTTGAGAATGAGATAACTTAATGATATTCCCAAGAGTTTCAAAAATTAGTTAAGAAATATATTTCTGTATTCAGACTATCACAAAAATAAGAAAAAAGATGAAAAGTACATATATTTGTGGGGATGGTGAACTAGCAACACTTAGACAGACTGAATCTTGAATTTCTTAACAAATGTGTGTGTTCTATTGGGGTAGCAAAATAAAATTTAACAAATTGCTAGAAGCCAGTTCCATGTGAGCTAAAATCCTACCTTCACTTCCTACAGCATAGTGAACATAACAGTTATTTCACCTCTGCTGGCTGGTATCTTCATCTGTCAAATTGTGATATCAATCAAGAACAATCAACATGGCATTAGCAGAGTATGTATACAGTGAAGTCACATAGTGCATGTTTCAGCACACAAGTACATTGACCATCAGTGAAATGCTAAGAAGAAAACTTTTCCTAGTTCAGAGAATATTTCCCAGATTCCTTGGGCTTAGTATTTGATTTCTGACTGGGGACTCTCTTCTTGACACTAAGCTGAATATTCAAACAAAGTATAAAACTCTTAAAATATGAATATTTATATTCATGAGCTAATTATTCCATGTGGAGACTTTGTTGAGAACTTGAGAAACTTAGTTTTATGAAGCTGCTGGCTGTCCATGTTTTATACAAGACAGTTTTATAATTACCAAAAAAAGAGATGCACTTTTATCTTCTTTCATGCCTCAAAAGCGACAGCCACAGGAACTTGAATATATCATAAATCTCTGAGAACTCAATTTTTTTGAGTGGTGATAATTCTGGCCCACTATAGTGATAACTAGAATCATTATTTCAAACAATGACCACGAAATGCCTTGAAGTCCTTGGTGGTGTTAACCATTGTGCTACCATTCAGAAAAAGGATTGTTTATTTAAAAAAAAAAAAAAAAAAAAAAGGCCTGTGAAGGCATTAACCTCTAATGCTGCCATCATCTGATCCAGGGAACACAACACTGATTACCACGGAGGAACAGAACCGATGGCACAGGGAGCTTACTCCAGGCCCCCTCTTCTTGAGGATTGCACTTTCTGCTAAAAATAACAATGCAGGTCTGTAGGAGGTGAGCTACAGACCCAGAGAGAGGAAGTTCATGGGGTGGCACTAAAGAAGTACAAAAAGACCTCATCTTTTCCAAAGCCTTTCTGGAGAGAGTCCCTGCTCTGCACTGTTAGTGTGTCAATGGTCAAAAACATTGATGGAAACCAGCCCCACTGTGACTGAGACTGAGGGAAAGGCTTTCAAAGACACAGAGAAAAGCCCAAGTTCTAGCAGTACTCAGTAATTTCTCTCCTCTTAGAAACACATTTTAAGAATCCCCGTGAATAACACGACAAGCTCCTTTAAATATAGTAGCACAGAAGGGAGCCTCTAAGTGGATTACCTAGCTAACATCTTTATGATATGAAAGGAAAAGGGTACTCTCCCAGGCCAATTAGATCAGCACTTCAAATGTGTGACAATTGCAGCAAGGATGGTGAGATGTAGGAATAAAATTGTCCTATAAATAAACTGCTGAACTGTAGCATGTGCCGTATTAAGAAGTGCCCAGACTTCTTAATTCAGGAATAGTGTGCTTTGAATGGGAATTATTATGTAGCTTTTGGAACAATTTGAGGCATCAAGCATGATACTTAGTCAGTAAATATTTGATCATCTTTCAAAACACAGAAACTTTATCAAACATCGAAAATTGACAGAGATGAACAACCAAAAAGGATTTACTTTAAAAATACAAGCCCCAAGAGATAGAAGAAAAACTTTAGGCACATGTACTGGTCCTAGGGGGCCACATAGTCATGAAATCTTAAATGCAACACTTTGCAGGAGATCCACAGTACTGTGTTTTTGTTGAATGTCATGGTGATGTCTACAGTATTTTGTCATTGTTTGCATTTCAAATCATCTTGGAGAAAGTTCAGCTACTGCAGCAGAGGACCAATAGTCTGCTCAGATGAAAGTGTGGTTGAGCACACGGTCTTTGGGAAGAGGCTGCCACTTCTTTTTCCAATAGAAGAACTACATGTTAGGGCAGAAAAGAAATTTGTGATGTGGTAACTTAACAGAGTCTAGTGACAAGAGTATCTCATTTAAAATTAGACAGTGTGACTTTGCCATTTCTGTTTTTCCTATAAAGAGAAAACATACATATATTTTTTACAAATCTGACGGAGGGCATGCCAGCCTGTGTTTGACTCCATTTTGCTCAAGTGTTTTCTGACACTCAGATTTCTGTATTTGCTTATGTATCATCACTTAATGAAAAGTGTCTGCAGGATGAAAATACAAGTGCAATCTGTTTTTCTTCTCTGTAGAGACATCTGGTCAATTATAGGTTTCCCATAGCCCTTAGCAGTGCCACCACACCGGCTGTTCATCTACAGAGCATGAGCAAGGTACATTTCCCAGAAGCAGCAGTGCTTCTAAATCTCAAGAATTAAAGGAAAAGTTGGTATGGACAAGAAAGAATGATGCCATTGTGAGAATTTAGTAAGCCCAACTTGAAGACCAACAATGGAGAAAAATGAAACCAAACATAAACAAAAACACAAAACAACAATTCTGTGACTATTTTCCCTTTAAAATTCATGGCTAATTATTTTTTTGTTTAGAAAAAGGCAAAATTTCCAAAATCTGTTGAAATAGAAGGAACAATTGTGTTGTCTATAAACAATAACATAACATAATAAAGCTAATCTTGTAGAAGGTAGTAGCCAAATTTCAAAAGTTGCTTTTCTTTTTTTTTTTTTTTCAGAAATGAATTTTTTTCTCAGTGGAAAGATATAGGAAAATGTATTTTGATTAAGTGACTCAGTAGATAGATAAAGGATAAGACTGAGTTTCAAAAGGAAAAAGTAATTCACTTGGATATTAACTAGTGAAAGAATTAAAAATCTGCTAGCAGTGGAGTTGCTATATCCTGCTAAAGGGGAGTCAGTGAATGTGGCATGGTCTGTAATGACCATGCTCAGCAAGGTGTGCACTAAACAGTGAACTCATGTTCCTAAAGCTCATTCAATATGTTTCGTATGGAGATATGTGAGTGTATGTGCAGTTGCACCTGTATGTGTGAGCATTCATGCACAAGTGTGTACGTACATGCAGAGGCCAGAACCCATTGTTCTTTTCATGCTATTTATGTTATTTGTCTTCTTACTTGTTTTAAGACAAAGTATCCATTGGCCTAGAGTTCATCAAGTAAATTGACCACCAAGCCTTAGGAACCTGCTTCACTTACTCCTCAGTCCTGGAATTATGAGCAAACACAAATGCAGATAGAGATAGAGATAGAGATAGAGATAGAGAGAGAGAGAGAGAGAGAGAGAGAGAGAGAGAGAGAGAGAGAGAGAGAGAGAGAGAGGGATCCTGCATTCCTGCTCTGTGTCCTGGGGATTGAACTCAGGCCTTCTTGCTTGCAAGGCAATCATATTCTCACACCAGACCTAGCTCTTGGAGTCTTTCAATGGTAGTTATTTTATAAAGACTAAAGGAAGAGCTTATATTGGTATTTTATTCTACTTGTAAACAATGCACATTAAACATTTTACATGCCACATTTATAGCAGGGCCCTGTAGAAATATGTTAGCAGCTTAGGAAGTTCAGCTTCAACATAAAAATGCTTTCAAATATAATCATCAAAATTCTTAAAATTGATTACCTACAAAGTTCATGTTTATGTTAAGTGCCTCATATTAATGACGATCTGCATAATTTTGCAGTAATGTTTTGAGAGAAAGTTCCTGGAATGCCTCCATATAATGGTGCATTTTGATGGCTGAAGGGAAAGAATAAAATTTTAAAACCACAATCTCAATTTTTTTAAATTCAATGAGCTAGCTGCCTCAGCGTGGATGACTCAGATACTGCATGCCTAAATCGGCATTTTCCTGAGCTTGGCCACAGCTCTTGTGTGACAAGCCTGCGTCTCTAATTTTTGGTTTGCCTGTGAATTGCTGTCTCAGACAGTCATCACTAATGTTCAAACTGATTCTTTATGGGTCTGGTGCTTTTTTGTCTCCTCTGCTAATTAAACTTTCCAATATAGGCCCCTCATGTATACTGGGGGATGAGAGTCACTTCAGTCAGAATAGCACTCACATCTACTTCTTCACATAAGTGTTCAAGGTACCCTATTTGTTTGCTGTCCTCTGGAAGCTCACTGCCTCCCCCACAATATTTTCTCTCTGAGAAAATCTCGAGTGTAATTGTTGACACATTATAGAACTTTAATAAGCTATTCTTCAGTGAATGAATCTGTACCTGTGGCCCATAGAATTTTCTTTTGAAAAATCTTGAAACATTTTGAATGTTGGTTTGAAATGACTTTAACTATAGCATAAAGCTTTCAAGTATTATAAAAAATGTATGATTGACATGTTTTCCTTCAAAGACAGAAATCACAAACAAGATCTCATTTTCTTTACATTGACTCAATTCACTTATGGATCTATATGTGCCATTCAATAAATTTGCGTGAGATAATACTTTTGTATATCTTATTTTATTTAATAATGTACCTTGTAAATTATTTATATTATAACCTAGAGACTATTTATTTCCACAATTGTATTATATATCAGTGTATAACATAAACAACACATTTTGAGTGATAGCTTTAGAATTAGAATACAGGTATGAGATGAGTAAGATAAAGTTGAATTTCTAAAATTATAGCAAAATAGAATATAATAAGATAAAACAAAATCTGTTACATTGAAGTTGGATAAAACAAACAGAAGGAAAAGAGTATAAGAGAAAGTAAAAGAATTAGAGATCCACTTATTCACACACTCAGGAGTCCCATAAAAATACTGAACTGGATGCCATAATATAAATGCATAGGACCAGTTCAGGCCCTATGCATGGTGCTTCAGGCTCTGTGAGTTCATATGATTTTTGCTCCTGTTGGTTGAGAAGGCCTTGTTTCCATCCATGCTGTCTTTTAAAAAATTATCAATTAAATTTTTTATTTATTTTTCCCCTCCCTGTTCTCCTCCTGTTTCCCTCAGCTTGTGTTCCCCACTCCCATCCACTCCTCCTCTATATCTGTTCAGAAAAGGACAGGCCTCCCATGGGTGTCAACAAAGCATAGGATATCAAGTTGTGGTAGGATTTAGCTCCTCTTTTTTATTAAGATTTGGTGAGACAACCCAGTATGGGGAAGAGGTTCCCAAAAGCCAGCTCAAGCTATAGAGATAGGCCCTCATCCCACTGAGAGGCACCTCACAAATAGCCAAGCTGCACAACACAACTATCCCATGTATGTATAGGGCCAATGTTGGTCCCATGCCAGAACCCTAACTGTCAGTTCAGATTCTGTGAGTTCCTATGAACCCAGGTTAGTTGTTTCTATAAATGCCCTTGTGATGACCTGAGGCCCCTGCCTCCTTCCCCACCCTCTTCAACAGAATTCCTGGAACTTAGCCCAGGGCTTGGTTGTGAATCTCTGCATCCGTTTCCATCAGTTACTGGATAAAGGCTCTCTGAATCCACAAGGTCATCACTTTGAGGCTGAAAACTTCTTTGACAAAATCCAACACCCCTTCATGATAAAGGTCTTGGGGAGATCAGGAATACAAGTAACATACCTAAACATGATAAAGGCAATATACAGCAAGCCAGCAGCTGACATTAAGCTAAGTGGAGAGAATTGTAAATCGATTCCACTAAAATCAGGAACAAGACAAGGTTTTACACTCTCTCATCTATTCAATATACTACTCAAAGTTCTAGCAAGAGCAACAAGACAACAACATCTACAACAAAAAACATGAAGTGGTTACAAATTGGAAGGGAAGAAGTAAAACTTTTGCTATTCACAGATGATATAGTATACATGTGACCCCAAAATTTCTCCCAGGGAGCTCCTATAGCTGATAAACACCTTCAGTGATGAAACTGGATACAAGATTAACTAAAAAAAATCAGTACAAATGTACAAATGTACAAATGATAAACAAGCTAAGAAAGAAATCAAGGAAACAGCACCCTTTACAATAGACACAAATAATACAAAATGTCTTGGGGTAATATTAACCAAGCAAGTAAAAGACCTGTATGACAAGAACTTTAAGTTTTTGAAGAAAGAAATCAGAGAAGGTATCAGAAGATGGAAAGATCTCTCATGGTCAAGGATCAGTAGGATTAACATAGTAAAAATGGCAACCTTTCCATTTTTTTACAGGCTTTTAAACTCCTTCTTCCTCCTCTTCTGTATGGTGATGAATCTGGATTCTGGCAAATTAAAACCTCTATGTTTTCAAGAGGTTTTATTTTTCTTATTACTGAAGCAATTTTGAGGTTATGCACAAAAAGCAGAGTAAAGTTGAATTAAAGAAAGGACAAAACTATCCTTTTTAGGTTAAGCTCCAGAAAATAGTTCTGCCACATGTTTTCTACAACACACCTCCTCTGGCAAGCAATGCAGAGCTATGCTAAAATCTGACTTTGTCTAATGATTTGGGAATTAATAATTTGTAAGGAGAGGGAAGTGGAGTCCAGATCACAGTAACATAGACTCTGCAAGAAAGCTTGCTTTGATTTCATATCAGTCCTCATTTTCTGAGAAACCACTTCAGGGAAGACACTTGCCTTTAATCTAGAAACAAAAATGACAATCGACAATCCAACACAACATAGGCTCAGTCCCTGGTGGGTGATTACAGACTACAATTGCTAGAAGAGTGTGCTGGAATCTTAATAGTAAAGGTAGAATTCCTCTTAAATGAATTACCAGATAGTTTAATGCACAGCTTCTGTGTGAGAGACTTTGTGGGTACGGGATGAGAGAATGTGTGCTCAGTACAATGATCCTGTATAGGCAAAACTATGACATGTGCCTTATTAGCCCCTGAATCATGGTTATATAATTTATTAATCAAGTAAAACCTTCAGGATTGGTGTGCAGTTTGCTTCACAAAATTAGTGACTTAAAAATTTCTTCTAAAGGAATTAGCATTTCTTCAAGGATATTTTAACAGCAACATGTTCTCAACATAACCAGAAGTTGATGGAAAATATTTCCTTAATTGTACATGCTTGTAAATTATAGCAGCATGTCTGCTTTTTTAATATAGTGTTTAGATTAGGCTATAGCAGAGTGGCAAGAGAATGTCAGGGTATGAGATTCACCAGAAGAGCAACTTCTATGAAATTATTCTTAGATTTTGTTTCCTCTCATGCATGAGAATCTAATGAGGTTAGTTGGATAAGTTATTTGACTTAAAACCTTGTCCATAAGCTTAAGGAGTCTCCAAAGGCATTATACTGAATTTAGAAAACAATGCTTCCAAAATATTTTTTACATTCATGTGTAGGTAGGTACACGTCAGTGTGTGGGTATGTGTGTGAGTACAGATGCCTAAGGAGACCAGAGAGAGTATGGAGATCGCTGGAGTTTGAGGTATAAGTGGTAAAAATTTAATACTTATTACAATAGCATTGGGTATTTGCTTTATCCACTATTATGATGGAATTTGATATCAATGAGGAAGACAGTGTGAACAAAAGTGCTTCTTAGCCCTAATTCCATATCCCCATTCCTGGCAGTCCATCACAGTATCTGTTAATCTCATGGTACCCTCACATTCCCTCTAGCCTAGAGCAGGTCTCACATCCTGTTTCCAGGCTGGGATTTTCTTTCTGAGACTTGCTGCCTGCTCAGTGTCTAATTTATTCATGCTATGATTTCCGTTATTGCTCCCTCATTTTTTTTAAACATTAGATTCATCTAAATAAGCAAGGCCACTATTACAGTAAACAGGTAACTAAAATGCAACTTCTTTTTAAAATATATGCATTTTATTTAAATTAGAAATGATCTTATTTTACATATCAATCCCTGTTCCCTTTCCCTTCCATCTTCCCATGCCCCCCACTGACACTCCCATCCTGTCCCCCATCTGCTCCCCTGGGATGGTAAGGCCTTCTATGAGGGATCATCAAATTCTGTCATGTCATTTGGGGCAGGGCCTAGGCCCTTTCCTGTGTATATAGGCTGAGAGACTATCCCTCCATGGGAAATGGGCTCCCAAAGTCCGTTTATGCACTACGGCTACATCCTGGTTCCTCTGTCAGAGGCCCCATAGACTACCCAGTGCTCCTAGCTGACACAGATGTTTAGAGGACCTGTTTTGGTCTTATGTTGGTTCCCAGCTGTCAGACTGAGGTCCATGAGTTCCCACTTTCTCAGGTCAGCTGTTTCTGTGGGTTTTCCCAGAATGGTCTTGACGTCTTTGTTGGTTACTCCTCCCTCTCTGAAGCTGGATTCCAGGAGTTTGACTCAGTATTTAGCTGTGGATCTCTGCTTCTGCTTCCATCAGCTACTGGATGAAGGCTCTAGGATAGCATTTAAGGTGGTCAATATTCTCATTATAGGGAAGGTCATTTAAGGTAGCTTCTCCACTATTGCTTAGGTTCCTAGATGGGGTCATCCTTGTGGATCTCTGCACAATCCACTAGTGCTAGATTTCACTTTAAACCTATAATGGTTCCCTCTATTGATGTGCCTCTTTTCCTGTTCTCCTTTATTCCTCTCCCCACTCAATCTTCCTGATCCCTCGTGTTCTCCTACCCCCTTCTCTTCCTCCTACCTTCCTCCCACTTCCTCCCATGCTCCCAACATGTTCAGGGGCTCTTGTCTTTTCTGATTCACTGGGTAAGGCAAAAGACACAGTCAACAAGACTAAATGGCAGCCCACAGAATGCGAAAAGATCTTCAGAGGGCTGATCTCCAAATATATACAAAGAACTCAAGAATCTAACCACCAAAACACCAAATAATTGAATTAACAAGTGGGGTACAGAACTAAACAGAGAATTCTCAATAGAGGAATGTAAAAATAGCTGAAAGACACTTAAGAAATTGCTCAACATCCTTAGCCATCAAGGAAATGCCAAGCAAAACAACTTCATGATGCCATCTTATACCCATTAGAATGGCTAAAAATAAAAAAATAAACACCAATGATAATTTATGCTGGAGAGGATGTGGAGAAAGGTGAACACACCTCCATTGCTGTTGGGAGTGCAAACTTGTACAGCCACTTTGGAAAACAGTATGGCAGTTTCTCCGGAAAATGGGAATCAGTCAATCTCAAGATACAGCATATCCACTCTTATGCATATACCCCCAAAATGTACATTCATACAACAAGGAAATCTGTTCAACTATGTTCATAGCAGCATTATTTGTAATAGCCAGAACCTGGAAGCAACCTAGATGTCGCTTGACCAAGAGTGGATACAGAAAATGTGGAGTACTACTCATTGGAAAAAGCAATGAGATATTGAAATTTGCAGGCAAATGGATGAAACTAGAAGAAATCATCCTGAGCGAGGTAACCCAATAACAGAAAGACAAACATGTTATGTACTCACTCATATATGGATATTAGACATAGAGCAAAGGATTACCAGCCTACAATCCACACCTCCAGAGAAGCAAGGAACAAGGAGGACTTTAAGAGAAAATGTAGCTTCTTACAAAGCCTTTCCCTGCCTTCCAAGTTGAGCTAACCCTCCATTTTATTTCATCTACATTAAAACAATAGTATCATAATTGTATTAATTTAATTATCCCTGGACAGCTACAGTCCAGTTTGAACAGGCCAGCTATGACAGTTAACCTTAACTGTCAAATTGAATGGATTTAGAATCACCATGTAAACTAACCTCTGGGTGTGTCTATGAGGGAGTTTATAGACTGGATTAACAGAAGTGGAAAGTGTTACCAGAAAGGTAGTCAGTATCATTACATTGACTGCGTTTCAGAAAACAGCCTGCAGTCATCTCTCTCTCTGCTTCCTGGTGGAGGATATATTTGTGACCAGCTGCCTCTGGCTCCTGCCGCCATGCTTTCCACCAACTGGACTGTATTCTGGAACAGTGAATCAAAATAAACCTCTCTGCTCTTAAATTGCCTTTGTCAAGTATTTTGCCACCACAGCAAGAAGAAAAGTAACTGTGACAAAAGCCAGTGCCGAGACATGGCTACCTTTCTTCTCATGACCATTCAGAGCTTCCTGGGGACAAAACCCAAAGCCTTCATAGAGCTCCATTTCTCGGATACCATAAGCATGCTCCTCCCTCCAGACTTCAGAACTTGCTATTCTCTGCGACTGAATCACTCTCTCTGCAGAATTCCACGTGATGTGTCCCTTCACAGCTTTCAGATATGTTCTTGGATACAAGCATGGCAGTTATATAAAGGGCTATGCCCTTTACAGTCACTATCACCCACCAATCTATGCAGCTCCTGTGCTCTTTGTATTCCGCATTCTTCTTTGTGAGACTTACAGAACACTGTTAATGTTTTTATTTATTTTTTGTCTCCCCACTTTAATGTCAGCTGTTAAACAGTGTAAATTTAGCCTTTATTTTCAACTATTCTGTCTTCTGTGTCTGGACTAACAGCTGTCTGGTAATAACCACTGGAAAATTGCTTGTTGGATAAATCATTTAATATAGACAACAAGAAAGAGTGATAATTACCATAATATCAGGGAAGCATACACTTTTATTAAAATTATTCGAAATACCAGCCTTTAAAAGCAATCTGACAAAGGTCACAGAAATAATGTGTAAAAATGACATAAAAATAAGCAAATAAGCATGGTTACTATTATCTGACACAGAAAAGCATTTTCTTGGTGCTCATTATAAATAGATCTATATTCAATGATGATGAACATGGTGGAGCTTTCCTTTCAACAATAATTTCCACATTTACACTTGCTACCAATGTGCACAGACCTCTTAACCTGAAGTATAACAAAGTACCACTAAGATGCAAAGAACCAGCACTTCACAACTTTTGATGGTAATTAAAGATGAGAACAATGAGCTTGCCTTTCTTAAATAAAAAATCCCTCTCCAGTCTGCATTTGTTTTCTGGTGAATTAGTTGCCTGTGTTTAATTTCTTCCCTCATTTCACAAGTTTGTGGTTTTTTTCTCTTTTAGAGTTTTCACTTGACTACATGGACCACTAATGTTTTCTAGAAATTCATCATGCACTTTAAGACATTGCATTCACCTCCTTCACTCTTTTTTATCTGACTTCAGCTATAAATCAAAGACTCCAAGGGTCAGCATTAAAATAAAAGATTGAAGTTATGCTAACAAAGATATGGCTTTTAGGGCATATAAATGCCTTCTAAATTCCTTTGGAAATGTCACCTTCACTTTTGCTTGTCATTGCAGCATATTATGTTTTTAGATTATTTACATTTCTTAAAAACAGGAGATGTAGTAATGAACCACTCTTTTCTATGAGTGTTCACAAACACCTGTTCCCCACTCTCATGAAGCCATGCCCTGTACCCTAGTAAGGCTACTTGCTGGGACTGCTGACCTCTTCCCTTCAGAGAAGACTCCAGTAGCCATGACCTGCTCTGCAGCAGGGGAAACAAACCTTCACCAGGCATCCACAAAAAGCAGGGTTTTGTTAAAGAAAAAGAGAATTTTTAAATACCTTTTATGTCATTTGTTTTTAACTTAAATTATAATATTTAAAATTATCAGAGATTGCAAAAGCTCAGTCACTAATAAGCAAAAATGACCTGCCAAACCTTCTTTGGATAATTTGTAGTGTGACATGAAAGTCTCAGTTAGTAGGCAATAGGTCTTTCTCTGACACATTTCTCAGCCTTTCTATCTTCTCTCTTCTTCCCCTTCTCTTTTCTATGCTTCCCCTCCCAGCCTTTCTTTCTTCTCCCTCACTCACTATCTACTCCCTCCCCTGTTCTTTTTCCTTCCTCTGTCTTGTTTTCCTTCTTGCTTTCTGTATTTCTACCTCCTTCATTTCAACCTCTCTTTCTTCCCTCCAGATAGTAACAAAAATGCTTTAGCAGTGAGCAAACAGGTGGTGTCCTATTGTCTTAATCAGTGTTCTATTGCTGTGCAGAGACACAGTGACCATGAAAGCCCTTATAAAATAAAACATTTATTTGGGGCTTGCTGATATTTTCACAGGTTTAGTAAGTTTTCATCTTAGAGGGTAGAATGGCACCCTGTAGGCAGACACAGTACTAGAAGAGAAGTTGAGAGTTCTGTATCTTTTTCTTTAACTCTTTTTCACCACTGGAAAATATGAAGTCACCACTTCGTTTATTTCATTTAGCATCAGGCTTTTCTTTAATCTATTTATTTCCTTGAGCAGAGAACTTAGCTCCCTTCCAATTCGTGGTTCTCCTTTTCTCTTCAAACTGCACATTTTGTATTTTTCCTTGCTCGGCTTGCTCCTTTTCATTAAAGATCTGCATAAGACTGGCCACTAATAACCACATGGCACAGTAAATACTAGGTTGCTTTGAAAGTTCCTCTACCAACACCTTTAATACAAAATACTACAATTTGGCCTTAGATAAACTTTCTGGACAAGGGCAAAAATCATCCACATTCTTCAGCAAAATATACCAAGAGCTATCTCTAAGACACTAATATTCTTTTCTGAAACTTCTAGTGCTGGGCTGTCACAATCTACATTTTTCTCAGCACCACTATCTTCCCTGCTCCCAACTAACATGGCTCATTAAGCCTCTGTCCAACTGCTTTCCTAATCCAAAGTTACAAAGATCACATTCTGCCAACAAGAAGTATGGTCAGGTCTGTCACAGCAATACCCCAATCCCTGGTACCAACTTCTGTCATAGTTAGGAATCTCTTGCTGTGAAGAGACACCATAGCCACATAAACTCTTACAAATAAAGTATTTAATTAGGGTTGTTTCCAGTTTCAGAGGTTTATTCCCTATAAGCACTGATGAGTGTGGACAAGGGGTTGGAGAAGGAGACAAGAGTTCTATATCTGGATCTGCAGGCAGCAGGGAGAGGGAGAGAGAATTATTTATATTGGGTGCACACACCCTTGTGCACACACAACCTCATTCACATGTGTGTAAGTGGTAGACATTAAGGTTGGCACAGAACTGGTTGATAATTTATCCAAGACCCATTTAAACTGTTGATTTTGAAGCTCTTCAAATTAATTGTAGACTAGCAGTTAGTGATAGAATATTTGCTTATCATGTGTGAAGCCCGGGGTTCACTCTTGCCACCACCACACACTAAGAAAACCTCTGAGGTGATTTCTTGAGTAAGCCATGTAAATGTAATACTAAAATCTAGAATTTAGTATTCCTGGTCCAATTCATTTACTATTAAAGAGTTTCATAAAATACAAAGTACAAAAACATTGATTTTAAAATTGTATGGCCTCTTAAAATATTGAAACAACAAATTTTGTGAGAAAATGTTATTCATTACTGAGTATAATAAATGAAAGGATTCTGATTTTTTCATTTTTATAATATTTCATTTAGAATATTTCATTTAGAAAATGACTAGATATAGAAAATTATAAAGACTAAGAAAATCCTGGAAATGGGTATAACAGTGACTACCTTTAACTGAATGTCTTATGAATTTCTCATTTAACCTTTAAAACCATATTAGGTACATATTGTTAATTCAGGCTCATAGACAAGGAGTCATTCCTGAGAAATTAATTATTTGCCCATGATCACCTTTCTAGTGAATGATGAAGCCAGGCACAAATTCAGATTTAGATACATCTAAAGAGTTTTCTCCCCTATTTCCTGTTACTGTCTTCAGACTGTGTGCAATGCTATGACAAGGTCCTGTAGAGTTTAACACATACATTCCTGAGAAAAGACAACAGAGCTTTTAACTAGTTAAATGCTAACTCACAATGATGAAAAGATTTAACAATTATAATCTGAGCTACATACTTAAAACCTTGATTTATTTTGACATTCAAAGATTAAGTACTAAATTAAAGGTGTTTACCATTTAAGATTATGTTTTGTCATGGTTTACAATGAGAACATTGCTTACTTTCAGTAATATAAAAGAAGAAGGTGGCATCCTTTGTTCAGATGCTGTACATATCAAAGTATTTCATGTTTATGAGCTACTAGAAATTTTGACTGATACATTCTTTCCTAAATTGAATTTATTGTTTCTCAGTGGAGCCTCTAATTCTAGTAGGTTTGCCCGAAAGTCACTTATTTGTAAGGGGATATGGCATATCGATGAGGCACTAAATAATAAACAGGACAGAACTGGTATGTGATTACCAATATATCAAAGGTTATGACAAAATCTGAAATGAAATCAAGTGACAGACACAAGCAAGTGAATCAAAGGGATGTATCTGAATCAGTGTATGTAGGAGTCACCTAAGAAACATTCAGCATGGAATGCCTGTTTGTTTAATAGTATTTTAAAATTAAGCATCAGATAATCATTATTGTACAATCATTTCTTTTCAAATTAAAAAGTTATTATCAGAGCTGGGGAGATGGTTCAGAAGTTGAGAACACATACTGCTCTTGCAGAGGACTGAAATTCATTTCCAGCACCCACATCTGGTGGCTTACAACTTCTTGCAATGCCATCGACACTGATCTCTTCTGCCCTTCACTGGCATGCACTTATGTGTGCTATAGCCCCACGTAAACACAGAATTGAAAGTAAAATGTAAAAATATTTTTAAATTATGTTAAAATGATTGTTGTATGATTTTTATATAATTTTATATTAACAAATCTCTTGCTAGAGAAATGTAAGGCAGCTAAAACTTAAAAACTGAAGGTCAAATATAAAAGCTAATTGGACAACTCAATACAGAGAAACTGCATTAAAAATGATAAGTCCAATTTGGAATGTTCAAATTAATGATTACTGGAAGGTGTTTACAGTAAATCGCTATAATTATCTTAGATTCCCATCAAAATAATTGTTTGAGCTTGCTAAGGGCTTCATGGTTGCATGAGGTTTTTCTCTTACACTTTTCTTGCTTTCATTATCCTAGAGAATAAATTGGAACATGCAGAGTGTTTCAGATAGTTTAAGCTTGAGCAATTCTATCATGTATTGCACATATGCTACACGCAAAACATGTGACCCTTTGTATGCTTAGACTAAATGGCTCACAGATGAAGATTCCATTCTGTTTTCTAAAGAAACATAAATGCTGCTTTTTTATGACGGGAAATTTTAACCCAACCTTAAACATTTTCACATAAACAATAATATACTGTAAACATTGATTGGGAAATTGAACCAATAGCCTATTATTAAATACTCTGGGAAGGAAGTTTTGTGTGGCGATCACACAGCTCAACTGCACTTATTGAGTGTGTGGTGTACTTCTTAGGCTGAGAATAGAGAATGACATATAATTATTTGATTGATATGGTAACACAGATCATGTCATATAAAGGGATGTAGTCATTTCTATAACAACAGACAAGAGACTCCCAAAGAATCCTGAAGCTAAGACATTTGATCAGGCCCATGACAGGAGAAGACCATCCTGTAATGCCAAACCACATTCAGCCAGGCAGAAAAAATGAAGGAAAGATGATACACAAAGGGAATGACCAGTAATTAATTTAATTCTCTTCATTTTCTTACATATTTTTATTTTATCACATTATATAAATGACACTGCAGAAAAAAACACTATTTTCTACTTATATTTCCCTATAAATTATTCAAATTAAAGCATATTTAAGAAAATGTTTGCTTTCTATGCATAGAAAAATTTATACATATGTATGTACTCACACATATATACAAAACAACCACACTGAAAACATGTTGTATACACCTGTTAAATAGATTCATGACATAATCTATATTATATAGTTTCCAAATACCTAACTCATAATTTAATCACAATATAAAAATAAATAACCCACTAAGTCCAGTTATTGTTGCCCATTTGTGGATGGGGGTAAGGCCATCCACTAGAGAACAGAAATCCTATTAGTTGCCACATCCTCAAAAAAGAATGATTCTCTCTCCTTGGACAAATTATCACATGCCAATAGCCCTCCATACTGGATGAAGCCTAGAGAGACTCCACCACACTTATAACTTAGGCTGGCTTTGTCCTGTACCAGTCTTGTGCAAGTAACCATAGCTGCTGTAAATTTACGATTGTTAACCAAGTCACTCACAGAAATCAGAATTTCATAGCACTCTTCTCATCCCCTAGCTCTTAAATTCTTTCCACTTACTTAAGACTTCCTTAAGCTTTGGTGAGTGTGTGTGTGTGTGTGTGTGTGTGTGTGTGTGTGTGTGTGTGTGTGTGTGTGTGTAGGAAAGCTTGGTACAGGTAGTTATCTAGGGATGAGCACTTAGCACTTTAACAAGTTGTTCATCTCTCCATTTACTGCAACCCACAGGGAAAAGAAGAACAGGTTTATCTTTGTATTATTAATTCAGTATAGTTCAAACTTCAAGACAATATGCATAACATTTTGATTCAATTTGGTTTCTTCCCTATGAAGTCAATATTGCTGATTCCATCTTTTAAACAACTAAAAACTCTTAGTATCCAGCACATAGATTTCTCAGTTAAAATAAAATCTGCATTCATCCTGAAACATGCTGGATATTTGTTAGGTAGACTGCTACATAAACTGAGTATAGTAAAAATGCCTATCTATTTCATGATGTTACTGAGAACTTTCAATAAAATATAATTTGTCCAAATACATAGTACAGCAATACTTACATCATAAGCATTCAAGAAGCAGATTTGATACTTTCATCTGTTATTTCTTCAGTATTTTTAATCAGTTTGGCAGAAGTATATCACTATAAACTTGAGTCTCTCTCTCCCTTGTTTTTTTAAATTTTAATTAGAAAGAAAATTATTTTACATGTCAATCCCAGGTCCCTCTCCCTTCCCTCCTCCCCTGTCCCCTCCCCAACTAATACCCTACCTATCCCATACCCTTTCTGCTCCCCAGGGAGGGTGAGGCCTTCCATAGGGGGTCTTCAAAATCTGACATTCTTTGGGTTAGAGCCTATGCCAACCCCCTTGTGTCTAGGCTCAGGGAATATCCCTCCTCCATGTGGATGTGCTCCCAAAGTCCATTTCTATGCTAGGGACAAGTACTGATCCACTACAAGAGGTCCCATAGATTTCCAAGGTCTCCTCACTGACACCCACATTCAGGGGGTCTAGATCAGTTCCATGCTAGTTTCCCAGCTATCAGTCTGGGGACCAAGAGCTCTTCCTTGTTCAGGTCAGCTGTTTTTGTGGGTTTCACCAGCCTGGTCTTGACCCTTTGCTCATCACTCCTCCCTCTCTGCAACTGGATTCCAGGAGTCCAGTTCAGTGTTTAGCTGTGGGTATCTGCTTCTACTTCCACCAGCTGCTGGATGAAGACTATATTATGTCATATGAATTAGTCATCAATCTCATTATCAGGAGAGGGCATTTAAAGTAGCCTCTCCTCTGTTGCTTTGATTGTTAGTTGGTGTCATCTTTGTAGCTCTCCAGACATTTCCCTAGTACCTGACTTCTCTTTAACCTACAATATCTCCCTCTATTATATTATCTCTTATCTTGCTCTCTTCTGTTCTTCCCCAACTCAACCTCCCTACCCCACCATGTTTTTTTTTTTTTTTTTTTTTTTTTTTTTTTTTTTTTTTTTTTTTTTTTTTTTTGAGACAAGGTTTCTCTGTGTAACAGCTGTGGCTGTCCTGGCACTAGCTCAATAGACCAGGCTGGCCGTGAACTCACAGAGATCCGCCTGCCTCTGGCTCCCAAGTGCTGGGATTAATGGTGTGTGCCACCACCACCCAGTCATGGTACGCATTAAACATCTTGGTCTGTACCTAATGTAAATGTTAATAGCAGACTTTCTAACAGTAGAAGCATTATCTCTTTCTATAATAAAACTTATAAAATAAAAGAAATAAAAAGATTAGAACATCTCTTTCTATTGATTGATAAGAAATAGCTACTTGAGGTTTCATGGTCATTTTAAAGGACAATATACATAAATGCTAAATTCTAAATTTAGTCATTAAGTTGTAAATATGTGAAAGCTAAATATTTCTATTTCAGTAGCTTGCATGCTGACTAAAATTCATTTAGATGTGCATTTTTCTGCTTTTCTGGTCCTGTGTGGCTAACCCAAAGGTTGGAGATCTCAGAATTTGATGCTTTTGCCTGGAAAAAATATCTAACTAATAAAAGACTTATCTGGAACTGAACTTTCCAGTATTAGGAGGTCACAGACAGAAAGGGTAAAGGGTACCAAAACACTAAGTATAGGCTATTCAACTGAGAACATCAAATATTTATTGAGTTTTTGCTATTTGTAGAGCCCTGAGCTATGAGGCATGGGGAATTTAAATCTAAGCAAAACTCAATCCCTAATATCAAGGAGCACCTGGTAGAAGAGAAGTGTTATCAGGTCTCACTTCTGTAAGTGGAGAATGTGGACAGAAGAGCTTCAGGAGGGACCCTTGGAGAATATCCAGAGCATTCAGCAAGTAAAGATGGAATCTTAGTACACAATGGCTCACATTTAAGGTCTGCATAGAATATAGGATGAGGTCAGTTTCTGAGAGTCTATGCTGATAAAATTTTCTTTAAATATTGAACCATCTTAATGAGCTCCATTCTCAGCGGGACAGGCTGACTATGAGCAGCAGCTATCCTTCACTAATAAACCCAAGAAAGTGGAATAAAATATGGAGGTCAGCTGTTTGATGCAAGTGGAGAATTGCACAAGTAATGACGAATGGAGAAGTTAAATGGCAAAGGGGAATTAGCAATGAGAATTGGTATTTATAAGATTATTTTTGAAGATATCCTGGGACTCTGCATCAAAATGGCATGTGGTGGTGGTGGAGGCACAGATTTTATGTAGACAGCCAATATTCTACACAGGGGTTTCTCCAAATACCAGAGATGCAAAGGGTGATGGACCGGAGATTAAAGATCTATGTAGGAAGTCCCTGGAAAGCAGAGCATTACTTCTGGAATTCTGATTAAACAAAGATTATAGTGATGGATTGAGAAAAGATCTGAGGGTTGCATTAGGCCTGTGATTTAAAATTCTGGATAGAGAGCAATGGTAAAGTAGAGAGATCCTAGATATAGTTATCTATTATATTATGCTTTAAGTATTTTAAGCAACATAGAGAGGATTAATTAATTGTATTATGGGAAATTTAAAACTACATATTACAATTTGAGACAGTCTATTGGTCGAGCCTTCCATGACACTAAAGAGGTCCCAAATTTGATCCCCAGCACTATAAAAGTAAACAATATACACAAGCAAGTAATGTACAAACTGTCTAAGACAAAAGTAACATTGCTTACATAATAAATGGCAGCGATAGTGGATAAAGAAAAGGTATAGAACAAGTTTTAGAAACTAGAAGCTGAACTTTGTTTCAAAACTTTAGAAAAGCAAAGTTCAACATTATAGAATTCTGGAAATTTGTAGGAGGATCTTGAAAATCTTTAAGTAAGTTATAATCTGCAGTAAATAAAATTAAATCAGAGGGTGAGGAAAAACAATTTCTAAAGAATGAGCTATTGTGGATGTTTTAGTGACATTGAAAGACACACATATGCACAGGCACAGGTACACACACTTGCACACTTAAAATGGTAGTAGAAAGCATGAACACAACATAGTTGTTGGATACCAAAGAAAATTTCCCTTCCTTCCTTCCTTCCTTCCTTCCTTCCTTCCTTCCTTCCTTCTTTCCTTCCTTTCTTTTTTCTTTCTTTCTTTCCCCTGTGAGATAATCCAGCCTAGCTGTAGACTCAAAATTCCCTTGCCTTAACTTCTCAAAAGCTAAGATTACATAGGTATGAATAGCATATCTAGCTTAAAAGGAAAAATATTGAGATAGAAATGATAGTATATAAAATGAAAATAAGCTTGGTTGGAGTTAAACAGAGAGGGTGTTAAGTGTTGCTCAAACAATGACAGATCAATGAACTTGAAAAAAATAATAGAAAGCCTTAAAATAATTCAGAAGGAAAGAGATAAGGACCAATATATACAGTTTACCAGGAACTCAGTACAATCACGTTATTAAAAAATACATGGAATAGAAAATTTAGGAAAAGAACATAAAGAAGAGACATGCAGCAAACATTTCAGCATGTAATGGATGAGAAGCATGCAAACATGTGATAACCATAGACTCATGGACTCTGGGATCCCAGTGATACCACGTAGAATAAGCTTTAAACTACATTCAGGTGTTTCTTAGTTAAATTCCCAAGAACTAGCAATATAGAAGCAGAAAGAATGGGTAAAAAATATATTTCAACAGTTGATATTAAATTTACTATTCCCTAGGTTCATCTATTTTGACACATACATCAAGATTTCCAAATTATTAGCAATACTGAATGCAATGTACTACCGCATGCTTTGTACACTTGCCTAATCATTATGTTGATGGAATTCATCAATGTGATGAATATCTAAGGGTTAAAGGAAGAGATTTTTTGTTTGGGCCCATAGAGGTCTTAGTACATGGTCAACTCACATTGTGATGAGGGATGGTATGTGACATAACATCCTTGCAGGTGTGGAAGAATAAGGCTGATCCCACCATGGTGGCCAGGAAAATTGAAGGGAATGGAGAAAGGTGTCAGGGAAGAAAACAGATGTTCAGTATATTTCCTCCATACAGACTCCTCTTTAAGTTTCCTGCACCTACTTCACCAAGAAGCACCAGCAGCTGGGAAAGCTGCCAAGGTGACAGAGTTTGTGATGGATATTTTATAATCAAACTATAACAACTATTGACAGACCTTTAAAAATATTTCTTAGCTACAATGAATCCAATGAATATGAAAATATATATTTCTTGAATATCTTAATTTCAAACCTGAGTATGAGATAGTTGGAGTATACATTAGTTCAACATTTATCCCATTGTGGGGCTGTAATAGTATTCCACAGGAAAAGTACAATTTTTTTCTCATCTATAGTGGAGAGACAAACCAATCTCTCCACTTCCTTGACAGTTTTAACTTTTATTTTTGTATGATAGCCATCTCAACAGGTATGAGGTAAAGGGTAAATAATGAATATTTTAGTATCAAAAGTGATATTGTAGCCTATACTGTTCACAATAATGCTTTTGATCATTTAAGTAGCATTAGATACATAGTAAAATGCTAACCCAGAAAAATGAATCAATGGCACAAGCGCCTCCTTATTTCCCATGCTCATATTTGTACTAAGATTCTAGAGAAAGTTCAGTTAAAAAAATGAATCAGAACCTAATAGAAACTGAGCCTGTGATAGGTAGTGATGGTGTATCTACAATATATATAAAGGAAAAATAAATCCCCAATCCTATTTTGGCAAATATCTTTCAAAAATTCAGAAAAGTAAAGACTTTTGAGTTCCCTATTCCCACAAAACTGTTGCACTGGAAAGATTAATGACAAAAAAAATAAGAGGATATCTACAGCTACAGGGGATTTGATGTCGTCATCTGGTCTCTACAGGCCTCTACAGTTAGGTATACACACCCACACACAGACATACACACATCTAGATATAATTACAAATAAAAGAAGTCTTTTAATTAAACAAAAATAAGCGGGAAAGTGTAGCCCTTCTATTGGAAGACCACTTGAAATGTAAATAACCAAGATTAAAAAAATAGATCAACAGAAAATCATAAACCTCAAAAATATACTAAAAAGTAGCTGAAGCATATGCATTAGTATGATTTGTAAATATCTGTAAAATAAGGAAGTAGTAAAAAGAGGTGCTATATAGTCAACCATTTATCAAAAACTAAGTAATTATTTTTAAATTAATTTATTCTACATCCTGACTTCAGTTTCCTCTCCCTCTTCTCTCAGTACCCCCTCTCCCCTCCCTTCTGTAATATTCCCCCACAATCCATTTCTTCTGTGTTTTTATTTAGAAAAGGGTAGACCTCCCATGGATATCAACAACACATGGCATTATCAGGTTGTAATAAGGCTAAGAACCTATCCTGTATTAAGGCTGGGCCAGGTGACCTAGTATGAAGAATAGATTACCAAATGCCAGCAAAAGAATCAGAGTTAGCCTCTGCTTCCACTGTTTGGATTCTCACAAGAAGACCAAGCTACATAACTGTCACATATCTGCCAGTTGTAGTGATAAAGTAACTCTTACACATGCAAAATACACAAGGACTGAGAAAAAGAAAGGCAGAGAATTTCTGACAATTACAGTTTTGTATTACATTCTTCACTTTTCATCATTAATTAGATTAGTACAATGAAGATCTGTGAACGTGGAAAACACTTGAACAATATTGACCCATTTATCCAATCTGAGATATGTAGGTCACTTCTTCCCGAACCAGCATCTTTAAGTACACAAAAAGCTTCATGTCAAGCAGATCATATTGTGAGCCACAAAGCAAGTCTCAGTAAATATAAAATGATTGCAGTCATATGAGATATGGTATCCTAACACAATGAAACAAAACTGTAAGTTAATATGAAAATATTTCTAAAATATTTAACTATTAAGAGGTTAAACTATAATTTCTGAGCAAAAAATAACACAAGGAAAATATTTTTAAAGCTGAAGATAAAGTATAATATCATAAGGATATTATACTTAGGCAGTTCTTAAAAAACAATTAACAAATGCTTATATTAAAAATTAAAACTGGTCTCCAGTTGATTTTTGGATCTATCTACAAACCAAGAAAAAATATAAAGTTAATTTCCAATAAGGAAATGAAAAAAATAATGTAGAAAAATAGAAGTCAATTAAAGAAAAATGTAACCCAAAGCATGAATTTTTATTTGGGTCTTTATTACTCATACAAAATACTGAGATTTGTTATTGTCTTTTGATACATGTATAAAATTTATTTTATGTTCTTTCCCATTACTGTCTCCTTTTGCCATGCATCCTTTTCTCAATAACATTCCTCCTCACTAAATGCATTTTAATTTTCTCACACATGGTGAGCTTTAGGCAAACCATAGTTACACAGGAAGACTGTCTTGGAAAATACATGAGAAAAAATTATGAACTGCTTCGTGATTCCTGTTTACTTCACTTATCATGGCGATGGTTCATGTTTGGAAGATTATTTGTATCTAGAATTTTCTTCACTTTTTCTAGGTTTCCAATTTACTGGAGCACATTTTTTTTCAAAATATTTTTAGGGACCCTTTGTACATAATGATATTTTGTAGTAATATATTCTTTCATCTTTTAATTCTTTTTTCTTTTTTCTTTTTTATCATCTTTTGATTTTTAATGAGCTACTTATTTCACACAGTGATGGGTTTCAAAAGACATTTTCATTCAAATTCATCATGTACTTTAAACCATATGCATACACAACTTGTGTTCTTCCCCACATTAGACACAGACAAATTGGACTACTGGGTTTCTGTGAAGTCTTTTTCACTTTGGCTTTTATGTGGTTTACTTTCATTTTCACTTTCTCCCAGAATGTGAAGTACTCTGCTCTCTCAAATCCCACACATCCTTCAAGATGATGAGATATTAAACTCTGAGCACGGTGATAAATAAAGGAATCCTGCGTATCCAATGTGCTTTCACTTGTTTCTTTGCTTCTGATGGAGCAGAAAATCCTACAGGATTTGTGGTTGTCTTTATTTTCCTTAAACAGCTACAACAACAACACTGTATCATTATTTTAAGCCCAAGTGATTGTAAACTGTCAGTCTGCCAAAGAAACTACTGTTGCAAATGATTGAAGCTCTTTGCAGAGTCTACATCTTCCTCAGCTTTAGGGACTTTGCAGCAAACAGATAATAGACTCGCTGGTAATAATTACAGGCACTGTTTTTTGAGTACTGGCTACACTGTTCTAAGGCTCATAAGCAACCCAGACATCCTGGTTTCACTCATTCATTCCTATGCTTATAAAATCCAAGTAGTGATTTTTTTATTTCTTGTTGCTTTGTGTTTCAGACAGGGTTATGCTATGTAGCCATTGTTGTTCTAGAACTCACTTATGTAAAACAACAGGCTCTCAAACTTGCAGCAATTTTCCTGCCTCTGCTTCCTAGGTACTGAGAAAATAACTATATGACATCTCACCCAGCTAGTTGGTGAAATCTTTACATGATTTCCCAGGGACAGCACAAAAGTAAAGAGTTTCCTATTCAATTCCTTCCCAAACATTATTATTTTGGACCTCGAAACAGACAGCTTAGCTAAAGGTTCCCTTGAGGGGAGACAGTGATAGTGATAATGATGTTCTTGAGAATTTTTATTAGTAATACTTCATTTGAATTTGAACACACCCTATGAGAAAGAAGATATTATTATCAGTATCAATTTACAATGGAAAGCCAGAATGATTTAACTGCTAGATTAAACAAGATTCCAAGGATATCAGGTCTGTTTTTGTTTTCCATTCTTCCAATCATAGCACTAATACCATTCCAATACTTGATGTGTGTATGTCTCCATCCATTTATTTTCTCAAGTCTAATGACCGCTAAGCATATTCAACTCATCCTCAGTTATGCAACCAAAGCTATCTTTCCTTATAAATTACTAAAGGTGTGAGGGAGGGGCATCTGACCCTTTCAGCACCAAAAAACTCTTCAGACCTGTATTACCTATTTATCCTGAAAAAAAGAAAAGGAAATATCGGCAAGAGAATTTTGTTATTATTTGTGTTTTGTGACTAAAGAAACAAATATTCAGCAACCGTCAGCGGATGGACAAAGTTCACAAAGGTAGCTGCTAACTGTAAGTGCAGTGATTTGGAATGGAGAACTAACTGAAAACCATTCACTCTTGGAGAAGGACTCACAGAAGGAAAGCAAAGCATGTACAGTTTACATTAACTTGGAATGTGCAGCATTTATTTAGAGGGGAGCTTTAAATTTTATCTTATCAATTTAAGCAGAGGGACTTCCAGTGTCTAGAGAAATACATTGAGACTTTAGTGTACTGAGTGAAACACACAGGAATGAACAAATAACTGTTTAAATCAACCAGCCGAAATATATCCATAAAAATGTAATTTCACATTTATGTTTGAACATTGATTTTATAACTTCAGGCTCCTAGCAGGAAATGAGAAGATTGTCCTCTTTTATTTTTCCCCTGTGACTTACAAGTCCAAGCCCATCAATAAACCCTGTTCTCAACTTCTTCAGTCACTGCCACCCCAGCTGTTACATACTTTTCCTATTAAAATACTTCCAATTAAGGCCAGAATTGTGCACACTGTAAGGAGAACTGGCCTAATTCTTTATCCTATACATGTTACAAGAGGATTTTACTTGTTAGGTGTGAAGATCAGTATGCTAAAAAGTTGACAGAAAAGGCCTGATATACTTGTAAAAGAAGCCTCACAGTTTACAGCATGATTATAAATTGAGTCTTATTTTAATTGCCAAATATGTTAATGGATTTTATATGAAATTAAATCCTAGGGTGCCTGGTCCAGAATATCAGAGAGCACTTTCTTTTTTGCCTTACCGCAAAAGGCAAAACTTGTGTAAGTTGAGAAAATAACAAGTCTACATATTAATGGGATACCAGTTACATTCAATTAGCTAACCATTTGTTTCTGGTTCAAGATTAGTACAATTATTCCTTTTAATCCTTATATGTGTTTAATATACTGCACTTACATGGTAACACTATTCTTCTATATCAAGCATAGGTGAAACATGCAAATTTGGAGATTAAATGTATTATCAATTTCTATTGTTTGTCAAGGGAAGCATATTATGCTATAATTGGCAAGAACAGGCTAGTCACTTCACACCTGTGCTGTGTACTGTGAATATTTGCTGTTCTCATTGGTTTAATGAAGGGCTAAATGGCCAATAGCTAGGCAGGTAGAGATTAGGAAGGACTTGTGGACAAAAAGAGAGCCCAGCGGAGAAGGAAGGCAGAGTTGCCAGCCAGATGCAGAGGTAGCAGGAGATGAATATGCCATGCTGAAAAACATCACCACCATATGGTAGAGCATAGATAAGAAATACCGGTTAGTTTAAGTTGTAAGAGCTAGTTATTAACAACCCCAAGCTATCAGCTGAGCATTCATAATTAATAAAAAGTCTCCGTGTGGTTATTTGGGAACAGGCTCCTGGGACATCAAACCCCACCTACAAATGGTGCCTACACACCCAGTACCTACATCCACAAAAACAGAACCAAATGTTGGCTCCTAGTCACATGTCTTTCGTGCAGGCCATGGCATAGAAATAAGTCTCCCAGAGGCTGCCTACAAATTTGAGCTATCATTCCAAGCCCTGCCATCACACTGTGAGCTAAGCCATATGGTCTGCTCGCGCAGACAGAAAAGATTACAAGTAAGAGTAACGACAGATCCAGATTGAAAACAAAAAAAACAAAAAAAAAAAACAAAACTCTAAATGGGCTTCTGTGTTTTTAAAAATGTACATAGGCTTGAGAAAGAAAAGAGAAAGGGAATAGGTAGATATAGAAAAAATAGTTTAAAAATAATAAAACATTTAAAGAAAAACTAAAGTTATATGAAGGGGAAAAAGCCACATAAAGATGAAAATTACAAAGGGAGTGTGGATACTCTATATTATGGTATTTCTTTTAAATTGTTTGATTGCTGATGAATGAACCATAGCTGCTAAGAGACATTGGATTATGGAAGCTGCTGGATTAAACCAACCTATATATTTTATACATGTCTTGACTGCAAAATGGAAATAAAAAGTTGTTGCTTTGAAGAATAAGTTAGGTTTTTATTTCCACAAAATATGAAAGGCTGTGGATATTCCTTCAAAAGTAATAGAGATCAGAGTTGATTGAGGTAGAACCCCTGGAAATCCTACCTACAGATATAAAGAAATAAACCTAGAAAAGTTATAAGACATATAACATATATTTAACCTACTCAAACATAAAACAAAAAGAAATCAACTTTGGCTAGCTTGTGTGCAACATACAATCTATACTTGTATTAATTCAGATATGTAGGCTACCTTTAAAAGTGTTTGTGTTTTCAGAGAAACTCGACCAGACACCATAAAAATGGATCACCAGGAAGGTTGTGTAGGGGGAAGAATAGAGGAGAGCAAAATAAGAGATATCATCAAAGATGGAGCCAGTATAGATTTAAAGCGAAATAAGGCCCTAAGGAAATGTCCAGAGATCTACAAGAATGACAAGAACTAACCAGCTAAGCAATAGTGGGGAAGTTACCTTAAAAGCCCTCCCCTGATAAATAGATTGCCGACTAACTTATATACCATCCTAGAGCCTTCATCCAGCAGCTGATGGAAGTAGAAGCAGATACCCACAGCTGAAAACTGAACTGAACTGGAATCCAGTTCCAGAGGAGTGATGAGCAAAGGGGTCAAGACCACACTGGTGAAACCCACAGAAACAGCTGACCTGAACAAGAGGGAGCTCTTGGCCCCCAGACAGAGCACTGGGAAACCAGCATGGGACTCATCCAGACCACATAAATTTGGATGTACTTTGAAAAGGTGGACAGGCCTCTGAAAAGTGAGGAGGCCTCTGAAATCTATGGGGCCTCTTGTAGTAGTTCAGTACTTATCCCTAGCATAGGAATGGACTTTGGGAGCCCATTTCACATAGAGGGATAATTCCTCATCTTAGACACACGGGGAAGGGCCTGGGCCTATCCCAAAGGATATGACAGACCCTGAAGACCCCTCCCATGGAAAGCCTCACTCTCTCTGAGGAGCAGAAATGGTATTGGATAGGTAGGGTGTTAGTAGAGGGCAGGGGAGGAGGGGAGGGAGAAGGAATGGGGATTGATATATAAAACAACCTTTTTTCTAATTTAAATAAAAAATTAAATATTTGATAAAAAGGAAACACACACACACACACACACACAGACACACATACACACAAATGGATCACCCAGGTGATCCTACATGTCAGAGTACCTCTGTTGCAGTTTCTTCAGAGTTCTGCATCCAAAACAGCTTCAAGGATGCTGGCTGAAATGAACCAGCCTCACAGATTTCTCTAGCCAAGACTTAATTATCCTGATTTTCTCAAGGTTCCCGTAAGACATCAGTACCTCTAAACAACAGGTATGAGTCTAGAGAAAACAATTCCCCCATTTCCAAAAGATGGGTTATGGATATTTGTCAACAGTTAAGGGGAGTTGGTTACAAGTTGTTACTGGTTATGGTCTGGGAAAAGTTAAATTCAAAGATCTCTTTCTAAAGGAAAAAGGGGGATATAATATAAAAATGATGAGATAAAAGGGTCAGTTACTGTGTAAATGCATTTATTTCTATTTATGGACAGCATGCCATTCAAAATGAGATACCCAAAAAACTCCACAAAAAACCTTCTGGAAGTGAGTAATATTTTAAATAATGTGGAAGTATACAAAATTAACTTACAAAACTCAGTAAATTTTAATGTAACAAACATGCTAAGACATATGTCAGGGAAATAAACCCATTCCCAATAAGCCCAGACACAATAATCTCAACAACAACCTCAAAATAAACCTCTCCAGGGAGGTAAAAAGACTTCTACCGTGAAAACTTTAAATCTATGAAAAAGTAAATTAAGCAAGGCATGAGAGCTGAAAACCTTCCATACTCATGTCTGGTCGAATTAATATTATGTAAATAAGCTCACAAGTTTTAGATGTTCAGCCTTATATGGAGGTTTCTTGGCATGTTTTACATTTATTTTGTATATAATTTCCTCTTCTACATGAGGATTTTAAGTTTTCCAGGACAATTTATTGAACATGTTTTATTTTCTTAAATGCACATTTTCAACATGTTGTGAAAAATCAGTTGACTTTATATGCGTGGATCATATTTGTCTTCTGTGTGAGCTTACCACCTGCTTCTCTTTTATGTGTGATTACTCAACACATAGCTTAATGTGTGGACACATAGACCAATAAAATATTATATGAATGCTGGGCCTATATATATGGTGACTGGGTGCTTTTGTCACTATGACTGTTTAATGTAATTTATTTAACTCAGACAGTATAATTTTCTCATTTTTCTCAAGATTAGCAAACAATATTAATTATATCATTTTGCTAAATTAAGTGATTTATATAATGTATTTGATGAAAATACCTGCTTGTTAGAGGATGTTTTCATAATTTAATTAGCCTATAAATTATTAGTGTTTGATGTCTATACAGACAATCACTGAGCTGAGAGAAGCCTGGTGATCATTTTATGTCTGTTGCTCTTGAATTCCAATTTCTGTTTTTATCCACTCCCCACTACTATTTGATTATTTTTTTAGTTTTTATGTATCATTTTGGTTTTATAATTCTCACTCATAATGGACATAGAATTTTCTGTAGTCTAGTTAAGATAGGTATGGATGTTTTAAATTTGGTAAAGTACTGCAGTAACATGATAAAGTACTGCAGTAACATGATAAAAAGAACATGAAACTAGAAATGACCTGAAGTGTCAACAGTTTTATGTTTTACCATTACTTGCTTCCTTTGAGGACTGAAGATGCATGAGTTAGTATAGTTGAACTCAGACTTCAGAAGAACCCCAGAGCTAGCTATAATAAAACTTCCAATCCTAAGAAAGTATGAGCTTAATAAAATCTGTTATTACTACAAAAATAGATTCATAATAACCCATTCTGACGAAGAAGTTTGAATACTATCACCTTTGAAATCCTGTGATTTTTGAAGGAGAGAAAGATACACAGACAGGGAGAGGGAGAGGGAGAGGGTGAGGGAGGGATTTGTTCTAGGAAAGTATATGCATTATCTTGCCAATAAAGATTATTTCAAGTATGGAAAAGCAAATCAAAGTTTGAATAAAATCTGGCCTTGATCCCATTTGACTTCAGAACACATATTAATCACTATGGCACCAGTTCAATTATCTAATAAGAGCCTTGATCAAATATTAAGCATAGATGCTAATTGCCTTCTATCAACAACTGGATCTTCAATGACCAGAGCTTTCTAAGTATGTGTTGTAGTCAGTGCAAAAACAACCAAACTGTATTAATTTGAGAGAAAACTTAATTTTCTACACATTTTGGATCTCAAAAGTAAAATTATTATAAAGCTATGCTTGTGTAGTTTTTGAAGGTGGTCAATTCAAAATAATCTGCTGGTAATTTGATTGATGCTTATTGAATTTTAGACTTAGAACATTGTATAAACCCTGCAATTGCAATCCAAATATATTTCTAGAAATTTGTAAAAAAAATTCTAATACAGATTACTTAGGTGAAATGCAAGTTTAAGAAACTATTCAAATGTCACAATTTTTGTGTCTTTTAAGGCACACATCTCACTGAAAGACTGTTTTATTCTTCCAAACGATCATAATCACAAACACATCATAAGTAATGCACTCTTGCTGATCTATGTTTAGAGAATCAGGAAGAATGTAAAATGTCAAAGGGCAGTAAGTGAAAGCAGAAAATTAAATTTTTAATGACCCCTAACAATACAGAATGATTTGAACAAAACATGATGAATGAACAATGTTTGAAATAAAATGACCCACTTACCACTAAACTCATTATTTTCAACATAGTATAAAACAAAGGGAGGAATCATATATAAAGTTGGAGATCTGTAGTTGGCTTTCTAATATATAGTGGTCACTCTCTCATTTTTATTTGATAGTGATATCATAGTTGAAAACTGTGCCAGATACTAATATTGAAATAAATAATTTAGGTGTCCATTGATCTCATAAAAATTAGGCTTAAAATAAAAATTGTCAATGAAAGACCCAAATGTCATGTGCAGTAATGCAGGACACTAGCATTCTAGAACTGGGGGGATTGAATACAGTTTCCAGTCACTCACCTCTGACCAGGGCCATGAGCTTTAGGCTTTGCTTTCACAATCAGAGAAGTGGGCAAAGCCAGCCACCAAAGCCTTGGCTGTGAGCCTAACCATGCTGCTTAGTAGGTTTTTGTTAGTGCAGACAAAACAGAGTAGCTAAACACAGTGAAAACAGATCCAGATGGAGAAAATCAAACTCTAAAAATGTTCCAGTTTGTTTAACAATGTCAAGTGAAGGACTGAAGCATGGTATTTATGAAATTTGAACATATATATGAATGCCATATTTTCTCAGTGAAAAATTAAGCTATATATCAGATTCATAACACATACATACCAATAATGGTAGATGGGACTTAAAATCACCACAAAGAGGAGGATAAGCTCCTGTGACATTGCAGAGTCCTGGGTTTCCATAGTATGCACCACCACACCTGACTTAAGGTTTCTAATGTGCTAACACGCATATCTATATATATGGAAAACAGTAAGAGAGAGAGAAACAGAGACAGTGACAGAGAGACACTCTAGTTTGTTGTAGAGTATTAGCTTAGGGTGCTGTGGAATATTTGTTTAATGATGCAAAGATGTGTTGCGTTCTTTTGTGTTGCATTTGTTTAACTCTGTGAAGGCATGCTACTTTGCCTGTCTAAAATACCTGCTTGGTCTAATAAAGGGATGAACTGTCAATATCTAGTCAGGAGAAAGGATAGGCTGGCTAGGCAGGCAGAGAAAATAATTAGAAGAATAAGAAGAGGGAGGAGAGAGAAAAGGGGAAAGAAGAGGAGGACACCGTGGGGCCAACCACCCAGCTACACATCCAGTCAAAGAATAAGATGGAAAGAAGATATATAAAATAAAGAAAGGTAAAATCCCAGATGCAAAAGGTATACTAGATAATTTAAAGTAAGAAAAGCTGGCTAGAAATAAGCCAAGCTAATGCCAGGGCATTCATAAGTAACAATAAGTCTCTGTGTATTTATTTGGGCAATTTGTCTTTTCTATGAATCTGCATATTTACAACAGGTACTATGTAGGGGAAGTTGTAGCCACCCCTACTTAGGGGCTGGCTACAGGTGTGCCAGACCAAGCTTAGCCACCGGCAAGGAGGGACACCAATAAGGCGTCCGATAAGATAAGTCTTATAAAATATATAAATTTATTAAGACTGAGCTAACAGATGAGAGTCCTAGTCATTGGCCAAGCAGCTTTGAACCTAATACAAGTTTCTGTGTATTCATTTGGGCCTATCTCAGGCAGGCAGCTGGCGTAAAGCTCACACATAGAGGTGGGGCTCAGGCGGCATTTGGCAGAAAGATTTATGGTAACAGTACTACACAAAGAATCCCACAGTATGAATATATAGTCCAATACACTGTCAGTAGAAAGCTGCATTTTATTTTTTAATTCCTATATGTACATGCAATTTTAAAAAAACTTGAATTAATGAAAAATTATGTTAGATTTTAAGATAGCTAGTTCTATCTAATGCAGTTTTATCTATGGTAAATAGTCAAGTGGATGCCAGGGTAGAAACAAAGGCTTTCTTTTTGAGATTAAATAACAACAAACCTACAAGTAATTGAAGAATGTCTTTTTGTTGGAATATTTATTATATTTTACAGTGGTGCATGCTGCTTTTCTTTATATATCATAACTTAATCTAATTTCTTATCTGGACCTACTATTCATCAATGAATGGATAATCTTTATGTAAGAGATTCAAATGAATATATTTATCAGATTCAATGAAAATGATGATTAAATTGCTATTTCTAACGTATTCAAGGGGAATATGGTGATTGTTTCACTTTAAAAAGTAATCTTGGAGCCTAACCAATCCCTATTAATACTTTTGAACATTTGAGTAGAATCAGGCATTGAGGCTAATACTAACATGACACAATTAATTAATGGTGCAATAGCCTTTATTTTACCCCACATATGCTCTTGGAGAATGTAAGAAACAAATCATTAAAAACTAATAAAATTTAAATGGGCTAGCCAGGGTTCTATATTGGCTGTTCACTACTTAAAAGTCACTCCAATATTTTTTTCTTCTTTACACAGTAAATACAATGTAATACAAAACATAACCTTAGTGTTTGAGGTTTTCTTTTATGTTAAAAGCAAGTAGTTAGTTTAGGTTTCAGTCTTCTTTTTGATGATACTTTGCTTATGCTCTAATGAATAAAGCTTGCTTGAAGATCAGAATCCAAGCCTAGCCATAGCTGTAGAGGCCAGGCAGTAGTGGTACACAACTTTAATCTCAGCACTTTGGAGACAGAGGCAGAAAGTCTGTTACTTCAAGGCCACCCTGAGCCAAACAAAATTAATCCAGTCTAAAAGAGAAACAGAGCTCACACAAAGGTGATCTCAGCACTTTAGGATCTCATGACTTTAATTTCAGCACTAGAGAGTAATATAAAGTGGGAAGAGACAGGAGTTTATGGCAATCTGAGTGAGTCTTAGGAGCAGTACAGATGGGAGCTGTCTGAGTTTTGGTGGGTTGCCCCTTTGGTCAGAACATTGGTAGAGGTGAGAACTCTTTAGTGGCTAAGCACTTTGCTTCTCTGATCTTTAGCTTTAACTCTGATATTTGTCCCTGGGTTTTTATTATTCATGCTACACTTCTTATTTAAAATAAGAGCATTTTATTAAAAGCCATCTTGGATATGGACCATGATACTACACATTGACATTAATTTAGTAGTTTTTCTTACCAGAATATAACATCCTTGAAGAGAAAGGTTCTGTTTTGCATAGCATTGTGTTTTATAGCCTTCACTTATAGGCACCACTCTGCTTTCCATTTCTTAGTAAGAAAATGATAACTTCAAGTCTTCCTGAACACTCAAAAGGACAATCAAATCAAGGAAACCCTCCCTTTATATTGGTTTTTCAAGGTAGATTATAACTCAACAGCTTATTTTTCATCCTATATCATCATCTGTTTTCTAAATGCAAATCAGTTAGCGAAGAACCATACAATTTACTGTCATTCAGTGGGTCATTACTTAAAGTCTCCCCTGAGATACCTGAACAAGTTTCCTCAAATAGACTATCTTGGTTATGTATATGCTTTTTATATAATAAGACTATTTTAACAAGCTGATGTGGGATAATGTTCTTTTTCACTGTAAAGATTTGTCACTCGTATTGGTTTAATAAAATGCTGATTGTTCAGTAGCCAGGCAAGAAGTACAGGAGGGGCTACCAGACTAGGAGAATTTTGGGAAGAGGAAAGACAGAATCACCAGACACAGAGGAAGCAAGATGAGAATGTGTTACTGAGAAAAGCTACCAAGCCCTGTGGCTAAACGTAGATAAGAATTATGGGTTAATTTATGTTGTAAGAATTTTCTAGTAATAAGACTAAGCAATTGGGCATTTAACCTATTTAACCTGCAATAACCATGCAGCCTGATGACACTAGTGGTTTAGATGGGATAACTGCAAAAATCCCATCTAAGAAGCTGTGTTATGTTTGGTGTCTGTAGCAAATGAATGGTAGTTTTTAAGAAAATAAATAGCAATTATCAAGGTCCTGTGGTAGTAATACCACAGTAATCGTACTGAGAACTAATAAGAAATCAAAACTTCAAGTAAACAGGCAGCTGGCTACCAAAACAAGTTATGTACTGTTTCATATAGATAACTCAGATGTCTTATAATGTCAAGTGCTCAAGTCATTACATATAGCCATAATCTGTGACAACTCAGCCAGCATTTAAAACTTATTTCTGAGATTCCTTCTCCCAAATTGAAGCCTGAGGGCATGTGGAATCTTAAATCTATCGTTTTGTAAGTAGCCTTAGTTGAAGTAAAGTAACCACCACTGTCTTTAGAGACTCCCAGTGAGGCACAGTGTATGCCAAAGTTTCCATTACTACTTTTATTGAGTTCTGCACTAACATTCTTCATTCGCCCACTGGTTGCAAATCTCTTTTCCTCTGAACTCACTGGAACTTTGAAAAAATAACACTTGAAGAAATAAATTCCCCAGTACAAATGCCAGAGAAGCAAGCAAATGAAGTCCAACATTTTAACATTAAAAAAAAAAAACTGTGAGTGTGAAAAGTTAATACTTGTGCTAACATTTTCAAACTATAGACCAGAGATTGTAAAACAGGATCTGTGAAGGATTACCAACATATTTTAGACGAAGAAAAATAAGCTAAAATCTTTTCATTTTTACAATTAAAGTCTATATAAAGTGAACCTTAGGAAGATATGCAAGCTATTGGAGCCTGTCCTTTTTAATATAGAAGTAAAAGATGGATAATATTTTCATCAGCTAAATATAATATTGGGTTTCTTCTGCTAGTAAACTGAATATGGACAAAATTTAAAAGTAAAAATAGGTTTAAATGTTGTTGGCACTTCATTATGTGAATGTGGTGGTGGAATCCATTAGCAAACCACTGCTAACCCAGAGAACAGTTAGAGAATCATGGCTAAAAGCTTGGTGTGACACAAAGACAAATATTGCATATGTGAAAATGACTGGTAGGAAAGAAGATGGATGGGCATGATCAGAGCATTATTTAAGCATGAGGGGTGGAAATATCACCATTAATCTTATTAATTTGTAGAATTAATATGCACTAATAATAGTAAAAGATTGTGTTTAAAGGTATTCCAAACAACACAGAAACATAAGCAGTGTGTGTGTGTGTGTGTGTGTGTGTGTGTGTGTGTGTGTGTGTGCGTGTGTGTGTGTACAGAGAAGTGAGACATTGTGAGATAGAGAAAGACAGGGAGAAAGATATTACCTATTGGAGTGAATTTAAAACTTCACATACTTACTTCTCATTGGCATTCACTTAGTCTTAGTTTTTTGATAATAAGCCAGGAAGTTGAACAGCAGCAATGAGCTAGAAGACTGGGGAGGGGGAGGCGGGCTTTCTTCTCTGGTGTAGTGCTCTAGATGAAAAAAATGCAATGCACAGAAGCACAGAATAAGATAGGTGAGGGGGTGAGGGTGTTAAAGACAACTAAGAATAGCATTCCAGGTTTTGCATTGAGGATGCTTTTTTTCCCCCCCCACAAGGTTTTTGTTTTTTGTTTTTTTTTGGTAAATGAGAACTTTAAGAAGGCAATCAGAAACTGACAAAAACAAAACAAAAACAACAACAACAAACTTCTGCTGAAGTCCTATAATGACCATGGGACATGAACATAATCACAGTTCAATCCTCATCAAGCAGAATACTACAGTCCTACTTAGGAAAGTTTCACCCATGCATTGCATAGGGTAAGCTGATTTCTATTTGCCTATAGAAGAAAATAGTGAGTCATAGTAGAAGGAAAACAGCATCCTCCAGAATCTGTGTGCATTCTCCAATAGATTGGACAATATTGTACAAAATGTTACAGGACTATTTAGTACCAGGAAAAGAAAAGATAAATAAAGCAAAAAGAAGTAGCCTAGTTATTGGAATGACGTAATCATGATATCAAAATTTAAAGTAACTCTTTTAATTAAACATTCAGGAAAACTGGGACTAAAACAAATGAATTAAGCAGAAATTCTAGAATTTATGATCTAGAGGAGGGTGGCAATCTCATGGATGATATAGTACCACACATGAGAGTCATGGTTAGTAGTTCTGTGTGTAAGAGATAAAAGACAAAAAAACACGGCAGTAACAAGACAGAAAAGCTAACATAAATTTTAAATTACTTTAGAGATACAAAGGCAAAATACTTATGTGATAGCCAGAAAGCTTGAAGTTGCCCTACAACAACAACAAAAAGGAATCAAAAGAGCAGGACTTTTAATGTACAGAAAGAATATATTCACCAACCAAAAGTAAAGGGGAATGACTCTACACTAATGAAGGTGAATGAACATATCCCTCCAATTCTCCAAATCCTTGGTATTTGTAAATAAGCTGGCATCAAAGTAGAGAAAAGAATGCTGCCAGAGACAGGGAACCCATAATGTATGAAAATAAACTGATAATTGTTTTGTGAAAACAATAATATGTTGAGTATTTTATCAATAGAGTGGCTGGAGGTACATATGCATGCTAAAATATGATATTTGTGAATTCTTGAAAATTTACCGAAATTTTATGGTAGAATACACTGAATGTAGGTGATGAGTTAAAAATAAAAAGCACTATTGTATAACTTAAAATTCAATCTCTGTGTATTATAAAAATTTAGCCAGCATAATGGAATGGCAAACAAATATCAGTAAATCAAGTGCATTAAAATGTCTACAGCAGACATCATAGTTGATGGTAAAATTGTGACCTTTTCACAGACTATAAAGTAGTTAAAGATGTGTTTTCAGTACATGTGTGATATAGTAAGCTGATGATTCTAGCTTGTACACTAAGGTTGTACTTTAAAAATATAAAATAAAAATATGAAGGTTAGAAAGTATATTCTTGATAAATAAAACACACAATTTAATATGTTATATAGTCATAATTTTAAACACTAGAACATGAAACATATATTTAATACATGAAAAAGTGCTACTGATTTAAAAGTTTCTCAATAAGAGATATATAATTACTAACTTTGTAATTTATAAAAGATAATTTAATGTTTTACTGACTTTAGCATATACAGTCATCATATCATATCGGCTCTGTAGTCCATTTTTTATGACATATTTTGTTTTAATTATTTACAATTAGCAGAGTTAGGCTAAACTTAAAAACTATTAAATTGAAACAAAACAACACAAAATAAGAAGCAACCAACTAACCAACCAACTGAACAAACAAACAAAAACCAAAAAGTCAAACCCAACTGCTATCATGATATATTTCAAACTGTTATTTATGCGCTCTGCCCTATTGTGCTCTGAGGTAATGAGACTGTTCTGTATAGTCCAGAACCCTTTGGTGACAGCTGGAAAATCACTTGACTAGTGATAAACGACAAAAACAATTAAAGATTGATGCACTCTTGGTGATGGTTGTGGCCAGCATTTTATGATGATGTTAGTATCTTTAAAATGGAATAGTTAGGATATGTGTGAACTTTCAGTTTTCTATACTTATGAGGAATTTTATTGTCCCTTATAGCCACATATAAAATTTTTCTTTAGATAATAATGTACTTACACATTAATTGGTAAGAAATTTGCAACATTTCAGAGTTCAGCATTCCTGTATATTTATTCATGTTGTTTATCCTTCAAATTTAAAATTTTAATGTTTTTCTCATAAGAAAACATTATTTAATAGAAAATGCAACTACTCACTGAATAATTGAATGATTTTGTTTTATAGTGTATATATATATGTATTCATATTGTTTATTACTAATATAGGGAAATGTTATTTGTTCTGATAGATTGATTATATTTAGGAATTTGGTTGACCTGGTTAGTGTTTTAATTACGCTGTTGACTAAAACCTGTTGATATTTGGGGAGGATGGACATGTAATGTTAAGAAATAATGCATTTTCCATGGATGGAACTAGAAGAAACCACTCTGAGTGAGGTAACCCAGTCACAAAAAAGACAAACATGATATGTATTCACTCATGTGTGAATTTTAGACATAGAGTAAAGAATTACCAGCCTACAATCCACACTGCCAGAGAAGCTAGGAAACAAGGAGGACCTTAAGAGATACATTCATGGTCCCTTGGAGAAGAGCAAAGAGACAAGATCTCCTGAGCAAATTGGGAGCATGGGGGAATGGGGTAGGGAGCTAGGAGAAAGAGAAGGGGAGAAGAGGAGTGGTGAGGAGGATACGAGGGAGCAGAAAGTTTGAGTCGGGGGAAGAATAGACGATAACAAGAAAGGAGATACCATAATAGAGGGAGACATGTTAGGTTTAAGGAGAAATCAGGCTCTAGGAAAATGTCTGGAGATCTACAAAGATGATACCAACTAACAATCTAAGCAATAGAGGAGAGGCTACCTTAAATGCCCCCCCCCATGACTGACTTATATGCCATCCTATAGCCTTCATCCAGCAGCTGGTGGAAATAGAAGCAGATACCCACAACTAATCACTGAACTGAACTAGAATCCAGTTGCAGAGAAGAACAAGTGATGAGCAAAGGGGTCCAGACCAGGCTGGTGAAACCCATAGAAACAGCTGACCTGAACAAGGGAGAGCTCTTGGTCCCCAGACTGATAGCTGGGAAACCAGCATGGGACTGATGCAGACCCTAGGAATGTGGGTGTCAGTGAGGAGACCTTGGAAATCTATGGGTCCTCCTGTAGTAGAGCAGTACTTATCCCTATTATAGGTATGGACTTTGGGAGCCCATTCCACATAGAAGGATACTCCCTGAACCAAGACACATGGGGGTGGGCCTAGGCCCTATCCCAAAGAATATGATAAACTCTGATGACACCCTTTGGAAGGCCTCACCCTCCCTGTGGAGCAGAAAGAATATGTGATAGGTAAGGTTTTAGTAGGGTGGGGGTGGGAGAGGAGGGAAGGGAGAGGGAACTGGGATTTACATGCAAAACAATCTTGTTTCTAATTCAAAGAAAAAAAGAGAGAAATAATGCATTTTCCATGTCCTTTCTTATTCTCATAATTCAAAGTATGTTTTATTCTACAGGAACACTTACTCATACATTAGATAGTATGTGAAACAATGGTTTCTTCATTTTGCTCACAAACCTAATTATTTATTTACTTATTCAGGTTTCTATAATGTTGTCTTCTGAGGTTCTATGTCTTTTAGGGTGTATGCTTACACCAATACCTAGTAGAGTGTAGGGTATATGACAAACACTGTTAAATGAAATGAGGAAACAGCTCAGTAAATATGTACACAATTAGAAAATTATAAACAAGGAAAGTAGAGTCATTGAGAAAAGCCAATTTCCATCTCAATATCTAAAATAATACTGTATCTTTTCAAAATTAAATTAACTACTGATGAGAAATGCGTACTTAGTGCTGAAGATAGGTTAGTGTTTAAGGACAATTGATGCTCTTACAGAGGACCCTGTTTGGCTCACAACACCTTTATGACAGCACACAAATATCTATGACTACAGTTCCAGGGCATCTGATGCCCTCTTCTGATCCCTGCCGGCCTTCACATGTAAGTGGAGCACATCTGTTCACACAGGTTCACATGTACACTTAAAATATGAATAAATCTAAAAAATAATTGTCTTTGGTATGCAGTTTTCTATAGTTTTGGCAGCTTTATGTTTGTGTATATCTTCTAAATTAAATTTTTGTTATGATTAATCAAATGTGACATCAAGTAGGTTTTGGAAAAGTATTATAGAAAACTAGTAGAAAGAATTAATATTTCATTCAGAAAGCAAGTTTTGTTAGGAAATCAATTTGGTTTTCAGTTCATTTATTATCTAGTTACATACTTGATTTTCAGATAATGTAGAGTCAATATAGTCTAGTTTTAGCCATTTGTCTAGAATTTGTTAAATAGTCCCATATTAGTTTTATGTCTAGTTATAACTGAATATGCAATTCTTAAATCTTCATTATTTCTTTAATATTAGGGATTTCACAAGAAGGGCTTTGAAGGCTAATACATTAAGATTAATGAGGATGGTATCACTAACAATGACCTAAATCCACCAAGAAAATATTAATATCACTTCTTGTTATCAGAACAAATACAAGACATTCATATTTTAAAAGAAAAATGAACGTTTATTATTCTAAAACTACTGTTGTGTAATGGAAAAATGAAGAAAAGCAATAAGGGATTTTTTTTCAACTAAACATTATGTTCTGATTACATAATGGGAAGAAAAATCCCCAATGTAAATTCTTTCTGGACAGATATTCAGGGTAAAAATCTCCATATTCATAAGTATGGCAATGTTTGCATCAATAAATCATAGAAATTAATATTTACTAAGAAATTATAATCTGTGAGGGTGTTAAAGGGATCAAGAATGAAATAAAGAATCCACAGGAAAGTATTTAAGTAAGCATTGTGTGCTCAGTGCTTGTCAACTTGACACAAACTAGAGTTTTCTGGAAGATGGAACCTTAATTGAGGAATTGCCTCCATCAGATTGTCTTGTGGACATGTCTGGGCGGCATTTTCTTAATCACTAATGTAGAGCCTCCAGCCCATTATAGGCAGAAGTATCTTTAGGCAGGCAGACTTGGGCTGTAGAAGAAAAGGAAGCAGCTGCTCTCCATGGTCTATGCTTCAGTTCCTTGTACCAGGTTTCTGGTTGAGTTCTTGACTTGGCTTTTCCCAGTGATGCACTATAGGCTATAAGTTGTAAGCTGAAATAAATCCTTTCCTTCCAATTGTTTTGACCAGTGTTTTTATCATAGCAGCATAGAAGTAACCTGGGACAAAAGTCGGAAGAATGAGGGAGATACACCCTCATGGATAACCTTAGCCAGATGGAATCAAGAGTTATATTCTGAAGACCGTCACAAGAATTCATTGCTTCTCATGAACAATTTGGACAATCACAGTTTAAAACAAAACTTCATTGAAAACTTATAATGTAGGAATGTGTAATAAATATTACTTGTTTAAAGGAAGAAGGTTGTTACCATGATAAACATACCACATGAATGAAACAAGAAATAAGATAGGAATCCATAAATGTCCATCCCTTGCCTGAAGTGCATAGGCAAGGACATCTGTTCCACCATGTTCATTGCAGCATTATTTGTAATAGCCAGAACCTGGAAGCAACCTAGATGGATGGAGAAAATGTGGTACATTTACACAATGGGTTACTACTCAGAGGAAAAAGGCAATGGAACCTTGAAATTCGCAGGCAAATGGATGGAACTAGAAGAAACCATTGTGAGTGAGGTAACCCAGTCACAAAAAAGACAAAAATGGTATGTACTCACTCATATGTGGATTTTAGTCATAGAGTAAAGGATTACCAGCCTACAATCCATACTGCCAGAGAAGCTAGGAAACAAGGAGGACCATAAGAGAGACACACATAGTCCCTCTGAGAAGGGGAAACAGACAAGATCTCCTGAGCAAATTGGGAGCATGGAGGAATGGGAGGAGTTAGGAGAAAGAGAAGGGGAGAAGAGGAGGGGAGAGGAGAAAATGAGAGAGCAGGAAGACTGAGTCAGGGGAAGAAGAGAGAAGAGCAAGAATAGAGATACCATAATAGATGGAGACATTATAGGTTTAAAGAGAAATCTGGCACTAGGGAAATGTCCAGAGATCAACATGGTTGGACCCCAACTAACAATGAAAGCAATAGTCATATGCTACCTTGAATGCCCTTCCCCTATAATGAGATTGATAACTACCTTATATGCCATCCTAGAGCCTTCATCCAGTAGCTTATGGAAGCAGAAGCAGACACCCACAGCTAAGCACTGAGCTAAACTCAGAAACCCAGTTGCAGAGAGGGAGGAGTGATGAGCAAGGTGATGAGTCAAGACCAGGTTGGCGAAACCCACAGAAACAGCTGACCTGAACAAGGGGTTGCTCATGGATCCCAAATTGATAGCTGGGAAACCAGCATAGGACTGATCCAGACGCCCTGAATGAGGATGTCAGTTTGGAGGTCTGGTTAATCTATGGGGCCTCTGGTAGTGGATCACTATTTATCCCTAGTACAGGAATGGACTTTGGGAGCCCACTACACATAGAGGGACACACTCACAGCTCAGACACACAGGGGAGGATCTAGGCCCTGCTCCAAATGATATGACAGACTTTGACAGAAAAATTCCTTTATGAAGATGTTTAGAAGGATTTTAAAGCAATCTTGAGCTGAGATAAAAAGTTGGATCATCTACTGTAAGATAGTATTTTTCTCAACAAATTGATTCTATAATAAAACACTCTTCTATGTATGATATGATGTTTTATATTATATAAAGCATATACCATACTATTTACATGCATACACAAACTCAAGTTCATTTTAAATGCATAAATGTGTAAATAATGATCTGAATTGGTGGAGGAAGGAAACAGTGTACTTCTTTTCATTTTTTTCTTTTTCATTTTTCTTTTTTTTTAAACATTTTTGGCTGACCCCTTCTTTCCTCACTCCTTGATTTTCCTGCCCCGACCCTCAGATTTGCCCTCCTGTTTATTCTCTCTGCTTGCCAACCCTACTTATCCTTTCTTCTGCCTTGCTATTGGCCATTCAACTCTTTATTAGACCAAATGGGTGTTTTAGACAGGCACAGTAATACAGCTTCACAGAGTTAAACAAATGTATGTAACACACAGGCCTTAGGGGAGACCCCAATACTGTTATTCTGCTAAATGGACATATTAATAAACTAACATTAAATTCTTTTCATTAAACCCATAGATCAGTTCATCCTTTCATTCTCACCAAAGAAGCTTCCTTTTTTATTAGTTCAGCTTAGGAACAAGCTTGCTTCACATGTCAATCTCTTCTCCCTCTCCTGCCCCTCTCCCAACCCCTACCCCCTACCTCCCACCTATCCCCCACCTCATCTACCCTCCACTCCCCAGGCAGGGTAGGGCCCTTGATGGGGGCTCCCCAAAGTCCACCACATCATCCTGGGCTGGGCCTAGGCCCTCCCCCATGTGTCAAGGCCAGGAGTGCATCCCTTCATGTGGGATGGGCTCTCAGAGTCCCTTCTTACACCAGGGAAAAATACTAATCCACTACCAGGGGACCCCTAGAGCGCAGAGACCTCCTAATTGACATCCATGTTCAGGGGTCTGGATCAGTCTTGTGCTGGCCTCCCAGACAACAGTCTGGGGTCCATGTGCTCCCCCTTGTACAGGCCAACTGATTCTGTGGGTTTCACCAGCCTGGTCTTGACCCCTTCTATCTTCATTCCTCCCTCTCTGCAACTAAGTTCCAGAGTTCAGTTCAGTATATATCTGTGGGTGTCTGCCTCTGCTTCCATCAGCCACTGGATGAGGGCTCTAAGATGGCATAAAAAGTAGTCATCAGTCTCATTATGGGGGAAGGGCATTTAGGTAAACCTCTCCACCATTGCCTAGATTGTCAGTTTGTGTCATCCTTGTAGGTCTCTGGAAATCTCCCTAGTGCCAGATCTCTCCTTGGATCTATAATGTCTCCATCTAATATGGTGTCTCTCATCCTGCTCTCCTCTATTCTTCCCCCAACTCAATATTTCTGCTCCTCCATTTCCTCCTCTCTTCTTCTCCCCCTCTCATTCTGGCAGCTCCCTCTCCCCTACCCTCATGCTCCCAATTAGATCAGGAGTTCCTGCCCCTTATCATTCCTGGGGTCCATGCATTTTTCCCTTAGAGTCTTTCTTGTTTCCTAGTTTCTTTGGTGAAGAGGATTGTAGGCTGGTAATCCTTTGCTCTATGTTTAAAATTCATGTATGAGTGAGTACATACCATGTTTGGAATTGGCACACAAATAGATAGACCAATGGAATTGATTTGAAAACCCTGATATTTAACCCACACACTTATGAACACCTTATTTTTGACACAGATGCTAAATCTATACAATGGAAGAAAGATAGCATCTTCAACAAAAGCTGCTGGCACAACTGGATTCAGACATGCAGAAGATTGCAGACAGATCTGTATCTGTCACCATGAACAAAACTTAAGTGCAAATGGATCAAAGATCTCAACATAAATCCAGCCACACTGAATCTTCTAGAAGAGAAAGTGGGAGATACCCTTGAATGAATTGGCACAGGAGACCACTTCCTGAATATTACACCAGTAGCACAGACATTGAGATCTGCTATTAATAAATGGGACCTCCTGAAACTAAGAATCTTCTGTAAGGCAAAGGACCCAGTCAGTAAGACAAAATGACAGCCCACAGAATGGGAATAGATCTTCACCAACCTCACATCTGACAGACGGCTGATTTCCAAAATATACAAGGAACTCAAGAAGCTAGCCATCAAAACACCAAACAATGAAATTAAAAAGTGGGGTGCAGAACTAAATAGAGAATTCTCAACAGAGGATTCTGAAATTGCTGAAAGACACTTAAGAAATTGCTCAAAATCCTTGGCCATCAGAAAAATGCAACTCAAAACAACTCTGAGATACCATCTTACACCGGCCAGAATGGCTAAAATCAAAAACACCAATGACAATCTATGCTGGAGAGGATGTGGAGAAAAAGGAACACTCCTCCATTGCTGGTGGGAGTGCAAACTTGTAAGACCACTTTGGAAATCAGTATGGCGGTTGCTCAGAAAACAGGAATCAGTCTACCTCAAGATCCAGCAATTCCTCTCTTGAGCATATACCCTAATAATACACATTCATACAACAAGGACATATGTTCAACCATGTTCATAGTAGCATTGTTTGCAATAGGCAGAACTTGGAAGCAACCTAGATGCCCCTCAACTGAAGAATGGATAGAGAGAATGTGGTACATTTATACAATGGAGTACTACTCCGCAAAAAAAAAAAAAAAAAAAAAAAAAAAGCAATGGGATCTTGAAATTCGCATCCTGTGTGAGGTAACCCATTCACAAAAAGACAAACATGGTATGTCTTCATTTTTTGATTGACTATTTTTCTGTTCAATTATTATTTGAAAATATAAATACTATGTAAGCATATTACTTTGCATTATGCAAATAACTACAGCATCCATTTGTGCTCTCTGGTCCAAAAGATCCAGATAGCTGGAATAAATTTTCTTCATCCCAGGTTTCTTGTTACACTTTTAGTTTTGCCTTGACAAAAACTTCATGTAACTCTTTAGATGTGGTGTATGCTCTAATTTAGATGGGAAGAAATGTGGTCAGTGCAGAGTTTTTTTTTATTGTGATCTTGTTTATTCCTAAAAGAATGATTGAAAATAATATTCATTTCCTTAAAGTTAATATTTCATTTGCGAGCCATAACACAAGTCTATGAACAGCTAGAAAACAAAAACATAAGCTTTTAAAACATCATCTTACTTCAAATGAAGCACTTAGACAAGAATACTGCTGTAAATGTATCTACATTTCAATGCATTCATAAAGTGATTTTTTTAAATGAAGAAAGTAATCACTTTAGGAATTCATAGACCTGGGTATATATAAACCATTTCATGGTATTTCATGATATTTTTGCAAATATCTTATTAATAAAAATACAACTATATGAATTTCCTGAAATTAATATTGCTTTACTCATCAGAAAAAAAAAAATCTTCTGACCTGAACACCAATACCACAAAGACAAGTCAAATTTCCATCCCGAAGGTCTTACCCTACCTAGCTAATTGAGTGTATATGATACTTACTTCATTTTCTTCTTTAACAAATAAAAAACTTCCTGACAACCTCTCTGTCACAGAGACCAGATCTGTAATAAAGAGGTCAGAACTTGATGTATTTACACTTTTAAGTTCTTTTCCTTTGAGATGCAATTATCTATTCTTTGCTCTCTCTCTTGTCATTTATTTCCTCTGTTGACTTTTTTTGGAGGGGAGGGTTGAGACAGGGCTTCACTGTATTGGTTTGGAAGTTGTCCTGGAACTCACTCTGTAAACCAGGCTGGTCTGGAACTCGAGAGATCTGCCTGCCTCTGCCTCCCAGGTGCTGGGATTAAAGGCATATCTATTGATATCTTTTCCATTAATGATATTATCATGGTCACTTCCTTGTAATTAAAGTGTATATCTTGTTAATGAAGTATGATTATTTCAATAGGTTGACTCTTAGACATTCTTCATTCTAAAGCTCTCCCAACTGAGCTATTTAGGCCCCACAGACTCTTGGTTGCATAATTTAGTTCATGCAGAAAGATTTTAAAGTTTTCTTGGTGCTTTGTTTTTAACCTTATGACTTACAATCCTTTTAGTGCCTATCCTAATCATATCTACTTTGATCCCTCAGATATGTATTTATTCATTTAGCAAACAGTTATTCAACTTTCACTGTGCCTTTAGAAATTGGATTTTAAAAATGAAAAAAAAATCCTGTCCTCCAGATGCTCACATAAAAGATCAAAGCAAGCAGGCAATGTGTACATTGTGATCCTAGGGGGCAGATTAAAGCTTTGTGTGTTGTAAGGATATAGGAAAGAGAAAGGAAGCAGGAAGAGATGGTTTCTCAGTGGAAATAAACACTAAAGTAAATTTTAAATTATCAGTAAATGTCAGAAAATGATGGGAATGGTTCTTCAAGTCTCTGCTGGCCAAAAAAAAAGGTACTCCTCAGATATTCTTGTGTGATATGTTGACTGACATTCTCACCAATCACCCCTGAAGATTTGTGTCTGTGCTCACATAAAGGCTACACATTTCTGACCTTGTCCCAAGCCTCTCATGAACACCCCTGGAGTATGATGATTTATTACTGTAAGATGCTGGACTCTCCTGGTTCATATTTTCTTTACACATAGTTGGCCTGGCAGACCTTTGTGCAGATGTCCTGATGTCCATGCATCTTTCTTTCAGTTCTTACTTTTCCCTTTTCCTTCTTAGTATTTCAAACCTCTTACATAGCAATAGTTGTCTTTTATTTTTTCTTCTTATCTATGTCTTTATTATTTCATAGATATGTCTCTTTTATGACAATTTTTGTTCTGATTCTTAGACAACCTGAAATTGGTTCAAGGGACTGGGGCATTGCTGTGATAGTTCAGATCATGTGTTTGTTTGTAGTAAATGAACTTTGGTACTTTGGGTTATAAAAGGATTGGAATGCTTTGAGCCCTGATTAATTGACCATACTAGTAGAAGCATGGGACACAGAGGTGCTAAGAGTTATTTGAATTCTTGGGGGCTCATTCAAGGGGGTTCAGAGAAGAATTATAGTATGTTGCCTAGAGATAATATTTTTTTTTGGTATTTTGGTGAAGAACATGGCTGGTGTTTTCCCATGTCCAAAGAGTCTGCCTCAGGGCCAAAGTAAAGAATTTTGGATTAATTTCATTGGAAGAGGAAATCTCAAAACAGCCTAGCATAGACTCTGTCCTGTGGATATTAGTGGTAACTCTAATGAAGATTAATAATTAAAAGGAGAGAGCTGAGCAGGGTAAATTACAAAAACTACATTTTTGAGGAGAAAAAGAGCCCCAGGAAGTGGAATAGAGCTAAATCCTATGTTTGAGGAGATAAATGGATTAAGTTAAGGGAGCGGTGTTTTCAGGGCAAGTTCCCATGAAGCTAAGTTTCCAACTTGTGGGAAAAAAATAAAGAAAGTTTAAAGCCAGGTTTGGTGGTGCATGCCCTTCATCCAGTATTTGGAAAGCAGAGCCTGGCAGGTCTCTGAGTTTGAGGTGAGCCTGGTCTACAGAGCAAGTTTCAGGACATTCAGACTGAGGTAGAGAACGACAGAAAGCTGGTGAAGATTTCATTGTTCCAGCCCCAGTAAGCAGCAGAATTTGGCAGCTTTGGCCACATTGTTTTGGCTTTAAATTCAAGGATAGAAGAAATGATAAAAAGAATCTTGAGTATGGTGCTTACAAATGGATAAGGAAGTAAGCAATTTTACAAAAAGCAGAAGGCTACTGTGAAAACCGTTAAGTTTCCCATGAGGTAGTTTGTACAGTTTATTTGTTTGTTTAATTCTTGTTATGGAAGAGTGCTTCTTTGGTGTCCAGGAAGATGTTTACATGTGACAGGATCCTGAACCATCAGGGCTTGCCGAGTAGAATTTTCTTTTTGTAGTTAAGAGTTGGAAACTTCAATGTGCTAGATCTGCAGGGCCTTTTCACACAAAGGAGCAGGGGCAGTTTTCCAGGTCTGCTCCAATTTCCCTTTCCTTGGGCCAAATTAAACCCAACACCAACCAGTCCAGGATATGACTGAGGGAAGAATTGTACTGTATACCTGATTGATTTGAGTGATTTCACTAATGGACAGAGAAAATAAAGTATTTCTACAGTCGAACTTTGAAAATAGGGAAAATGAATGATTAGTCACTAAGAATTCATTCAGATTAAGGTTCTTTGGGGGGGGGAGCTCAGGGTTTCTTAATGGATTGTGGCATAATTTTAGAGGCTTAAATGAACGTATTCCTTCCATGGCTCTAGTTGAGTCAGTGCCTTATGCTAAGGACAGTTGAAATACCCGGATTTCCATGAAATATATTAGAGGAATTAATAAGCAGGCTTGGGTAGTTGGATTAGATATATAATTCTAGACTAAATAATCCAACAGAAGTTTTCATTCCAATTTAATTTACAAAGAGCACAGGACTGTGGAAGGTAATCAGAATGCCCTTAGGACGTCTGCTAGTACCATCATGAAGCTTAGTGATGACTTTACTGTGCAGATTAGGAATGCATCCTGGAGATGCAATCACAGAGCTAAGGTCACTTACATGATGGAGAAATAAACCCTCTTTTGCAGTAACTGAAACTAGGTGCCAGCAGTAGCACCCTAATTGCATAAGATGGCAATAATTGTGATGAATTAGAAAGGCAAGGCGGTATTTTGGACCATAGGGAGTTCAATAGAGAGTTGGAGAAGCTCAATTGGGAAGGATATATATATATATATATATATATATATATATATATATATATATATATATATTCCAGACAGGCAGCTAAAAGGGAAGTTGCTGACTATAACAACAACAACAAAAAGGGAAGCTAGGAGAACAGTAGTTGAACATATCACTCCAAGATATGTATTTATATGTTGCTCAATTTTTGATAATAGAATTTTAGATTTAAACTAACTTATTAAAGAATAGCTGTGTCCATAGGTGGAATTATTCTGCTATAATGTGTTGAGTATATATTTGATACCACCAATATTCCTCCAAAGGGAGCTATGTTTATTTGGAAAGATCCTTTTACACTAGAGACAGGACAATACTTAGGCATTTCAAGGACTGCTAGACAGAGGGAGGGCTTGAATTTGCATTGACATGAGACTTAGAGATAGCTACTCTGTGAGAATGTGCCATTACAAGGGTGACCTCTAAGGTGCTAGCTTAAGAAAACGTACTGCCTGTGGATCTGCCATGTGTTTTCTTTTGTATCCAGGGGTATTGTAATTTGGGTTTAAGTGATGCCTAATTAAAATCAGTCACACAGTAGGTCTTAGTCTGTCAAGTGCATCAGAGTTCCTGGGATTAATGAGTTGTTGGTATAAAATGCCATGCAACCAAGGCATTTATTTGAGAACAAGGAGGATCCCATGATTTGAAGAATCTTCTACAAGCTCATGTGTTCGAAAGTTTTGTTTCCAGAAGGTGATGATGGGAAGTTGTTATTCTTTAGAAGGTCAAGCCATGGTAGTGGAACTCAGTCACTGGGAGGTAGGTTTTAGGGTTTATGGTCTGATATTACTAATGGATGATCATCTGATATGCTTTCTAGTCTGCTGAAGTGTGAGCAAGCAGCGTCCTGTTCTTGCCATCACAGCTGTGTGTTGCATCAACCACCAACCACCATATCTTTTCTGTCACAATAAACTATATCCCCTCAAATAGTGTGACAAATTTGTCTTTTTTTCTTAAATTGGTTCTTTCAGGCATCTCATTAAAATAATAGCATCTAACACATTGTGAAACAGTGACATACTAGTTCATGGTGTTCTATCTATGATCAGTGGGTATGTTAGAACACAAAAATGTCTTCTAAATATGTGGTAATACCTTGGGAAGAAAGGATACCACCCTCCACAATGTGGCATATATCTTTACTCAGAAGCTTCTGTATGCATCATAGCTCATAAGATTCTACTCGGGTGGAGGAATTGAAGTTGAAGCAAGGACAGCCTCCCTTGATGTAATTGCTAATGATTTAAGCACTTACTTCTTTTCTTCTTTATACATTTCAGATCTGCAGGTTTAGGGACTTGGTTTCCAGAAAGTGATTATTATATTACAGAATAGCAATGCTCCTAGATCATAGTGACATTTTTAAAGAGTCACCATTTTCCTTTTTAGTAAGGTGATGATAGACAATAGTTGCTGTGGCAAAGGAATTAACCAATAAGTACAAAGGAGATAGCACATCTCTTAAACACAACATAGACAGGCAGTGATGCGAGCAGACCTTCTGTGATCCACTTAATCTCTCTTGGTTCAGACCTCCAGAAGGAAAATTTGGCTCACACTTATAGAATCCAGTAAGAGCTGTGCAGGTTGGATTTTAGGTGTTTCAACAGATTATAGAGCAAGGCAGAGTCGAACTGGTTATAGATGTGAGATTCACATCAGGAAAGGGACTAGAGTTTGTTCAATTTATTTCCCATCTTCATGAAATTCCATGGAAACAACAGAGGAGGAATGGATAAGCTATCTCAGAAGCATATGTTGACATTTGCTGTGTTTTGTAAGACATGCACTACAGCAGACATCAGAGTCATTTTAGATCATCCACTGCTTAGAATGAAGTGGACTGACAGCCTGCCCTGGACCCGAATGTACTCAAGCACATACACAGATCAAAGCCATGCTTTCTTTGTCTTCCTTTTAGCCAATGAGGGAAATTTACTTGGGTAAAAGAATACTTTCACTTCTGAGGAATTTTAGACTCTTTTTAAGGCAGATTTTGTCTGAAGGCTTCCTCTCAGCTTAGTTGGGGATATCAAAAGTCACCATTTTCCTTTTTAGCAAAGGTGACAATAGATAGTAATAATAGATTGTTCAGTTGAAAAAGCTAGAAGAGAATTTGCAGTGTTTCCATCACATAGAAGATTTAAATATTCTAGTAGATATGTTTACATATTATAAAATGCACACTCATAATGAGATATCATTGCAACCCACCAATATGTAAGAATTTAGGCAAAAACTTAGAAAATAAATTTAACTGAAAATTATAAAATTGACATTTTATAAACTAAAATTAAAACATACACAGACAAGAATACAAACATTTCAAAACAGCTTTGACACTTTAAAAACAAAGCTTTAGCTACATGATGGTTACAATCATCTACAAAGAGTATCCAAAACCCAACTGCAAGGAGTTCTATTCAAACCACTGAACTCATAGATGTTTAGATTCAGTATCTTGCTTAGTACTTTATATGTACTACAAAATAGGAATAATATTCAAATATTTTCCTCTCACCCACCTAAGAATGAGACTATAACAAACAGAACATTCCCAAAATAAAAATGTTGTATTTCATTATTTGTATTATGTTGAAAAATTATACTTCATGATTTTAGATGAATTGATATAATATACCCAAGAAAATATAAATGCTTATGGAAATTATTAATTAACACTTTTCATGTCACATATTTGCATGGATATCTATCTAAATGTTTAGTAACAGAAATATAGAGATAAATTCTCACAAAAAAACAGAGGCAAAGAAACAAAATACTGGATTAAAAATAAGAAGCAGTCCTATGGGACATTTTAACTGGAGAAATGGTTTCCAGAGAATTAGCTAAGAAGCAAGTTGGCTAATAAATGTTATACTTATTGATGTCCTACTGTCAGTTTTACCACCAAGAAAGTAGAAGAACTGACAAGAAGTTTTACTATTAGTGCGTTAATTTTTAATCTTCATGAAAGATCCAATTGATGAATTGGAAATAATAGGACACTGGAGATTTGCAGTTGCCTGTTTTAGAGGGGTTGCTAATGAGGACAACCTAAGTAAGCATATCCAGACTGACAGGCTAGATTACATGTGATTGCATTCTGAGACACAAGATGATGTTGAGTGTGATTTCTTGTCCTGAATTTTCAAAAGAAAAATAGGTAAAGGACAAACATAGAAAAGAGAAGTCACATATGGTCCCAGTGGAGAAACAGATGCTGTATATGTAAGAGTCATCCATGGTGACAAGAGGATTCAAGGCCATAGAATATAATTTTATTGACAGATAAAAGCAAAACTAGAGTAGGAGGATTAAATGGGGAGGGGGAGGAAAGAGAAGAGTAAAGGAGGGAAGATGAGGAGAATAATACTGTAAACTCTTTGAAAAAAGAATTTTATGACCTGCTATTATAAAGTTGGAGATCATAGACTCCATGTTAGTATCTACTATTGTTGTTTTGCTAAATGGTCATGTCAAAATGCTATCTAAATATTTATGTTCATATATACCTGGGCACTTCTAAGAGTTGTTAGAGAAACTTACTTTTACAGCAGGCATCGGTCAATGCAGAGATTTGCTACTATTTAGTACTGAGAATAAAAGGCTGTAAATGTTCAGTCATAAATAAGATAAATTTATTGACCTCCTCTTGGATGGATGAGGAAATATTAGAGATATACAGATAAGGATACAGAAAGAATGTAAGAGTTGGAAGATGGGTTGAGTGCTATGTATTGCTATCTTATGGGCACAGATTGTCTTACATACTCATGAATCCACAGCAGCTGTGGTTATCTGCACAAGACCATCAGGAGATCAACCCAGACAAACTGAAACATAGATAGTGGATGTGTTCTCCAGGTCCATTTCTAAGGGACTCCTGGCAGTTGACAGCTGTTTGGGAAGTAGAATTTTTCTTTTTTGAAGGTATGACCATGAGTGCTATGTTTCTCATGCTCTATTGTGGGGCCTTACACCTATGTACATATAAGAGGTACAGTGCTTCCTTGTTGGACCAATGTTACCTGGTAGGCTTGATTAGAAGTGAGTATTAACTAGGCCAACATGGAGGTGTTTAACAAGGCTGAGACTGAGAAGTTTATGGCTATGAAATAGACTTTTTATGCCCTTTTAAGAAACAGAATATAATGGTAGTTTCCAGGATACTATATAGGGTATACAAGATTAACATCTAAGAAAATGTGCCCTGTCAAATTTATTTATGCTTCATTTACTTCTAAGGAACAAAGAGAAACACAAGTGACCAGAATGCTTCACTGTCTTAGGTAGTCCTTTGGTTTCTCAGGAACTGAAAAACAAACAGTGACCTAGAAGCCATGAACTCCAGACTGGAAAATCAAAAACAAACAAAGAAAGAAACTGTGACACATGGCTCTCAAGGCAATTAAACCAGGTCAACTCTATGATTCTCTGAAATAATCAGCAGTGATTGGACTCAGTATGTTGCAAGATAAACATCTGAAGTTGATAAAGAGACATGTCAGAAAGGTATGTGAAGAGTTGGAGTTGGAACTAGAGATTGGATGAAATGATATTTCATTATATGCATATATTAACTTCTCAAAAGGCAAGAAGGAATTATAAAATGCTAACTATATTATATATTCTCACCTTTATGCCCCAATAAGGGTAGCTCTCACTCCTCATCAAAGAAGTTGCTTTTGAAGCACAGGTGACAACGGGGTATCTGAAACCAAAAAACTAAAGAGAACAACTGACTGTGGGGTGACCAACCACAAGTGATACATCTCTAATAGCACCCAAAAACATAAAGCTCAAGAAAGAAAGATGGTGAGAACCATTGGACCAGGATGTCTGCTGTGAAACATGGGAGATGCACTGGTGAAATCTTAGTAATTAAATAATGACTGGTAAGAAAGGGAGAATCAGTCTTTCTAAGAACAAGCCTCCTTATAGGTTATCCAATCCTAAGTGGTCAGTTCTAAACATATACAGCTATATCTGCTTGCAACAGTGAATAGAATCAGCAGGCTATATTTACAAACACACACACACACACACACACACACACACACACACACACACACACACACCTATAACAATTAAAGAAGAAGTCATGAATTTGAGAGGGAGTAGGAAATCATGAGAGGAGAAGAATGAGAGAGGGAAATGATATAAATTCAGTACTCATCTATAAAATTTGACTAAAGAGACATATAGCTGGATGTGGCAGAGCCCATTGTATCTCAAGAATAAACGAAGAGGTATTTAATACCACACAATTTCCATACAACTAAACATTTAGTGTAATGAATCATACACTTATTCAATACTTTGTGTCTTTATAGTTTTCATTATTTTCACTTTGTTCAATCATTACATAATTTTAAGAGAAGAAGCTTGTAATATTTTCTACTGTGAAATGTTCACATGTATGTATGTACATATGTATGTATGAATGTATGTATCTTTTGAGACAGGGTCTCACTATGTAGCCCTGGCTGTCCTAGAACTCACTGTGTACACCAGACTGGCCTTCATCTCACAAAGATATACCTGCCACTGCCTCCCAAATGACAGGATTAAAGATGTGAGTCATTATGCCTGGTACTCTACTAAATATTAAAACTAGCTATCACCAATTGGGAAATATTACTCTTCAGAAGACATTCTGACACTCCTACTATGAATATTTGAAAGGACTAAATCTTTTTCTTTGAAAAAATCACGTCAAGTATTTTACTTAAAATATGTGATTTTAGAAAAAATAATCTAATTGTTTCTCTAATTGCACTTTTACTAAGGGTTGTGACTATGTATACTACTACATTTTAAGAAATTTTAGTAGATTTTATCTTAGAAAGATACTATACATTCACAAGCTAGTTCCCCATCTAACAAACATATCTGCTTCACTATTAAAAATACAACCTCAATCCTACATGTAATGACACATAATCCTGCATTGTTATAACAATGTTATCCAAAGTTAATTATGTATTAAAATTCTAAGTTGGAAACAGTTTTCAGCATGACAACTCGCTGGTTATTGAATCTTTTGAAATCTTCTGAGTCTGTCTGTGTTAAACACTACACAAACTCACTTCAGTTCTGAGGCTTTTCATGTGGACCATATTTTCAATGATTTGAATTTTGTTTTTTTATTTTTAAAAGAATCTTATTTTACATACCAATCCCAGTTCCCTCTCTTTCCCATTCTCCTGCTCCCCCTACCTTCTCCCCACCCCACCCCCTATGAGAGGGTGAGGCCTCTCATGGGGAATAGTCAAAGTCTGACACATCATTTGGGGCAAGACCAAAGCCCTCCTCCATGTATCTAGGCTGAGCAAGGAATCCTTCCATGGAGAATGAGCTCCAAAAAGCCATTTCATGCTAGGAATAAATATTGGTTCCCCTGCTACTGGCCCCACAAACTGTCCAACCCACCCAACTGTCCATTCAGAGGGCCTAATTTGGTCTTATGCAGGTCCCCCAGCTGTCAATCTGGAGTCAGTGAGCTCCCACTTGCTTGGGGCAGCTATTTCTGTGGGTTTCCCCCATCATGGTCTTGACCCCTTTGTTCATACTATTGCTCCTTTCTAAGTCTAATATTAGACTCCAGTATTTCAGCCCAGTGCTTCCATCAGTTACTGGATGAAGGTTCTATGATGACAATTAAGACAGTCATCAATCTGATTACAGGATAAGGGTATTTAAGGTACCATCTCCACTATTGCATAGATTCTTAGCTGGAGTCATCCTTGTGGATTCCTGGTAATTTCCCTAGTGCTAGGTTTGTCATTAACCCCATAATGGCTCCCTCTATTATATCTCTTTCCTTGCTCTCCCTTTCTGTCCTTCCACAAACTTGACATTCCCTATCCCTCATGTTCTCCTTTACTATGATACTTTAACTTTCAAAGAACTTTGTGATTCATTTCTATAATTTATTTGTTTTTATAACTGATAATCCAAACCCAATAAAATTCATGTTAGGGAAAATAGCTATATTTCCCACATAATAATGATTGTGATTCCAAGTCACATAATTAACTTGGATTAAAATCAGTCTTTGCACATTATTAGTTACTGGCTTTAGTAACATGTAACATTTCTCAGTACTTTTCAAAACGCAAATGATTAACCAAATAGATAAGTGAGATGATGTTTTTATGTGAAGCCATTGTTCATTACATATTATTTCAACTCCTTTTCCTCTGGTATGTGATGTTCAAATAAATTAATTCTCAGTCCAGTGTGTCTTCTTCATAGTAATGTTATAAACTTTCTTATCCTCTTTGCAGTTATTGAAGTGAAAAGTGAATAATTTTAGAGGTATGAGAATCAGTAGGAGTGGGATGACATGACCATGACAATAGCTGGGAAGCAGTGTATTTCACTTTAAATTTTATGAAATGTTATTCTTTAAAGAAGAAAAACAAATACCACAAGTGAAAAGGTGCATACAGCTGTGCTGGAATTTTAATGGTGTTTTCAGTTCACCCTAAGGAGCTTTTCTTCTGCCACTGACAGGAAAGCCATGGGCCTTTAGCTATAATGTTTGGTCTCCTTTGCAGCCAATGGCTTTTATGTATTCTGTTTTGGCTGCAAATAGCACACCATGCAGTCACTTTCTGCCTCTGTAGGGACTACCTTGCCCATAATCCAGCTGAATATTCCTATGGTAATATCATGTTTTGTAGCTTAAAAACGTAAATGATAGAAACACATTCTGTTTCCACAGAAGAAAAGCCTTCATCAGCAACCAGGTGCAAGGGTCTGCTCTTTTTGTAATGGTTTTGCCGTATTTCTTCAAATATAGTTTTTTTCTTGTTCTGCTCTTATTAGACTCTTTCTCTGCATTTTCCCAAGACTTTAGAGCCTTTGCAAGACAATATTCTTTCCTCCATAACATATGGGTTTCTTTGTCACCCACTTATTCATTTATAATGCTGAAAAATCCTTGAAATCTTTAAACATGACTTACCATGTATATAAAGCAGAAGAGGAAAGGTTTTCAACATTATTTTGTTACTGCTTTCTACCTTACAAAAAGCTACCCAAAATATTTTATGACTCTTGTTTCCACAACAGACTTCTTTCTTCTATATTGACACAAGAATAATAGGGAGAATGTAAAACATGGCATGTACAATAATAAAGTCTCCAAGACAGTGATAAATAAAAGTCAACACAGTGGTTACTGTAAGGAATTTTACATTCTTAAAGATGGAGGCATTATATTATATTATATTATATTATATAAAAACATCTACAATGTCAGTGTGTCAGTGGTGGTGAGATCAGGTCAGACAGGCCTAAGCAGAATTCCTCCGAATATGAACCAGATGTATATTAAAAACCAAGCTGATTCCAGATATGGCTCAGGAAACAGACATTTGAGTAAATCCTTAGATATTTCACAAAAACACATTTTTAATTGTTGTTCTGTAAGACGGGACCTCACAATGTGGACCAAGCTGGCTTTGAACACACAGTATCCTTTCCTTGGGTCTGAGAAGTAGGAACTTCAGGTGCATGCAGTCATGCCTAGCAGAATAATGATTACACAAGAAAAGCTGTCCAGTATTTTCTAGATATTTGATCATTTCCTTTTATGTCAGGAAACCATTTTCTCTATGTTAATCTCCTAGCAATTGATAACAGTTGCATTGGCTCCTCAGTTAGTTAGAGTGTCAATCATTCTATAGCCTTTAATATTGTATACTGGATAAGCTTAAACTGTTAATCATTTCCAAGTTTTTCACTTATTCTAAATAATTTTCAGATGCTCTAAATAATTCCCCAAATTTCCAAATCTATTGGTCCACTGAAGACTTTAATCTCTTTATGTCTCATCTCCTTCATCTGCACATGATGGGAGTATGCCATGACACTGTCTGGTGCCTTCGTCCAGAGGACCAGAAGTTTACCTATAGTGATCATTACTGCAAACAAATCTAAGATACACCTGTGGCATTGGCTAAGGTAGCTTCTGAAGTTACAGAACGCTTCTTGTTTTTGGTATTTTTTTAAGAGTTAATGCAAAGAATTGTTTAGAAGTCTTTTTCCTTACCATGGTACATAATTTTTTAAAAAATGACAAAATCTCTGAAATTTGCTTTAACTTCACATTTTCAAATTAACTGTAACAACAGTTCCAAAAACAAATTTTTTCTCTGATACATTGTAGACTAGAAATATTTATTGGCTTTTATTTTATTAACTTTCTTATTCTTGTGATAAGAGTCTATCTCTGTCTCTTGTCTGTTTACTTTGTTGCTATCTCATCATCAATGCTGGGTAATGATGTTGTCTCATTTCACTTAGGAAGCATGTTGGTCAATTGCATAGAGGGCAGATAGAAGCAAATATTATTCTCCGGATCATCATCAAAACCTTCAGTAGAGGCTCCACTTTATGAGAACAGACTTTGTACCTTGCTCTGGGTAAGCAATGGACTGACCTGACATCTTAAGTGCACCACTTTTGTTGTTGGCCTTGTCTTGCACAGCTGTTTTCATTGAGGACATAGAGTATTTCACTGTGTCTGTGAGCTGAACAGTGGTGTTGAGTATCATCAGTATTTCTAATTGTTTCTGGACCTTTGGTGATCTTTCTTCACTTACCACCTGCATCCTTCTTTTGACAGCAGATAGTTCAGAGACTTCACCTGCTCCCAGAGGTGGGAAATGATACGTTCTTTTTACGATTATAATGTGTTCAAAAGAAGTTCATGGTCTAGTGTTTTGCAATACTAAATTTTCTATCTCCCCATAACACAGCAGATTCAGTATTACAATATAATTAAAATTATTTGTTGTTAACATTACTTGTTTTGGAAGTCAAGTGGTTCTGCCCCTTACTATTGTGACAAATTTGGGGAAAGTTCTAAATTCATCTTGGCCTTAGACTCTTCATCTACACATCTCAAGTATGAAAGATGATTAACAGAATCATAAGAATAAGCACAGCTAAACTATACGACTGGTATGTAACAAGCACCTAAATAAAAATTACTTTGTAGACAAAAATGAATTTCCTTTATGGTATAAGAAAAAAGGTATCTATTTATTCAGATAGTTGAGCACCCTTTGTGGCAGTTTGAATGTAATTGGTCCCCGAAAACTCATAGGGAGTGGCACTATTAGGAGGTGTGGTTTTGTTGGAGTAGGTATGAACACTGTGGAGGAGGGCTTTGAGCCACACCCAGAGTCTGAGTTCACTTCCTGTTCTCTGTACAAGATGCAGAACCCTTAGTTACCTCTAGCACCATGTCTGCCTACATGCTGTCATGTCTCACCATAATGATAATGGACTAAACCTATAAAAATATAGGAGACCCTATTAACTGTTTTCCCTTATAAGAGTTGCTGTTACTATCTAAGCAATAGTGGAGGGGCTAACTTAAATGCCCTTCCCCTATAATGAGATTAATGGCTGCCTTAAATGCCATTCTAGATCCTTCATCCAGTAGCTGATGGAGGTAGAAGCAGATACCCATAGCTAAACACTGAACTGGACTCCTGGAATCCAGTTGCAGAGAGGGAGGAGTGATGAGCAAAGGGTCAAGACCAGGTTGGTGAAACCCACAGAAACAGCTGACCTGAACAAAGGAATGCTCATGTACCCCAAACCGATAGCTGGGAAACCAGCATAGGACTGTTCCAGACCCCCTGAATGTGTGTGTCAGTGAGGAGGCCTTGGCAATCTATGGGGCCTCTGGAAGTAGATAAGTATTTATCCCTAGCTATCCTTAGCATACAAATTTACTTTGGGAGACCATTCCACATAGAGTGATACTCTCTCAGTCTAGACACAGGGGTGAGGGCCTAGGCCCTGCTCCAAATGATATGACAGACTTTGAAGATTCCCCCATGGAAGGCCTCACCCTCCCTGGGGAACAGAAAGGGGATGAGATAGGGGGTTAGTGGGGGACAGGGGAGGCAGGCAGGGAGAGGAAACTGGGATTGATATGCAAAATATTTTGTTTCTAATTTAAATAAAAAATAGAAAAAAGAAACATGCACTAGCTAAAATACCTTTACTTGTCTTTTAAACTTTCCATAAGCTTTGCTTAATCTTAAAACCTTGTTGAATATCAGAATTCTTTAAGTAATATAAACTTACTTTTTATTAAAATATAATCACATCACCCCAAAAAAGTTGTTATGATCATGTTGTCTCTTCACAGCAATAGAAGCCCTAACTATGACAACCTTGTTAGTTGTGACATTACTCACAATAACATTGTAGTCTCTGCCTAGATACCCATCAACAGTTGAAAGGCTATAGTGTGGTTTATTCACCAAGATAATACCCTTCTCCCTGCAGGAAAGTCAGTGGGATAGAGATCATCATGCTCAACAAGATAAGCCAGAGTCAGAAGGATCACATAGTTTTCTCCACCTAGACTATGCCTTGAAAAATAAAGACACCAATGTAGAAGAGATGTCACTGGAAGTAGGAGAGTTTAGAGTAAGAAGTGGGTGTAAATATGGTCAAACTACATTATATACAGTCCTTTATTTCAAATGTTATTTCTGTGTCATTTTGTATAGGTACAGACAATTCAATTGCTCTCAAACACATTTATAAGCTACAATCAGCTGTGCTGGTGAGATCTCATTCCCTACTTCTTTAAAACTCCATCTTCTTAGAAATTTTCATTTCTGCTGTGTCTGGGATACCACTAACTACATCTCTCTACATGCAGTGAATTTCCTGGTAAACTGTCTTGTATACAGTAACAAAGTTAGATGTCATCTTTCATTGAACTTCTACAATCCCATACTTGTTTTTTTTTCTTATTTTTTCCCATTGTATGTTCTCCATCTTGCTTTTCTGTTCATATTCCTATCATGTATGTTAACTGTGTAAATTTCATAAGCAACACATTCTCTTTTTTCGCCATTTATTTCTGTATGCCAATTTTGCACAAATGGTTGTAGTAAGAACACATGAGGCTTATTTGTACATAATATACACTTATAATTAAAAAGTACTATGATTTAATCAAATTACATCTTTGTTTTTTTGTCTTTGCAATATAGACATACTTATCTCTTGATACTTCTGCTTCAAAGGTATTTGTTTTGTTATGAATTATTCAGTAGGAGAAATACAAGAAACAATGATTTGAGACATATTAAAATTCATTAGCAAGTTGTCTTTTCAAATACCATAAACTACAGATTTAATAAACCATGAGCATCTAGCAATCAAAGCATTGATGTGGGATATGTCCCAAGATGCATGGATATCATACTACCTGCATTTGAATATTTATCCATTTAATAAACATTTATTTAAAATACTATGTGTAAGATGACAGAAATAATGTCATGATAAATATTCTTACTCCCATGAACTTTAAATTGTGAGATAAAGAATACATATAAGAAAATCAGAAAATTAATAAATGGCATGAAGTAGTACCAAAAATACAATAGAAATTTAACTTAAGGAAAGACAATTTTTCCTTTTGGAAATGCAGAAGAAAAATATGATTTTACCATGTGACATTAAAAGTGTCTAGACATGTAATGTTGCAAAATTACTGACACTTAAACATTTGTATGATTGTTGCCTTTAACCCTTGGTGAACCAGCACTATTGATTTCAGCATACTCAAATTAAAATGAAACCACTCTGGTAACTGCTGTAATGTTGACAGTCAGTTAGGTTAATCCTTTTGAACACTGTGAAGATGTGTGGCTTTCATTTGGTTTAATACTTTCCTGACCAATGGCTAAGCAAAAAAGGTTATGGGGGAGAGGCCGACTAAGAGAACCTGGGGAAGAAGGACAGAATCACTAGCCAGATACAGAGGGATCAGGATGCATAGAAAATGAAGTAACCAGACATGTAGCATCATGTAAATTAATAGAAATGAGTTAATTCAAGTTGTAAGACCTAGTTAGAAAAAGCCTAAGCTATTGACTGAGCATTTATAATTAATAATAAGTCTCTTTATGGTTATTTGGGAGCTGGCTGATGGGACAGAAAAGTCCATTATAGTCAGTATCTGATATTGTGTCTAACTCAATTGATTTGCCCAAATGATGGGTTCTTTTTGTTTGTTTGTTTGTTTGTTTTTGTTTTTCGAGACAGGGTTTCTCTGTGTAGCTTTGGAACCTATCCTGGCACTTGCTCTGGAGACCAGGCTGGCCTCGAACTCACAGAGATCCACCTGCCTCTGCCTCTGAGTGCTGGGATTAAAGGTGTGCGCCACCAACGCCCGGCCAAATGATGGATTCTTAAAGATAAATTCTTATCTGATTTATCAAGATTTTAAATGATCAGTTGTCTGAGTGGTCCTCTTCACTTTACATCTGTGTGATAGTTAGAATGTAATTGGGCCCCATAATCTCATAGAGAGCTGCAATATTAGGAAGTATGATTTTATTGGAGTGAATAATATGGCAGCAAATTTCCAAATAACATTTTTTAGACTAACAAAAACCAAAAAAAAAAAAAAACCAAAAAATACATTGGAATTAAAGTATATTGGAATTAAAGTATATTTTTATCATGTGGTTGATTAACATCATGTAGTAAAGAAACAAGACCAACTGAAGTAACATCTAATAGCACTGAGAAGAATAGTCATTCTCTAATCCTTATGATATTGTTTTAGCTGTGTTCCTTTTTGGTGAATTGTAGCATCTTAATGAGAAGGTATTACCATCAACATAGTAATGCCACAAAACACAGGGATATCTGAAAGTCTGTGCTATGGATGCTTAACTAATTTTCACTTTTAGAGGATATTTTGTTTTTATTTCAAAAATTGGCAAACATCACAGGATATTTGTGGGAGGAAAATGGTGTTATTTCTAATATGATAATTTTGCTGACTTGATATTTTGTAAGCAATACTCACAGGATATTTGTGGGAGGCAAATGGTGTTATTTCTAATATGATAATTTTGCTGACTTGATATTTTATAAGCAATACTTTTATGATAAGAGTTTAATATTAATTATATGTGTGAAATGGTAAAAGAACATTGAAATATTGTTTATTGGCAACATAATTAATTTGAAACCAACATAATTAATTTGAAATCACTCCTTCCAGAACTAATTGGATATTTTAAGAATCACTGATATGGTGTTCTAGAAATTACCCTGATATGTGTTCATAGACAAATGGGCTATTATTTGGGAAAAAAGCTCCTGGTTTGGCATTTCTGTTGGAGTTATTTATTAATCATCACAGAAAAGCCCTGTTTAGACTACTTGCATAACTAAGACATCTCCCTTCTTACATAATTTTACTTTTAAAGAATTCATTGTATAAAATAAACTAAACATCATTGAAAATAATCAGAATTTTCATGTGATTTTGACAGCTATTTCACGTATGCCATTTCTTAAAACTGTTGCGTGTTATTTGTGTGTGTGTGTGTGTGTGTGTTAGAAGTTACTTTCCAGAGTTGGTTCCCTCCTTCCCCGATACGAGTCTGAGGGACTGAACTCAAGTTACAAGGTTTGGCAGCAGACTTCTTTACTCAATCAACATCTTGATGGATTAAATATTTTCCCTATTTATGATTTTGAATAAGACATGGGAATTTCAATATTTGAAGTAGTACCATGAAGTACCACTAATACCTAATACCATTAGGACCACATCTAAAAGGATTCTACATAAACTTTTTCTAGTATGTAACTTCAAAAAACTGAGAATGTGATACCATTTAAATTACATTTAAATTTACAAATCCTAAAACAACACTATGAATGTGCTAAATGAAATTTAGCATGTGCTACAATGAAAACTGGTAGATTAAAGAGTAATTATTGTTCCTTGTTTGTCTGTATGGTGGATCTAGGTGGTACTTGTTTGGGCAGGTTCTAAGTTGCAACGTGGGTTAGGGCTTTTGTATTTCTTTGTCTTGTTAGATTAGCAACTGTGTTAGGACAGATTTTCCTCATAGTGATGGCCTAAGTTATACAAATCAAGCCAAATGTGGAATACGCTTTATATCTCTGTTTTTTCTTTTCTTTCTTTCCTTTTTTTTGACTATTGTTATCTGATGCATAGTTACACTCAAAACCAAGGTCAAGTATTGTATAAGTTATTAGTGGAAATTGAACAATGCAAGGGAGACTACCTATCAATGGAAAAAATGGTAAAGAGAAAGATGAACTGACATTCAGCTTGCTTATACAAATGGTAACTAGGGATAAAGAAGAGGTATTTGGATCGAAGTTTCTCCCAGGGTTTTCATTATGCTGAATTTGTCTATGGATCTGAACTTCCACAGACAAGACTATAGAGTAAGAGACATATGATTTTGGTCTCAGATAGCATGTATCCCTGAAATACAACTGGCCACAATTCAAATTACCAGGTCAACAAACAAACCTCCTTATCTAATTCCTTCCTTGAAGGATGTTGAGAAATCAAAGGAATTTAGAGATGCAATTTAAAAAGTAGTAACCTAGAAACACTATAGAATGGTTGTTTAAGTTTCTTGAAGACAAACAAAACATATCATATGCCATATAATGGCCCTTTAACAAATTACTATTATGTGGGTCATCTTGACTCAAGAAGTAGCCATATGAAATTATTTTTCTTTTCCAGAGTAGACACAGTGAATCAGTAAAGATATTAAAATCAACACTTCCAATTTCATCAATCATGTTTCTCTAATATGCTTGATAATAGTCTCTAGGGAATATTTTTACCTTTCTGTAATTTGGAACTTTTTTAAGTGTGTGACAGAAAATCACTTGGCAAAGAAAGTTCTATAATAATATCAGTTTGGGATTTTTGATCACACATTCAAATGGGAATTAATTGCCTGCTACATTTGCCTACTTTATACTATTAAATATTCTGGTTAATATAAAGTGAATATATGTTACTATAAAGCTATTTAATTTAATATAAGGTTCCATTTGAGCTCTCTGTGCAATTTTTTCCTAAAATAGTTTCCTTTCAAAGGCTAGTAAAAATTACCAACTGCATAAAATTTGCAGAAAATGCTCACAATCCCATATAGAAATCACATGAGAAATATTTGATATGCTTCCAAGCTTTGGTTACTAGTGCTAAAAAGTGGGAACATTGTTAACAGGACAATTATATCTTATGGATTTTGTTGGCTGCTCCGTGATTTCATGGATGATTTCAGAGTTAAAGTTATTTTAGCTAAAGCTTCTATAAATGATTGGTAGTTTAAAGTAGTATGTTAGATAAAGACTGAGATGCTTCTTATGTGAATTATAAATCCTAAAACTGTATGTATAGTAGATGATCCAAGACTAAATTAACATGTACATTCTGCAGGAGAACTTGTGTAGAGTCTACTTATTCTTTAAAAATGATTTCTTTGCTGTTAGTTATTGTACTCAAAACCCAACTAATGTGATTGAAATCACACCAGGTACTATACACTTAACCAACATACATGGCTAACAAGGCATGAATCTTAGAATAGAATCTACTACCACCATGTCATCACTTTCTTAAGGCAGCGTAATAACTTTTATCTTCATTTTAAATACTTAGTTTTATACCCACAAGTAATTGGAAGTCTCACCCCTTATCAAAGAAACTTCTTTGTAGGAGAAGGAGACCGTTGGAAAGGTCACACCTGGTCACAAGCCAGGGAATTACTGACAACTGACCCTGTGGTGCAGAGCCCCAAATGACACATCTATAACACAGCTCCTGCACCCAAAACTCAGGAAACATCACAAATATGGACAAGGAAAGTTTGTAAAGCCCAGAGGACCAGGAAATATGAGTGGGACTGTGCCTTCTGACAATAACAGGGCAGATACACCCATAAAACCTTTGGGACATTGTTGCCTAAATGAGACCTGAACAATTCCAAATATCAGCTGACATTCTGATCATCAGAAGAGCTACAGGTAATTAATAACACTGTTGCAAAAGGGATAATTAGGCTTCTCCAGGGACAAGTCCCCTAACTGGTTATAAAATACCAAGTGGCCAGCATTTGAACAATAGACACAGATGCAACACAGAATGGACTCTACAGGTTTGTTTATATGTTGTATGTGTACATAACAATGGTTACCACAGAGAGAATAGGAGTTAAAAGAAGAAGGAGAGAAATAGTGTGCTTAAATTTAATTAAGTTTTAAAAAAAGAAACAAAAAACTTCAGGACATTCAGCCATAAGTTGACCAGCAAATCTTCCATTTCAGAAACGTTTACTTTGCTTTCAAATTTAAAAACATTAATAATATTCAAACTGAAAAATAAGAAAGGGGGAAACTATTAGAAGAAAACAGAAATAACCCATTTTAGTAAGTCAGTTATGATTTACTCGAGGATCCAGTTTGAAGATATTTTCCCCTTACCAATGTATGTTCATGCAGTGAATAGTATCAACAATGACAGCAACAAAATCTAATTTCTTTTGGAATATGTTTCCCAGGTAGTCACAGGAACAGACTTATGCTACTAAGTGCTTTCAATCATCTAATCAGGCAATAATAGTAATAAATGCAGAGACTCCAAGCCATAGCTTTCTTCTGTGCATGTAAAACAAACAAACAAAAACAAAACAAAATAAAGGAAAGTTTGAAGCTTTGAAGGAAAATATTCCTAATCAAAATGCCTCAAGTAATATGAGCTCTCTATAAAAATCACTAACTACAAAAGGAAACAGACTATTATAAGTTAGATCCATCAAAACAACAATAAATCCGAATGCTGGAACTAGAAACTGAACATAAAACATCTAAGTCTATATTGATTTGGAATGCTGTAGGCATAAAAGATAATAAAACGTTTCTCCACTGATGTCTCATGCTCTCATATTTTCACTTGATTCTCTTAGGATTACATGTATAGAATCATAATAGTTCTGTAATAGTTTAGTTATTGGTATAATTTGGCCTATGAGTTTCTTATTACTGTTTGAGTTTAGTATCAACATTATAATAAAATATGTATTATTACTTAGCTTTGAACTATGATTACCTTGAAACAAAAAAATACTGGTCAACATTAAAAAATACATTTTAGTTTTATTACTTGAATTATAAGTATTTACTTCTCTCTCTCTCTCTCTCTCTCTCTCTCTCTCTCTCTCTCTGTGTGTGTGTGTGTGTGTGTGTGTGTGTGTGTGTTTATGCATGTGATTCTCCTTCTACCTCTAGGTCTCTCTGTCTCTGTCCCTCTATGTAATACATACGTCTCTATATAGAGCACATGTTATCTTGGAACTTGCTTTGCACCAGGCTATCCTCAAGCTCACTGTACCATTGTGTTCCAAGTCCTAGGATTCTAAACACTCATAACATGCCATGCACAGCTACTGCCTGTACAATTTATGAAGGATTATTTGCCTCTGTGTCTAAGAGTGAATACAAGATTCAGCTCAGAAAGTATTTTCTTAGAGTATTAAAAAGAAGGTGTAGTGTATGATCTAGGGCACATGTTTCACATATTTAACACTGGGATTGATAAGTCTTTTTGAATTTTTAATCTTTTATGCTTTGAGTACTCTGATTTCCCATAAAATGATTACACTGATGAAAAAGATTTGCCATTTACTTCTTAATTGATGTTTGTCATGGATTCTGGTGGTAAGTTGTCATCTTGTGATAAATTTCAATGGCAAAATTATATTAATTCCATTAATTTCATTTTTACAGTATATGTGCTAATAGTATTGCTTTATTTGTCTATATTTTAATTTGGCTGACTAAGAATTAACTAAAACAATTTCAGAAATGTTTTAAAATCTGAAAATTATTTCGGAGAAAACAGACATCTGCTGAAACCTCATGAAACTAAACTTTGCACTTTGAAATACATTGCTGGTAAATACATTTTGATCATCATTACAGATGTAGAGCTAGCCATGATGTATGACAAGGGTAGGTATCTTCTGTCTTACAAAAACAAAACAAACAACTGTATTCTTATTTTGACAAATCCTGCAATATCCATTTCAGTTTCATTTTTACATAAAATCCTTTTGCTCAAAAATAATGGCATGTGGGCAAATAATACTCATATTTTTGAAGCAGTTTAGTCATTCTGGAAATGAATGAAGAAAGATTAATCTTGAAAAGGTGATAGAATCCAGCAGAACAGCAGTAGTAATTCTCCAAGTTTGAAGGGTGTATCTGCATGTGTGTGTCCAGGTTCACATACACACAACTAAGCCTTCCTATGAGTTGGGGGTGATCATGAACAAGAGAGTAAATTAAAATACCAACTCATCGTTTTAGTCTAGGATAACTACAATGTTTTGCATGATACTATACATATGGAATTGTGAAGTGTGAAATATACTCTGTTAGATATCACATAAGTCTCCTTACATTTGCAAATGCTATGAGCCTGTCTGGTTTGAATCATTTGGATTTGAGGTTACTTTCCTTTTTCTGGTTGATTCATTCATTTCTCTCAAATAATTGTTATATGTCTGTGTGTATCACCAAGTCTCAAAAAGACTCGGTAAATTGAAAGAGGAAAACTCAGCCATTTATTTCAAGGAGCTTAGTGCTTAGCTGGGAACTCAATGCATCAAGTGGCAATTACAAGGTGCTGTGACTGGCCTCCGTCATATTATTCAACAGGCATATGAGTGGCATAAGAGAGAGAAAGAGAGGGAGGGAGCTAGCAAGCATTGTTAATGAAGATGGGAATCTAAAAAGATAAAAGGGAGTTTTAAGTGAGGTAAAAGCAGAAGAAGAAAGACCTCGGAACTGTGTAAGCACAGGTTTGAGACCAAAATGATACTAGACAATTTGGAAGAAGAGGTCACATGTTTCCCCAAGGAAACAGCTGAGTGAAGGGAATTTCCCTACATTCCCAGTCTCCTTCAAATTTCATTAACAGAATAAAAGGTCAGCAGTATTCAGTGCCTACTATGAAAATTATATTTGAAAATCAGTTTTATAACAAAATTGCTCTATGGTAATTGTTTTTATGGTGCCTTTTATCTCCTTATTATAAGAGATGAAGAAATTGAAATCTATTTTTAATTTTATAGAAGACCCAGAAGGACCTTTTCTCAGCTTCTTTAAAGTTAATAGCAATAGAAAACGCTAATGCCATCACTAATTTAATAGGTGATATGACAAATTTCACAGAGAAGGTTTTTACTGACCACGTTTCTTTAAATATGTGTCACTACTGAACATCAAATGTTTTTGATCTTGGGCACTATTTTTCTAGTTGACACCCAACAAGTTAGAGTAGGTCCTTAAAATGTGTTGTGGAGCAAAGGATAAGGATGGATTAAGTAAACTGTGGAAACCAGAAGTCACAATGGGTGTTTCAATGGGACTCCTTTGGCCAACATTAGGTGTAATCTGATGGGAGATATCCTTATGTATATATGTTTTTCATATTGGTTGATGAATAAAACACTGATTGGCTTATTGGCCAGGCAGGAAGTATAGGCAGGGCTAGGAGATGAGGAAAATTTTGGGAAACGTAGGCAGACAGGGTCATTATGTATAGCCTGGGAAGAAAGAATGTACCAGGTGTTCTTCAGTAAGACAAACCACGTGGAAACACTTAGATTAATAGAAATGGGTTAATAATTAATACAGAGCTAGCCAATAAGAAACCCTAGTCACTGGCCAACATTTTTAGAACTCATATATTGTCCATGTGCTTATTTGAGGCAAAATGGCTGTGGGACCAGACTAGTGGGAAAGAACATTTTTAACAGTAACCCATTCCTGACACTAGAGGCTTCATTTGGTGCAGAGCTATATAAGTGGAGCTTCCCCCCTTTATTTGGTGATTTCATTTAGATTTCTTTCATATATATGTACATCTTAAAAAGCTTCTACTATAATAGGTTTCCATATAAAGTCTCTAATGGCCCTTAATTTTAGCTGTCCCTCCTTATATTTCTTCCCCTACATCCCTCTTCCTTACTACCCTTTTACATTTAATACCCATGTTCCAACCCTCTCCATATACACCACCCATTCCTAACAATATATTCTATCCCATATTCACAAAGAGATCCTCCCCTTCTTCCTCAGTCCCTTGTTCTATACTTAACCTCTGTGGTTATCCTGATTGTAGCTGGGTTACAGAAGATTTAAAAGCTAACATCCACATATTAGTGAATGTATACCATATTTATCTTTTGAAGTCATGGTTATCTCACTCTGATTGATGTTTCTTTGAGTTCCATATATTTACTGTGAGTTTCATTGTTTTGTTTTTACATCTGAGTAATAGTCCATTATGTACATGTAACAAATTTTTCTGACCAATTTATCTGTTGACAGATATATAGGTTGCTTAGAATACCTGTCTATTATGAATAGAACAACAATGAACATGGTTGATCAACCATTTCTTTAATAAGATGAAGTGATCTTTGTGAATATACCCAAGAGTGGCACAGCAAGATCTTGATTGAGGTATGTCAATCCAAAGCTTCCTGGGGAACTGACACACTGCTTTCCACAGTGGCTATACAAGTTTTTACTCCACTAGCAATAGAGTAATGTTCCCCTTAACCCATATCCTCAACAGCAGGGACTGGCATTTGTTTTGTTGCTCTTGGCCATTCATATCGGTATAAGATAAAATCTCAAAGTAATTTTGGTTATCATTCCCCTGATTTGAGAGAGAGAGAGAGAGAGAGAGAGAGAGAGAGAGAGAGAGAGAAGAGAGAGGTGTCATGTCTTCATCTGAGTGTGTTTCTAGTGATTTTTTTCTTTGGTGCATGGATTTTTTTCTGTTTGTCCTTTCCTATTCTGGTTTGATTTTTAGTTATCTGTCTTCAGAATACATTGCATCATGGCAGGGAAGCCATGAAGCAAGAGAAAGAGGCTGGCTGGCCACAGTGTATCTTCAGCCAGGAAGCAGAAAACAACCAAAGATGCTACTTAGCTTTCTCTCTCCTTTTCACTCAGTGTAGGACACCATTCTATATAATGTTTCTGTCTGTAGTGTGCAGGTCTTCCCACTAATATGAGAATAATCTAGATAATCTTTCAAAGGCATGCCCAGAAGTTAATCTAATCTATAATACCATTTTACAGAATTGCCCTATGGCTTGTCTTCTAGACGATTCAAGAGCCCATCAAGTTGACTATTGAAGTTAAATACTCCACAGCTGAGTTTCTTGCAGAGTGTTATTCCTTCCCCAAGGCAGTCTTTTTTTTTTTTTCTGTGCCTACCCTTTCTTCCCAGTGGCATGGAAATAAGAAGGGTGCCTTTCTAATTCTTTAAACAAGTTCTTAATTTTTGTCTCATGCTCTTCTAGTCTTCTCTTCACAAATGACTAGACATTTGATTTGGGAATATAAGCATTCCCTTTGTTGGGGTCTGAACACTGAAAGCGCTAGATGTTTTGTTTTTAGAGCTAAGTCACCAGGAATTCCCAAAATTACAATGCACCTAGATCAACCAAGCCAATGTTACAAATGACATTTAGGTAAATACATTATAAAAATGATGGAAATTTTTAAAAAAGTAATACCTCATGTATTACATGTTAAGAATGTTTGCTAGTTAGGTAAGATAGATGACATATACCAGCCATGCGCATGCTCACAGTTCTTGTAAGCAAATTACTTTTTTCTCTTTCTCAGACCTACCTGCTATTGGGTTACTTAGCTGTGGCTGTGAAGGATTTAATTGTTAACTACTGTAATTGATTTCCATTTTTAGTGATGACAAAGGTAGAAAATGAGTTGTATCATGTGGTTAGTATTACTCCAATCAATATTGATTCGTGACCAACTTTTCCAAAGGATGAAAAGAAAGATAAATAACCATTTAGCACGTCTGGGAATTAAGGCTCTGGAGAGTACAGAACACATAGGCAATTATTACATTCAATGAAATGAAAATAATTTTAAAAAGTGAACTTTGAGTCATTTATACAAAGACAGTATTATCCCACCAATTTGTAAGCATATGATGACATGACCTTTGTCTAATTCACTAACTCAGATGTCAGGATTCCTGTTTGTGTGACAAAACTGCAACTTATGCAACAATATTTTTCAAAGATGTTACAAGCATCTTTGTCACCACCAACTTTATCATCATTAGAAGCACTTTTTGCTTCATTTAACACAGATTTCCACTAATGTGTCTTCCTTAATATACTGTGAACTTTTCAAATGTAACTTTTATAACTGATGCTCAAGAATGCATACAAAAACTTGTGCATATCCAAAATAAAATATAGGTTTCAGAATGTATTTGTTTATGAACTCTATATTTTATCTCAGAGTGCATGTAAATATTTATTTTTGCATATACAAGGGCTAAAGTTGAGAATATATCTTTAGAAAATATTACTAAATAAAATTAAAATTAGAAAATACATTTATTTTAAAAAAAAGATTTCATTTGAGCTCTCTGAGTCTTCAAAGCTTAGTGAGTTTATGTCAAGCCAATGGTATTTCTCTAAGTGATTCATTTTATCTAGTAAATCACAGAATTCCTCACATTTTGAAAAGTATTAGAAAGACTTTTTTCTCTTTTCTTTCTTCTTCTTTTTTTTTCTGAAGACAAGAAAAGCTGAAGTAAGTTTTGAGAGTGCCATTCTGGAGGAATCAATATTGTCAGTTCTCAGTGAAACAATCTATTCATTTACCACGAGCCTATTCTCACTTGACCAGTCTTCTTTTTACTTATTGGCAAGGTAGCCCTGAAAGTATTGTAGCATCTAAGGAACAAAGATATCCAAAGCAATCTTAAAGAGAAGAAATCAAGTTGGAGGATGTCAGGTATCTGCTGATTACATTGTATGTTGCCACAATAAAAAGGAAATTGTGGTAAAGTTCATATTAATTCTTTAAGCAGATTGATGAACCACAGTTGAGTACAAAAAAACAAATTCACTCCTATGTGGTCATTTAAATACCCTATGGGTTAAGGAACATTTTCAACAATTTTGGAAAAATAAAGAATCTACATTAGAAAAAAATAAATGATTTTGCTGCACACATAAAAACTTATTAGGGCTGGATCATAAACCTAAGCCCATTATATCTAAAGTACATTAACAATAAGAAAATGTTATAGCTTAGATGTAGGGACCATTGTTAAATATGATACAGAATAAAAATTTGCTCCTATCTTTTTAAAAAAATTGAAAATAGATACTTTCCAGACAATATATTCTGATCATGGTTCCCGCTCCTGAAACTCCTCCCAGATCCTTTACACCTCCCCACTGACCCAAATCCACATTCTTGCTTTCACTCATTAGAAAATAATTAGACACCTAAAAAACAAACCATCCAACAAACAAGTAAACAGGAATGGTGTCAGGTCATACAGAAACTCAGGACAAATGTCTAGCTGTGGTGCCTTTTAGCATACACATTGAAGCACATGCTGGCCTCCAAACTCTCTCAGCATTGCAAATAAGTGCCTGCTGCAGAGACCCTGCTGGCATCCTGGCTCTCCTCTGCTCTTCTCACCCTGCCCCTACTCTAAACTTCTCCAGCTCATGGGCTCCCCATCTTCTAGCTTTCCCTTCCTACCTAAACCTGTCATTTCAGCGATTCACTTTCTTGGCTCTGTCTTGGTCTCCTTTGCCCAAAAGCTCTTTTCATTCTCTCTCACTCCCTGTGACTCTCCACTCATGTTTGGTTCAGTCTACTGGCCATGCTTAGTCTACTGCTTTCTCTCCTTGCTCCGGACTCTGGACTCTTTCAGGGCGTCTCGCTGCACTCTCCTTCATATTTATATGACAAAACAAACAAACAAAAATAAAAAGGGGGGCCAAAAGAAAAGCACAAGAAACATACACAGAAACAGAGATACATGAGATACACACTTGTACACACAAAAATCCCATAAAACCCACAAAATCAGAAATACATATAAGCAAAATATCTATAATGTTTTAAAAAAGAAAAACAAAACAAAAATGCTCAGACAAAGCATTGTAAGACAAAATCCATGCAGAAATCACATTGAGTGCTTTTTGTTTTGGCCATCTACTGGTAGGTATGAAACACATGAGGCCTGACCTTAAGTTTATATTCAGTGACACTCCTTTGGAAAAAACTAATTTTGCCTTTGGGAGTGATTATTAATTGGAGATAGCTGCTGTGTTAGGGAGGACTTGTTTCCTCTTTCCACTTTGCTTCACAGGGTTGGTACATCATCTGCCAAGCCCTGTACATGCTGCCGAGGTCTATGTGAATTCATCTGTTAATTAGTCTTGTTGAGTAGAGAAGGTCTTGTTTCCTTCCATCCCCAGCATAGTTCTTACAATCTTTCTGTCTCCTAATCCAAGGAGTTCCCTGGGTCCTGAGGAGAGGATGGAGATATCCCATTTAGACCTGAGTTCCTCAATTTCTGCACACCGTCCAGTTGTAGGAATCTTTATTGGTTCCCATCTACTGTAGAAGGAAACTTCTCTGATGATTAATTTGCCTTGTTAAGGTAAGATGCTCCTTGATTAGTACTCTACGTCTGTGATCTGTGGCTGGTTATCTCTGTAAAATGGCCAGAATCTGTGAGTGTGTAGAGTTACAGGGTTACAGGCCTTTGTTCCAGCAACCAACTTTCGGTGAGAAGTTTCTGTTGCTGCCTATATAAATCTAATACCCTCCCAATCCTGTTTTTAATCTTTATTTTTATGTTTTTGTTGTTTGCAATAAGAGGTTAGATTTGCTTGTTGTTATTCGTTTTGAGTTACAATGCCATAAAAATATTATAAAATGAGCTGATGAACTGATAAATGAGTAGAAGTTGGTGGAGGCATAACACAAATATAGTAAAATATTAATTTTAAAATTCATGTGGTGAATATATAATATAATGAATATATAATGGACTATAGACCCCAGGAGGGATAATAGTTACAATCTCCTGGGTAAACTTGGAGGGAGAGGAGAAGGGAGGGTGGAGACATGAGTGATCAAGAAGATTGAGTTGGGGGAGGGGCAGAGGAGGAGAGCAATGAAAGAAATATCTTGATACGCTAATTGCCATCATAGAACCTACATCAAGTAACTGATGGAAGCAGATGCAGTTACCCACAGCCAAGCACTGGGCTGAGCTCCTAGAGTTCAGCTAAGAAAGGGAGGAGGGATCATATGAACAATGGGGGTCAAGAACATGATGAGGAAAACCACAGAGACAGCTGATCCCAGATAGTGGGAGCTCACAGACTATGGACTGGAAGCTGGGGAAACTGCAGGGGACCCAACCAGACCCTCTGAATGTGGGTGACAGCTCTGTGACTTGATCATTCATGGTGGGGGGGGGGGTCCTGGCAGTGGCACCAAGACCTATCCCGGGTATATGAACTGGCTTTTTGGAGCCCATTCCCTATGGTGGGATACCTTGCTCAGCCTTGATAGAGCAGAGAGGGACTTGGTCCTGCCTGAACTTGTGATGCCCAAGGAAAGCCACTCCCTTCTGAGGAGCGGATGGGGGTGGGAAGGGTGGGAGGTGGGGGGGGCAAAAGAGAGTGAGGGAGGGAGAACTCTGGCTGGTATGTAAAATGAAAAATAATTTTTTAAATAAAAAAGAAAACAAAATAAATAAAATGAAATTAGTAAATAAACAATACAATTTCTTTTGGTGTGTGTGTGTGTGTGTGTGTGTGTGTGTGTGTGTGTGTGTGTGTGATATGTATATATTTAAATTTGTTTGGTCATGTAAGTGTGAGTACGCAGGTATGCATGTGCATGTGTTTGCATATACTGCACAGAAGCCAGAGAATTTTAGAATTTTTTTTTAAATTAAACTTTTTTTAAAAGTTAGAATTTTTTTTCTTCATTGTTCTTCACCTTGTATATTGAAGTAATTTCTTTCACTGGAACTCAGAAGTCACTAATTTGGCTACATTAATTAGCCAGATTGCTCCTCATTCCCAATTTCTCTTTCAGGAATAGAGATGTGCCTCCAAGACCACCTATTATTTATTCAAACAATGGGATAAAAGCTCCAGTTCAAACACTTTTTTTATATTAGTAGTTACATTTTATTCTGGTACTTGAACAAAAAAGAAACTAAATCCTGAAGGTTCAGAATATGGATTAGGATTAGTTGAAAATTGATAAATTTACTATACAATATACTAACTCAAAGTATTAAGTTTATAAATAACTTTTTATATTATTTGTATTTAGATTAAAAACAATCTTATTTTACATGCCAATCCCAGTTCTCCCTCCCTGCTGTCCTCCCATGCCCTGCACCAAACCCTGATCCCACACCCTGATGCATTCCTCAGGAAGAGTGAAGCCACCCTTGGGGATCATCAAAGTCTGTCACATCATTTGTATGTATATCTAGGCTAAGAGAGTATCCCTCTATAAGGAATGGGATCCCAAAATCCATTCACGTTTTAGGGATGAATAGAGCTAGTGCCTTTAATCCCAGCACTTGGGTGGCAGAGGCAGGCCTATCTCTGTGAGTTCGAGGCCAGCTGGTCTACAGAGGGAGTTCCAGGATAGGCTCCAAAGCAATACAGAGAAACCCTGTCTTGATAAACCAAAATTATATAAATAATTAAAACTTAAAAATTTAAAAAAAAACACTCTAAACACTTGAAGGGCAAAATTCTTTACTTGATGAGTCAATGTTCAACTCTCTTTCCTAAAACTACACTAAAGGACACCCATCACTAGAAACTGTTCTAAAATATAAGTCTAAATTATTTATAACTGGAATATTGTGTAAAAAGTAGTTTTAAATTGAAAATGATAAAATTTTATAGCAGTGATTATGGAACTTATCAAAATTTGCAAAAATTTTACAAAAAAACTTTATTTTTTTGCAAAGAAAACTCCAATTAGGCCAAATACATACATACACTGAGGATTGAGTGCATTGTTGTCAAATATTTGAAAATAAATGCTTTCAAAAATATTCAATTATCAAGAAGACAAAAGTCAATGAGTAAAATGTGCATATTACAAACAGGAATAATAGTATAGATTAGAGTTTTTTTCTCATTGAAATTATTGGGAAATGAAAAATGTATTAAGATCCCCCGCAAAAAATAACCCACTCCTTTTAACAAACTATGGCTTTCTACAATACCTTCAAAAATTAAGAAAACAAAGTTTGCTATTAGTGAAACTGAGAATTCCTTTCTACTAGAAGAGAGGCTAAAACAAATGTCAAGGTGATGGAGATGAGAGCAAATGAAACTTCAAATCTCAAGAATGAAGTCGAGGATCCAAAATTGCTGTAAGAGTACCAGTATCCTGCTTCATTCATTTTCTGAATGTCTTGCAAGTCAAACAATAACCTGGCAAAGTGGAGCTTGGTTTATATTGAAGGAAAAAGTAAGACAAAAAAGGCACACATGGCCGGGAGTTGGTGCTGCATGCCTTTAATCCCAGCACTTGGGAGGCAGAGGCAGGTGGATCTCTGTGAGTTCGAGGCCAGCCTGGTCTCCAGAGCAAGTGCCAGGATAGGCTCCAAAGCTACACAGAGAAACCCTGTCTTGAAAAACCAAAAAAAAAAAAAAAAAAAAAAAAAGGCACGCATGATGATAAACCATGTATGGGATTTTACTATCATAAGACATCTGTGAAATGAGGCTGGTGAACTGGGAATTTGGAATACCACAGGTTAAAAAGAAAGTAATACGATATTTATTCTGTGTACAGTAATAACTTGAAGCTGCATTTTAAAATCTTTTCAGAACATAGCAACTATATAAACCAAAACCTATAAAAGACAATAAAGCAATCATTTTACTCCTCCAAAACAGCAGGAAAACAACAGCAAAATAATTGTGACACAGGTGGTGCAAGACATACAGACAATATTTAAGCTGATAACACAAAGGCAATATAGGAGTGGTATCAAACATGTAGAGGAGGTGGCTTTGACAGAGGAGTACATTTGTCTTTCAACATAACAGTGAAGAGCCAGAGAGGAGAGCAGGGAGCAATACAAGGTTTGTTTTATGTACTAAAAGCTCTCATTACTGCAAATCTGGGTTCAGTGGGATTTGGGCACATGGATGATTCGAGCAAGTACCTGGGCAGTTATTAATGACCGGTTGAATGAAAGGAAGGTTGTATTCATGATCTGGAAAAACAAGACAAAACAAAACAACTATTATATACAGCAGTATCTTCATCAATACCAAGAGGCGATTTCAAAGGAGAGGCTAGACTTTAGTGCCGAGATAAAAAAAAAAATATCTGCTTCTCCACTTTGATTGAGGAGAGTTGTTTGGAAGAGAAAAATAATGATGGATTATACCCACTTCCTACATTATTTGAGGGATTACTATTATCAAGTAATTGACTCTTGTGCTTCTATTTCCAAAATAATTATTTGTAAATTACTGAGATTTGGAGTGAAAGAGGTTTCCTTAAGATTTGAGAATGTTTATCTTCCAAAATAGAGGTTACGCCTTGACAATTTACCCTTTTCACTCATTTTTTTAGAGTTTATAAAATAATAACTTCCATCTTTGAAAAGACATTATGTTTATCAACACTATTTATTTTCATTGTTCTACCAATTACTTAGATATGCCACAATTTATTTGCCTGTTATTTTGTTAATGGGTTCCTAGGTAAATACATAGGAGTGGAAATTCTTGTTGAAAGGCTACACAAAACACTGTTAGTTATGTCTTAAAATAATTCTGTTGAATAAGCAAAAGTTGTATATTTTTAACAATCATATATTCTTGTGGATAGTTACAACCCTCTAGAAATCTCAAACATATAGTTAGTTATATGGAAAACTTATAAGTGATTACACGGAGTAGGATTGATTTAAGCAAGAAGAATGAAATCACAGAGGGTTAACTGACATGTCAAGATGTATTAAAACATAAAATGTAGTTACGTTTTCTAAGTTTTTATCATATGCATGTAAGTGAAGTTATTTAAAAACAAATTACAATCATAGATTTCCAAAATTAATTGTTCTTTCTTCCTCAGTTTTCTGAGATGCTCATGTATGACTGGTATTTTATTTCCTTCAAATGTATCATGTTTTTTAGCTCACTGATTGTTCTGTGAAACCATCATTGTTGTCACTTAGCCAACTTTAACCTAATCATAAATTCATGTAAAGCCAACCCACCAGGAAGACTCACAAAAAAAATGAAACAGTAAAACAAAAACAGTGGAAAACTAGGAATACTACAGCCAGAAGCTATATAAACATTAACAGAAGAGCAAAACATAACAATATAACACGGAAATGATGAGACAGCTTTCACTACCACAGGAATGGGAGAACACATTATTACTTTTAAAAATATCAGTTACCAAATAGAGAACTCAAACAAAAAGATAAGGAATTTAATTCAGGCCCTAGGAAAAAAATGAACTCCATTCAAGATCAAAACAAGAAATTTACCAAAGTGGATGGAAGAATAAGCTGAAGGAAAAATTTTCCTGATCAGGGAGGATGTTTTCAGAAACGGGATTCAGCTGAATGGTCAAAGTAGAAAAATTGAAAATAAACGAATTGATGAATTAAATAGAAACACCACTTAAAACATCATTGGTGAGGAATAACAAGTGGAATAATTTTAGGAATAAAAGACAAGGTAAAGATAATGATGAACATTGTACAGATAAAGAAGAGAATCAAACCTAAAGATTCCCCTTATTGGCGAAGCTTCTCTTGGCGACAGAGACAACCACAGAAAACCACAACCAACAAAAATGCAGAGCTTTGCAACCCAGTCCCAATGGATACATCTACAGAATACCTAAGGTTCAGGGAACATTGAGGAAGACAGGTCATATTGTAAGAGTCAAAGGCACAAGGAGCATAATGATATATTGTCTCCTAGTAGTGTCAGAATTGACACCCATTAAATCTCATCAACATGGCTGCCCAAATGTGAGTTCAACAAGGACAACAACGATTCCCAAACTGGATGGGAGAAGCTTAGGAGGCCCCAACCCTTCACAAAGGACTATAGGCAACCAAAGAATGATGAGAGCTAGAGAAATAGTCCTCTCCAGGGAAGAGAACACCAATCATTCTTCCAATAACAAATGGTCAGCCTGAAAACTCATATGGGTAACATTACACAGACTGAAAAGTTTATATTTAGGTGTGTGTGTGTGTGTGTGTGTGTACATACGTTAATGTAATAACAAATAATGAAAAACGTGGCCATGAATTTGAAAGAGAGAAAGGAAGTGTATATGGGAGTGTTGTGAGGGAGGAAAGGGAAGGAAGATAATGTTGTAATCATATTATAATCTCAACAAAACACAAGCACACACACACACACACACACACACACACACACACACACACACACACACACACACACACACACCACTTCCCAGAAGCCTGAAATACATTCAGATGGACAAACTTTAGAAATCATGGGCTAGAAGAAGGACCTGCTACAATGTCAAATGGTCTAGACAAGACTTTTAGCAAAAATATAGCCAAAAATTTCCTCAAACTCAGAGAGAGAAATAGACATTCAACACAGAAAGTATTTAGAATCCCCAACAAACATGGCTAAGAAAGAGTATCTCTACAACAGCTGATGTCACATAATGCACTCTATTAGATTTAAATTGAAGATTTACATTATGACCCATTGCATAGTTTGTCCCATGCCATGCCCAGCTGCAATGAATGCTCACTCTGTCCTTGTTTGATATATTTCACTCTGAAAATACCAAATTGGTTTGATTTCCAAGCAGAGTTATTTAAACTCTTTTAGTTTCCATTGATTTATTTTCTTTCTAGCTTTCCATCAATTTCTTAGAAAAAAATGAAATTGCCATTGTTGTGAATTTACCTTACCCTGTAATTTTGTTTCTCTAATCAATATTATCTTGAAGCCATTTAACAATATATACAAATAAACAATAACTTTTATATGCTACTTTTTATGTATTGACCTACTGATGGCTTGAAATTTTGTGGAAGCACTAACCTGAAGCTTGTTTCATTTATTTATGCAATAATGCTAGCTTCCTTGTATCTCATGTTACACTGTGAATATTTTCAAAACTTAAAATTTAATCTTTTTAATTTTAATACATAATTCAGTTAGCTAGTACAATTTTGAAACTTGATTTTTCATTCATCTAGTTTTATCTTCTGTATTTGATTGGAAAGTTCAGTCATTTTGTAGTTGGTGTTAATTATATGTTTGGATTTAGGTGTGCTTGATTTGCATTTTTAAAAAAGTATCCCATCTGTTTCTCTAGTTTGTTATTTATATCCTATTTTATATATGACATGATTGTGCCCAGTATACTTTGGTTCCTTTTAGATTTTAAAATATTACCTTTGGACTTACGGAGCCCATTCCACATAGAGGGATTCCCTCTCAGCCTAGACACACTGGTGAGAGCAGAGGCCCAGATCCAAATGATACAACAGACTTTTAAGATCCCCCATGGATGGCTTCACCCTCCCTGTTGAGCACAAAGGGGATGAAATAGGGGTTCAGTGGGGGACAGGGGAGGAGGGGAGGGAGAGGGAACTGGGATTGACATGTAAAACAAGCTTGTTTCTCATTTAAATAAAAAATTAAAATAAAAATATTGCCTTTTATTTGATATGTTAGTAATATTTACATATTTATCTTTATAATGATCAACTTAAAATTAATATCACACCACTTTATAGAAATTATCAGAATAGTGAATATAATTTTATATCCATGTATATTCACTATTCTACCTAAATTTAATAGATAATTATTATTATATATTAATATACATAATTCCTTCATAAATCCCACCATATAACATTTTAAGGCTTACATAGATGATTTAATTTTTAAAATATAAATAACCCCATTTAGGATCATATTAATTTCTGATTGTTCCCACTAGGCTCTCTAGAAGGGATGTCTAAACTTTTGACAAAAAAAAAAAAAAACTAGCAGACCACCTAAGTACATTTATGATTTTGTTGGGCTGTGTTCACAGCTATCCTCTTCTGCATGCTGCTGTGGGAAATGGTTAAGGGTTGCCTGAGAGGCTGGAGCACAGTTCACACCTGGGGTCACTGTTCTTCCTGAGGATTGCATCTGTCATTTGTGAACAGTTCCAGTTCATAGTTAGTTCTGTTCTCTGAAACCTTAGGCCAGGAGACAACTGCATCTCTCTGCCCACTTTATACTACAGCAAAAGGAGTGAATTTAGGGTAAAAGTTACATTAAAAGGTACTGCTTTTTAGCTCCTGTCTCTCTTCAATGCAATATACGATGTTCTTGTCTCTTTACAATTAGTTCTTTGGGGTGATTTGTTTTTCAATTCATGCTAAATTCATTTTTTTCCTGATGAATTTGCCTAACAGACAGTATCATTATTAACATTAGATTCCCTCACTTATCCAATTTTAAAGTCCTTATTATAATATCATGTGTTTCCTAAAGATAAACATCAGGAATGAATGTACCTACTACCATTTCAAGAAAAAAAAATTAATGGAATCATCTGTCTGGATGTAATTATATATTTTTAGGAGTATTTACTGAGAAGTGAACATATGCCTATATGCTTTGGGCCAAGATTTTTCTTTAATGGTTTAAATTATTTAAAACAGAATTTCCCAAATTTAGTGAAGTATTAGCAGAATGCAGACTGCAGTGCTGAAGTCTGGGACTAAGATTTCACTCTACTATGCTGCTAACCCTTGTCAGTGAAACACCCTTTCTAAAAACCAATCATGCCAACTAGCATTGCAGAGACTTTCAATCTGTAATTACATCCAGTCTGACCCGAGCCAGATGTCCTGCTCTAAGACTGTGGTGCTCTGTGGCTTTGACCAGGGAGTTAAGCGGGGTAATTTCAGCACACTCAACCAGTGTTAAAGACTGACTGATCCCACCCACTTAGCAAGACTCTGGCCACACTCCAGCCCCTTGTGAGTATGCACAGTCAGGCCACGGATGATTGCAAATGAGCACAGCAGTTTTCAATGGATGTCACCAAAGACAAAATGGTTTTCTTGGAATTTTCTAATAACAATTGTATGGAGATTTAAGAAATCAATTCTCACTTCATTATTTTTTCTTAAAATATTATGTCTCCTGAATTCAACACAATAGCATCCTTCAGTGAAGAACATTTTTGATTTCCAAGTATGGCCAACTTGAGGAGAGGAAATGAAAGCCTGACAGAGCAGATGGTGCAAAAGCTGTAACAATTCAAGGCAGAATTCCTTGGCTCTTTAAAGAATTTCCTAGAAAAAAAAAGTATTCTAAAACAAAAGCGTCATGAAAAATCACTGCGAGGGAGAAGTGTGCTGCCATAATTCACTTCATTAGACAAGTACTGATGAATTTTTAATATACATGGGATACAAAATATTTAATTACCAAAGTTTCCACTTTACTTCTGCCAAAATCAATTCTGGGCTTGGATTTACAACTCTCAGTTGTTAACTGCTGTGTCTTGAGTCTGAATGGAAAGAGAGGAAACAGGGATGGAGACATAGCCTTTGGGAAAGCTGTTCCCAAAGCCTCCCTGTCCCAGTAAGAATGGTAGAATCTTTCTGGGACAGCAACTTCTTGTGACTAATAACTCTAATTTTTGGTCATAGGGGAGTTTTTATTGAGGCAAAGTTCCCAACTGCCTTCATTGTAGCATCACGTGTAATGACATTTTAATAAAACTGTTTAATGAGTAGACTATTGACCATGCTTTAGTGGACACTAGCCTACATTAGCCCAGAATCCATTCTCATCTCTTCCATCCAGAACCTTTTCTAGTCTGGAAATGTGATGTCGTAATAGGTAGAGATGCTGTTTAAGCTGATATATACATCATGGTCACTTTCCCCTTGGCATCATCCAGCTGCCAATCATTCATTTGCATAAAGAGAAAGGAAGTACAAATAAGTTTTGCAACGCTCTCTGTGCCATTACAATTGAATACCACATTGTATGCATAAACAACAACTGTTTCTCATGGATTTGTAAGGAGATCAAAATCAAAGTGCAGATAAATTCAGTGTTTTGTTAGGGCCCTATTCCTGGTTTGCCTCCAATACATACATATGTACATACATACATAATACATACATACATACATACATACATACATACATACATACATACACACACATACATAAAACACACAAGCATATGCATACATGAGAGAGAGAGGGGAAAGTGAGAGGAGAGAGGAGAGTAGAGAAGAGAGAGAGAGAGAGAAAGAGAGAGAGAATGGACAATGGTTTTTCCCTCTTGTAACAGGATTTATACTACCATTGAGTTATATGCTTTTGGCCTCAACATACATAAATATTCATCTTACAGCATGTGTCTTTGAACTCAAAACCAGTTTCCTTCATGTATTTGCACTGATATACACATGCAAAAGTGGAATGGAGGTACTAAGCTGCTTATGAGTATTAATTAGATCAAGTTGTTAAATACTCTTCCAACAATGTAGATGCAATCTTGTTTTCCTCTCTACAAAACTTTGATTATTAAAAATAATTTCCTAAATAAATACAGAAACTTTGATTTTATAATATAATGAGGAATTCAACTTTTCAGGACAATATTTCATTTTGTAAAATGATTTCAAACAAGCCAATGAAAAATGTCGACCAAGAAAAATGTCAAGATATCAGAATAATGTTGTACATTTAAAAAAACTAATTATACTAAGGAAGTAATTTTTTCACTTATAGGCTCATAAATTGCAAGGTTGTAGAAGAAAGTGATTGAGCAGGGAGTGGAAATATCAAAAGTAATTAAACCATGTTGTGCTCTAATGGACCAAAATATTTGAGTTTAAAAAAAAACACTCTCATTAGTATCAGAGGAAACCAGCCAGTAGCTTAAACATCCAACCTCTACTTCTTTAAATTGTCTCCTACCTGACTGGAATTTTTATGTAATTCTTAATTTAATTACCAAAAAAATTAGTGAATTCTCCATTGAATCAGGTACAATATCAAGTTTTAAAATCAATAAGCAAAACCATTCCATTCTTGTTCAATGCATTATATAAAGAAAAAAGGAAATAAATTAAATTTGGAAAATATTAAAGTAAAATTACCCCAATAAATAAATAAATAAATAAATAAATAAATAAATAAATAAATAAGAGCCAGGTGTTGGTGATGCACGCCTTTAATCCCAGCACTTGGGAGGCAGAGGCAGGCGGATCTCTGTGAGTTTGAGACCAGCCTGGTCTACAAGAGCTAGGTCCAGGACAGCCTCCAAAGCCACAGAGAAACCCTGTCTCAAAAAACCAAATAAATAAATAAATAAATAAATAAATAAAGTAAAATTACTATTGTACAAAACACTCAGAAGGATATTTGTAATTAAGAAAGGGTAAGATGGTGAAATACTCCCAAGAGACCTTCTTCTCATCATTTACATTAGTTTCTGGTCCATTCACAATACTTGGGTACTTCCTCAACTCTCACATTGCTCAAAGATTTATTTCACCTGTTATAACTCATGTTTTCTAGAACTTGGTACTGAACCTGAGGTCTTAGGCATGCTATTTAAGTTCTCTACTGCTGAACTACATCTCCATGTACCACAGTTTACTTCAAAGGATGTAACTAAGTTAAAACTCAGGATGACTTCTTACCATCTATTTAGTTTATATATACATATGTATATATGAACTAATGAGAAAAATGAAAGTAACTCATGAAGTCATTTGAAAAAGATTATATGTATACATGAAGATCACACACACACACACACATTCTTTCTCTGTTTATTGCTTTACTTATCAAGGTATTATAATATCTTAGTATTATATAATATACTTCTAAATATGAATTTTTAAATTAGTTTTCTAAACTAATGAAAGAACATGCTACTGTTATTTTATTAGGATCACTGAGTTTCTTTAAAATAATTGCCATTTTCTTTAGGATGCTTCCTATTCAAGATCCCAATGGCTTTACATTTCTTCTAGTCTTCTGTGAGTCTCTCAGGTGCTCTTGCTGGGAATAAACAATGTTCTTGGGGTGAAGGACATGTAGAAATGGGAATAGCTCCTGATGGCATTTGAAAAAGAAGAAAATAAAACCGAGATGCTAAGTCTGCGTCTCCATTGTTGTCCCATTCTTGTTATGCCACAGAAACTTTAAAGGGCAGACTATAAACAAACAAAACAAAACAAAACAAAACCCACCACTAAGGAAACTTAATGAGAAACTGAGGAAAAATAGCTATATGAAATCTGGCCTAGTCCTTGTCATCTAAGACACAATTAGGAACAAGATAAAATTATGCTAATTCTGTACAAAGGCCAGAAGTCACGGTAAAAGAAATAACACTTTAAAACCCCTTCCCAGAACTTAAATTGAATCATCTTAATGATTTATGTCCTCTCCATAGAAACTTTTTAAGCCAAAACAGTTTTCAAAAGTAAGGGAACACAATGAACATTAAACGTGTACCCTCAATGAAGATATTAGGTAAAATGCAGGTAGTCACTGCCATTTTCCTTAGAATTCTCTTCTGGTCTCGGGGTCCTGGTTTAGGTGTGTGGAGACTGTTAGCACTGTGTGCACACAATGAGCCCCATCAGTTCACTCAGAACCAAAAGCAAAAAGCTAAAATGTTCCCATGCTAATGGTTGCTTTCATTTCACAATTATGTTTTAAATTTTTTTTTCAACTTTTTCTTCTTTTAATTTGCTGTCCTAAACGTGTATAAATATTTCCAGGAAAAGGTTTTCAGGGCCCAGGGATAGTTGATGATTTTCTAAACTATTTTCATGAAGGACTAACCTTTTATGTTTAACATTTGTTCCTTTCATTTGCTTCTAGCAGCAGTTCATACTTTATTTTTCCTCCCAAAGGACATTGTATAATGAGCATCCATGAGATTATTTAAATGAATGGTTTTAATGAGCTCTTTGAATAGATTCTTTAAAAGGCAAGCATGAAATTGCTTCCCGTTTCAAATGCTTTAAAATATTTTTAGAAAATTTATATTTAAAGCTCTAAAATTCTAACTGCTTTAAAGGAACAATGATTGAAAGGGGGCTCTTTTTCTAGTGTAATGAGATTTATTTCACTCATACTACAGAAGGCATTATAAAACCCAGCAGGATTTTTAACAAATTTTATGGGAATTTCACATTTCATATTAATAAGTTCTTATTTGTCAAATTTAAATACAAATTTTATTATGCGCTATTTTTGTATATGAATACATGGAAATTTTATAATTGATGAATATATACATAATGAGAATATTTACTTAATGTAGCAATGGTTGTTGCTCTCCAAACCCTGTTAAGATCCACTTTAATGTGTCATGGTCTTAAAGCTGCATGAAACAGATTCCATCATCTCACTGATATGATTGCTTAAGGGGATGGCATGCATTTCATTTGTTCCCATTGAAGTTTCTACAGATTTCCACCCAATGGTTTTCTTCACCCTCTGGTTGTGAATAAGGAATAAAATAGTCTCGGGAACTTCAGATACCATGATGCTCCCATCATGAAGTCTAAGGGCAATATGGACACATGGAGATGTACTGCACAAAAATGCAGCCACAGACATGGCAGAACTCTGCATGGCATTTGATTTGTCTATTTTATTATGTAATCTCCTTTGGAGAAAAGAATATGGATTTCATAAATTATATTAATTAATTTTGTCAAGTTATCACTGTGATGATACAGACCAATGAATGCTTTTTTTCTCTTGGTTAAAATACCTTCACATATTAATGTGCTAATTTATGCAAGCATGGAATGGTAGTATCTTGTCATCTTTAGGGTTAACTGTTCACCACGATTTGTGTATATTCTTGAAAGCAATGGGCATTTAACATACAGAAGTCTGTGAGAAAATGGATGTTATTTTTTATGTTTAATTTTCCTGTAATAATAACTTGAAGCTATGTATATAGCTCAGTGTTCAAGCAGGTGTCTGCTGTATGTGAGACCCTAAAAGACATTGCAATAGATTTAGATCAGATACTTCCTTCCAACCTTAAGGTCCTGTGGTCATTTCATGAGACTTTCTATTTTCATAGTTCTAGCAGAGAGTATCTTCATTACAACTTCATCCCAAGTATTTGATATTCATGAAATGTACAATAGTATACACAGGTTAAGGGTTTATGAACAAATATTTATTCTCTGGTATAGATCTGATGACCTAAAGGTCATCACTGTCATCTTTACAATTATATAAATGAAATTCTTTTGCTTTTCATGTGACATAGTCATGTGAAATATGACTTAAGTAGTAAAAGTATTATTTTTAGAAGTGAAAGGTTTCAAGATTGATAGTCATAATCCTCAGAAGCACATACAAAATGGTAATCAGAAAATTATATATTTATACAAAGCTACTTATGAACAGAATATATAATTTCTTACCTAGTCTCTGACTGCAGTGTAGCCTTTATGCTTTCTTAGGAGCCTAGAATACTTTCTAATGATAAACAAATAAATTGTCATTACAATAATGATCAACAGATAAATTGACATGGTTTAGCAACATATCAATTCTGGGTTATAATTTTTAAAAAATATTTATTGTCTGTCTTTATTTCTTTAGTTTATTATCTTTTTAAATTTTTTTCTCCACTTTTTATTTATATTAGAAACAGGATTGTTTTACATGTCAATCCCAGTTCCCCCTCCCTCTCCTCCTCCCCTATCCCCACTAACACTCTACCCTATACCATACAAATTCTGCTCCCCAAGGAGAGTGAGATCTTCAATGCAGTGGTCTTCAGAGTCTGTCATCTACTTTGGGATAGGGCCTAGGCCTTCCACCATGTATTTAGGCTGAGGGAGTATCCCTCTATGTGAAATGGGCTCCCAAATTCCATTCCTATGCTAGGGACAAGTACTGATCTACTACAAGAGACCCCATAGATTTCTGAGGCCTCCACACTGACATCTACATTCATGGGATCTGGATCAGTTCCATGCTGGTTTCCCAGTAATCAGTCTGGAGGCCAAGAGTGCCCCACTGTTCAGGTCAGCTGTTACTGTGGGTTTCACCAGTGTGTTCTTGACCCCTTTGCTCGTCACTCCTCCTCTGCAACTCCAGGAGTTCAGTTCAGTGTTTAGCTATGGTTATCTGATTCTACTTCCAACAAATGCTGGAAGAAGGCTCTAGGAAGGCATATAAGTTACTCATCAATATCATTATCAGAGGAGGGCATTTAAGGTAGCTTCTCCACTGTCACTTAGATGGTTAGTTGTTGTCATCCTTGTAGGTCTCTGGACATTTCCCTAGTGCCTCATTTCACTTCAAACTTATAATGGCTCCTTCTGATTGTATCTCTTATTTTGCTCTCCTCTATTCTTCCCTCTACACTATGCACTCCTCACACCCCCTTCTCTCCTTCTCATTCTCCTAGATTCTTCTCCTCTTCCCCCATGCTCCCAATTTACTCAGGAGATCTTGTCCCTTTCACCTTCTCCGGGGGACCATGTATGTCTCTATTTATAGAGTCCACCTTGTTGCCTAACTTCTCTCTAATGGTGTGAATTGTAGGCTGGTAATCCTTTGCTCTATGTTTAAAATTCATATATGAGTGAGAGCATACCATGCTTTTCTTTTTGTGACTGAGTTACCTTGCTCAGGATGGTTTCTTCTAGTTCCTTCCATTTGCCGGCAATTTTCAAGATTCCATTGTTTTTTTTTTTTCTCTGCTGAGTAGTACTCCATTGTGTAAATGTACCACATTTTCTGCATCCATTCTTCAGTTGAGTGGAATCTAGGTTGCTTCCAGGTTCTGGCTATTACAAATAATGCTGCAAAGAACATAGTTGAACAGATGTCCTTGTTGTATGAATGTGCTTCTTTTGGGTATGTGTCTAAGAGGGGAATTGTGGTTGGATCTTGTGGTAAACTGATTCCCATTTTCCTGAGGAATCGCCATACTGATTTCCAAAGTGGCTGTACAAGTTTGCACCCCACCAGCAGTAGAGGAGTGTTCCACTTTTTCCACATCTTTTCCAGCATAAGTTATCATTGTTGTATTTTTATCTTAGCCATTCTGACAGGAAATAGATGGTATCTCAGAGTTGTTTTGATTTGCATTTGCCTGTTGGTTAAGGATGTTGAGCACTTTCTTATGTGTCTCTCAGCCATTTTGGATTCCTCTATTGAGATTTCTCTATTTAGGTCTGTATCCCACATTTTAATAGGATTATTTGGTGTTTTGGAAATTAGCTTCTTAAGTTCTTTGTAAATTTTGGAGGTCAGCCCTCTGTCAGATATGGGGTTGGTGAATATCTTTTCCCTTTCTGTGGGCTGCTGTTTTGTCTTGCTGACTGTGTCTTTGTCTTACAGAAGCTTCTCAATTTCAGGAGGTCCCTTTTATTAATTGTTGATTTCAGTGTCTGTTCTATAGGTGTAATATTCAGGAAGCTGTCTCCTGTAGCAATTTGTTCAAGGGTACTTCCCACTTTCTCTTCTAAGAGGTTCAGTGTAGCTGCTTTATGTTGAGATTTTTGATCCATTTGTACTTAAGTTTTGTGCATGGTGATAGATATGGATCTATCTGCAGTCTTCTACATGTCATCATCCAGTTATGCCAGCACCATTTGTTGAAGATGATTTCTTTATTTCATTGTATATCTTTAGATTCTTTGTCAAAAATCAGGTGTTTATAAGTATGTGGGTTAATATCAGGGTTTTCAATTCAATTCCATTGTTTTACCTGTCTATTTTTGTGCCATTACCAAGCTTTCTTCATTACTATAGCTTTGTAATAGAGCTTGATGTCAGGAATGGTGATGCTTCAGGAAGTTCCTTTATTGTACTGGGTTGTTTTGGATCTCCTGGGTCTTATTTTTCTCCATATAAAGTTGAGTATTTTTCTTTCAAGTTCTGTTAAGAATTGTGCTGGGATTTTGATGGGGATTGCATTGAATCTGTAGATTGCTTTTGGCAAGATTGCCATTTTCGCTATGTTGATCCTACCTTTCCAAGAACATGGGAGATCCTCCTATTTTCTCATATCTTCTTTAATTTCTTTCTTTAAAGACACAAAATTCTTACGATATGGGTCCTTCACTTTTTTGGTTAGCATTACCTCAAGGTATTTTATGTTATTTGTGGCAATTGTAAAGTGTAACGTTTCTCTGATTTCTTTCTCAGCCCTCTTCTTGTCTGCACATAATAGGGTTACTGATTTTTTTTTGAGATAATCTTATATCCTGACACTTTGCTGAATGTGTTTATCAGCTGTAGGAGCTCCCTGGTAGAGTTTTTCAGGTCACTTATGTAAACTATCATATCATCTGCAAACAGTGAAATTTTGAGTTCTTCCTTCCTTTCCAATTTGTATCCCCCTCGATCTCCTTTTGTTGACTTATTGCTCTAGCTAGAACTTCAAGTGCAATATTGAAAAAATATGGAGAGGAGTGGACAGCCTTGTCCTGTTCCTGATTTTAGAGGAATTGCGTTGAGTTTCTCTCCATTTAGTTTGATGTTGGCTGTTGGTTTACTGTATATTGTTTTTATTATGTTCACGTACATTCCTGGTATCCCTGATCTCTCTAGGACCTTTATCATGAAGGGGTGTTGGATTTTGTCAAAGGCTTTTTCAGCACCTAGTGAGATGATCATGTATTTTTTTCTTTTTCAGTTTGTTTATATGGTAGATTACATTGATGGATTTCCGTATGTTGAACCAACCTTGCATCCTAGGAATTAAGCCTCCTTTATCATGGTGGATGATTTTTCTGATACGTTCTTGGATTAAATTTGCCAGTATTTTATTGAGTATTTTTGCATCAATGTTCATGAGGGATATTGGTCTGTAGTTCCCTTTCTTAGTTGTATCTTTGTGTGGCTTGGACATCAAAGTAATTATAGCCTCACAAAAAGAGTTTGGCACTTTCCCTTCTGCTTCTAGTGTGTGGAACAAATTGAGGAGTACTAGTATTAGCTCTTGTTTGTATTTCTGATAGAATTATGCAGTTAGGCCATCTGGTCCTGGACTTTTTTTTGGTTGGGAGATTTTGATGACTGCTTCTATTTCATTAGGTGTTATAGTTCAATTTAAACTGCTCATCTGTCATTGGTTTAATTTTGGTAAGTGATATCTATCTAGAAAATTTTCTGTTTCCTTTAAATTTTCCAATTTTGTGTAGTACAGGTTTTCAAAGTATGACCTGAAGATTCTCTGGATTTCCTCAGTGACTATTGTTATGTCCTCCCTTTCATTTCTGATTTTGTTAATTTTCCTGTTCTCTCCCTGCCTTTTGGTTAGTTTGGATAAAGGTTTGTCTATCTTGTTGATTTTCTCGAAGAGCCAACTCGTTTTGCGTTGAATCTTTGAATTGTTTTCTTTGTTTCAACTTTATTTGTTTCTGCCCTCAGTTTGATTATTTCCTGGCATCTACTCCTCCAGGGTGAATTTGCTTCCATTTGTACTAGAGCTTTTAGTTGTGATGTCAACTCCCTGGTGTGACTATTCTCTAGTTTCTTCATGTGAGCACTTAGAGCCATGAACTTTCCTCTTAGTACTGCTTTCAAAGTGTCCCATAATTTTGAGTATGTTGTGTCTTCATTTTCATAGAATTGTAGGAAATCTTTAAATTCTTTCTTTATTTCCTCATTGACCCAGGTTTAGTGTAATTGCTTGTTGTTCAATTTCTATGTGTTGGTAGTTTTTCTGCAATTTGTGTTGTTCTTGAATTCTAACTTTAATGCATGGTGGTATGGTAAGGCACAGGGGATTATTCCATTTTTTTTTTGTACCTGTTGAGGTTTGCTATATTGCTGAGTATGTGGTTGATTTTAAAAAAGGTTCCATGTGGTTCTGTAAAGAAGGTATATTCTTTTATGTTTGGATGGAATGTTCTATAGGTGTCAGTTAATCCCAATTGGGTCATAACTTCTGTTAGTTCCTTTGGCTCTTTGTTAAGTTTCTGTCTAGTGGTCCTGTCCAGTGGTGAGAGTGGGATGTGGAAGTCTCCCTCTATAACTGTGTGATGTTTTATTTGTGATTTGAATTTTAATAATGTTTCTTTTAGGAACGTTGGTGTCTTTGTATTGGGGGCATAGATGTTTAGAATTGAGACTTCTTCCTGATGGATTTTTCCTGTGATGAATATGAAATGCCCTTCTTCATCTCTTTTGATTGATTTTAGTTTGAAGTCTAATTTGTTAGATACTAATATTGCTATACCAGCTTGTTTCATGGGTCCATTTGATTGGAATAAATTTACCCAACCCTTTACTCTGAGGTAATGTCTGTCTTAGAAGTTGAGGTGTGTTTCTTGTATGCAGCAGAAGGATGGATACTGTCTTTGTATCCATTCTGTTAGTCTATTTTTTTTATAGGTGAATTAAGACCATTAGAATTGAGGGAAATTAAGGACCATTTGAGGTACTTATTCTTGTTTTGTTTTGATTTTTTTGGTAGTATTATTGTATGTGGAATTACCCTGTTTTTTCTTTTGGCTTTTGGTAAAGTGGGATTATCTATTGCCCATGTTTATGCGACTGTAGTTAATTTCTTTAGGTTGGAGTTTTCCTTCCAGTTCTTTCTGTATGGCTGGATTAGTGGCTACATATTGTTTAAATCTGGTTTTGTCATGGAATATCCTGTTTTGTCCATTTACAATGATTGAAAGTTTTGCTGGGTATAGTAGTCTGGGCTGGCGTCTGTGTTCTCTTAGAGTTGGTTGAATATCTATCCAGGTCCTTCTGCCTTTCAGAGTATCCATGGTGAAGTCTGGAAAAATTCTGATAGGTTTGACTTTATATGTTACTTGGCCTTTTTCTTTTGCTGCTCTTAATAATGTTTCTTTATTCTGTATGTTTGGTGTTTAATTATTATGTGACCAGGGGACTTTTATGTGTTCAATCTATTTGGTGTTTTGTAGGCTTCTTGTACTTTCATTGGCATGTCTTTCTTCAGATTGGGAAAGTTTTCTTCTATGATTTTGTTGAATATGTTTTCTGCACCTTGGAGTTGGGTTTCTTCACCTATTATCCTTAGGTTTGGTCTTTTCACAGTGTCCCTTATTTCCTGGATATTTTGTGTTAATAATAAGGATTTGTTGGACTAAAATTATCTTCAGGTCTTGAACTGCCTGAGCTGTTTCCTTCAGCTGTTTGCTTGTATTTTCTTGGCTTTACTTAAAAGATTTGATGATTTCTTGCATCTTTTTGTTTGCCTTTTTTTCCATTTCTCTGAAGGATTTTCTCATTTCCTCTCTTAGGATCTCTATCATCTTTGTGAAGTTGTTTTTAGGTTGTTCTCTAATGCTTAATCTGTTTTGGGTGTGTTCAGGTCTTGCTGGCATAGAATCTCTAGACACTGGTGGCATCATATTTGTTTTTCTGTTGTTGGATGTGTTCTTTTTCATTTTTAATCACTTTTAATTACTCATATTTACATATGCATCCCCCATTCCCTCATCCTCCCATCCTCCCGTATTCCTCACCCAACCCACCCCAACCCACCCCAACCCACATCCCTACTCCTCCCCAGGGATAGTGAGGCCCTCTACCAAGGACCTTCAAAGTCTGTCATATTGTTTGGGGGAGGGTCTAGACCCTCCTTGATGTGTCTGGGCTGCAATAGTATCCCTCCATAGGGAATGGGCTCCCAAAGTCAATTTGTGCTCTAGGGATAAAGACTGGTTCCACTGTTAGAGGAGCCATAGACTGTCTTGAACTCCTAGCTGAAACCCACATTCAGAGGGTTTGTTTTGGTCCCATACTGTTTCCCCAGCTTTATGAATAGGTTCTCTATTCTGTCACTAGGTCAGGTCCACTATTTCTGCAGGTCCCTCCTCCCTCTCCACAACTGAATTCCAGTAGTATGGCTCATTGCTTAGCTGTGGGTGTCTGTTTCTGCTTCGAACAACAACTGAATGAAGACTCTTCTTCCTCTCCCTGCCCCCGGGCTCCAATTTGGTCGGGGGTTCTTGTCCCCATTTCTGGATGTGTTCTTATATTGTTGTCTTCCTATCTCTTCTTCCAGTGGGTGCAATTGGTGTCAGTTCCTTTCCTGGTGTGTATGGGTCCAAGGTTCTCTTCCAGCGGATGCAAGAGAGTCTGATACTCTGATGGATGGGAGCAGGACTATCACAGAGATGTCAGTACACGCAGAGTTGCTTGGTCCTCAGGTGCGTGGGTTATAATTTTTAAATAAAATTATTAAGTAAAACTTAGAAGTCATTGGCTGGCCAATCTAGCCAGAATGGAGAAATCTGGGGTTTCTAGTTCAATGAGTGACTATATCTAAAGGCAATAAGGCAGAGAGTGAGAGAGAAAATCACTGATGATCTTTCTGTAGAGTCTGCATGCACATTTACTGTACCTGTACACTCACATGCATACATCACACACATGCACGTGCACATACACATGCACACTACACCCTCAAGTAACCACACACACACACACACACACACACACACACACACTTGTGTGTGTGTGTGTGTGTGTGTGTGTGTGTGTGTGCGCGCATGGGCACAGGCACACAAACGCACACGCACTCCTAAGTGGAGCAATTAAAAAAAAAAAACTATATTAAAAGATCTGCTCAAAGAAGAGCAGAGCTATAAGATGGAGGGAAATCAAACTAAAACATCAAAAGTGAGGTTGGAGGAGGAAAATTAAGATAAATTTTAGATACAAGAGCAAAGGGAGATAACATCTTTTCCTGTCTCTTTACTTTCCTCAGTATTAGTCAAGAACCAAACAGTTCCAAGATTCCCAAAGATTAAAAACTGCCATTTGCTCAAGTCCTGCTTATAAAATGGTACAGTATTTTAATGTAATCTATAACTATCCTCTGTGTAACTGAAACCATAACTTTACTCATATTACCTAACACAAAGACACCAGTTCTAAAAGTTGTTATACGACAGAATTTAGAGATTAATTACAAGGAAAAAGTAGATGTTCACTCCGGGTAAATTTTTTAAAATATTTTTGATCCAAGATTAGTGGATAGATGTAGAAGCCACAGATGCCAAGGATTTACTGCAAGTACATGTTCATATATAAACATACTAAATATATCCAAAAGTTATATAACAAGCATACTTTTGAAACAAGCATCAAATAAATGCATGTAGTTTGTTACCTGATAAAAGTTAGTTATAGTTAGTCAAGTTTGAAATACATATTTATTTAGAATTCAAATTTCCAGGTCAAATCATCAGTTTTAAAATATATTGAGGTTGAAAATTCATTTATATGTCCCCATTCCTAACCCAGAAGCTGTTTGCAAATGAGAAATTACCTTTCTCCAAGGAAGTCTCACTGGGAAAAGAAACTACTCTTAAGGGTAGACCCCATGCCAACAGAAAACAAACCCCATGGCATCACTGGAGGTTCTTTATCTTAAAACACTAAGTCTTTTTTAACTTTATAGGTCCTAGTGATATATATTATAGCTTCCCATTTTGTGATTTTTATGGTATTCCTGTGTGTGCAAAAATGTTTGTCTCTGCAAACATGTTTGGTTTGAGTCTATATTCATTTCTTGGTTTTTATTTTTTATATTATTTTTATTTTGGTGTTTTTTGTTTTTTGTTTTTTGTTTTCAAGACAGGGTTTTTCTGTGGCTTTGGAGGCTGTCCTGCAACTAGCTCTTGTAGACCAGGCTGGCCTTGAATTCACATAGATCCGCCCGCCTCTGCCTCTTGTGCTTTTACTTTTGGCTTTTTCTCTTCTGTTTGTTTACTTCTGATTTAGTTTTTGTTTTATTTAATTGTATTAATATGCCATAGATGCCTGCTTGTTTTATGAGGAGAGACAGCAAAGGTGTGGATCTGGACTGGGGGAAGTAACTGAAAGGAGAGGGTGAAGGGGAAACTGCAATCAGAATATATTGTATGAAAAAATATTTTCAATTAAAGAAAGGAAATTCATTTCTAGAAAGGTCTTAATATTAGTAATATTCATAAAACAAATAAAAAGAAACAAACAACATAAGAGTCATAGGCCTTTCATTGCTTTCAAAATAAAATAAAGCATCTTTGCCATTAATTACAATTCTCCAGCATATAAGCTCTTCTCCCCACATTGATTTCTTAGTTGCAAATTTATTTTCCTTCACTGAGTCAGCCATTTGGTTTGCTTTCTGGAAGCTTCTTCATTTCTAGTTCATTTTTTCACTTAGTGCTTTTAACAGAAGAATTGTTTCTAATTGTTCTGTATGGGTTTCTCTTATTCAAAGTCTTTGTTTGATGGCTCAGTGAGGTCTCTGTCTAAACATCCTGCTTTACATATCACTATCACTTACAGTCCCTTGTGAAACATTTTCTCTTCTAACAAATCTTTTCATTAACAACCTGTATTGCCTTCATTAACACCACATTCCATTCCAGATTACACCATTTACTTGTTTAGTCTCTTTTCCCTGCACATGCAACTCCTTAGGAATGGTAGATTGTTCCTATGTGCAGGAATCTCTCTCAGTTAAAATGACTGAATGAATGGAGGGAGGATTGTCAAAATAAAGTATAGTTAATTCATATATTAGATGCTGTTATGGAAATACGATAAATAAAAGTTGTATTACAAATTGAACTGTATTTATTTTTTCTCTCTTTTTTTGATGAGCTGTTAGTTTTGTATGTGGATACTAGAATATGGGAAAAATTGACATAATTTTTTTACTATGTGGAAATATGAATTTTGTTATTATTTGTAAGCTTTTCTAGAGAATAGCTAATATCCCTGTTAAAATGTTTGAGCAATTTGTAATATAATTAAAGAGACAGAGACGAAGAATTTGTACTTGGAAAATTAGAGGTCCTCGTATCCAGAATTACTGATATTGGCTCAACTGAAGTTGTTGGAGTAGCAAAATAAACAAGGAAATGAACAAAACACTAAACAAAAAAATTATTTGTCAGATTTGAAGTTGTTCCTGATACTTCAAAAGTAGCTGATAACATATATGCAGAGTATAGACAACCTCACAGCCTGGAAATTAACTAGCATCAACTATAACATCTTCATTAAGAAGTCTAAATGTCTACTGATGACATTCTGATGAATGTAGACGAAGCATGCTTAAATGTTCTCTGGCATAGCCCCTTTTGATGCTGGCCAGGTCAGTATCTGTCTGTGGAAGAACAAGTTCTAAAAGGCAATTAGTACAAAATGACTCAACTCTCCTTGTTAATGGCTCTGCTCTTTTCACCCAGAAGTAAGGGTTAACTCTGATGTCTGCAAAGAAATCTCTTAACTGCAAGTTTGCCAGCAAATCTGTGGCATAGACAGACCCAGGGAACCGGAGTGTGCAGTGGCACTTTGAATTAGCAGAACTCTTCATATTCATGCTATGCTAATTAGGCAAGTACAGCAATCTGATACAATGATGGCACTTAAACTGAGCTCTCTAATGGCAATAATGGGCCTCTGAGGGCACAAGCTAGTGTCCTGCCAATGCATTTAATACAAGTCTGAACAAGACAAAGGTCAGAAGGGTGTCAATGTAACAATAAGTGCTTCCAAGTAGGAGGCTCAGAATAATCTCAATTCTGCTTTCACTAATAAAAGCTCCAGAACTGACTTTCACTATTAAGTATTTTACAACTATTAATTATGCTATGTCTACTTCTATTGAGATAATCATCTTGATTCCAATTTTCTGAGTGGTATGTGAATAAAATACCCACAGAAGCTATGATTTCCATGCTAACTTAACTTTCAAACAAAACAAGATATCTTGAAATCTGGGATTCATAGGATATTTGACATACATTCCTTACAAATTTTCCCTTTCAATAATTATTCTCGGTGTGAAATTGATGAGATTCATCCCTTCTCAGAGTCTCTTACATTTGGCAAGATCCCTTGTGACATAATCAACAAATCTTGTGGCTCAAAGACAGATCCAATGTGTTTTCAGTGTGAGGTCACAGATCTAGCTTTTTGATCAGTTCATTTGCCTTTTGTTTTGTAACTACAACTGCCTAACTAAATGGGCAGATTCACACATTTGATTGTTCTCTCATTTTATTCTTCTCTTTGCTCTCTGTGCTTTACATAAGAGGCTATTGTTGTGGGCATTTTAATTTCCATTTATTTATTTGTCTCAGGTTTTTTACTGTTCAATTAAGATATCCACTCTCTACCAAGTGGTAAAAACTCCAGCAATCTCATTTTTATCTCATTATGCTTACAACTAATAGAAACTATACAGAGCAAAATGAGTTTATTGCTAAGCAGTTTTCAAATAGTAAGATTAGTTACTATGGAAATTCTCATACTGTGGCTGAGAAACAAAGAATACAACAGTAAAAATAATGATGCATTATTATATTTGGGATTTGACATTATTTTTAATTTACTCAATTATCCTTTCCTGTTTTCTAAACCTCAGGCACAATTCATCTCCATTTCCTTAAAGTGGCAGTGTTTATCAGTTCCACTGGGTCAAGTTTGTGTTTAATAGACCTTGCCTGGAAATACAGAAATAGTTGTTGGATTTATACCCTCTGAAATAAAATCTTTTAAAACTGGGAGACTTATTCTCTTTCATGCAAGAATTCATAGCCCAACTACCAAAAGTACAACAAAGATATCAAAGTTCAACTCCAAGGAATGAATTTGAGCAGGACACCCCATTCCACAATGCAATTTCAGAGTAGGTATGAGGGTTTGTGTATCCCAAAGCAAATGTAATCATGATAAGTGAAGTTTTCAATGAAGCCAGCCAGTACTTCTCCATAGCTTTCCTGGGTGCTCCTTTCTTTCCCGTCAAGAACGGAGGAGACATATCATTTTCTCTTTCCTCTGCATTTCCAAATCAGGGCACATACTATAAGTATAGATCTTATGAGAAGCATTTAGAGTAAATGGGATTAAAAATCTAATCACATAACTGTACTTGGTTCCTATCTGCAGAGTATATAAAAAGATTTTCATTCCAAATACACAAAAATAAATTATTGCATTAGTCCAAGGAAGGCATCTGTATTCCTTATTTTATCTGGATCTCTCCAGGTGTCATTTCTCAAGACTTGATTTTTTTTTAGAAAAGGCATGTTTATTTATTTATTTATTTATTTATTTATTATACATCAGGATCATAAACACTCATTTAGTTTTAAATCATTGGTGATATATATTAAAGATGCTAGTGAGGGAAGAAATACTCTTTGCTACCAGTAATGCTACCAGTAAACACACAAAGTTAGGTTCTGCTGAGTCAAGACGACAATCACCACTGAAACTCACAGCTATCATTAGGTAGATTACTGCTTTAAAAAGTTATCATAAATAGAAGTATAAATCAAAATAACTCTGAGATGACATCTTACACCTATTAGAATGGCTAAGATAAAAAAGACAGATGGCAGCTTATGCTAGAGAAGATGTGGATTAAGGGGAACACTCCCTCATTGCTGGTGAGAGTACAAAACTTGTGCAGCCACTTTGGAAATCAGTATGATGTTTTCTGAGAAAATTGGGAATCAATCTACCTCAAAACCCAGGAACACCATTCTCAGGAATATACCCAAAGGATGTACAATCACACCACAAGGACATTTATGCAAACTATATTCATAGCAGCATTATCTGTAATAGCCAGAACCTGGAAACAACCTAGATGCCCATCAACCAAAGAATAGATAAAGAATATGTGGTACATTTACACAATGGAGTATTAGTTAGTGGGGAAAAAATGACATCTTGAAATTTGCAGGCAAATGAATGGAACTAGAGAAAAACATCCTGAGTGAGGTAACCCAGACCCAGAGAGGGAGGAGATATTAAAAAGGGGAGTCAAGAGCATGATGGGGAAAAACTAAGGGACAGCTGACCCAAGCTGATGGGAATTCATGAACTATGATCTGACAGCTGGGAAACTGCTTGGGACTGAACTAGACACTCTAAATGTGTGTGACAGTCATGTGCCTTGATTTGTTGGAGGTGAGGGGCCTGGCAGCAGCACTAAGACCTATCCTGGGTGCATGAACTGGCTTTTTGGAGCCCATTCCCTGTGGTGGGATACCTTTCTCATCCTTGATACAGGGGAGAGAGACATATTCCTGCCTCAATTTGGTATGCCAGACATTGTTGAGTAACCAAAGAAGGCCTTATCCTCTCTGAGGAGAGGAATAGGGATGGGAAGAGGGGAGCTGGAGGATGGGAGAAGTGGAGGAAGGGGGAATAGGGTTGGTATATAAAATGAAAAGTAGTTTTTTAAATAAAAAGTTGTGGGAAATAGAAATATCCCTGCCTAAATATTATAGAATGTGAAGTAGTCACTGCAGAAGGCAGAGTAGCTTGAGATGGAATTCTCCATCTACGAAAATAGATGTGTATGAAACATCTCAAATCCTTTACCATTGACATCCAATGAGAATAGCATAACGAGTGAAAGGTGAGTTATTTAAATTGTAAGACAACAGGACAAAATTATATACATTGAAGGAGAAAAACAGTATAAAACACCTCCTCATAGAAAGACAGCTTGCGGTTAACATTTTTAGATCATTAAAAACAAAAACAAAATCTAAAAGCAACACACATAACAATGAGCTCTTTCAACTTTCTGACTTTTATCCCAGACATGTTAGCAGTAAATTGTATATTGCTACGAGACTGACACTATTAATCATATTATCAATTTTATATTTTCCTTACTTTTATATATAGAAAAACTCAATGGCAATATGGTTTATTCATATACCCATGATCACACATTGGAATTGTAGGTCCAAGGCCAGACTATATACAGTACAGTTCCAGGTCAGCATTGACAAAATTTACCTGAGTCTATTATTCCACATCTTCAGAGTGCCTGTGTTCATTTATGGGAACAAAAACAAAACCACCCTTCATCTTCTCCACTGGATTTACCTGTTATCTCTCTGCAATTAATCAGTTTGTTTGTTGTTGCATCTGTATCCATTTCATATAATTTCCTAGTCATTTTAATGACTACCCCTTACAACTCTCTGGAATGTGTCTATGTACCTACTGATTCATCACCACAAAACCACATGTATTGAGGCATTTATAAGGGAATGAGAGGCAATAAGTTGATATTCATTATTGTAATCTAAGAAAAATAGAAAAATCTCTTCTATTTCCCCTCAAAAACCACTCTTCAGTTGTAACTCTCCAACCACTTTGGATTCTGGGAATAGTTTGTAATTCTACTTACACATAAATACCCAGTGAATAGCTAGCAATCACATTAAGAAGAAGATATAACACAGTAAGTTGCCAACACAGTTTCAAAGAGAAATCAGTTGTTGAATGGGCACACTATTTTACAGTGCAGTAATGTCTTACATGAGGTTGGGTTATAAAGTCAATGACTTGATGAGAAAATCAACTAGATGAAACGTTTCCCTAGAAGAGACCTTAAATCATTTATATGATTCTATCTATGTAGCCTGATTTTAAAAATGTCTCTTGATAGAGTTTACCTGATGAATATGAGAGTAAGAAACAATCTCTTCTCATAAGTGCAACATGCAGCACTTTGATTGCATTGAAAGGTTATATTTTATATTCAAGCTCTATTCCAGAAAACCATGTAAAGTTAAATTGTATGTATAAAATATACATATTATGCACTATCAGGCACATTCATAAACACAAAGGTAATCATTATATTAAATCACTTGGTTCATCTACTTATTGAATCACAACTGTAAATGAACATATATTCTCAATTTATGAATTTTTATACATACCCTTTGTAAACTGTTGTCCTAAAGGCCCTAGAGGTTTCCAAAGAAATGCAGTTTCTTGCCATTTCTCTTTGTTGTCTACCATAACTAACTGAAAAGATTCGTTTGCTGAAGATACTACATACCTTGTCTACAGGGCACAGAGAAATCAACTAGAACTGAAGTGGATGCTTTCTCCTCTACTGTCTAAATTCTATAGTCCTGAAAGGTGATGTGCAAGTTATTAGAGAAGAAAAGTCTTCATGTCTTTCTCTGCTGTGAACCCTTTAAGCTACAATATCAACCTGCTAGGCAACATATCTCCATCTGTGATATGTTTTTCTGAAAAAAAATCTCTCTTTACCCTAAAGAGACTGCACTTTTGCTGCACCAAATAGCCAAGGTAGGAATATGACTTAACACTATGCACTTAATCTGCTGTCCTCCTATGTACTTTAAACATTTTTTCCTTTTTTAAACATTTAAATTAGAAACAAGTTTGTTTGACATGTCCAACCAAGTTCCCTCTCCCTTTCTGCTTGCCCTGACCCCCACCAATCACCTACCTATCCCATCCCCTTTCTCTCACCAGGGAGGGTGAGGGCTTCCATGGAGGATCTTAAAATTCTGTCATTTCATTTGGGGCAGAACAACTTTAGCAACTTTACCATGCTTTACACAATCTGCTTTAACTAAGAAGCTAATGTATAACTTTGACCTTAAGTTATATACTTTTCCATGTACCTCTCTCAGAAGAGTATATCTGTATGTGCATGTATTGTGGTAATATTTTGATGAAGGCACCAACAGGTTGGAAGCTACTTTATACTTATTTGTTTATTTATTTTTGGTTTTTCGAGACAGGGTTTATCTGTGTAGTATTAGAGCCTGTCCTGGAACTTGCTTCATATACCAGGCTGGCCTTAAATGCACAGAGACCGGCCTGCATCTGTCTCCCAAGTATTGGGACTAAAGGATATGGAGAGTAAGCCATCAAAAGAGGCCATGTAGCCCCTGAAGTAGTTACATGCTGGAGCATTCTCCAGTAAGCCAAAACCACATGGAGATACATAGACTAATAGAAATGGGTTAATATTTAAGGGAGAGCTATTCAATAAGAAGCCAGAGTCATGGGTCAGACAGTTTATAATTAATATAAATTTCTCTGTTTATTTGTGGCTAAATGGATTTGGGACCAGGCAGAACATCTATAAATTGACACACTGAAACATGAAATTTGGAGTCACCTAAATCTGTGTTTCCACATCATCATCATTCATATTTGTCTACAAAATAAAATGTCTCTTAGCCTTGTTGCAGTAAGTGCTAAATTTCTGTGTCAACAGATGATTTCAGAGTGAGATGGGGCTTGGGAGTGATAATTCTCTGCCTTGGACTAATTGTTTTCCCTAATCTTTTGGGATCTGTCTCTTAGCTCTCAATTCCCATGCATGTACCCAAAACCTCAGGTAAAACCACACTCTCAGACTCTTAACACTCCCTCAGAGTCCATTCATCATTTCCCCAAAGCTCCCTCTCTCCTTATCACTGTATCCCAGCCCACAACTCTGGTGGAAGCCCCCTCCTTTACCAGAGGCCATGTAGGCACCCAAAATATCAGCAGAAAAACCCTGCTTATACCAGAGGACAGAACTGGCCACAAAAACTGCAGGTTACTCATATAATTGCCAACATTTCAAATTATTTGAAACAATGACCACAAGTACACACTGCACAAAAAAGGGAAACAGGAGGCCTTACTTTGTATAATAAAACTATGAATCTAAGTTACCAGGGTTCAGTTAATTAACCTAGAATCTTCCCAAAATCTCAAATTTCAGTTATCTCTGTGTATTACAAATCAATTGTTGCTTGAAGTGAAAATTCCCTATGCTGTAGTGCACTCATTACATTACTCACAACAGTATACAGTCTTTCGCTCATTATATGACTGGACTCATATGTCTTTACATTTTCTCAGGAAAGTCACACTATACTTCTTTTGGTATTTTATTGTCTTTTGATCCAATTTCTGGGCATTTTTTGAGAATGTAATACTATAACTGTATTTTGTTAGCATCACAGTTTATAAGGTCACCAATGTCATATCATGAATTAGTAATGTATTCATTTTATTATTGGATATAATTCAATTGAACAACTATATCTCATTTCATCTCTCTTGTTAACCACTCATAGACATCTAGGTTATTCAGAAATTTGGCATCTTAAGAGAAATACTACTAAGAAGTTTGTTGTGATAACACTTTAATTCTCAATCATTATGTTTCATAGTAGAATGAATACATGTGTGTTATATTAAAATTCCCATATATATGTTATTTACCAGTATGTTTGCAATGTTTTAATCATTTTATGGGATGGAACATTTGTAGTTTTAGTTACTGATTATAGTACTTGATTTTAATCCAAATCTTAGAAGTGATTTTGCTGTTAACTATAAAGAGTAACTTTGTATGTTTAGTTCGAGTGTTCTTTCTTATGCCTACACACGTTATTTCCAGTGCATACATACTCACTACCACATATACATGTGACTTATATATAAATATATCAGTTGCTTATAATGATATGCTTAATGCATTGTTACATTTTATGATTAAAATATAATGAAAATATTATTTGGGGGTAATCCATTTAATTTGCTTTCAAACATGCAGGAGTTTTTCAATGCATTTTTCTTTCCGATTGCAATATGATTGCATTTGTTTCTTGAAAACACTGATGTCTGGACAACAGAGCAAGAGATTGATTGACTGGCACATAATCCCTATGAACTAATTAGAATCAAGGGAGACAGATATGTTTTGAGAGACTAAGAGTATCATGAGAAAGCAGTGGAAGAAAAGTATGTGTTCAGAATTAGGGTTCTTTCTAGAGCCTTGGTGCCGAAGGCAGCAGCCAACACCTTCCCTCCTCAGCACCTACAGTGTCTTCAGAACTCATTGATTATTCCAGTTCCTTTCTACAAAATGAGACCATGTTAGCAAAATCAGAGAGTACAAATTTTGATCTGTTTTTGCTCAATTCCTGCCCCCTTCAGATATGTTTATACCATTGCTATATTCTGAGTATAAACTCCCAGGCAGCATCCTGGGAGTTGTCATAGGACTGTGCTTCTTTTGAATATTGAGCTCTGGAAAAGTCAGTTGCATTAGCCTGTACTCTGCTCATGGAAATGTGATGTACACAGTGCATTTTCATATCCCAGAGTCTTTAAAATGGGTGAAACTGACATGAAGAACAGAGACAGCACTACTGTCTGTGTTAGTGTTAAGACTGGGTTGTGTCTGTACATTGCTCTATATTACATTGCATTATGCAAAATATAATAAAGTTTTCTCAGATTGTGCCCAATTCTCAGATTCCACTATTGTAAGCATCTTCCATTCTTCATCTTGATTAAAGAGGGTGACTCTAGACCTAGGTAGGTGGCACTGTCTAGCACCATCCATATGGCACATATTGGTATATGGCTTATTCCCAGGAACATAAAAGATACACCCTAGAACTATAATAGGGTTAACTGAGACTGTAAGGTCCACATTGGAGTATTAACATCATATTAAGGAAACTAACTCATGTACTTATCAGACATTGGAAACCAAGGAAAGAATATAACTCCCTCACCTGGACCCCATATAGGATTAGACACCCATCACTGTGATGGCAATTGCTGTACTTATCTGTCTTCTGTGGTGATATTTTACTTGTGATCTAACAAATAAAGCTTTCCTGAAGATCAGAGTGAAGAGTTAGCCACACTAGTTAGCCATAGAGGCCAGGAAGTGGTAGCCTACACCTTTAATCCCAGAACTCTGGGAGATAGAGATAGATGGATCTGTGTGAGTTAAAGGCCACCCAGTAAGACACGAGACTGAGTAAGTCTAAAAAAGAAACAGAGCCCACACTTTGATCCCAGCACTTAGGGAGGTGGAGACAGGAGAGATATGGCTGGGTGGAGAGAGGAGTATAAGGCAGGAGGATACAGGATCTCAGAGCCTTCAATCTGAGGTTTCATAGAGACAGCATTCAGTCTGAGGATTCATAGGGACAGGATCTTCCCTTGCTCTGAGGACTCAGCAGAGGTAAGAACTAGTGGATGGCTGCTCTGCTTCTCTGATCTTTTAGCATTAACTGCTATATCAGACTCTAGGTTTTGATTTTTAAAACCAACTAGAATTTGTGCTACAGTCTTCTGACCACACTGTGTGTGTAACAAGAGACTGTCCCCTGGACTTTATTTCCGCATTGTCCCTGCTGTTGGTATTTCATAGTCAAGTATTGTCTGTTGATCCTATTTTTGTCTCACCAGGACTGCTGCCCATTTTTTTTATTCAGACCTACTCCTGCTCCTTTTTTTCTGTAACTGGATCTAGCTCTATAGCTCTGCTCTCCAACCTGTGACAAGCAGTGGCTTGACTCAGTCCCACAGCTTCTCCAGCTACTTCTTGGCACTGGGTACAGGTCCTTATCAGGACAAACTTGATTTTTCAACTTCATCAGTTTCCCTGCTCCTCAGGATTGGAATAAAAGAAACAGTGTTCATCTTCCTTAGGTGATGTTACCAAGGAAAACTTGAATATCTGACAAATTGCATCAATGAAACCAACACACATTGTGAATTTATTGTTATTCTATAAATTCTTGCAGTGTGGAATGACAAAAATGTGTTCATGTTTGTTTCTGTCATAATGCCTGCACAGCAGTTAGAGGTTCCCTAGCCAGCCCGGGAAGAGGTGAAGTATTTTGAGTAAAGAAAACCTTTTCATTTATATTATACAATTACTTGACTTATCTGTATGCTAGCAATAATAGTTTAATACAGCTTAATCTATGAAAATACTTAAACAATTTTTGAATAGAATTTGGCTTGGTACATATTTGTTTTGTAAAACTGCACAAGCCACGATGAAACTAAAGACTTTATCATTTGTTTTAATTGTGCATGCTAGAGAGTGCATTATCTATTTATTGAAGCCTAGTCTTGGTCTAAAATTAAATTTTTATCTAAAATGAGCCACTTAGAACAATGATTGTCTGAAGCAGAAATGCAGAAAAAGGGCAAGCATAGATGTTCTTTCATGTTTTAGACACTTTGATTAAAACTGTCAGAGAGCACACTAAATCTATGGAAGGCTATAGTTTGACCTGTCCCATGGAGAGACTACTGTTAACCAGAGAATTACTGGGATTGACAAAGATAAAAATTTACTAGGTAAGAAGAGGTGTGAAAAACTCAGAGAGTTTTTTTTTTTTTTAATATGTCAACTGGGTATTCCTTAAATAATTTAGTTCATGAGTTTAATACTGTCATTTGATAATATCAGGAGTTATTATCTAAGTTAAAACATGTTTTAGTCTTAATTTTGTTCAATTTTAATTCAGAATGATTTGCAAAGTACAAATGGTGCTCAGGCCTTCATAAAATTAGTTGTTGAGCCCACCTTCCTAATACATGATCAATTTTCAGAATGAGTTTGGCCAAAGGTTTTTAAACTCAAAAACAAAATTAACCCCCAAAAGCCCAAGGAGCATAATGTCTCATAAATACTGGTGGTATTAAAAAAAAACAGTCTCCATTTTTATTTGTATGAGGTACGCTGTTTCCTCAAACCATTTTCCAGATGAAAGTATCCCTCCTCCACCAGCTCAAATCTGTGCTTTCTGAAACACTTTCTTGTCTGAGTATGACAAATGGTCCAGTATGGCTGGAGTGTGTTGTAAAGGCAGAAATCATGTGCTGGACTGGAAAGTTCTCAACATCAGGCTTCCAGCTCTGCTGCAGGGATTGCTTAGCTAGAGCCACCAATGGAATTTTTCAAACACATGACAAAGTTAAACAAATGAGTAAAAACAAAACTAAGCGAACAGGGCATGCATGAATTAACAGTTTCTCATGCTGAAAGGAATTCCCAACATTTGCAAACATGATCCCTTAGCATTTTTTTTAAAAAATACAAGTAAGTTTTTAATAATGGAAAGAATAGAGAATGGCAGCTGTTTTTAATGTTCCTTTTGACACTCATATATGATGGGGGAAGTACTTCTGTGTATGTTTATCTTATTGATTGTTAAAAAAGTTCTGTTTGGCCAATGAAACAGCAAGTTAGACAGGACTAGGAGTCAAAGAGGATGCTAGGAAATGTAGTAGAGAAGTGGTGATCCAGGCAGGAAGTGACAGCAAGGAGACTCATATTCAAGCAAGGAGAAACAGGAAGTGCCCCCTTTCCCCTTTGACTCCTCCAGCAGTGGGATGTGAGCCACCAGCAAGAGAGGGCACCAGCAAAAGGCATCCTCTATAAGATAAGTCTTATAAAATATATAGATTTATGATAATTAAGACTGAGCTAACAGATGGGAAATCCTAGTCATTGGCCAAGCAGCATTTGAACCTAATACAAGTTTCTGTGTGTTAATTTGGGCCCTAACTCGGGCGGGCGGCTGATGTAAAGCACACACGTGGTGGTGGGGCTCAGAGCCTTTTGGCAGAAAGATTTATCATAACACATATATGCAGGGATTCTTCCTTTATAGAATCTAGAAACATGGGAACCTCACCATGCACAATAAATATTTTCCTTAAAAATCAAGAGAACATTAACCTTATAAATGACTGTAATGATATATAGTGATAATAACTGAATGTTCCTAGTTATCTCAAATTGTCCACTGGTTTTCTTGTTACATCTCAGTTAATGTCACTGTGAGGAGGGTTTTAGAACAAAGTAAGAGGAAATCTAGGCTGTGTTCACACTCCTTAGTACCACTGACTACATATACTAAGTAAGGCACTGTGCTATGAATGCATGTGATCCTGGCTTATTTAATGAGAAAAGACTCAATGACTTGAGAGATCTTTACATCCTCTGCACTTTTTAATAATCAGTGACATAACTGCAACAAAATTTATTGTACTGCTGTAACCATGACCACAAGTGCCCTAACAAATTACTCCAAGCAAGCAAGCAAACAAACAAAAAATAAGCTTCTATTCGAGCATTTAGTTTTAAATTATGACATTCAATGCTGGGCAGTAATTTAAAGAAATTGATTGCAGTATAAAACATTCTCACCCCCCATCTTCAAAATCAGATGAAAAGTATTTTAATACAATTTAGATTTTATTCAGCAATATTTCCCCATAATTATGCTCCTACTAATTAAGGCTTTTATGATCTGGATTTAATTCAGCTTTCCAAACTATTTTCCATCAGGTTATTATCTGTGAGCTGTCAAAAGTAACAACTCTACTCTTATTTTCCCTTGAATAAAAGTCAGGAACTACTCCCAAGACTTCAACACAATTAAGCATGAGAATGTGAAGGCAGATACCATAATGGGGAGCAAATTAGTTTTTCCCTCAATGACAACAAGTACTTGAGATTCTAGGAAGATCCTTCAAGCACCAAAACAACCAGGGAGGGCACTTCAGTGGCTACATAAATAAGCACAGCATGCAGATAAATATTCTAATCAAGAGCACTGTTTATACTACCTTTAGAATTTGGTTTGCATTTCCAATTCAAGTTAGCCAGTTTGAAATAATTTAATGAAATTTTTAGGTGTTGCCATGCATCATGTCTGCAGAAGTATTTGTATGCAATTAGCTACCATTTGCTCTTGATGACTTATTCTTTCTCACCACATGTGCATTCTGATGTTCAGTTTCTACTCACTGAAACACAACACTGTGGGAAAGGGAAGGGAAGGTAAAAAGATCAGTAATTTGAGATTTAGTTAGTTAGAGATTATTTTAATCATACACTTCATAGGAGCACACTTTCATACTTTAAAGGCCAATAAACAATTGAAATATCATAATTGTAACCACAATGTAAAACATCTGTGTATTAATTTCAAGTGATGGTACATTATGTTCATTGTTGACTCTGAGACCAACCCTATGGAGTGTTTGATTAATGGCCTAGTATTAAGTATCATAAATATGGTATCTGATTTGTTTTGATATTAAATTAATCAGAGCCACTGCTCTGTTGTCTGCCATGAATAGAGATCTCATGAATTTAAACAAATGAAACATGATTCATAAAGCACAACACCATTGAACACAAGGAAGTATAGATAGGGGGAAATAAAACCAAGATAATGAAAGAATGTCTAGGGAGAAATGATGTTCACACAGTAAAAAAAATCCAGCGTTAAAGTTATTGTACTCAACGTTGTGACAGTGAGAAAAGACCCTTATGAACTCTGGTTGTTTGCTAAGTGCAAGATCTGTTACATATCCAAACACCCCATCAGGCAAGGATCATTATTATTACCTCATGTTGGAGTCTTTCTGTGATTCTGTTTCACTAACTTTGGCCCAGGTGTCTTACATGCCACCGCAAGTGGGTAATGTTCAAAAGAAACAAACAAAGAAACAAAGCAACCTGAGTCTGATTTGAGGGGCATAAAATTGTTCAGGGAAAACAAAACATTTTTAATTCTATTATTTAAAAAAGTGGTGTGCACTTGATTTGTCATTCTTCTTTTAGAAACTGACAGATGCTACTATAGTAAGATATTCCTTTTGGATGTCCTTGAAACAAGTTTTTTGTTGTTGGTGGTGGTGGTGACCTTATTAATTAATGACTGACATTAAGTCAATGAGTACTTTTTAACTTTTTTAAAACATATTTTCCCTGGATCATTAGAATATAGAAATAAGAAGCTATACTAGCATTGCTTGCACTAACTGTAAAATGAAGGCAATGGCTACTGGATCATAGAATTATTGGCTGATTTATAAACAATAATATTCCTGAGATACCTGAAATGGATTTAACCTATACTCTCTAATATACTTTTCTGTTTCTTTTTATTTTTCAACTTTAAGTATCACAATTTAAGGTTAGAAAATAAATGCTCCATTATGTTAGGGTGTTGGCTTTGAGGCCAGCTCTATGTAATGTTTATTAATAACCTGGTTTTACCATCAAGAATATGGTGTCTGATTTGTTTTGATATTAAATTAACCAGAACCACTGCTGGCTTATCTGACATGAATAAAGCTTTATATGAATTCCACCAAATGCAAAAAGATTCATAAGACACAAGTTTATAATATCCTGAAACAACAACAGACTTTCTAAAACACCATTTTCAGAGCAGTTTAAGGTTTTCAGAATGATTGAGAAGATAGATTCTTGACATGCTCCCCACCCGTGCACATGCAAGGCATCCCTATTACCAATGCTTTCTACTGAGTATCAGGTTTGTCACAGCTGATGAATCTAGACAAATCACCCCCATAATCACACAAAGTCCATCCTTTAGAGTGGGATTGGCTCCAGGCATTGAACATTCTTTTGTTTTTAACAAATTAGAGATGGCATAAATCCATCATTGTCACATCAGACAGAATAGTTTCAAAAACAGCTTCAGAAGTTCCCTTTGCTAATTGTATCTATCCTTTTTTCCTTTTAAATGGTAGCCAATGCTGTTTTATCTCTTTTCATAGTTTTTACTTCTATAAATTTCATTGGTGGAATATATAACATGTAGGCTTTCATACTACATTACTCTACTTAGTAATAAGTTTCGTTTGTTTGTTTTTTTGAGACCGGCTTTCTCTGTATTGCATTGGAGGTTGTCCTGAAAGTCTCTCTGTAGACCATGCTGGCCTTGAAGTCACAGAGAGCAGCCTGCCTCTGCCTCCCAAGTGCTGGGATTAAAGGTGTGTACCCCCTATGCCCAACGATATCTCATGTTTTAAAATTGAAGTATTCTATTGTTTACATGAACAAAGTTATCATTTACTCAGTGAAGCTATAACTTCAATGTTTTCAAATTTTGCGACTGTAAATTAACTTAATATGAATATAAGACGTAGACTTTGGCACAAACTTTGACTTTTAATTTTGTTCAGTAAAACCCAAGAGTCTTGAGTAGTGTACCATATGGTAATATATTAATTTCATCACGAAATCACCAAAGAGTCTTATAAACTATCTATATCACTTTGCCTTCCCATCAGCAATTTTATTCACAACAAAATTTTGAGCACTACACTTGAATATGTGTAAATGGAAGTGACAAAAGGGAGATTAAAAAAATAAACATAGCAGAAACACACACAAAATGAATAGAAATGTCTATTGTGATTGAAATGATATGTGCCTCATACTTGTTCCTCCAAATATTTGGGTAAAATAAAGTTCTTTTTTGTATAAGATATGGAAAGAGGCAAAGGAATTAATGTTGTATTTGATTTGTTGCTCAGGGCAGAGTGTTCATATAACATGAATTACATCCAGTAGCTGAAGACAGTTCACCTTTTTAAGAATAAAGTTTTAATTTGTTCAGATCTTGTCCCTCTCCCCTGCTCTGGGGACCATGTATGTCTCTCTTAGGGTCCTCCTTGTTTCCAAGCTTCTCTGGCAGTATGGATTGTAGGCTGATAATCCTTTGCTCTATGTCTAAAACCCATATATGAGTGAGTACATACCATTTTTGTCTTTCTGTGACTGGGTTACCTCACTCAGGATGGTTTTTTCTAGTTCCATCCATTTGCCTATGAATTTCAAGATTCCTTTGCACCGCCCCCCCCCCCGTAGGGGAAGCTGTAGCCACGCCTTCTTAGGGGCTGGCTACAGGTGTGTCTGACCACGCTTGTGAGGGCTTGGTCAGAGTGACATAGTGTGACTGTGTTTGTGTTTTTGGTTTCTCTTTGTTTCTTGTTGTACAGGCTGTTGACCCACCGGCTGGCGAGGTCACTCTGTAAGTAAGGCTTTTTTCTATTAAATACCCTTATATTTTTACCTGACTCCATATTGGTAATTTCCCACTATAACCCCCCAAGGCCTCACCCTCCCAGGGAGCAGAAAGGGGTTAGGATGGGGATTAGTGGGAGGCAGGGGAGGAAGGGAAGGAGACAGAACTGGAATTGACATGTAAAACAAGCTTGTTTCTAATTTAAATAAAAAAATAGAAAAAGGAATTAAGTTTTATTTAAAAAGTATAGACTAACCATTCACAATTCTAAGTTTAACCAAATAATCTTGAAGATTGAATTTTTGTTCAGTCTTTTATTATAAGACATAATTCTTATAAGAATTCTCAAGTCTGAGACTGGAGGGATGGAGATGGACAAAGACAAGGGGATTGCTGGGGCTTGTTGACCAGCCTGTCTGGTGAGAAATAACAGTGAGGTCCAGTCTCAGTGAGAGACTCCATGTCAAGGGAAAACATGTCTTACGTGCTCTCTCTCTGACTCTTGTATATCTCTCTGTCTCTATCTATGTTTCTGTCTCCCTGTCCTCTCTCTCACACACACATACAAATAATTATAGAAATATTTAAAATTCCACTGTAGGATGTTTTTAGCAATTAGTTATTCAGAGAACATTATTTAAGATCTGTGGACTTTTTAAAAAAACATGAAAGATCTGAAAAATGAAAAAAAACTTGTTGAAGAAACCTAAAGCAATAAAAAATAAGAAAGTTTCCATTTAAAAATATATTAAAGCCACATAAGAGCCAGTCTCAGTTCCTACACAGGTGATTTTAATAGGTTCCATTTGAAGAGTCATGATTCTCAGCTATCTGCCCCTAGAACCCAAGAAACATCTGAATTGTGCTATTCCACTAATGACTCTGAGATGAGACATCTGCCAGGAAGGGACATAATGAATGGTGTCAGAATACTGGAGTGTAGTTTGCCAGCTTGTTCCATATCACCTGAAAATAAATGGTGCCACTTAGCCTTTGTTTTGTTTCTTTTAATGACATCTGACAAAGCATCCATAAGTGAGAACCCTTCAACTTTTGTTTATTCATAAAGAATTTTAAAATCAAGATCTAAACTCAGTGGAATCCAACACACCCAGAGACTGCCAAAGCCCCAATACCAGTCTTGCCTCCATCCACGAGAAGAGGACAAACATCAGAGTATTGGAGCTGTTTGTATTTACCAGAAGGGAACTTTTGTCTGGTACCCACCAGGAGAGGAAGAGACTCCTGCTAAACCCACCGGAAGAAAGGATGGGAAGAAGACAATATAAAAGCACATTCAACAACACAAAAAAACAATATGACACAACCAGAGACTAGGGACCCTACACCAGCAAGACCTAACATCACAATGCAGATGAAGCAGAAGAGAATGACCTTAAAAATATCTTCATGAAAATGATAGAGGATATGAGAAAATCTCTTAAAGAAATGGAAGAAAAACAAACCAAAAAAATACAAGATATCAACAACTCTTTCAAGGAAACAGTTCAAGACCTAAAAACTGAAATAGAGACAATAAAGAAAGCACAATCTGGGGGAATGCTGGAAATAGAAAAGCTGGGTAAACAATCAGGAACTACAGATGTAAGCATAACCAAAAAAATACAAGGGATGGAATAGAGAATCTCAGGAATTGATGATACACAAGGAGAAATAGACTTATCAACAAAAGAAAATCTTAAGTCCAACAAATCCCTAACACAAAATATCTAGGAAATATGGGATACCATGAAAAGACCAAACCTAAGAACAATAGGTATAAAAGAAGGTGAAGAAATCCAACTCAAAGGCACAGAAAACATATTCAACAAATTAATAAGAGAAAACTTTCCCAACCTAAAGAAAGACATGCCAATTAAAGTACAAGAGACCTACAGAAAACCAATAAGACTGGACAAAAGAAGGTCTCCTTGCCACATAAAAATCAAACCTAAAAAACATACAGAATAAAGAGAAAATATTAAGAGCAGCAAAGAAAAAAAGTCAAGTAACATATAAAGGCAAACCTATCAGAATTACACCTGGCTTTTCCATGGAAACTCTGAAAGCCAGAAGGTTCTAGATAGATATTCTACCTACATTAAGAGACCACGGATGCCAGCACAGACTACTATACCCAGCAAAATTTCGATCAATATATATGGAGAAAGAAAGATATTCCATGACAAAACCAGATTCAAACAATACATATCCACTGGTCCATCCCTACAGAAAGTTCTGGAAGGAAAACTGCAACCTAAGGAAGTTAACTACAACCAGAAAAATATAGGCAATAGATAATCCCACTTTACCAAAAGTCAAAAGAAAAAAAGGGGTGGAAACCCACAGATAATTTCACCACCACCACTAAATCCAAAACAAACAAGAATGAACAATCAATGGCCATTAATATCCCTCAATTTTAATGGTCTTAACTTGCCTATAAAAAGGCACAGGTTAGCAGAATGGATAAGAAGATAGAATCCATCCTTCTGCTGCATAAAAGAAATATACCTCAACTTCAAAGACAGATGGTACCTAAGAATTAAGGGTTGGGAAAAGATTTTCAAATCAAATGGACCCAGGAAACAAGTGGAGTTAGCAATCCCAATATCCAACAAATTGAACTTTAAACTAAAATCAATCAAAAGAGATGAAGGAGGTCACTTCCTACTCATCAGAAGAGAAATCCATCAGGATGAAGTCTCAATTCTGAACATTTATGCCCCCCCAAAATAATGGCAAAAGTAGTCAATAAAATACTGGCAGGATACAAGATTAACTCAAAAAATCTGTAGCCCTACCATATAAAGATCTTAAGTATGTGGAGAAAGAAATCAGAGAAACATCACCCTTTACAATTGCCACAAACAACATAAAATACCTTGGGATAACACTAAACAAAAAAGTGAAAGACCTGTACCATAAGAATTTTTAGTCTCTAATGAAAGAAATTAAAGAAGATACCAGAAAATGGAAAGATCTCCCATGCTCTTGGATAGGTAGGATCAACATAGTAAAAATGACAATCTTGCCAAAAGCAATCTAAAGATTCAATGCAATCCCCAACAAAACCCAACACAATTCTTCACAGACCTGGGAAAAACAATTCTCAACTTTATATGGAAAAATAAATGACCCAGGATAGCCAAAACAACCCTGTAAAATAAAGGAACTTCTGGAGGAATCACCATACCTGACTTCAAACTCAATTACAGAGCTATAGTACTGAAAACAGCTTGGTATTTGCACAGAAATAGACAGGTAGACCAATGTAATAGAGCAGAAAACCCTGTTATTAACCCACACACTTACAAATACCTAATTTTTGAGAAAGAAGCTAAATTTATATGATGGGATAAAGAAAGCATATTCAGCAAATGGTACTGGCAAAACTGAATGCTGGCATATGGAAGATTGCAGATAGATCCATGTGTACCACCATGCACAAAACTTAAGTCCAAATGGATCAAAGACTTCAACATAAATCCAGGCACACTGAACATATTAGAAGACAAAGTGGGAAATACCCTTGAATTAATTGGTGTAGGAGACTGCTTCCTGCAAATTACATCAGTAGCTCAGACATTGAGATCAACAATTGATAAATGGAACCTCCTGAAACTGAGAAGCTTCTGTAAGGCAAAGGACACTGTCAGCAAAACTAAAAGACAGCCCACAAACTGGGAAAAGATATTCACCAATCCCACATCTAACAGAGGGCTGATTTCCAAAATATACAAAGTACTCAAGAAGCTAGTCTCCAAAACACTGAGCAATCCAATTAAAAAGCTGTGCTGTCAACTTTGGAAAAAAGTATCCCAGTTTACCATGTTGAGTTGGCATTGTACAAAAATTAACAGCCATATTGGTATAGAAATGTTGAACTTATTTTTTTTCCATTTGTATAGGGGTAATGCACTGTATTAAATATGTAAGGTATTAAAAAAAAAAGGGATTTTGAGAGCCCATCCCATGTGAAGGGATGGTATCTTGGCCTGGCCCAGGATGATGCGGTAGACTTTGGGGAACACCTTTTGAGGGCCTTACTTTGCCTGGGGAGTGGAGGGGGGATGGGTAGGGGCAGGTGGGATGGGGGAGGAGAAGAAGAGGGAGAAGGGATTGACATGTGAAGCAAGCTTGTTCCTAATTTGAACTAATAAAATAAAAAATAAAAATAAATAAATAAATAAAATTTAAAAAAAAAGGTGAGGTACAGAACTAAATAAACAATTCTCAACAGAGAAATCTAAAATGGCTGAAAGACACATAAGAAAGTGTTCAACATCCTTAGCCATCAGGGAAATGCAAATTAAAACAACTCTGAGATACCATCTTACTCCTGTCAGAATGGCTAAAATCAAAAACACCAATGACAGTTTATGCTGGAGAAGATGAGGGAAAGGGAAACACTCTTCCACTGTTGATGGTAATGCAAACTTATACAGCCAATTTGGAAATCAGTATGGGGACTCCTCAGGAAAATGGGAATCAGTCTACCACAAGATCCAGCAATTCCACTCTTAGGCATATACCCAAAAGAAGCACATTCATACAACAAGGACATCTGTTCAATGATGTTCATAGCAGCACTATTTGTAATAGCCAGAACTTGAAAACATAATAGAGGCCACTCAACTGAAGAATGGATAGAGAAAATGTGATACATTTACACAATGGAGTATTTTCCAGCAGAAAAAAAAAATGGAATCTTGAAATTTGCAGAAAAAGGATGGAACTAGAAGAAACCATTCTGATCAATGTAACCCAGTCACAAAAAGACAAACATGGTATGTATTCACTCATATGTGGATTTTAGACATAAAGTAAAGGATTACTGGCCTACAATATAGGCTGCCAGAGAAGCTGGTAAACAACGAGAACCCTAAGATAGACATACATGGTCCCCTGGAGAAGGGGAAAGGGACAAGATCTCCTGAGCAAATTGGGAGCATAGGGGGAGAGGGGAGGGAGCTAGGAGAAAGAGAAGGGGAGAAGAAGAGGGATGTGGGGGATGTGAGGGAGCAGAAAGTTTGACTGGGGGAAGAATAGAAGAAAACAAGAAAGGAGATACCATAATGGAGGGAGATATTTTAGGTTTAAATTTAAATCAAGCACTAGGGAAATGTCTGGAGATCTACAAAGATGGCACCACCTAACAATCTAAGCAACAGTGGAGAGGCTAACTTAAATGCCCTTCCCTGATAATGAGATTGATGACTGACTTATATGCCATCCTATAGCCTTCATCCAGCAGCTGGTGGAAGTAGAAGCAGACACCCACAGATAATCACTGAGCTGAACTGGAATCCAGTTGAAGAGAAGGATGAGTGATGAGTCAAGAGGTCCAGACCAGGCTGATGAAACCCACAGAAACAGCTGACCTGAACAATGGGAAGATCTTGGTCCTCAGACTGATAGCTGGGAAACCAGTATGGGACTGATCAAGACCCCAGGGACGTGGGTGTCAGTGAGGAGAACTTGGAAATCTATGTGGCCTGTAGTAAATCAGTACTTATCCCTAGCATAGGTGTGGACTTTGAGAGCCCATTCCACAGAGGGATACTCCCTGAGCCAAGACACATGGGGGTGGGTCTAGGCCCTATCCCAAAGAATATGACATACTCTGATGACCCCCTTAGGAAATGCCTCACACTCCCTGGGAGCTGAAATGGTATGGGATAGGTATGGTTTTAATTGGTGGGGTGGTAGGAGAGGAGCGGAGGGAGAGGGAACTCAGATTGACATGTAAAACAATCTTGTTTCTAATTAAAATAAAAAAAGGATAAAAAGAATATTAAAGTCACAGTTATTCTCTATATTTCTTTGTTCCAAACATCCTTAAAAGATACTCTTCTGGTGTCTCATCAAATGACATCATTCCTGAGAAAGTAGACAATAAGAGTTAGAATATAGAGGTTGTTTTTTGTTGTTGGTGGTGGTTTTTTTGTTTTTTGTTTTTTGGTTTTTTTTGTTTTGTTTTTTTGTCCTGTCAGTTCAGCACTGTTACATACAGTAACTGACTCTACTCTGATTCCTTGGAACTGACCACAATGAAGTACAATTTACTGCCTAATGTCAATAACCTGAGGTAGAAAGAAGATGGGTTCCTTGCTGAACAGAAAGGCCAGCCTAAGAAGCAAATGATGTGACCAGACCAAGAGAAACAAATATAACAGCAAGAACTGAGAGGCCTCTCATGAGCTGTTTGGCTGCAGTTCCCACTGGGCTCCAGGAATGACCTAGGCACCATGAGTTAGTCTAGCCTAAGATTCACTGCATGCTCTCTACAGTGAAGCTGCCTGAAGTCAAACCCAGACTCTGCTGCTGTGTTCCCCATTTGTTTTCTGAATATACTGTTTGGTTTGTTTCATTTTGAGACCAAGTCCTGGTATGTAGCCTAGACTAACCTGCAGCTCACAATGCTCCCACCTCCACCACTGCAGTCAGATGCCTTATCCATTAGGACACGTGGTCCCACACCCACCTCCACCTCTGGGATTCCATGTGTGTGCCACCGCAACCAGCTCTAATTAACAGCTCTCTGATTCAATTTTTACCACACTATTACTGGATAATAATGAAAACGGTGATAATGACTCTGTTGGAGAGATTTTGTGAAGATAAAATGGTCTAATGCTTACAAGGAACTTAGAATCACATGCAGAAGACATTGAATCATGTGCCTAAATGTCAAAGCTATTTGTCCCAGTTATAGAAATATGTATATGTATATGCATGTGTACTTAATTTTCCTTACGTTAGAGTTTTGATCATATGACTGGAAATGGTCATATCCATGTTTATTAAAGACACTTCTTTAGGCATTCTTCCTAATGCATGGATATTGATTCCCACTATTCTTCCCAAAGCATAGGGTTTTGGAAGAAGTATAGCATGGTGAATGTGTCAGGATATACATGGCTGTGGGATAGGACATAAAGTCCTTTCTGATTCCTGCATCACCACCCCAAGTAGACTTCTAATATGCAATCTGTGGACAAGAAGCACAGTAATTTTCTTTGAGGATTTGACCCAGTGAGTACATAATAATTGATTTTTCTTTTGATAATAAAAGTTAATGGACTAAACATGATTAAAAAACACATTTTGAATAAAATAACCATTAGTAATAAACCTCATTTTGAAGTAAAGTGAAAAGATGAACACATCAAAATCAAAGAATGTGGAGAAAAGTAAAGAATCAACAAAAATTAAACATATAATTAATTAAAAACAAATGTTTTTATTCTTTGAAAGTTTTGTGTATCTACACAGAATATATTAAGTCGGTAAGTTTAAGTTCAACCTGCATTGTGGAAAGCCTTTTTTATTTTTAATTCAGAGATGAAAGTGAGAGACTGCCAACATTCATATTTCATTTCTCATTGCTTGCCATTTTAACAAATTATATGCACCAGGACCTTTATTGTGTGGGGATGTTTGCTGAGAAGTACTTTTAAACTGGGTGTAATTAAACTGGACAAGAAATCAAATCCAGTGTGAAGAAGGAGACTGTACTCTAGAGAGAAAGAATCTTGAACAAAGTGCCAAGGGTGAAGATTCCAGCAGTGACTCCTCATGTACCAATGGGGACAAGGGCAAAATGGAGAGGCTCAAATGAAAAACTTTTCAAATGTTTAATTTCAGTTTCTTCCTTACAAAACACACATAGTTCAGAGTGGCCTGGCTGAGGCAAATCATTTCCCCCCATTGCCTGTCATTAGAATGTGAGACAAACACAGAGGTGGGTGGCATAACAGCCATGCTATCATGGACTGCAGTAGAAAGGTGTTGTATGGCATATGAAGACAAAATTACATGAATACCAATCAGCAAATGATGCTTGCATTATCCTATGGAGGCAGTGGAACTGCCAAACAGCTACGAACCAGATCTCAGAACAAGAAATAAGTAAAGAGAACACAGCCATTTCGTGAAATTCCCTGGAAAGACTGCATTAGAATTGCTCGGTCATTGATATCATTCCATTACACAGAAGAGAGTGAATTTTACATCATTTTATCATATCAATAAATCAATGAAAATACCAGTATATTCTGTCATTAATGCCACAGCCAAGCTTTACAGTAGGTTTAGGTTAGGTTTTAGTTACTTCCTCAAGTGAATATTGAAGAGAAAGTGTTTTTAGTCTGAACAACAAAGAAATTGAATTTTCTTAAAGAAATATGCCAGTGGAAATAGTAATTATTCTATTTGCTATATATTTATTTGTGTTTAATTTTTGATGTAGTTTATTAGTAACAGCAAAAGATGCCACTTGAGGATTAAAATACATTTGCTAATATTTTGATGTTGTTAATTACTCTTAACACTTAAGCCAGCAATTTGGTTGATATTGTAAAGCTTAAAATTTCAACACAGTCCCTCTGCTTTTGTTTTGCAGTTAAAAATATCAACATTGATATATCTTGCCTAATATAAATATGTACAAAAAAAGAGCTTTTTGATGAAAGATCATGGTTTGAAAATGATCATTTAAGCACTTTCTGCCTTCTCTTAGGAGCCATTTATCAGTAATAGTCTATGAAATATGCATAATCATAATGGGTTTTAAATAATAAATGGATGTTGATGGTTGTGGTTGAATTTTACAGTGTTTTATGGGAAGAATGTAGCATTCAGTCTCTCAATTGGCAGCCAGTTGAAAGACTGGTTCTTGCACTAAATGTGTGTCCTTGTACCACCTACTGCTGCAAATGATCTCATATGCTTACAGATGACTTTGATTTCCTCTTTTTGTAGTCTTTGTCTTGAAAATGATTTAGAAAACTCCTACTAAAGAATGCCACACACACACACACACACACACACACACACACACACACAAACACAGGCTGTCAAAATTTAAGGCAATTTTGTTACAGAGTTACTGCTTGGGGCAGGGAGAAAAGCTAATACAGCATGCTTTTATGACTCCCTCTTCTTTTTTTCACTTGTTTTTGTTGGTCATTTCAAAAATACACTTTATTTTTACATGTCTATGTGTGGGTATGTTCATAAGATTGCAAGTACCACAGAGGGCAGAGGTGTAGGATGCCCCTGGACCCAGAATTACAGGCAATTGTATGCTACCTGATGTGGATACTGGGACCTGAACTTGGGTCCTCTGCAAGAACAGGATGTGTTCTTGTCTCCATGTCTCCAGCCCTATTGTTCATTTCTTTTCAGCATAGTATTCGTAGTAGGAATCAAAAGATACATATAAACAATTTTATATGAATATATAAACTGGTCAAAAAGAATATAAATTTAAAATATCAAAATACTCAGAATCAGACACTAACAGCATGTACAATTTGATATTTGATTCTTCATATTTCTTCTCTTTGTGTGGCTTATTTTACAAAGGTAAAAGTAGATTATAGGTGTGAGGCCATACTATGCATTTTTTCTTGTATCATTATTTAGATGTTGTTTTATCACAACACAGACTCAATTCCTTAAAGAACAATTATTGTTTCTATCGTTAACATACTTCTAAATGTTTCATAATGTTAAGCATTGATTATCATAATCATAGTTTCAGGGTGACCAATTTAATCAACAGTAATACACACAGGCTTCCTCTAGAATAATGATACACCAATTAATATTTTGTTTAAAATGTCTCTAAAAACACATTGGCTTGGGAGATGATAGTTTATTATCCAGTATTTGACAAATACCAAATACCGACTGTATAACTATCTTCACATTAGTCATGGGTTTTTAAGAGGAAGGGTGGCATAGGATATGACTGAAAGTGACAAAGTTGAAAACATTATAAAGAAAAAATATTGTTAATATTTTCTTTGTGAGCTTTGAGAGTATATTTTAATTTTTTAGGTAATTATTAAAATCATCATTTTAAAGAACTCCAACTTTCTTGTTCTCTAGTTTCTATAGAAGTCTGAAGACAGCTTAACCAGGTTTTATACTTCAGGGTCCCACAAAGATGTTACTAGGATTCCATCACCAGCATGGATGGGAAAGAAACTGATTCCCAACCCCCTTTATGCTGTAGGTACAATTCATTTTATTGCAGCAAGGGACTGAAGGTTTAGGTTCTTGCTGAAGGCTATCCTGAGCTCTCTTATATTACTTACAGTTTCTTGCTACATGGATTTCTTCATATGATGGTTTAATTTGTGGTTATGTAATTCTTTAAAGCAAGCTGGAGAGAGTTTTTCACAAGATAGGCTCACATATGGTATAGCATGATCATGAGACTACTACACTCCTCTTTTACACTATTCTATTCATAGTATGCTGGTCTCAACTGAAAGATTTTAAGCATTCAAAGCAAGATCATTGGAGGTGAATTTAGGTTCTAGACAAAAAGCTATAAGTGAAGGAACCAGCTTCCCTTTTGGCAGCCATAACGGCCGACCACGTGCTTCTATGACCTTGTTCTAGACACTAGAAAGTCAGATGCCTGTCTCGTGACAAGGAACCAATCAGAAGTTAGCTGGTGGCGCTATGCTTTACGACCCTGGGTGTGCTTTACGGACAATTGCACAGCAATGACATAGAGAGCATAGCAACCACCCTGGGAGGGCCTATGGGCCATACCAACCAGTTGACCAATCAACACAGGGCAAGCCCTCCAAGCCTGGAGGCACACCAATCCTGAGCCTGTGCGTACCTCTAGACACTCCCCTTATGCTGCCCTATAAAGATCTGTGCGCAGCGGCTTCAAACTGTCTTTTCTAGCCATCCGCCATGGGCGGGTGGGTGAAAGACCAGAGCTAACATGGGGTTAGCTCGTTAAATTACAATAAAGCCTCGTGCAGTTTGCAGCAAGCTCTCGAATCTGCCTGGTGATTGGGGTGACCACGAACGTGGCCTGGGACCCTGGATACTTGAGTTTTCGGGGGTCTAACATTAGTTTTCGACATTTCAGAGTTAAATTGTTATGTTCATGTTATATTCATTATCTAAATGTAAATATTGTGATACTTAAGAAATGGGCTTACATTTTAAGGCAAGAGCTGAATAAATAAGACAGTTACAGTGTACCATCTTAAATAACTTTAGTAATAAGAGAAATATGAATAATTTTAATAAAGTATTTTAATAATATGAAATGTGTCGGGGAGCCAGAAAAATTCCATTACGAAATTTCCAGCAGTTCCGGTAACTAGGAGATCCGGTCTGCTTTTGAATAACATGGCCTCAGTGGGGAATGTCTCCTAGTTTGCATCTCTACAGAACTAAGCATTTGAATAGGCCTGCACTTGGGTGGAGGAGCCAGGTGTTCAGTAAGATGTGGGGACAGAGAGTTAGGAGCCATGGGGCAGAGAGAGGGGTCAGAAGGAGAGAAACGACCTCGTGGCAGTGGAAGCATGGTTAAGAAACTGCCAAGAAGATGGTAAATAAACAAGAGACTCTAGTTTTACAACATGGAACTGATAGCTCTCTAGAGATGACAAGATGCCTGTGTTTGGTCTTTGTCGCCTTTGGGTTGCTAGTAGTTTCCAAGCCCACACTCCCCCACTCAGGCCGAACCTCATGGCTGTCCTGGTTTGGAGCTGAGACTGGCCAGGCCGTGACAGAAATGGTCCTAAAAGAAAAATTTAAATACCCACATAACTAGAGACTTTTTCTTTTGTCTTTTTTTTAATGGTTTTTCCAGACAGAATGTCCCTGTGTAGCTTAGTAGAGCAGGCTTGTTTCGAACTCACAGAAATCCACCTGAACTTTGTCTCCTGAGAGCTGGGATTAAGTCATGTGCCACCACTGCCCATTTGAAGCAAGATTTCTAAGTTGTAATGCAGTTTAATTCACCTCAATTAAATTTCCAAACAAAGTGTGTGTGTGTGTGTGTGTGTGTGTGTGTGTGTGTGTGTGTGAGAGAGAGAGAGAGAGAGAGAGAGAGAGAGAGAGAGAGAGAGAGAGCTTGTGTGTACACTAACCTTTTAACTTAAATAAATCAAATCTTGAAAAAGAAGAATAAAGATGCTAAACTCACCAGATTGCAATGTTTATTATAAGCTACCATAATCAATATAGAGTAATTTTGTCACAAATGGAAAAACAGGCTAAAGCCATAAAGAGTTGGTGCAGAAATAGGTGCAGATTTCTCACACAAGTATGGCATGATAGTTAGCACAGGACAGGGTAGGTTGCTAAGGAGCATATGCTGCTATAGGTGAAAATCTAGAATTTTATCTCACACTACAAATGGAAATTACTTCAAATTGAATTGTGGGGTTAAGTTCCCAGAGAAGGTGTAGAGATATTTTTGTCACATTAGAGCTGGTGAATATTCCTTATACTGAGCACTTCCTTACATAAGCTTTGTAAATCAAACTTCATCAAAATAAATCACTTTTGATGACAGGAAGGATATGATTTGGTGAATATATGCATATTCTCCCAAGTCTGTGTATTAAGCATTGTAGTGGGTTATTTGAAACTATCAAGCAAATTAGGAAAGAAAAACCCCAAAACAGTGTAATGCAGCACCAACAAGAATGTGGATACATACATAACTGCATTCTGCTCAGTTTTATAAATATGCAGACGAATGCTTTATGTGACAAAGTTTTGGCAAAGTTCCAAAAATATATTGTGGGAAAATATCCAGATATGGATATACACTGCGTTTCTCCATGTGTGTGAACTTTCAGTCACAGAAAATGAATCTGCACCTCTGAGGACTGTATGATTGACTAGAAGGAAGCATGAGAGAAGCTGTCAAGGTAAATTTTGGGTTTAATTTCTTCTCTAATGGGAAGAATGGTATATAAATATGTAAAACTCAACTGAGCTGTTCACTTGAAACTTGTATGTGTCATTGTATGTAAATTAAGCAATTCAGTTCAAGATTCTGTCTTCTGTGTCACTGCTTTACTGGTTCAAGACTTAGACTTAGTCTTTATGATTGTGTTCAGTCTCATTTGACTCATTCCCATTTTTATTGTTCCAATGTCTTCCTTGTTATTCTCCAGAGAGTTCCTAAAATTGTGACATTCTTCACTGAGTTTTTGAAATCATGCTTTGATCTATCTGTCCTGAAAAAGACATGTTGCATTGTACTTTGATGCTGCACAACCCAACACTGGCTTCTAGAATTAGCAATCATTAAACCTATTTTCTTCACTGAGAAACCCAAAAATTGAAGTTGCAAGAACTTAGGCAAGCAGCAAGATAAAACACAACTACCATCAACACAAATGAACATGTCCAACTCATTATAGCCTAGTTCCTGTCAACAGTGCTCTTCTGAAACAATGTCTGATGGTTGTAAGGTTGAGAGTGGGTCAGAAGAGAGAGAGGTAACAGAAGAGAAGCAGAAGAGCTATAATGACAATTTCTGGACTCCTCACTTCAAAGGAAAGCTGACATTTAGAGCTTAAAATGTGTCACCAATATCATCAGTGAATTATTTTAAAATCACTTAGAAAATATATACACATACACATATTTGTGTTTGTATTACCTTTCCTTTGTTTATATTGCAAAACTGGTCTGTTCAAACAACTACACAAGCACACAAGTTAATTTTTATCTTGACGTTTTCATTTTTAGCATCTAGTATGAAGCTTCTATGAAGCTAGTTAAATATATAGACAAACAGAAGTATAAGATGCCACAAATAGATTTCTGCCTTTAGTAGTAGTGTATGCAAGAGAATATGGACTGTGTTTCAGAAAGAGAATGTTCATTCAAAACTGTGGTTAAGAAAGCTTGCTAATGAATGAGAGTGGTCAGAAGGAAGAGGGTGGTGATTAATCAATCCTAATATTCCAGTCTGGGAATAAACTGTGTGTGTGTGTGTGTTTGTGTGTGTGTGTGTGTGTGTGTGTGTGTGTGTGTGTGTGCGCGCGCGCGCGCGCACGTGCGTGCCTACCTGTCTGTCTGTCTGTCTATATGTTTGTGTGAGAGATAGAGAGACAGTGGCAGTGAGAAACAGAGATAGAAAGAGACAGAGACAAAGGCATAGAGACAGAGACTCGGACATATATTACAATGAGTTTGCTGTATTTTTAACATTTATTTCACAAGATTCTAGTAGGTGTCATTGTACAATACTTAAAATTAAATGAGTGATATTTGTTTAAACTTAATTGGTTTCTCACTCATACTTTTAATGTACCATTTAGATCTAGAAATGTTTCAATGAAGATGTACAAAAGAATATGTTCAGCACAACAGCATTGAAACAAAGTTTTAAAGAAACCGAATTAAGGGGTAATCCATACCAGTAACTATAAATCCTTATTTTATGTTCTCATCCCTAGGTAGTTTTCAAATTTCAAAAATTATGTCAGACTCTTAACTATTTTGACTTATGTTTGAAGAGTAATATGTGTGTCTGTTTTTATATCTTATTTATATCTATCTCAATATAGATTCTCAATACAGGTATGAGAAACATTAATTCATGTCCAAAGAATTCATTTAGCTTTTACAGTAACTGATAAAGTAACATGAAATGCAGAAGAAATTAAAAAAGAGACATACACATATGGCGAATTTTGATTAAAATTACCACCTGTAGAATAAAACAAGAGGCGAAAAGAACAAAAGTCCTTGTCATTGAAGAACTAAATAAACAAAAGTACTTTCCAATAACATGTCAAGACTCTCATAGTCACTACAATACAATAGTACAATAGCATAATGCTAGCAAAATCCTCAGTAACATTGCAATCTCCAGCAGTGCACACTTATCAACTTAAGCCAGCAGAGGTAAAATAAGTCCTTCATAGGTATAGAGGTGCTGTGGAAGAACAAACTTACCTCTCTGCCATAATCTTTGCTGTTAAGGATTGTTCTCAGTGTGACTAAGCATAGGAAGTGGGGAAGGCAATTTTATTGTGAAGGGCATGCCAGAATTCTTTCTTTATTTAAAAAATATTTTTCACTTTACATAATAATTCCCGTTCCCCCTTCCCTCACCCCCTTTTCCACCCCTCACCCACTCTTCAGAGGGGCTAAGGCCTTCCTTGGGGAGTCAACAATATCTTGGCATAATAAGGTAAGGCGGGACCAGAAAGTAGTTAAGTGCTTCTGGGTAAACTGGGAGGGGGTAGAAGGGAAAGGATGAGAGATTGGAACATGAGGGATCAAGAAGACCAAGTTGGGGGCCAAGGGGTGGAGGGAGAGAGTAATGAAAGCAATATCTTGATAGAGGGAGCTATTATGGGCTTGTGGAAGAACCTGGTGCTAGGGAAATTCTCACTAATCCACAAAGATTCTTACTAAGAATCAAAAGCTCACACTTCTCAAGCAATTGTGCTCAAATGGGAATGTCTGTCTTCTAACTACAAGGTAAGAACAAATTTGTGCTCTCCAGTGTTAGCATCAGAATCAATTAGACATCATGTTGCAACTCAGCATTCATAGCTGCTCCATTCATGACTCAATAGGTCTTAGTGGCAATTTCAGATGTGTGGTTAACAGAATTTTAGGCAAATCTGGGCTGCTGATTGGTTCATCTTTGAGAAAAACAGCAGAGCGTTTACAAAGATCATATAATGCCACCCAGCTGTAAAAATTCTAATGCTTCCTGTCCACTTTCTGTTACAGGGAATTGCAGCTTTCCTTAGCAAAACTGATAAGATAGGATCATATCCTCAGAGTAAGTTTCTTCAGGCAGTGTCAGCATGACACTGATAGTCTACAGCATGCTTCTCCTGTGCCTGGTACCCCTGATCACCATAGGAATACCAGGATGAATTTTCCAATGAATACGGGTTATTGGGAGCAGACTTATTTCCAAATATTTTAGTATGAATATTGGAACATGTGTTTAAAGACAGTTGGTTTCAGCAAGAGATTAAACTGATTATATTGCTTGAGGCATCTCATTAGTGGAGAAACTGAAATTATGTTATATACCAAAAGCAATGTAAATTTGGTATCCTTTTGGATGTCAATTCTCAGAACATACTTAGTAATTGAAAAAAAAATAGCATCCCTGAATATATAATCAGTCATCCAGAAATTGTGGAGATTTGAAGAATTTGAAAGCTAGAAGAATGAATGTAAACCTAGAACTGCAATTAAATGACTCACTTGAAACTTTATAAGCCTTTCATACTAAGTACTAAATGGCTGATATTAAGACTTCCCTTGGTTATTTAATTCAAAGCCTAGTTCAGTGGCATTCTCTGGCTAGTGGGAGTATACATTGGACTCCTGTAGAGCACTTTGACTACTTCATGTATCTTTCTATATTTATCTTTCTCCTCCTATATAATTCACCCTGGTTTGGGGAGATGACAGGATTACTTTAAGTACATTTATGTTATATACATCTGCCATGTAATTCACAAGACATATTCCCTGGGCAAGAATGATGACCTCTTTGTTATAAGGCATAACTGTTGATTCTTCTAGCCTTAATATTGACAGGCTGAAGTAAAAGACAAAATATTATTAACTCTTTTCATCAGTTTTATTTTTAAGAGTCATTAGATTTATTTATTGTAAGAAATTGATCTCTCTCTCCGTGTGTGTGTGTGTGTGTGTGTGTGTGTGTGTGTGTGTGTGTGTGTGTGTGTGTGTGTGTGTGTCATGGTATGTGTGGAGGTTAGAGGGCAGTTTGTAGGCATAAATTCTTTCCTTGTAACAAATAGATTCTGTGGATTAAACTAGGTTGTCAGGCCTGGTGGGAAGGATCCTTACCTTAGCATAGACTTTTCAGCCCTTATTTCTTCACATTTATAATTTCTACAGCTAGATGAAAGCTGGTAAGCAACTAATAAATTAATTTTAGCAAATGTAGAAGCAAGATACACTTTCTTACTTTCCAAACACAATCCTAATTGTTATGGTAGATGAAATCAGGCTCCCTTTCCCACAGCTTTTTCTTTATAATATGGAGTATGTCTTGCATTATGTGAATCAGTACAGTGTAATCCAAAGAATATTAAAATTGGAAAACAAAAGCAGAAGTGGAAGTTAGAACAAGGTAAAACAATTAACAACTTTTGCCATTGTTTAAAGATGGAGTCAAAGTGCCATGCATCAAAATGTAGAGGTGGCATCTAGAGGATGGGGAAATCTTCAGAATCCCCATCTAGAAGGGAAGCAAACTTGTACTCTCATAATCAGTCCCCATCACCACGCCCTGTGTCTCTCTGTCTCTCCTCTCTCTCCTGTTTCTCAAACGTGTCTTCCTTTTTTGAGCTAAGGACTTAACTTTTTATTTTAAAATTTCTATTCATTTTACATACTAAGCACAGTCCCATCTCCCCCCCTTCTTTCACTCTGCCCCACCACCTCCTATCCACTCCTAAGTAAGGACAACGTCTCCCATGGGGAATCAACAAAGCCTAGCATATCAACTTGAGGCAGGACCAAGCCCCTCCCCCCTGAATCAAGGCTGAGAAGGGCATCCCACCATAGGGTTCACCCTTTACAATAGCTACAAATAATATAAAATATCTTGTGGTAACTCTAACCAAACAAGTAAAAGACCTGTATGACAAGAATTTTACATCTTTGAAAATGAAATCAAATATATCAGAAAATAGAAAGATCTCCCATGCTCAAGGATAAATAGGGACAATATAGTAATAATGACAATCCTACCAAAAGTAATCTACAGATTCATTGCAATCCCCAATAAATTCCCAACACAATTCTTCACATACCTCAAAAGAGCAATACTCAACTTCATATAGAAAAACAAAAGCTAAAACAATCATATACAATAAAGGAACTTCTGGAGGCATCGACATCCCTGACTTGAAGCTCTACTACAGAGCTATAGTAATAAAATCAGCTTGTTAATGGCATAAAAATAGACACATGGACCAATGGAACCAAACTGAAGATGCTGAGATTAATCCATACACCTATGAGCACCTGATTTTTGACAAAGAAATCAAAATGTTACAATGGAAAAAAGAAAGCTTCTTCAATAAATGGTGCTGGCATAACTGGATATCAAGATTTAGAAGAATGCAAATAGATCTATACCTATCACCATGCCGAAAACTCAAGTCCAAGTGGATTGAAGACCTCAAAATACATCCAGTGACACTGAACCTGATAGAAGAAAAAAATGGGAAGTAGTCTTGGGTGTATTGGCACAAGTGTTCACTTGCTAAATATAACACCAGTAGGACAGATACTGAGAGCAACAATCAATAAATAGGACCTCCTGAAATTGAAAAGCTTCTAATGGCAGCCTACAGAATGGGAAAAGATCTTCACCAATCCCACATCTGTCAGTGGGCTGATCTCCAAAATATCTGAAGAACTCAAGAAACTAGACATCAATATAAAAATTGGGGTTACATATCTAAACAGAGAATTTACAACAGAAGACTCTCAAATGCCTGAGAAAGACATTTAAGGAATTGCTCAATATACTTAGTCATCAGGGAAATGCAAATCAAAACAAATCTGAGACTACACCTTACACCTGTCAGATTGGCTATGATCAAAAACACTGATGTCAGCTTATTTGGAGAACACATGGAGTAAGGGAAACACTCCTCCCCTGCTGGTGGGAGTACAAGCTTGTAAAGCCACTTTGGAGACCAATATGGTCTTTTCTCACAAAATTGGAAATCAATCTACCTCAAGACCCAGAAATACCACTCTTGGGCATATACCTAAAGGATGTACACTCATACCACAAAGACATTTGCTCAACTACATTTGTAGCAGAATTATTTGCAATAGCCAGAACCTGGAAACAACCTAAATGCCTCTGAAACAAATAATGGGTAAAGAAAATGTGGTACATTTACATAATGGAGTACTACTCAACAGTAAAAAACAAACAAACAAACAAACAAAACAATGACATCTTGGAATTTGCAGGCAAATGAATGGAACTAGAATAAAACCATCCTGAGTGAAGTAATCCAGAGCCAGAAAGATAAATATGGTATGTACTCTCTCATAAGTGGATATTAGATATAAAGCAAAAGATAACCAGGCTTCAATCCACAGGCCTAGAGAAGCTAGATAACAAGGAGGACCCTATGCGGACACATTGATTGTTCTAAGAAGGGAAACAGATTAGATCTTCTGGGTAAACTGGGACTGGGGGCATAGGACAGAATGGCATGGGGAATGTGAACATGAGGGAACTAGATGACCAAGTTGGGGGAGGGATAGAGAGAGAGAGCAATGAAAGAGATATATGATGGAGAGTGTCATTGTGGGGCTTTGGAGAAACCTGGTGCTATGGAAATTCTCAGGAATCCACAAGGTTGACCCTAGCTAAAACTCCTAGGAGCAATGGAGACAGTGCTTAAACTGGCCTTCTTCTGTAATCAGATTGGTGACAACCCTAATTATCATCATAGAACATTAATCCAGTGACTGATTAAAGCAGAGGCAGAGATCCACTCCCAAGTACTAGGCTCAGCTCCAGGAGTCAGCTGAAGAGAGGGAGGCAGGATTGTATGAGCACAGGGGTCAGGATCATGATAGGGAAACCCACAGGGACAGCTGACCCATGCTTTTGGGGAGCTAATGAACTCTGGACTAACAGCTAGGGAGCTTGCATGATACCAAATGAGACTCTGCATGTGGGTGACAGTTGTGTGGCTTGGTCTGTTTGTGGGGCCCCCAGCAGTGAGACTAGAGTCTATCCCTGGTGCATTGGATAGGGTCTTATTATGGTTCACCCTTTGGCCTGGGAACTCAAACTCATAGATGAAGTGTGCTTTCAAGCTGAGTCTCCCAAGTGTTTGGAATTATAGATATATACTATGATACATGGTTGACACTTCAATTTTATCTTAATGAGATACATGCATGACTTTGTTTATTTTAGTTGGGATGTGTGTGTATGATATATATAGAGAGAAAGAGAGAGAGAGAGAGGGAGAGAGAGAGAGAGAGAGAGAGAGAGAGAGAGAGAGAGAGAGAGAGACTGTATTAATACATTAATGGTGCCATAGTGCTGCTGAGAGTGTGTTTAGGTTCAAGGAAGAGTTTCAGTTCTCTCCTACCACCTTCTGGTATTCAGGTATTCAGTAATAAAACTCAGATCTTCAGGTCTACACACAGGCCAAGCTCCTGTCTCTGGTAAATCAAATTGCCAGTTCCCATGAAAGATTTTGATTTAAACTTTAAGAGTATAAATTTGCATAGTTTAAGTCATTAAGTTTGAGATAATTTTTATAGCAGCTATTGGTACTGAATATTATTATTTAAAGTTGAAAATTGACCTGCTCACACTAAAAGGACAACTTTTTATTGCTTTTACAAAGCACCACAGTCAAGGTGACTTGTAAAAGAAAATGTTTCATTTTTGGATTCATGGTTGCATAGAGTTAGAGTCTAAGACTATTACAGAAGTCAACATTGCAGCAGGCAGCCGGGGATGGCACAGGAGCAGTTTCTGGGGGCTTACATTCTTATCTGAAAGTAATAACAAAGAGTAAGATGCAAGCAAAAATCACCTGAGATGGTGGAAAACTATTTGACAAAGTGTTTATAAAAACAATCTTTTAGGGCATTTTCTTAATTGGTGACTAATGGAGAAGGGCCCAGTCCATCGTGTGTGGTCCTGGGTTATAAAGGAAAACAGGCTGAACAAGCAAGTAAGCAGCTTTCCTCCATGGCCTCTACATAAACTCCTAACTCCAGGTTCCTGGTTTGTTGGGTTCTTGCCCTGACTTTTCTCTGTGGTGGACTATTGCCTAAGTCCTAAGCAAAATAGACACTTGCCTCCTCAAGTTGCTTTTGGCCATAGTATTTCATCACAGCAATAAAAACTCAAACTATGACAGAAAGCAACTAGAAAAGGCATGGATTTTTGAGACCTCAAAGCCTGCCCCCTGGGCCACACCTCCCCAAACAAGACTATATCTTTTCATCCTTCCTAAATGTGTCCACTAATTGGGTACCAAGTGTTTAGATAGAATAGCCTGTGAGGGACATTCTCACGCAGACTACCACAGGTACTAATCTTCCTCTCCAGTAGTCTACTTTCTTGCTGATTTAAATTGGTCATTTCTTCAATTAATTGCAAAATTTAGGTGTAAGCTAAACCAGTACCTGTAAAAAGGAAAGACACAAAGATTAAAATGTTAACTTTTTAGATTGAAAATGGCTCCTTAGAATTAATATTGAGTGAGTAAATATTCCAAAGGAAAGGCAAGCCTTTGAGGTTTTAAGTCATCTTCTTAACTCACCTTTGCCTCCAATTATGAAGGTCTGAGAGCTGACTATTGCTAGCAAGCAATGTTCTTAGGACTTTGAGCTGTATGCTATAACTGGTACACTTTGTCTGATGGGACGTGGATACATGCTGATTTACCAAATTTAAGATGCATGAGCTACATTTGAGAGATGAAAGAGAACTTTCATGGCTGCCATTTTCTCTTTCCTGAAATTTATCCATGTGTAAGTGCTTAGACAATGAGGTTGTATATCTTTGGCAGAAAGTAAATATTAAAGGTAGCTCCTTGTGTCAGGGAAAGATTCTGAGCACAGCATGAATAGTCAGAAGATGCCAAATAAGAACCAAACTCTAGTCTGTCAGATGTGACACTAACACTGATGGAAAAACGAAAGACAAAGATTTGTAACTCAGGAAGAAGAACCTCTTCTGTAAGGCTGAATATAATATTTGCGTGTTTGTTATAGATTTCTATGGGTAGTCATTTGTTCCCTGAATACCATAGTAAGCAGGAGAATTGAATTTATTACAAAGAGGAACAATGACAATGACAAGTTTTGGCAGATTGGACTGTATCTATTTTAAAATAAAGCAGTTATCTTTCTGCAGTTTGGGGGGAATAGACACATAGATTATTGGTTCTCCGGATTTTAATTGTGACAGCTTATTTATAGTCAGCACAATAATAGCAGGGAAACATTCTATGAACAAATTTGAAGTAATTTCTTTTAATATGAAGTAGGAGAACAGATAATTCCAAAAATAAATGGCCTAAAAGGATACCTTGGGAAGCTTTTTGTTGTTGTTGTTGTTGACTTCCTGTAGCTAAAAAACACTGTGACCACAAAACATAGGTAGGAAAATATTTATTTCAGTTTACGCTTCCAGGTATCAGTCCATAACTTGGGAAGCTAGGGCAGTAATTCAAGCAGGAACTGAAGGATAAACTTGGGGAACTCTGCCAATGGTTCATTTCCCAGCTTATTTAATTAGCTTTTTATGCAGCTGAGACCTACCTTCATTGAAATTGTGCCCCCACAATTGCCCGAGTACTCCCACATCCAACTATGAAGATACTTTCTACTAATATGTATGATTGTAGTTTGATTTGGATGAGTTGATTCTTCAATTGGGTTTCACTATTACTAGGTGATTCTATATGGTATTAAGTTGATAATAAAAAAATTAACCAGTATAGAAACTAGATGAACACAGCAACAGTCCTTCCAAGTATAACTGTGTAATAGTCAAAATCTCAGCATTGCTACAGTATACAAACAATGAGGGCACACTTTCCCTGTGTCATTTTCCTCATAGTCAGTGGAGATACTAAGTGAATATCCAGTCTTTCCTATATGAAAAACTAGAAACACAGACATACCTCTAAGTAGTTCAGTATGAACACTGGAACACACTGTTTTAAAAAATTTAATGGATTGACACAAATGAGTTGATTATTCTGGATGAAGTAGCTATTAAAGAATAGTGGTTAAGTGTCCCCAAACCCATGCCTTCTCAGCTAGTCCTCAGTCCTATGGCTAGCCCTCCTCCCAACCACAGGAGACTTCTGCCAAGCTAGGACAGGTCACACAAGATAGAATGGGTGAGTGACCCACCTAGGAGCAGAATTGTACATGCTCCTATTCCCACCACCACCATTCCAGCTCATCCATGGCACTGCTAATGCTGAGACCCCAGCCAGAATCCCAGATGATTTCCACCATTGAGGCATAGACCACATCAGTCAAAACAGGTGAGTGACATGTCTACTAACAGAGCTGTATCCCCATTTGGATTCTGTCCCCTTGACCAGTCTCCAGCCCACACCTTCCCAGGTAGTTCCCAGCCCCATGGCTAGACCCTTCTCCCAGCTCCAGAAGACTTCTGCCAACATGGCCTGGGCTATATCAGCCAGAAAAGGTGAGTGACCTTCCTTGCAGCAGAAATATACCCCTCCCTGTATTCTGTCCATCGCAACTCTTCCCTCAGCTAAAGCCATCCCAGATACTCCCTGGATCAAAGACCTCAAAATAAATCCCATTACACTGAACTGGATAGAAGAGAAAGTGAGGGATAGCCTTTAATGCACTGGCATAGGAGACAAGTCCATGAAGAGAACACCAGTAGCACAGACAATAAAAAAAAAAACAATTAATAAATGGGACCTCATGAAATGTAAAAGCTCCTTTAAGGCAAAGGACACTGTCAATAGGACAAAATGGCAGCCTACAGAATGGAAAAATTTCTTCACCAACTGTACATCTGACTGAAGGCTGATCTCTAAAATATATAAAGAATACAAGAAACTAGACTTAAAAAAAACAAAACAAGCTGGGCGTTGGTGGCGCATGCTTTTAATCCCAGCACTCGGGAGGCAGAGGCAGGTGGATCTCTGTGAGTTCGAGGCTAGCCTGGTCTCCAGAGCAAGTGCCAGGATAGGCTCCAAAGCTACACAGAGAAACCCTGTCTCGAAAAAACAACAACAACAAAAAAAAAAAAACAAAAAAAATCCAAAAACAAATAATCCAATTAAAACATCAGGTACTAACCTAAACAGAATTCTCAACAAAAAAAAAAATCTCAAAAGGCATTTCAAAACATTTAAAGAAATGTTCTTCATCCTTAGCCATCAGGTAAATGCAAATCAAAATAACTTGAGATTCTATCTTACACCTGTCAGAATGGCTAAGGTCAAAAACACAAATGACAGCTTATGGTGGAGAGGATGTGGAGCAAGGGCAACATTCCTCCATTGCTGGTGGGAGTGCAAACTTTTACAGCCACTTTAGAAATCAGTATGGCAGTGTCTCAGAAAATTGGGAATCAATCTACCTCAAGACACAACTATACCACTCTTGGGCACGTACCCAAAGAACACTCAATTGTACCACAAGGACACTTGTTCACCTATGTTCATAGCAGCTTTATTCATAATAGCCAGAACCTGGAAACAGCATAGATGTCCCTCAACTGAAGAAAGGATACAGAAAATGTGATACATTTATACAATGGTATATTACACAGCTGTTGAATACAAGGAAACCAGAAAATTTGAAAGCAAATGGATGGAACTAGATAATATCATCTTGAGTGAAGTAACCCAGACCTAGAAAGACATACATGTATGTACTCACTTTTAGGCAGGTATTAACTATGAAGTAAAGGATAACCATGCTACAATCCATAGACGCAAAGAGAATAGGTAACAAGGAGGGCTCAAGTGGGGATACATGGATCTTCTTGGGAAGGGAATTTAGAGGAAATCTCCTGGTTGAATTGGGAATAGGTGGTCATGGGAACTTGAGGGATAAGGTGGGGGTGGGCAGAAAGGGACAGTGCTGAGAGAGATGACTGGAAAAATGATACTTTACAGAGTTGGGTTAAAGCCTGATGCAAAGGCAATTTACACAAGTCTTCAAGCTAAGACTCCTGGCAGTAGTGGATGTACAGACTGAATTGGCCATCTTCTATGATCAGATAAGTGACTATGTTGGTTGTCCTCAGAGAGCTCTCATCCAGTGACTGATGGAGCCAGATAGAGAGACCCATGGATAAACATTTGGCCATGCATACTCAGGGACTCCTGATGAGGAGAGGGAGCAGGGATTGTAGTAAACACAGGGGTCAGGGACATCACAGCGAAACCCCACAGAAAAGGATAGCCTGGCTCAAGGGAACTCACAATGTCTGAACCAACAACCAGGGAGCCTTCATGGGACTGACCTGGGTCTTCTGCATATATGTGACTATTGTGTAATTTGGTCTATATGTGCGACTCACAGAAATGGGAGCGGGGGCAGTACTGCTGCTTTGACTGGCTCTTGGGAACCTATTCCTCATGCTGGAGTGCCTTGCTCAGGGTGTACTTGGTCTTGTGGCAGCTTGACATGCCAAGCTTTGATGAAGCTCATTGGAGTTCTACCCCTTTCTGAACAATTACAGGAGGAGGAGTGACTGGGAGAACAGGAGGTGGGGAGCCTAAGGTCCATGGGTAAAATTAATTAATTAATTAATAAAAAGAATACTAGTTAAGTATTTCAGATTGTACCATACACTAAAAATAAGATACAGTTGGTGTTTTAAATCCTGATTTCCAGCACCACAGCTAGAAATTAGAAACATATTATCTGAGTACATTTTCAGTACTTTAAGCTTAAAGAGTTATTCCTGCAATCCCAGGCTGAGACAGGAAAAACACCATGAATTTAAGATCATCCTAGGCTACAAAGGACAACCCTGTTTCCAAAAATATTTTAAATATAAATTGAAAACTGTATGAAACTCTATATTAAACATTAAGTCTTAGTATTCAGCTTTGCCTAACAAATTTCACAGAATAGTGTTAAATGTAGCTGACCAGATTTTTCATAAATATAGTAGCTGCTATGAGTGAAAGTTTAGCCTGTACTAATTTTGACTTAGAGAAAAATACATGTTGCTAAAACAGGTCTAGTACTACATAATACAGAGCTGGGGATTAGAGGATATCAGAGAAAGGGCTCACTCTGTGGAAGGTACAACCACATTCTTCATATTCAAAACAGATTTATTTTCTGAATGAGATAAAATACAAGCTGTTTTAATGACCTTAAGGAATCAACATGTTAAATGTTATCTGTATGGAATCTTCTGCAATGCCAAATGTAATGGTGCTTTTACAATTAAAGGTATCTTTATTCTCCCATTACTCTTTTAGAATCTCATCGTGAATCCAGATTAAGATGAAATTTTGCTACACGTGCCAATGTGATGCAGTTAAGCATTAAGAGAGATGGTTTTATAAAAAAAAAAAAAAAAACATGGGCTAACAGTATGGATACAAAGACAGAATCCATCCTTCTGTTGCATACAAGAAACACACCTCAACTTCAAAGACAGATGTTACCTCAGAGTTGAGGGTTGGGAAAAGATTTTCCAATCAAATGGAACCAAGAAACAAGCTGATAAAGATGAAGTCTCAATTCTGAACATCTATGCCCCAAATACAAAGGCACCCATATTCATAAAAGAAACATTACTAAAGCTCAAAACACATATAAAACATCACACACTTATAGTGGAAGACTTCAACACCCTGCTCTCACCACCAGACAGGACCATGATGGGGACCTATAATCCCTAATGAAATAGAAGCAGTCATCAAAAGTCTCCCAACCAAAAAAAAAGCCTGGGGCCAGATGGTTTCAGTGCAGAATTCTATCAGAAATTCAAGGAAAAGCTAATACCAGTACTCCTCAAATTGATCCTCACAATAAAAGCAGAAGTGACATTGCCAAACTCTTTTTATGAGGCTACAATTACCTTGGTACCCAAGCCACACAATGACACAACTAAGAAAGAGAACTGAAGACCAATATCCCTCATGAACATTGAAATGAAAATATTCAGCAAAATACTGTACAATAAAGGAACTTCCAGAGGCATCACTATCCCTGACTTCAAGCTCTATTATAGAGCTGTAGTCCTGAAAACAGGTTAGTATTTGCTCAAAAATAGACAGGTAGACCAATGGAATTGAATTGAAAACCCTGATATTAACCTACACACCTGTGAACAATTGATTTTTGACAAAGCAGTTGAAGTTAAACAATGGAAAAAAGAAATCATCTTCAACAAATGGTGCTGGCATAGCTGGACGCTGGCATTTAGAAGCCTGCTGATATATCTACATCAATCACCATGAAAAAAACTTAAGTCCAAAAGTATCAAAGGCCTCAACATAAATCCAGCCATGCTGAACCTCTTAGAAGAGTAAGTGGGAAATACCCTTGAACAGATTGTTACAGGAGATCACTTACTGAACATAACAGTGGCACAGACACTGAGATCAACAATTAATAAACGGTACCTCCTGAAACTGAGAAGCTTCTAAAAGGCCAAGGAAACAGTCAACAAGACAAAGTGGCAGCCCACAGAATGGAAAAAGATATTCACCAACTCCACATCTGACTGAGGGCTGATTTCCAAAGTATACAAAGAACTCAAGAAGCTAGTCTCCCAAAACACCAAACAATCCAATTTAAAAGTGAGGTACAGAACTAAATAGACAATTCTCAAAAGCTTCCCCTCAACCAAAGAATGGATGGAGAAAATGTGGTACATTTAAACAATGGATTACTGCTCAGCAGAAAACAAAAATAAATGAAACAAAAAAAATGAAATTTTGAAATTCGCAGGCAAATTGATGGAACTGGAAGAAAACATTGTGAGTGAGGCAACCGAATCGCAGAAAGATAAGCAGGGTATGCATTCACTCATATATGGATATTAGACATAGAGCAAAGGACTACCAGTCTACAATCCACACCACCAGATAAACCAGGAAACAAGGAGAACCCAAAGAGTAGAATGCATGTTCCTCAGAAGAAGAGGAGGTGGACAAGAACCCCTTAGCAAACTGGGAGCATGGGGGTGAGAGGAGGGAGGTGGGAAGAAGAGGGAGAGAAAGGGAGGGGAAGAAGAATAGGAGAGAATGGGAGGACTGAGCAGTGGGGAATAGAGGAGGGCAAGAAAGGAGATTCCTTGATAGAGGGAACCATTATAGGTTTGGAGAGAGGTCTGGCACAGGGAAAATGTTAGGGGATCCACAGGGATGACCCCAACTAAGAATCTAGGCAGTAGTGGAAAAGATGTCTTTGATGCCCTTCCCCTATAATGAGATTGATGACTACCTTGGTTGCCTTTCCTAGAGCCATCATCCAGTAGCTATTCAAAGCAGAAACAGGCTAAACACTTAGCCATGCTCCTCGATACCATTTTTGGAGAGGGAGAATGGATGAGCAAAGGAGCCAAGACTATGCTGGAGAAACCCACAGAAACATTTGACCTGACCCAGTGAGAGCACAGAGATCCCATTCATAAAGCCGGGGAACCAGCATTGAACCAAACCAAGCCCTCTGAATGTGGTGACAACTAGGAGATCAGGACAGTCTATGGGACCACTAAAAGTGGAGCCAATGTTTATCCCTAGAGCACAAATGGACTTTTGGTGTCCATTCCCTATGGAGGGATATTATTGCAGCCCAGATACAAGAAAGAGCGCCTAGACCCTATCCCAAATGATGTGAGGGACTTTGATGGTCTCCTATGGAAGGCCTCACTATCCTTGGGGAGTTGGTAGGGGGTAGGTTTGGAGGGTCAGTGAGGAGCATGAGAGAACTGGAAGGTGAGGGAGTGTGGGGGATTCACATGTAAATAAGAGTGCTTCTAAAATAAAAGAGAGAGAGAAGGGGGGTTGCTGGGCCCCTGAGCCAGTTGGGTTTCGAAGAAATGTCAAGGTCTCTTTTGTTGTTGGGAAGCCTCTTCCTATTCTACTCCAGTTCTTACTCCGCCTGGACTGACAAAACAGTTAGTTGCACTGGAGCTAAGATTCTGGGTGCAAGCATAGCCCTTATACCTAACCCCCAAAGAATTATTGCATGTGTTCTTGTGATGCAATTTATGCTTAGAGAAAAATATTTCAAAACTTTAAAAGACACAATTCATATGATATGTTTGTCACCTGTCTATAAACAAGGTAACTTGTTCACAAGAAAGGTGTTTATCCATGTGTAATGGAGCCTATAGTTGTTAAATGTCCTGTCTTCCTAACCTGTCTTTTACAAAATTTATGGAGAAACCAGCAATGACATCTGTCACTATACAGTATCTGTAATGTATAAGTGGACCTTGTAACATAGTTCTCATTTTTCCATAAACAAATAAGCAAACAGCATTTTTGAAATACCTTCAAAGAAGATTCTCTGATTATTGGCTGACCTATCTGCACTGCCTCTTTAATTAGTGTCACATTTTGTTTTGGGAAGCTATCTTCTCTTTTCTGACCCTGCTGGGCTATGTCATGTCCTTGTCATGAATGGATTTGGCCGCAACCCTTCCTCAATCACTCAGGGGTATTTCTACCTCACCTCCCACTGCTAAGCTGTGTCCTGAATACTCAAGGTTACACATAGCCTGTCATTTCCATGGCAGCAAACAGAGAATTATATCATGTTGTTTCAAAAGCCACAATTTTACTGAAAATGTGAATGTTCTCCAGGGGTACATTCTGCTCCACGTGAAGATGAACCTAAGAAAGAGTTATTTGCCTACATGCGGGGAGAACTTTGCAGAAGTAGGAATAAGAACTCCTTGAAACAGGGTGCACTCAAAAGGGAACACAGGCTGTCACCTGTGTGGGAGGGAAGGGACGTTAAAGCTTGAGAGTTTCATTTGGTGACGTATGACTTTTCTCTTTCAAGACCTGTATTTCTATATGAAAACTGGCTGTCTGTTATTTTAAATGGTGATTTATTTTAAAAATGCACCTGCTTGTTAAAAGTCAGTATTAGAATCCTTTAATGCATCATGTGGCTAGAAATTCACTCTGCATGCAGAGGAATGGCATATTGAGAACTAAGAATTGGCCTTTTCTTAGGTGATCTGACCTGAATAAAAATATCTGATGATTCTCCAAAGAAAAAGAAGTTGGTGTTGTTCTACCCTGGAGGGGACGTTTCAGCAATCTTCACTGTGGAATGAAATGATTAATTTGGAAGAATGTATAGATTTTTTTCAGTGGACATCTTTATTAATAGAGCATCAACTTCTCCAAACCTACAGCTGGAATTTCATCTTATATCCATGCTGTGTCATGAAGAGTGACAAAGCTAACCAGAGGCTACTCAAAGAGAACTGAACTTTTATAGCTCACTTTCTTTTACAGGCAGAATATAAATAGATGCACTCTAGAATGCAGTTAGCCACTAAGGGATTAAAATGGGATCTTGAAGAATGTAGACAAATCCTGATGTAGTAAAGATGAGATGCTGTGTAACTGTTTAAGGGTTCCTGGTGCTGCATCTCTGCCACTAGCTGAATCGTGTGCTAACACCAAATGGAGATGTGGAAAACACAGAAAGTTGACTGAGAGGCTGTGCACAGGAACCAAAAGGCAGGAAAATACTAAACATTGCTGAGAGCATCCACCCCAGAAAGGACTTTACCTTCTAGGAACTCTAGACTGGCACCACCCCCAGTGCTGACATGGCTGACTTTATCCTCTGTATTCCATTTGGCACAGCAAGTGGCAGTGTCTCCACCACCTATGATAGTGATGCAACCCCTAGATGTGGCCTTTACCACCTCATCCATGAGGGACTTGGTTCCCCTTGCAAAATCTTCACTTTCAAAAACCCCAACAGGTCCATTCTAAACGATCTGCTTAGCTTGAGCCACAGCCTCAGCATATTTCTTGCTGCTCACAGTACCACAGTCCAAGCCCATGCAGTCAACAGGTACACCAGAGGCCACAGTAGCTTGGTCAGTTTTGGCATTCTCATCAAATTTGTCAGCAGTGACAAAGTCAACAGGCAAGGTAATCTTCACACCATTTTTCTCAGCTTTGGCCATGAGATCTTTGACAATCTTGGCCCCTTCTTCATCATACAGAGAAGTGCCAATCTCCATGTTGTCCAGCATATTATTGATCAGCTGGATCTTGTCTGCAAATTTAGTTCCTCCCAAGATAGCCAGGAAGGGGTGATTAGGACTCTCCAAAGCTTTGGCAAAGTAGTTCAGCTCCTTCTTCATCAAAAATCCATCAGCCTTCTGTGGCAGATACATAACCACCCTGGAGCTGTGGGCTCAGTGTGCAGTCCCAAAAGTACCATTGACATAGACATCCCCAAGTTTGGACAGTGAGGCTCTGAAAGCATCAATTTTGGCTGGCTCAGCTTTAATCTTATTCCCAGAAGCATCATTTCCCTTCCCTTCTTCCTCTACATGAAAGAGGATGTTCTCCAGCAGGATGACAGTGCCAGCTGCTGGGTTGGCAAGGCATTCTTTACTTCTGGGCCCACACAGTCCTTCAAGAACAGAACATCCTTGCCCAGCAGAAATTTGAGTTCTGCAGCAACTAGCTATAAGGAGTACTTGTCAGGCATGGGAACACCATTAGGCCGGCCTAGGTGGCTCAAAAGGACAACTGACTTGGCTCCATTGTCCAAGCAGAATTTGATGCTTGGGACAGCAGCCTTAATCCTTTGGTTATTTGTTATCTGATTGTTCTTCATAGGAACATTGAAGTCCACCCTCAACACGACCTGTTTCCCCTTCATGCCCAGCTTGTCCAAAGTCAGCTTGTTAGAAAGTGACATTTTCGCAACATGGAAGGATCAAGAGGCTCGGATGTGAGGAAGAGTGAATCTATAGATTTTTATTGTTGTAAATAAATATGAATGGAACTCATCTTGTCAGTAATCTCCTACTGAGGCTTCCTGAACATCACGCCAACTATCCTGAGCATTATGACAAGTAACTCCATTGCAAACTCAAGGAAAACCAGTGGCTTTTACCTTACACTGTGAAAGGCCATTTATTACAGATTTCTTTCTCATTACAGCACCTACACTGAAGCTTCAGGTCCTAAGAAACCATTAGTGGTTTCTTTGCTTCTCAGCAATGTACATTTCTTTTATCTCATCTCCTTCAGTCTCTACCATGATAAGATGGTCATCTTCATATAAAAGAAACAACTTTACCAAAAAAAGCAACTCAAATACTAGGTATCTTTGAGGATAAAAGCCTTGTTTTTATTCACCAATGAAGAATAAGAAATAAATTTAATGTTTCCAGCACAAATATTTGTATGATAATTTAATTTAAGTAGAAGAAGTAATTATAATTGGATATGTGGTTTATTTAAAATGTGTACTGTCTTCAAAGAACATTGAGAAAGAGGGACAAAGGAGAAGAGGTAAACAGACAGAAAGATCAAGGAGATAAGGTGAAAGAGGAGGAGGAAAGAGAGAACTGACTTAATTTTAATGCCATATGTGTGTATATAGAGTGGGACATATATTTATTATTTACTCTAAATCCTGCATATCCTGATTTATGCAGGTTTTGATGTATTTATTATGCAAGATGAGAATTTGGACATTAGTATCAGTAAAGCTTTTGCTAGAAGAAACATCCCTCAGCTTCCTAAGGGGAACCTACATAAAGTATTTCAGTACCTGGGAATCTTTATCTATTCACCATTTCAATTTAATGCAGTGCCGCAGGGAGATGTAGAATATATTCTCATATTTTCTCGCTCCACTTTTCTCTATGGTTAAAATAATTTCTCATTTAAAAAGAGTGAACAGTAATTGATTATTGTGTGGTAATTTTGAGACTTCTAAAAGCAGATCTAAAAGGGAGAAGAAGCATCAGAACATCATGGAGAGGCTCCCCGATCTGGTGGTGACCTTTACATTAAGTGCTGGTCTGCAATTTATGAGGTAGACTCCACCAAGTGTTTATGTAACAAGATGAAAGATATTCCTGAAACTAGCTATATATACAGGGCACAGATTAATAATTCACTTCAGACAATGGGATAAATATGCATGTACGAGACAGTATGTCCTTTGGGAGGCTGGCAGACAGTTTGGTAGCATCAGGAGTCAGCCTTTAAAAGAATGGTCAATAAAATGTGTATTAATTCCTCACATATATTTCCTGCATAGTTTCAGCAGTGTCATCTATCAGGCATGAAGAGTGACAAGACTAGTAGTCCAATCCACAGAACCTGGGAAACAGCCACAGCCTGCTCCGACTGTATGCTAGGGAATAATGACATCAGATTATGTGGCAGAGGAGCAGAAGCATGGCAAGTAGATGCAATGTGTACTGAGAAATTGGATGACTTCAAAGCTAATGTAAAGGATGTGTCTGAAGCAAGGATAATGAGAGACACTAGCTCATCTTAACAATGTGAGGCTTTGTCCACACCTTGCTAAGATATTTAATGGTACACATTCTCAGTGCTCCGATCAAAATCATGGGAGAAAGGAATAATTTAGTAATTTAGTTATATCATGTATTTAGTAATTAATAATTATGCAGGGTGAAGCTTTGTAAATTAGAGTGTTTTTCATATGCTTGTCATGTAGTTGAGATACATAAATAATAACTTTCCTACTTTTGTTTGAGATACTAGGAATCAAACTCTGGGGTTCCCTATGCCCAGTAAGAGCTCTAACACAGAGCTGCAATGCCAGACTTCCATGCTTAAATATTATTTTGCAGTTACATTTTAAATTAAAAGAGCAAGAAAAATAAAAACAAAGGAATATGTTGTCATAAGGAAAGTTAACAAAATTGTATCACTGAATTAAAAGTGTCAACAGAAAGTGAACATGTTTCAAAATAAATTTTAGATCCCAGAAACAAGCTAATAAATGTAACAATGAAGAATCAATATTACACTTTCTCTAAATATACACTTACTAGAGTGGCAAAACTTCAATAGCCCAAGAGCAGCAGATGCTATTACGGATACAAAGCAAAGGAGCTCTACTCATTGCTAGAGGAAACACAATATGTTTAGGTTTTTATCAGCTGCTTTGGAGACCAGTTCATTATTTTATTACAAAAGTAAATATACTTGTACAGTAAAATCCACAACTGTGTTCCTTGATGAATTGAAAATCCATGTCCACAACAATTACAACCAAAACTAATTAAAAACATGCATCCACAGTACACACTGAAAAGAAATGTTCATAGTAGATCCTTTCATGACTAACATAACTTAGAAAGAAGTTCCTCAGTATGTTAATCAATAAACTGCATTTATCTCTACAGAGGAGAACAACTTGGCAATAAAAAGCAATGAGCTACAAAGCAAAGACATCCATATTGTGAATTGAACAAAATCAAGTATGAAATGTCTTCTGTAGATGATGTTCTGCCTCGTTCCATAGTTGTTTAGCCCCATATTAACACACAGAGACTTATAATAATTATAAATTGTTTGGCCAATGGCTTAGGTTTCTGACTGGCTGGCTGTCTCTTAATCATTAAGCCATAACTACTATTCCATGTATTTTTACATGGCCTTATCTTACTGGAGAACATCGGCATCCTATCTTCCCATAGCTACATAGTGTCTCCAACCGCTCCTTACTGCTTCCTCTCCCCAGAATTCTCCTTGTCTGATAGCCCCACCTATACTCCCTGCCTATATACTGGCCAATCAGTGTTTTATTCATCAACCAATAAGAGAAACATATATACAGAAGGACACATTCCATCAGTATGTATATAATGTGATGTCAAATTCTGGAAAAGATATAACTTGGACATGGTAAAAAGTGGTTTTCTAGGCTCAGAGTCAGAGTAGTATGTATAGGTTAACTGCAAAATGTTTTGCTGTTGAAAATATTCTGCTTCATTATGTGTACTGGACACAGTCATTACACATTTTTCTTTTGGTTTTTCGAGACAGGGTTTATCTGTGGCTTTGGAGGCTGTCCTGGAACTAACTCTTGTAGACCAGGCTGGTCTCGAACTCGCAGAGATCCGCCTGCCTCTGCCTCCCAAGTGCTGGGACTAAAGGTGTGTGCCACCACTGCCATGCTCATTACACATTTTTAAAGACTCATAGAATGCAGAGTTCTCATGCAAACTGTGAGCTAGAGTGAATAATGATGATTGCTAATGACTCCTCACAGAAACAAGTGCACGACACTGACAGAGGAAAGGGAGTCAAAAGGGGAAGGCATATAAAACTCTGTACTTTATGGTGTCTCCCTAAATATTTAAAATAAAGAATGCTAATTATATAAAAGAGCTATCTCAATGTTGTTATAGATAGAAAATCAAAGAACTTTCCTAAAAGCCTAAGAAGACATAAAATAGTAGTATCACTGGGTAGCAGCCTCTATAGGCTGTATGGAGGGTAAGGAGAAACATGCACTCAAAAGTATGAGAAAATGCAACCAATCACACTCCAACATCATCCTTTGTCCCCTCTATTGACTTCTTTTTTATTGGGGGTGTGTGGAAAGAAACTAGTATTTATTGAGGACATATTTTATGCCATATGTTATAAAAATATACATTCTCAATGACCCTCACACCACCCTGTGAGGTAGAAGTCTTCTCATTTTATACATAATCTCTTTTTGGACAATGCAGATTAAAGAATTTTCCTATTAAAATTAATTTCCCTTTGTTTTACTTTCTACTCCCTAGTGTAGATATTGCAGTAATTATACATCAGGAAAATATACTTCTAGTAAATAAATACTAATTTAATGAGTCATTCCACAGTGTTTTAATGGATGGTTTAAAATTAGAAGCTACCACCCATCTCTATCAGATTAATTCTTCTTTGGTACCTCCTAACCACAACCTAAATTACTAACTAAGTCTTCTTGCTTGGTTTCCATGCTTCCCACTTAAGACACACACACACACACACACACACACACACACACACACACACACACACACACACACACACTTCATCACTAGTTCTAACTTTGGTTCTTTAGACATACTCTCCTTAGTTTAGCAGGACTAGCAAGCAAATGTGATGAACAAAAAGTTCTTAACCATGAAATGACTCCTGCTTCTAATTGAACAGTTTCAGACAGGGTCTACCCATCTCAGAATTCAATTAAAATGTTCCATTTATAGTCAAGGAAAAACTCAGTATTGTTTCTTATAGTGCAATAATGGACTTAACATATGCATTTAACATATCTCTGCAGGTATATTCACTTTTCTCTCCTCTCCCATCCTCTGGCAAAACTGAAGAGATAGTCACTGAGAATATATTAAGGATCAAAATACAAGTGCAGAAGCTACATGGAATATTACTCCAAAGTAGAAAGGCAAGGATGTGGGGTGGTATAGGCCAAGAACATTCTAAACTTCTATAATATGAGAAGAGGATGAAACAAAGAATTTATATACCTATTTGGCAACTGTCAGAATGCAAAGTCCAATGGGTATATCTATGTGTGTACACTGGTTGTGAAGAAATAGTACTTATAGTTGCATGAAGCTAGTTTCTAGCAATGCAACTAGTTGTGCAGAACTTGAAGTATCACTAGAGTGACTAAGAAAATGAAAGTTTAATATTAATTAATTAGAATTGAAATTAGAAGAGTTGTTTGATGTGGCTAGGGAACCAGAAGTTATTATACAGCCATGTGAAATGGAATGCAAGCTTATGAGATTAGGCCTCCAAGTCCACTTCTGTGTAAATTGCAGGAGATTGATCAAACTCTAGGGTTTACTCTGCTGGAACCATGGCACTAGAGAAGCATTATAATAACTGGGCAGAAGATCACAGGTGTATGTGGTGAATTGAAGACAAAAGACAAATACAGATATGAAGAATGGAGAAGATAATAAAGTGGCCGGCATCCTTCCATGCATAGCATTGCCAAGGAAGAGGATAGGTTTAAGAAAGAAGTTGACTTTAGAAAACTTAAAAAAAAATTGTGATTCAGATTATTTAAGGTATCTAGAGGAACATAAAGCTAAGTTTAACTTTCAGAGAAAGTTAAAAATTTAGGGACAAAATTGAAACAATATAGGGAAGTGAGATCAAAATGCTAGTATTTCTTGTGGTGTCCTTGACCCATCTGGCTCCTATAATCCTTCCTCACCTTTGTGCACAGGATTTCCTGAGCTCTGCTTAAAGTTTGGCTGTGAGTTTCTGTATCTACTCTTATCAGCTGTTGGATGGAGAATCTCTGATAACATTTATACTAAGCTCTGGAGTTAGAGTATAGCAGAATATCATTAAGAATCATCTCATTGACTATCATCTGTGTGTGTGTTTGTATGTATGTATGTATGTATATATGTATGTATATAACTATCTATCTATCTACCTATCTATCTAATCTGTCTATGCATCTATGTATTTATCATCTATCTGCCTTTCTTTCTTACGAGTCATGTTTGATTTTATCCTAGGTCTCTGGGCTATCTAGACTCTGATTCCTACACTTCAGGCAGTATCAGGTGTGGACTCCCTTATGTGGCATGGGTCTTAAGTTGGCCCAGTCATTGGGTGGTCCCTTCCATAAGTTCTGAGCCACCTTTACCCCAGAATAACTTGCAGGTTGGACAAATTGTAGGTCAAAGGTTTTTTTGACTGGGTTGATGTCCCAATCCCTCCACTGGGAGCCTTGCCTGGTTAGAAAAGATGGTTACTTCAGGCTCTATATCCACAATTACCAGGTATCTTTGCTATGTCCCCACCCTGGATTACTGGAAGTTTCTATTGTACTAGTTTTCTATCTCACCCTCCAAATGCCCTCCAATTCCAGTTTTATCTCCTAGTACTCTCCCTTCCCCTGCTCCCAACCTGATCCCCCATGTCCAGTCCATGCTAAAAATCTATTCTATTTCTCCTTCTCAGGGACATTCATGAGTCCCCAACCCCAGAGCCCTCATTGTTAAGTAGCCTCACTGGGTCTCTGGATTGTAGCATGAATATCATTTGTTTTACAGCTAATGTCCACTTATAAGTGAGTACATACTATATTTGCTTTTCTATGTCTGTGTTACCTCATACAAGATTTTTTTTTCTGGTGCCATTCATTTGCTAGCAAATTTCATGATGCTATTTTTTAACAATTGAATAATGCTCTATTTTATAAATGTGCCATTTTCCAGTTGAGGGACATCTATCTTACTTCAAGTTTCTGACTATTATGAATAAACATGTTATGAACATACCTGAGCAAGCATCCTTATGATAGGATGGAGTGTATGTTGGGTATATGCTCAGGAGTGGGATAGCTGGATCTAGAGGGAGAGTCTCAATTTTCTGAGAAACTGTCATATGGATTTCTAAAGTGGCAGTGCAAATTTACACTCGCACCAGCAATTGAGTAGTGTTCCCCTTGATCCACATACTCAGCAGCTTGAGTTTTCACTTGTATTTTTGATGTTAGCCACTCTGACAGGTGTAAGACAAGGAGATGACCCACATAATCAACTAACCAGGGCTCATGGGGGCTCACAGAGATTGAACCAAGAACCAGGGATCCTGTATGGGTCTGATCTATGTCCTCTGCATGTATGTTATGGTTCATTAGCTTGGTGTTCCTATGGGGCTACTAACAGAGATAGTAGGGTCTCTCTCTGACTGACTCTCTTGCCTGCTTTTCATACCCTTTTGTTCCTATTTGTTTGCTTCATCCAAACAATATGAGGGGATATACCTAGTGTTATTATAACTTGATATGCCATTTTTTGGTTGATAAATCTGGGAGCTCTGCCCTTTTCTGAAGGGAAAGGAGAAGGCATGGATCTGGGGGAGAGGGTAGGTAGGGGGAGAGACTAGGAGGAGATGGGGGAGGGGAAACTGTTGTTGGTATGGAATATATGAGAAGAATAAATAAAAACATCCTAGCATTATCAACTACTAAAATCACAGAAATAAGAGACTGAGTTAGTTTGTGTATTTACAGTAAGATATTTAAAAAATTCAAAAGGAATGTGAAAGGTAGGAAAAAAAGATCATAGTCCTATAAATTGTGTTTTCAGTTTAAAAAATTGAGTGTTTTCCCTTCCCCTCCAACTCTACTTTGGCTCTCATGTCTTCTAACTTTCTCTTCAATTACTGACCTCTTCATTGATAGTTTTGTGTGTGTGTGTGTGTGTGTGTGTGTGTGTGTGTGTGTGTGTGTGTGTGTGTGTGCATGTGTGTGTAAAACCTGATGAATCCCATAGTACCATTCTTATTTTTATGTGTTTAGGGCTGGTCACTATATCAGAAGCCTTTTCCTGAAGAAGATTGATTCCTTCTCCCCCAGCAACCATTAATTGCCTGTAGTTTTTCATCTAGCAGAAGAACCTTATGATTTTCCAAACCCATGTTGGAGTTTCAACTGATTTTGCCATTGTTCTGGTCTTGGTTAGGCAGCTGTATTGTTGAGATTTCACAGTTATAGCTTCTCAGTCATACATAGAAACCACTATCTCAAGCACATGTCCCGATTCCCTGGTTCTCACAACTTTTCTGCTCTTATTACTGCAGTGTTTCCTGAGTTTTATTTGTTGGAGTTACATTGTAGGTGTTTCCATTGGGATTGGAAACCTCATAATTCGTTGTTATCTATATTTTGGCTAGCTGAGGATTCCTGTATTTGTCTCCATCTGGTGCACACACACAAAAAAATGTGTCTTTGATGTTGGGTGAGAACTAGGATAAGTATTTGTAATGCAGTTAGAAATTATACTGGTTTAGGAAAGAAAGTAGAAGTAGGGAAAGTCACAGTAGGAAGTTCTTATCTAGTGTCCATGATGTCACCAACCATGGGTATTTGGCTAAGTTTATAGTACCATGCATCACTTTCTTCCTACAGAATATGGTCCAATTAGAAAATATTAGTTACTACCAATATATGAGTGCCACTATTTTACATTTGAGGATGTATTGTCATACTGGGCATTGCTGTGGTTTGCAGGTTTATAGCAGGGTAGCACTTTTCTCTAGTGTCAACGTGAATAGCACATTTGCATATTATGACAGCTAGTTCTCAGGAAGGAGGTTTCCTTATCATTTCTAAAATGATTCCATCAAGTCCTGTGTCTGAAGTATGCATCATCCTCAGGAATGTGGTCTTCCTTAACAAGGTGGATTTCAGTTGGGGAGCTTGAGCAGTCTATGGGGCCACTGGCAGTGGAACAAATATTTATCCCTAGTGCACAAATGGCTTTGGGAGGCCATTCCCTATGGAAAGATATTCTATCAGTCTAAATACACAAGGGAGGGCATAGGTCCTGACCCAAATGATGTGACAGACTTTGATGATTCCCCTATTGGAGGCCTCACCCTCCCTGAGGAATGGATGGGGTGTGGGATGGGAAGATGGTGGGGAAATTGGAGGACAGGAGGGAGAGGGAACTGGGATTGGTATATAAAATAAGATTTAAAAATTCATAAAAAATAAGAAAAAAATATGGTCTTGTCTCCAAGTTCTGGCAACAGCAAAACTAAATTTGTTTTGAGCATCTTTTGAACTCCCTTAACCAAGAACAGGAATTAGAATTTTCCCATGTTTGGTACTGGGTTTATGTTAGATAGTCAATGGACATTGAAGAGGATCTTATTGTCCTTACTATCATAACTGCACTGTGTATGCATATATGTTTTACATATATATATATATATATATATATATATATATAACGTACATATGTATGTATGTATGAATGCATATATATATGCTTGCATATGTGCATGTATGCATGCATGTATATGCATGTGTATATGTATGTGCTCATTTTATAAATATGTACTGTGAAGTAAACTTAATGTTTCTCTGTGACTTTTACAAATTCCTTACTGTTATTTATTACTTGTTAAACTATCTTACTCTATATGACCCTTCCTGCCTCCCCGTATTTAAAAGTTTTCTTGACCTGATACTCTCTCCTTTCTGAGCACCTACTTCAGTAGTTTTAGAGTTTCAAAAATTCTCATCATTACACTTTCCTCCAGACTTATTTGAGCAATAAGAGAACTAATTTTGCCTATGATGAGTGTCAACACTAAAAGTGTACATTATAAAACTATTTAGTCTCTCCTTTCCTTCAAAAGTTCTTGAATGTTTTGGGGCATTAATAAAGGACCTTGATTTTCAGTTCTATGGCTCACTCTTCACAACTCAAAATCCAGTTCCCACAAGGGAGCAACATAGACTCGCGTTCCTCCCTATCCATGTGGCCAGTGCCTCCAGCCTTTAGGTCCTTGTAAAGTTCTTTGTAAGTAGGAATTTTTTCACATAGAATTACATGTTCATTAGACTGGAAAAAATTATCTATTTTAAACTATTTCTTCAAATTAAACAGATACATAAAAGAGCTTCCTCGATGTTAGAGAGTAGCATTTCTCCGCTCACACTGTGAGGGTAGACTTTTTCCATAGGTGTCTTCCTCCTCAAGGAACTTGAAGAAGGATTACCTCATAAATATAATGGTGTAGTAACATAGATTATCTCATGGCATCATTATGGGAATAAAAAATACAATAATCAGTGTTCTTAGTATATTGTCAACATCCTGTGATACACTAACTTTATTATGTTTATTTTAAATATTTGTTATTTATTCTGTATTTTACCACAAATAAAATGATACCATTACTTATGTGCCACTTCTCTCTCTCTCTCTCTCTCTCTCTCTCTCTCTCTCTCTCTCTCTCACACACACACACACACACACACACACACACACAGGCAACAATAATAAAGAAAAAGGAGCATTCAGTTTGAGAGGAAGTAAAGGGAGGGCATGAAGTGGTTTGCAGGGTTGTGGCAAGAGGTACACAGGAAGGTTTGGAGGGAAGAAAAGGAAAGGGAAAATTGGAGCTATTATATTTTAATTAAAATTAATTTACAAAACGCTATGGAATATCAGAACCACAGTTTCAAAGATGTCAAGGGAGGGGGAGATCTACACACCTTAGTGGGGGAGGATAGAGCAGTGCTTTGTCCCTCAAAATTTAAAAATTGCTTTGATTTCTAAGATTGAATAGGATGTGAAGTCATTTATGAATATGAGGACCCAGAATTCTAAGAGCATCCAAAGATTAATATTAACTAATTTGTGTTCTAGGTTTTGTAGGTTTATGTAGATATGAATACACATCCATAATCTATTAGCTACAGTGTGTGCCTTTGGTCAATAACTTAAATTCACTGTCTTGTACTTCTAAGGAAAATAGTAATAATTCTCTTAATTTATTGTTATTGTTTTGTATGTTAGTGATCAGAAATATGGTTGTGAATTGTGCACTCCACTTTTGCCTGTAGAAGACATAGAACAACTGACTCAGAAATTGGTTCTATCCTTCCACTGTTATGTGAATGCCAATGATCTATCTCAGGTTGCTAGACTTGTACAGTCAGTGCCATATTCTACTGGGCCATCTCTCTAATATTGCAAGATGGTAATTCTTATCTGCTGATACTTCTCTGAATATTAAATGAGAGAAATGCCTATGAAGATTTTACTACAATGCCTTCCACAGATTTTAGTAAGTATTAATTATAAAACATGTGGCAGCCTAGTATCTCATCTAGGATTTTGGGGTAATCCAGTGTCAGTATCAGGCAATGCTTTCAGAGATGAGCTCTAACTTTAAAATACTACATAAAATATATGATAGCTTCAAATGAAAGGGTAGACTTGAAGCACACGTCAGCAGGCTTTCAATGGCTAGCCTGTATTCAGCAGTATTGTAGAGACATCAGCCCCTAAGGCCTATAGCCTCCTGATTTTACTTAAAACCTGAATCTTTTTTTATAGGCTGTGTGGTAGTTGTGTGCATATTGATGGTTAGGAGACATGAAGTGTGTTTGTGTGGCTCTTCTTTATAACAATTTCATTAAAAAATAAAAATAATTAAAGTAGCAAAGTGACTTGGGAAGAAAGGATTTGGTAGGAGGAAGAGAATATAAGGGAGTGTATATGTATATATATGACTATGAATGTATAAATAAAAAATGAATTGCACTTAAAGTACTCTTACACTCCAAAATACAGATAACATAGAAAAATGAAATCTTAATGACTAAATCATTATAAACAGAAAGGAAATATTTTATATATACTTCATCTTGAATTAAAAAAATGACACATACTCAAAGTTAAAATCAGGGGACTTAATTTCAATATGTGTTCTTGGTTTTTATCAATGGGGGAAGAAGCTACACTGCACCCATTATGATGTGTCACTATGCTCTAGTGCAACTATTCTCATGATACCTAATAATGACTTATACTGACATAAAACAAGTTAGATCACTATTAAGCATCATAAATCATCGTATTCAGGGGCTGTTGCAGATGAGAAGCATTAATGGAGCTTGAATTTGTTTCAGGTGTTTGGAACTCACTGCACTCACTCACCACTAAACATTAAGTACATAAGAAAATAGCTTTCCCAAAAGAAAACCGTGTTAACTATCTACTTCATTTCCAGAATATACCAAGTACTAGATGTGCTGAAATAAAGGGACTTCAAGCTTCTGAAAGCTGCTTGACTTCCAGGAAGAATTACTATTGGGGAGTTTCATATATTCTGAATGTCAGTGCTTGTACTACACTCCATACTAAACATCTTTTTGTTTTAACAATGACAAAAGATTACAGATGTCTATTGCTAGATAAATGACCCAGTCTGAGGCTAGAAAAGGAGAGACTATAACAGAAATGTCTTTACTGTATCAACTCTGGGGTTTGCTTGACAACAAAGGAGACCCGACAGAATAACCAGTACAGTAAGAAAGCTGGCTATTCAAGAATCTGGACCCCAAAGAGAGGGAAGACAATATTTTTGTTCTTCCCTCTATCCTTTTTCTTTTGGTACCTCATTCCCTTCCTCCCACCCTCTTCTCTTCTCTCTAGGTATACAAATGTGACATATATGTGAATATATATGCATGTACACGGGGAGGCCAGGAGACATCCCTTGGCATCATATCTCAAGAGCTTTCTACCTTACTTTTTGAGATGGTTGTTCACTGGCACCTGGAGCCAGTTTGAAGTTCTGGCTGGGTGTCCAGAAATCCCTAAGAATCCTGTCTCCACCTACATAAGTCTGGCATTGCAGGTATGACAGCCTGTTTTTTTTTTTTTGGTGTTTTCTGAGGACTGAATCTAGTCAGCTCCCAGGCTTACACAGCAAGCACTTTCTGACTGAGTTTTCTCTCCAGCTCCAGTTTTCTGTATCATTACTATTATTCTAAACTTTTATGTGATTTTTTTAGCCAACAATAATCAAATATTTTCCATTTTCACACGTGTCTTATGGTTCAGGATTGAGGAGAAGACCTCATACCCAATTTGGTTGCCATGATATTTTACTTTTCTCTATCCTACTAAAGTTTTCCTGTCTTTTCCACATTCTTGCCATCTTGAAAGATCTATGGTCAGTTGCTTAACAGAATGCCAATTATATCGGTTTATCTGATAATTTTGTTTTAGGAAATTGCAAGGAAATCACTGGAATGAGGTTCTGGCACCAAGATGCATCATGTGAGGAGATACTCAAAGCTAGAATTGACATTACTTTAAATCCCTTGGGTCAAGTGCTTTCCTCCAGATTTTCCATGTTAAATGTGCACTTATGTGAGAACTGTCAGAGAAGAAATTCCCATGTTGATGTTCAGGATGGGTTTCAGGTTGCTGCTGAACTTTCTGTGGTGGAATGGTGGGCTATCTGGAATGGCATCTCTACTGCTTTTAGAGTCCAAGACCATGATTAAGAATTCAATTTCCCCTATCTCATCATCCCATGATTTGAAGTTTTCTTATTCTTCTATTTCATTAAATCCTGATGCTGATAAGATTCTAAGAATAACTTGGTAGAGTCCGAATATCAGTAATGAGAGGACAGTGAATGGGAACAGTCATGCAGGGTCATAAGGAAATCAATCTACTTGATACATAATAGAAGTTGGAGATCCATTGGAGGAAGACAGAATGGGCAAAGGGTGAGCTCTAAACAGAGGTAGCAGAGCCAGCCTGGGTGTTTTTGTTTTTGTTTTGTTTTGTTTTGTTTGTTTGTTTTGTTTTGTTTTTAACAGGGGAGAAAAAACCCCACCATTCTAAGTGAAATATCAAAGGCTGCAGGTCTGTGAGCTTCGTGACAATTTTCCCAGCTGAAATCAAGTCACTACGATTTAACATTCCTCTGTGTTTATTGGCACAGCATTCTTTAGTAGGGTCATATTGTGACTGGATATTTCACTGTGACACACGAATGTGGAGAGATGGCAGTTGTTTCTTCTGAAGTATTACAGGCCATGAAAAATGAGTTGTTGGGAATTTTGCCAGCCATTAAGTCAACTAAAACACAATGCCTCACAAAAGACAGTAATGTGATAAACTCACCAACACACAAAAAGAGCATATAATGAAATTTTGAATTATTTTGAAACAATAAAAGGAGTACAACATAATAAAAGCTTCCTAAATAGAATACAATGGAACACAATGGTATAATCTATCCAACTTATTTAGGTAGTATCATTGAGGTTTAGGTTTAACTTGGGATCTCTCTCTCTCTCTCTCTCTCTCTCTCTGTGTGTGTGTGTGTGTGTGTGTGTGTGTGTGTGTGTGTTTGTGTGTAACCATAACAAAAACTCACATTTAATTGGATTTGGATTTTGAGTTCCTGAATGCTGAATGACAGGGACTTTATTAACTGGTAAGGAAAATGACAATGACAGACATATCACTGTCTAGGTTTTGAGTAAGATTTGAAAGCTACAATTTAACAAATTAAAGCATGTATTTTTATTATCTCAAAATAGGATTGTCTGTTTTGCTGGAAAGTTTCATAAGTATCTGCCAATTCACCCACTTACTATTCGAGGGAAAATTTTTCTAAATGGAACCTTTCCTAAACCTAAGACCAATGTCCTGGTAAATGTGAAATCAAAGATTCTTGACAAAATGTCTTACCACAGGTTCCAGTTTGTTTTGTTGCTATGATAATCACTATGACCAAAAAAGCAATTTTGTGTTTATGTGCGGGAGGAGTGGGCATTATTATATCTTACAGTCCATCAAGTGAAGCCAAAGCAGGAACTTAGAGACACTGAAGCAGGAACTGAAGCAGAGACCATGGAAGAACATTGCATATTGGAGTATTTTCTATTGCTTGCTCACCCTGCTCTTTTATGTAACCCAGACATACCTACCCAGGAGTGGCATTTTTGACTATAGACTCAAGCCATTCCACATCAACCATTAATAATGAAAATCCCTCACAGATTTAGACACAGGGACATCTGATGAAGACAATTCTTCAGTCTAGGTTCCCCAGTGACTCTAGTTTGTGTGGTGAACAATAGCAAATCAGTACAATTGACACCCTGTAAATTTGACACATAAACACAACCTCATTAAGCCATAACTTTCATTCTTTGTTTTTGGCAAAATCTAATTTTAATATCCCAACATAAAACATAATTTTAAAAATCAACAATAAATGTCTATGGTTTCTTTAAAAATCTCAAGTCTCTTGTCTGTGGGCACCTGTACAATAAAAAACAAAACAAAACAAAACAAAACAAAACAAAAAAACATATATTGTCTCATTCCAGGAAGGAAGAACCAGAAAATGAGAAGAAGCAGATCAAACAAAACCCGCCATCCATCAGTGTAAATAACACAATATATAATACTCAGTCATAATCTTCTGGACTCCAAAGGGCTTGGGTAGCCTTTGTCTCTGACTTCCTATTTACAGTATGCAGAACCTATCTCACAGGCTCAGATCATCTCCATTCTACACTTGCTTCTGTCATTACTAGTCACCCAGGGTCCTTACTTATGCAATAGTGATATTATAACTTCAGGTCTTCTACTCACTCTCTTTTGGGACTTGAATCATGCCTTATGCCAAGCCTTATTTGTTTCCTTATGACCCCTTCAAATCTGCAGTGTTCAGTCCACCAAAACCAGAACCACATGGGATATTCTTACACACTTGGCTCATCTGGAACATAGGTTTCTGTATACTGACCCTGAAAAGGAAAATCTTCCCAGAAGATTTCACCTAAATAATACTTTCTCATTAATTCCCAATAAATTTTCAGCCCCAGCGAACCAGCATCCTTGTTCCTGTAAAACAGGTTTCATAACCACAGATTCTTAAAAACACCCCACAAAGAGCCCTAATAGTCATTGTGGAACCTTTAAAACTGGCTTCTTTGCTCTCCATATCATCTTCCAAAATGCCAGTTAAGCTCTTAACACTCAATGGCTTTACCAGCCCAAAGCTCAAACATTCTCCAGCTTCCTCCATTGAAACATTCCAAGGCATAAAAGCCACACAGTCAAGTCCATCACAATACCCACTCTGATACCAGTTTCTATATACTTCACTCTCTGTTATTGTGATAAACACTATGACCAAAAGCAGCTTGGTATGAGGGGCCCTTTTAATCTTAGATTCTGTAGTCTATCATTGAGGGAAGTCAGGGCAGGGGTCTGAAGCAGTAACTGAAGCAGAGACCATGGAGGGCTGCCACCTTTGTTCCCAGGGCTTGCTTTGGATGCTTTCTTATACAATCTAAAACCATTCACACAGGGTTAGCACCACCCAGAGTTGGCTTAACTCTGTCAATCATTGAGCAAGACAACGTCCCACTGACATGTTCACAGGTCAATCTGATGCAAAGTATTCCTTAGTTGAAGCTCCCCTTTCTCTAGTGACTCCATTTTTCTGCCAAATCGACAAAAACTCACTAGCACAACACTTTTAGAAACCCCAAGTGCAACTGTCTTTCTTTACAAGTGAGAAAAATGGAAGTCCATTGAGATTATATTCCCAAGGGCATATAAGGAAATATCTAGGATAAGAATATGGAAGAATTTATTCATTTGATGCTTTGATGCGGACTTTGGTGCAATTTCCTAAATTTTATTAGGTCATCATCTTAAAGACTTCTTCAGGTGTTATACTTTCTGTCCACAAAATTTTCATGCTGTATAATTTGCTCGTTTTATGGACATGAAGATTTGGAATATTGTAGTAAAATTTCTCAATCAAGTTTATTCGATCAAGAAGCTATGGATATAAATGTTCCAACTGACCCTTTGCCATTAAATAGGCTCATATTTCTTACGCTGGAATGAAAATGATCATCGTGTACAATGCCCTGCCTCACAAGGAGGAAAGTAATGTTTCTCACAACTATACTTCAGCTATATTTTGAAATGGTTTTTCCCATTGTTCAGACAAAATAAACATGTTTTGCCTCTGCAAATACCTCTGTATTTATTCTCAAGAAAAGAACATTCTATTCACTTAAAAACTCTGTTTGATAATTTCTTACATGTGCATAATTTATTTTGGTCCAGTTCATTTTACACTCTCTCCTACTTCAACTCCCCTTATACACTCCTCAACACATTTTCTCTCCAAATTTCTTGGCCTGTTTTGTAAGCCCACTTAGCTAATTCTGGGCTTCTATTATGTGCATGGGTGTCTGGCCATTGATTGGAATTTATTACTATATTTTCATATGTACTGTTTTTAATTTTAAAATCTTTAATGTTTGTAAGAGTGTGGTATACATATTTTCAGTAATCTTTTGGAAGTTGAGATGTTTAACCTGTTATATACTTTCATTGAGTGCATAATGCATCTAATAAATGATTTCACAAACATTGGTGATGAAGTGTTCAATGGGTCAGAAGGCTGTGAAAAAAAATATCAGTCTAAGAAGGGGAACCAAGCCTTAAGTGCCTACATACCTGGGGTTAAGAGGCACAGGTAGGTTCAAACCACTAATGAAACAATTTTGCAATGAACTGGGGATTGTGATTCACTTTGGCTTTCAAGTGCTTGATTTCCCTCAGAACTAAAAGATGGCTGATGCCAGATTAGTCATTTAAAAAAAACAGATACTTTAACCATTGAATTTAATGAAAATAGCTAATATTGAATGATATTGACCATCTTTGATTAGTCATGCCATGTAACAGTTGATGTGCATATAATTTCATAGTCTTATTATATTGTTGCATTTTCCTTACTCTAGCTCCAAGTTGGAAACCAAGCTAAAATGTTGTTGATAGTTTTTTCTCTTTTGGATCTTTTGATGTTTTGAGGAGCCTGCCACCCAGCTCCCAAATAAATCACAAATGGATAGACCAATTCTTATGAATGCCTGGCCTTAGTTTGGCTTATTTCTAGCCAGCTTTTCTTAAATTATCTCATCTACCTTTTGCTTCTGGGCTTAAAAGAAAACCTTCCCCCTCCATTTCTGCATACTTTTCTTTATTCCTTAGTCCAGTGCTGGCTGTGTACCTGGATGGCTGGGCCCTGATAGTGTCCTCCTTGTTCTCTTCAATCTTCTTCTCAGGTGTCTCATTCTAGTTATTCTCTCTGCCAGCCCTGCCTATCCTTTCTTCTGCCTTGCTATTGCTATTCAGCTCTTTGTTAGACCATCAGGTGTTTGAGATGGGTTAAGAATCACACGTTCACAGAGTTAAACAAATGCAACATAAACAAAAGCAACACGTCTTTACATCATTAAAGAAATGTTTCAGAGCATAAACAAATGTAACACACCTTAAAATAATATTTTACAAAATCATTCACTTTGAGTCTACATGTTTTCCTTCATGTCCCTAATTATAGAAATAGATTCAATCAATACAATCTAAGACAGCAGCATAGCCAATGTATGGCAGTGGAGTATTCATTGTTCAGGTCCTTTCATGTTTGAATTGTCTTTGTCAAAATCCCAGGGCCTACATAAACAATAGAACCAGTCACTGTTAAATAAGAGGTAAACTCATCCCAATTCTTCAATTGAATGGTTTTAAGGAACAATTATAGCTTTGCATTGAAAACACAGAGTCATTAAGCCACATAATGAAATAATCAGATTGCTTACCATTCTGGGCCCAGGAGACTCTGATGGAACAAAGTCAAGACTGATTAATTGAATCACAAAAAATTTCATTGCCCATGGGAACAAACAGAAGGCTGTAGACATTTCAGAGAGCAGTTTTGGGAACTTCATTCTTTTAGTATTGTGGAGAGCAAATGGGGCCTTTGAAGTAGTGGGAAGGAAACTCTACCTCCCTGTTCTTCTCCAGATAAGCTTAATGTATGCACCCATTCAGAAATGGATAGTCTCAGGTGAGTGAATTTTGTTTAAAAATTTTATGTGTTTTCAACATGCTCCTTATAACCTACAGAAGAAATATGAACTGAGACAAACATGTCTTGCATGCTTTTTGTCATTAAATTTTCATTTCTAAAACCTTTCATATCCCTTTCTGTAAAACAAATTTCTAGGGTTGTCAGCATCAAAGTTCTCCATCAATTTCACTGTGAAAACTCCTGGTACTCACAGGACTGTGTTCCATCTTCAGAGTCGAGGTCAGAATTGTTTTCCATGCTGTTTCGTGGGGAGCCACCTGTGATCCTCTGGTCACAACCCTCTATCACCAAGTCTTTTCTTTCTCTCTTTCATCTGACTCTCCTGAATCTTTCTTATATAAAAAATTATTAATCCAAAATTATGCAGAGTGATCTTAGCTTCTCATATCCTTAACCCATATAGCATGTCAGGTAGCAAAGTTTCATGCTTTGGGAATCAGGATGTAAATGTCCTTGGGAGGTTGATGGGGAATGTTCTTCTGTATGCTGTGAATATATGTTTCTCTTATTGGTTGATGCATAAAGCTGTTTTGGCCAATGGACAGGCAGGATTTAGACAGGTGGAAAATCCAAACAGGGATAGAGAAAGGTAGTAGGCAGACTCAAGGAGATGCTATTTAGCTATTGGGTATGTAGGAGGCCTGGGCATTCTCCAGTAATATAAGATACATAGACTGATAGTTATAGGTTAATAATTAAAAGAGGGCTAGCCAGTAAGAAGCCTGAGAAATAGGCCAAACAATTTAAAATTTATAGAAGTCTCTATGTGTTTATTTGGAACTAAAGGTATACAGGACTAGGTGGGACAGAAATGTCCATCTACAGGATTTAATTATCCTATCTAGCCTACTAACTACCATTAATGTTGTTACATATATTGAAGTGAAGAATAAGACCAACCACATCTACAAATAGTTGTGAAATAGAACCTATTTTGTGAGGTCTTGCTTCTACTTGTGTTAACTTATATATTGAACCATTCAATCATTTAATTATTACTATGTGGGAGTTGGGCCATATGTACCACAGCACACTTGTTGAGATAAAATAACAAGTTGCTAAATTTATTTCTACTTACCATGTGGGTTTTGGGAATCCAATTCAGATCATCACACTTTGTGGCAAGCTATTCTAATAACAGAGTCATTTTGCTATCTCCCACTAATTTTCTTTTTTTTTTATTCCAGCACTAAAGATACATGAGGTAGAGCTGAGTTAGTCTACATCTCAGGCCATCCAAGGATAGTTAAAACCCAGCTCGCAGGCAGGTGTCCATATATAAATATATGACATGTGACAAGATCAAACATCAAAGTTAATCAGAAACATGCAAAGAAAAGGAAGCAACTAAATTTGAGCTAGTTTGTGAGAAAGCAAATTCTGATATATAAATATGGTACCGAAAGATGTACTACTCTTCCTAAGATTTATAATCTGATGACATATTCTTAGAACCCTTAAGAAGCTCCCTTAAATTTACATTCCATTTATTTGTAATGATACTCTGAATCTGTATCTCTAAGTTATAGTCTGTACCATAAAAATAAAATATTTAGTTTTAAAGTCAGCTATGTTTCTTCAATGGTGTATTTTTTAAATTCTAAGCTAAGGTTGTACATATCAGAAAATTGTTAATATAGCAACAGATAAACCCCTTTTGAGAATTTCTTGCTTATTTTTCTATTGATTTGTATTAGGATAGATTTTTGTAAGGTACAGTTCTACATTACAGGGAAATTTTAAGGCATAGATATCTCTGTTTAATTAGCATCCACATTCATAGAAAATAATATGAACAGTGAAGACAATATTAGGCTGCTCCTAGATCTTTATTTTCTTACTGAGAAATAATTTTATAAGCCTGAAAAATAATTTTGTAAACCAAACTACAATCAAATGGACAAAAATAAATATGGCACAATCCCTCCATATTTTATGGAAATGTTTTAGAAAAATTACATATACATATATACTGTATATGTTACTTTTACACATATGTGTATATATAGTATTTCAAACATTCAAAATTCTATAGATATCATTAAACTGCAAAAAACCCTTGGTTATTTGAAACCAAGTGCCTATAGCCAGAGCATTTCCTTCTGTAGAAAAGCTAAAATGCAATTGTTTCTTATTGCTGAAATAATTTGCTAGTTGTAAACAATCTTCTATATTTGAAATTACTTTTAGCCCTCACATTAAATGTCATAAATATTGAAGAACTTTCTCCACATCATCAATATTCTAAGACTCTCCATAAATATGTCAGAGTTACAAAGTAGCTAGAAATTTTGCATGATTTATGCAAATAAAAATTATCTCATTACTCTATAATGACACCTAATAATATAAAGTGTTGACAACAAGAAGAAGGGACCTACAGAGACAATGCAAGAGTTGTATGAGTGTTATCACTATGCAAAGGGTGAAATATCTAATTTTAAATTTAGTTGGACTAGAATTGTGCTCACATGCCTAATGACACAGCAAAATATCGCACTGATGAAGATAAATTCAATTCTTAATTGACTTACTATTTATTCCCTCCACACCACATTGTTATAGAAGTAGTGGAATTTGTTGCGACAGAGAATTTTGCTAACATTCTTAGCTGTTTCTTATGTAATGACTTTCAAATATGTGTCTTTTGTGGCTGAAAGATTTGTAAAGGCACAACTAATGCATCATGAATGTAAAGAAATACTGAATTATGAGATGGTACACTAGAACACTTCAAATACATCACATGAGATATGCTAAATGAATCACAATCTTCAAGAAAGATAGTGATATTTATGTATGAATGAAAATTTTTTCTGTAATTATTTTTTGAATACTAGGAACAAGACACATACCATACTGAATAGTAGTGGCCTAATGTTTCACCCAGAATATGTTATTAATGCTTCATTTTTCTGTTGTTAAGAACCTACAGTTTATTCAGATTAGAACAGATTCTAACATATATATGTAAAACTTTTATGCATTCTTCCACTTTTTCATTAATTATCTTAGAGATATACCCTAAATTATTCCATTAAAATCAACATTGAAAGAACATTTTGCTGCTTTGTTGTATTTATTAAGATTAAATAAATAGCACCATAAAATACATTCAATGCATTGCAGTTTCTTGTCTTCCAGGTGAAAAGCATTATCAAATTAGAGACAAAAAGGGTCACATCTGTAGGAATATCATGTGATAAAGACATTTTTCTTTTTGTGGTCTTATTGATCTCACTAAAACTTCAAGTACTATATTGAATAGATATGAACAGCCTTGTCTTGTTCCTGATTTTAGTGGAATTGCTTTGAGTTTATCTCCATTGAATTTGATGTTGGTTCTTTGGCTTGCTGTATATTGCCAGGTATCAATGGTGAGTTCATAGCTTGAACTGGCCATCTCCTGGGGCTGGGTGTGACTTCGAGTGAAGGGATTTTGGATGCTGACCCAGTCATACAACCTTTAACCTACAGTTTGCTCTGTGCAGGGATGAGGTGTGGTGTGGGACATGTTAAGGATTGTGTGGAGAGTGTAGGAGACTGGTCCATACTCATATATAAACCATGACAAAAAAGGCACACATAGCCAGGCGTTGGTGGTGTATGCCTTTAATCCCAGCACTCGGAATGCAGAGGCAGGCAGATCTCTGTGAGTTCGAGGCCAGTCTGGTCTCCAGAGCGAGTGCCAGGATAGGCTCCAAAGCTACATAGAGAAACCCTGTCTCGAAAAAACCAAAAAAAAAATAATAATAAAGGATAGATATCAGCAAAAAAATTATTTTTACTAGGATTTTATTTTTATAATGCCCTCTATGAAAGCTAATTATTCATAAGCAAGAGTAGGATTGTAGCATCATAACAAATATTCTTAGATAAAATCTCAAAGACAAAGCATAGGCTTTACTTCCAGATGAGACATCAATAGTATATGCTTATTATTAATTAAATTCTATTACAATTTTTTTCTGTATAGGCACTAACATCTGTAATATTTTTTCAGTAATTTAGGCTCAAATAATAGTTATTTTTTTGATCATGGAAACACAAAATGTGATCATTGTTCCCAATACAGCTCATCTTATTTTCTGTCTTCGATTAAAGATCCCTTTAACTAATAGACTCATTTCATACGGCATTATAAATGATCATAATCAACAACGAATGATCATCAAGTAGTACAAAAAATCCAAACTCAGTATTTAGTAACATGAAAATATTTTTTTCTATGTTTAAGAATTTCTATGTTTTCTATGATTAAGAAAAGTAAAGTAGTAGATTAAAACATGCATATCTGTAGGGTCAGATGTTGTTCTGTTTCATTAGCAAATTACAGCTTCTAGAATGGAAACCTTGGTCACTGTAGTTTCGAAGCCTTCATTAATTTCATGTCACACCATTACCAATAAGTCTTATAGGACACTACAGCATTTTGCTATAAATTGTTCCCTTGGCATATTCCAAGTTTGTTATTCAGAAAAATGGCAGATAACTGCAGACATAGACATGATTCTGGGGAAATGTCCTTCAGTAAAAGTAAACTCTTATCTATCTACATTAGTAAACAGCAGATGTGTACAATTCTCACTGGTAGTCCCATCAACTGAGGGGAAATCTTTTCATGTATTCAGGGTCTGACACCTGGCTTGGGAAGGTATGAACACAGGCATTCATCTAGTGACTGTTACATAGGAGACTTTACCTACATAAAAGACCAGTAGCTACCTTAGATTTCCCCTCTCTGCCTAGCTTACCTAAATGCAACACATTTGGCGGTATTCTGATGTCTTCCCTTGTTCTTGCCGTCAACCTGTTTTTGAATTCCTACTCTCAAGTCCTTTGAGATTCCTTCTGTAAGCATGATTTCCATACTTAAAAACATGACAAAATTTGTTTTCTGCTGATCTATTGCCAGTTTGCTTTCCATAGACTGAACTTTAATAGAACTTCAAAGTGAAAAGAAAAAATCAAAACCTTCCCAAACAGTTAATCCTAAATTTGGTGCCATAGTTTGGTGTTTGAAATGCACAAATGGTTAGAAATGTTCCTTGTTTCCAAGGAACTTATAACTGACTTGTGCAAACCTGTCACACACACACACTAAGAACCACCAGCACAAGATGACATATCAGAATTGATTTTGGAGGACTGGAATAGTGTCAAGTCCCCATTGACACAGACTATGAGAAGTCAATAATAGATAATGTCAAGTTTCAAAGCTTTTCTGTGATGTCACCAAACAGCTGTCTAGGGTACAGGTGGAGGGAAAAACAAAAGCATTGTGTACTCAGGACTAAATGCCAGCCTAGGCAAGCCTCTAGATTTGCTGACTATAATTCTGAAATCAATGTCAGCTTACCTTTTGGACATAGTCAACTGGTCCAACTGGGCTAATTCCACTCTGAGGAGCCTCAAAAATACTTCTAAGCTCATCCAGAGCAATGGAAAAGCGTTCGATCCTTCGCCGGCCAGCCACGGAGTCCTCCTTCAGAATTTCTGGATGCATGCAGTCCCTGAGTGTGTCACTCCGGTCCTCGGGAACTTGATCTTCAGGCTCCCCACTCAATACTTCTTTCCTTGTGCCGAACAACTGACTTGGTAGCTCTGGGGGGTCATATGCAGAAAGCATCACTCCTTCAGATTCAAGCAAGTTGCCTTTCTTAGGCTGGGTGAGCCTGTACCGACTACTTCCAGGATATCTCTCACTTCTCTGGTAGTCACTGGATTCCCATTTCTGCCTCAGGAGATTCAATGATCCCTTCTGTATGGGGAAAGTAGATAGCTCCTGGTTGTCCTGAAATGTCCAATGTTCTTTCATTATAAGTGTGCCCAGATGCCAGTTGTGTTCAAACACATCTTTAAAGGTACTTGACTTGAAGGCACAATGCCATGACAGTTAGCCACAATTCACACAGATTGAGCATAGACATGGCTTGGTGACCATAAAGAGTAAAAAATAGAACTAGGGAGACACAATTTCCTACTTCTTCCTTCCATAAAAAATAAGCCTTGTGAGTTCATTGTTGAATAAATTCTGAGAAAAGGGTCATTTATGAAAGAGGCAATGAAGCAGAAGGGACCATTTCCCATGTGTAACGGTGTAATATTTCTTTTCAATTATTGGCTTTTGTAAACCTATTACTTCAGAAGTAACAGATTAGTAGCTTATCATTACTAATCCTTGGCTGTAAGGCAATCTCTTGGATAATTGCTTTATATGTGTACCCATTTTATCCCCCAAATTATCACAGACAAATTAGTTGCAACCATTATTAGTTTGCTGATGATTTGGGTTGAATAATTTGCTCTGTTCCTCAATGACCAAACCTTAATCTGAACTTTATCTCTGTAATTTTAGAATCTGCTTCTGATACCACTGGGGTTTATTGTCACTTTTGTAATTTTTAAGTGCCTCACTGGGAAGCTCATTTGAACAGGGCTTTGTTTTAGTTTAATGGTGAATAGAAGAAAGTTCAAATGGAAAAAATATATTCTGACAATAAAACCCACAGGCTCTCATACACATGTAGAAGGAGATAAATTATAGTCGGTGAGAGATACAGGCTACTATGAATTTTGCCATTTAAATATAAATAGCTCTGTTTCCTACCCAGATTCTGCATTGTAAATTTGGAGCTTTAAAAAATAAATTTTGCTCTTGAAGGATTTTTGCATTTTCCTGTAAAAGTGTCAGCAAAGTGGTATACAGTGCCATTTAAAGTAAGTTTTGGAAGTATCTCAAAAGTCATCTAACTTAATGGCCATGGATTTCTTTGGATGTTGGTATCATTTTGGAATACTTAATGTATGAGACTAATATCGATATTAGATTAATACATGTATATAGACAAAAAACTCCCCTTTCATTAAGTAATATATTCTCTTACTATGCAAACAACCTGGTAATAGTTTATGTTTTGCTTTCCTCCATAGGAAACAAAGTTTGCTAGGCACTGTGTAGATTTAATGGTGATCTTGTGACCCTGAACCACTGTATAGCTTTATGCATACAACAGATGCCTGTTTCCAAGAGGGGATTCACTAGCTTTGTGACCTTGAAAAAGTTTCATTGGATTAATGATATGAATGCTTATAAAACATCAAATGAACCGGGCGTTGGTGACACACCCCTTTAATCCCAGCACTTGGGAGGCAGAGACAGGTGGAACTCTATGAGTTCCAGGCCAGCCTGGTCTACCGAGACAGTTCCAGGACAGGTTCCAAAACAATACAGAGAAACCTTGTCTCGAAAAACCAAAACCAAAAAACAAACAACCAAAAAACAAAAACCATCAAATGATGTGATCCATCTTTCTTTGGCCAGCCTTTTCCCATCTCTCCCTTGCCCCTACTCTTTTAAGCCTGTGGTAAACACTACTCTGCTCTCAATTTCTGCCAGTATCCACATAATGATTTGTCATCTCTTTCTGATGTTCACTTACATAGTAAGTTATCATAGATAATAATGACACACTGAATATTAAGAATAAATGATCCTGCAGGTTTTCATCACAAAGAAATAATAAACATTTGATGAGAAAAACGTGTAGACTTTGAATTATATAAATTGTAACATGCAACATCACCTAGCAATACAAGAATAAGTATTACTTTGTTTATAGCAATTAACCCCAACCTTCTTCAAACTGTCCTAGTGTGTATTTTACTTCACAATGAAGTTATTAATTCCTGTCATTAATTCTAACTCCACATTTTGGTAAAACATCATTTTAATTAATAAAATATAAACACTAACTATGAGTCCCCTAAATTCACTTTTTGGAAAAAAGATAGAGATTTCTTAAGACACAGATACTTATACTGAAACATATTGAAAATTTTGGCTACAAAATGTATCACTAATTAATACATGTGTGTTAACAACTACTGAATATCCAAATGAAACAGTGGCACCACACAAGATTAGAATATCTGTCTCAGAAACTAATCAGCAAATGGCCAGTCTTCTAACAACAAGATCTGAAACTCTGTGTCTTGTCTTTAAATAAACAAGTGATGCAAAGCAAATTATTTACATGTGGTTTTTGTGAGACAGTGTCCCAGCTGGTAGAAGCAAACATGTCTGGTCATTTAATGCAATTATTTCTGAACCAAACTTAGAAAGAGAAAGCTGAAGAAGGAAACAATGCAAAATAAAACAAAACACCAAGAAGATAATGAAAAAATAAAGAAAAAATAAAGCCGGGTGTTGGTGGTGTACGCCTTTAATCCCAGCACTCAGGAGACAGAGGCAGAGGCAGGCAGATCTCTGTGAGTTTGAGACTAGCCTGATCTCCAGATCCAGTGCCAGGATAGCCTCCAAAGCTACACAGAGAAACCCTGTCTCAAAAAATAAAAAAAACAAAACAAACAAAAAACAAAAAAACTTGTAAGCCAGACGAGAGTCCCACTTTCTCTGATAGCAAATGGATCACAATGATTTAAACTGATTTGATCTTCTAGTTTTGGATCAGGATGGAAGACTCACACACCTCAATTCTTCCCAGTGCTCATACCTGAGAACCCCAATATCTCTAGGTAAAACAAATTTAGGAACCTTTAAAAGTGAAGGGAAGATGTGGTGCCTAGGCATCCACAAAGCTGAGGAACAATACAGCAGTAGATTTCTTGCACTTTCCTTTCTCCACCTACTTGGCATTGGCTGTTGGAAGTGTCAACCAGGTAGAAACCTTAGTAGGAAAGCATCAGGAACATTTCACACACGAAAATCTATTCTTTGCACACACAAAAACCAAAACAAATTAAGAAAAGGGCAACCTAGAATAGAAAAAGAATCTGTAACTGCTTAGCCCTGGAAAAATGCTTTGCAAAATGTGCAACTAACTTTCCCCACTTTCCTTTAGGTTGAGTGTGAGTCTAAATTTTAATTTTTCCTTTGTTCTTCTCATGTTCCTCAGCTCAGAGAAGACAGAGAGGGCAGGATACATTTTAAGCATTAATTCTTATTTTATCTTCATTAAATTTCTCTTGACAATTTCATGAATGTGTATATAATATTATGATGACTTTTCCCTGTGTTGTCTCTTACCTTCCTCCCATCCCTACCAAGCTCCCCCTCATCATCCCTTTCCTAGACTCATAAATTTGCTTAGATTTATAACTCATTTTATTTAACCAAGGCCATCTGTGTGACAATTGGATTGGCTTTGCCAATGAAGAATTGTGGAGTCACCAATGGGTATATGAATGAAGGCAATAAATCCTTCCTCCCTGAATTTATTAACAAGCAGTTTAGCAGTGAGACCTAGGGTTGATTGATCACCTCCTCTATCCAAGTCTTGAGTAGTGATTGGTCCATATTTGTGTAGATTCAGTGTTGACTTCCATGATTGTAATGGCTGTGCTTTCTTCAGAAAATGGAAGTTCACAATACTTCTCCCTGTCTTACAGCTCTTATGTACTTTGTATTCCATTCTACAGAGATACTTACACAGCCGTGTTTTTTGTTGGTCTATTCCCAATAAATAGGAAAGGGAGCAGCCTAGATGTTCATTGATGGGTGTATGAATAATGAATATGTACAAAGAGGAATTTATTCAATTGTAAGAAAAGTGAAATTAAACAATTTAAGGTAATTGGAACTAAAAAAATCATAAGGAGGATAACCCAGCACATATAATTGTTACAGTTTCTTCTTCAACATGGCTCTGATATTTTAATCTGAAATTTTAAGTGTTCACTTTGGAGTAACCTATAGAAACCAAGAAACTAGAAATTGGATAATGGGTGGTGTATCTTTAAAAGATGAGGGTATCAGAATGTAGGCAATATGAAAGTAGAGGAGGGGAGTTCCATGGACAGAAATGTTTTGAAAGAAGCAGGGTATAGTGAAAACCCGGGAGAGGGGTGTTAACACAGGCAAACAGGCAATGAATATGCCTTACGGAAGCTTTCTATGACAAAGTCATGGGTAATAATAAACAATGACTCCTATACTAGGAGTGAGATAATTCTTTATGAGTGGTTGGTCAGACAGGCATCAGAAGCTCCCCAAACAACAAAGCTCCTGCCTTTCCTCTAGGTGACTCAGCAGACCCAGAAGAAAAATCATATTTTAAAAGACAGCATAGACCTTGGTTGCTCAATACAGAGAAATCAAGATGGACCTGAACTGGTAAATCCCTTGCTTTCTGTTAGCATTCATGTTTCTGGAAGGTGCTATGCAGGGTGCAGAGAAAAAAAGGGCATCAGCAATCCTAAACATAAAACCCTAGAACTATGAGACTATCCTAGAAAAAGGAGAAAGAACCTTTATTTTCATTTGATAACAAATCTTCATCAAAGCATTTTGAAGAGACCATTCTGTGTTTCTGCTTCACCTGGGGTTGAGGAAATATCCCTCTGCTCCCTATTTACATTCAGAGGACACATTGCCATAACCATTACCCAGTGGTAATGAAGGCTTCCTTCTCTTGGTAGTATAAATGGAAGCCACATGGAGAGCAGTAAAAAGGTGGCTTTCTCTTCCCAGTTATACAGGAATTCCAGATGATCAACAATGGGGATGCCAAACCCCCTTCCAGGCCACCTAACAGTAATGAGGTACCCCTCTAGGGAGTATAAGGAGCCTGGCTTTCATCCAAGGCAATTAAGAGCCAAATACAGATCTGCAGCTCACTTTGCCAGAAGCTGCATAGGCTGTTTGTTCTGAAGGACTTTTGTCCAGACAGTTCAAATCTAACTACATGGCTTTGACACCAAATGCTGATCATATGTTTTACCTTTAATCTAACCCATAGCTACTATGTTCATTTGTATGTATTTGGTATTATTCTGTTATCCTATTTATTAACATGGCACTGAGTTTTCCTATTTATCTTACTGTGTCAATGCTCTCATTCAATAAGAGATGGTTATTTTATATTTCAATAGTAGGTCATGATGACCTTGGTAGCCAGATTTGTCCATAATAAATCATGATACGCTCCCTTATTGCTGACTATGTTCATCTGTGAAGTGAAATTAAGAAAATTCTTCATCCCAGATCCCTTATAACAGAATTACAAATACAGCAGAGGGCAGCATGCCTTACATTCGTTCTTCTGGACACTAGTATTAAATAATACTCTTCAGAAAACAATGTAGAAAAGATTATACAGAAAAAATGAGCTTAGGACACTTAAGCTAAGATGGGTATCTTAGAAAATTATAAGGCATGATTCCTTGAAAAATAATATGAAAAGTCCTATAGAAAATAAGAATTCAAGTATTTCAAAGTTGTTATAAACGTATTAGGCCAGATATCTCTTAAATGTATTCTCCATTGTATTCTTAGGTGCTGTCTTCTAACAGAGCCATTTTGATAAATATTGATGGGAATCAAAACAACCTAATTATAAAGAAGCAAATCTCATATATATTATATATGAATATATTAGAATATAAAACATTATATATTACATATTGTGTATTACATATAATATATTAAGCCAATTTTTTATATTATTCATTTTACTTGGTCATGACTTTAGCAAGATCTTAGGGAAAGGCCTTATGCTAATCATTATTATATTCAATGCTTTTGGAGTTTCTTATACTATTAAAATCTAGATGTTGTTAAAGATCATGTTGTAAGTTTTAACTTATGCATAAAATAAGAATGTTTTGTTAACATTCAGAGAACTGTATAAGTCAGATTCTGTGTTTCCATATATAGAAATAAAAAGCTAGACATATAAGAATAATGTTACAAAATTCATTTTAGTCATTTTTTATCTAATCAAAGAAGAGAGGAAGATCTTGTAGGATATTCTTTGTAAAGACAGCACAGCCAGTTATTCATATAGTATCTCTGTCTTCTGAACTCTGATACACACAAAGATTCATATAATGTCCTTCTATTTATCCACTGGCCTGTTGCTGGTTGTATAAGGCCTGTGTGTCACTTAATCTAGTCAGCCACATGAACGGTGTTCAAGAACTAGGGGGGGGTCAGTAATATGGATTTAAATGGTCTTTGTCAAGCATCTTCATCCAGTTATAATTTAATAAATTGAGTCATTGAGCCTGAGGATCAACCAAAGTAGACCAATGTTGGGTGAAATTAGAAAATCCATGGGTAACACAAATAATGTTCTTATTGTAGCAGAAATTTGTGCTCTTTAGAGTATCACATAATACACAAAAATGTTTTGAATCCATTAAAATAACCCCGTACTTTCTTCTCTTCCATCTCTCTTTTTGCTTTTCTCTATTTAAAAAGAAAGTTTAATTTTTATGTGTATAATTTCTTATCTGCATACAAGCATATGCACAAGGTACCTGGCGCTCTTAGGGGCCATAAGAGCATGCTGGATTTCATAAAACCGTGTGAGTCACCTATCTCCTGATCTTCTGGCATCTTTCAGATATGCTTCTGGTGTTAGTTCAAAATATGACCCATTTAGAGAATCATTCCTGATTTCTCAATGCTGCTATAGGTTGCTGTTTAACCTTTATTACAATGTTGTCTTCATTGGACAGATGATGACAATTGTACTTTCACACTTGTTTAAATGGCTATCTTATTAGCTCCCCAACATCAAGGTCCTAAATGTAGGGATCATGTCAGCATCTGTCTAGAAGATTATCTCTGACCTGTGACAAGGTGCCTGGAATGAGGATGAGGCTTTGTAAATACATAGTAAGTCAAAAAAATGCTCTCATGCTACACATTTAGATTTTTTTTTCAGGTACAATTTTCTTCAGGGGCTGTGCACCTGAAGCATTTATTTATTTTTTTCTATTATTATTATTATTATTATTATTATTATTATTATTATTATTATTATTATTAATTCAAGTTAGGGAACAGGCTTGTTTCACATGTACTTCCCCTCTCCCTCTCCCTCCCCTCACCCCCATTCCTTCTCCCCCACCTCCAACCTACCCCCGACCCCATCCACCAGCCACTCCCCAGGCAGGGTACGGGGATCCACCAAGTCCACCAAATCTTCCTGTGCTGGGCCTAGGCCCCTCCCCATGTGTTCAGAGACAGAGCGAATCCCTTCAAGTGGGATGGGCTCTCAAAATCCCACCCACCCACCAGGGCAAAACGCCAGTCCACCTCCGGAGGCTCCCAGGAGTGCAGGGGCCTCCCCATTGGCATCCATGATCAGGGGGCTGGATTAGTCCAGTACTGGCCTCCCAAAGAGCATCTGGGGTCGATCTGCTTTCCCTTTTTCAGGCCAACTGTTTCTGTGGGTTTCTCCAACCAGGTACAGTCCCCTTCGTTCTTCATTCCTCCCTCTCTTCAACTAAGTTCCAGACACAATCTGATAGTCCGGGCAGTGGAGGAGAGGATGGCCTAGAAACCCTTCCCCTAGAATGAGATTGATGACTACTCTCTATGCTATCCTAGAGTCTTCATCCAGTGGCTGATGGAAGCAGAGACAGACATCCACAGAAATACACATTTAGATTTTTACACAAATCACCAATATATAGAAGTATTTTTTCTCATTCTAGATTCAACATGTGAAACATAAATTCAATTGTAATTAATTTAAATCCAGTAGATCTCTGGAAAACTCCAAATAAATGTAGTTTTAAGAAGCACCTGATATAACTTTAAGCGCAATGTTTTAGTATATAGGCTTTGAGGAACAAAGAAATGACAGTGATGGCTCATTGATGAACAGAGATACAATCTGTCAAGATTTTGAAAATATGTGTGAGCTGGCATTCACATTAGGATTCCAAATACTGCATGCCATGTTGCTGCCAAGTGATTGATTGCCTTATGAGAAGGTGTAGCAGGTCTGCAGAGGGAGAATTTTTAAATAAGGAAAGAGTAGCCCTGTCTGCAAGCACATTGTCAACAAATTAAAGACTGGATTCTTCTTTATATTCTGCATCTTGTAATATACATACTTTTAAGGATTATCTCCTGGCTCCGTTTTAGTGCTGAGCTTATGTCTAACCAAAATATTTCTGGCAGGCTTGAGACCCATTTCATGAAACAAGGACAATAATGTTATTTTGGGTCATCTCACATTTTGTATAGAAAACAAATCAAGGTTTTGAATAAAGAAATATTATTAAGTGTTTTCCCTCTCTACTGAACCTCCTAAAGTCAACTTCTAAAGAAGCCTTGTAGATAGTCTCATATAGCTGATTCACTAAGACTTCTTCTACATCATGACTCTCATAGTGTGTATTTGAGGATAGACTACTCTTTTACATTTCCATTAACAGTGAGTTTACAAGCTGAAAACATGGGCATTTGTGACCTCAAACTTTCTAAAATATCAGAAATATATGATTACCACAAAATCATAATGAATGAAGTTTTAAACAGCATTATTAATGTCAAGAACAGCAAAATCCTGGGGCTGGAGAGCTCAACTCAATGGTGAAGAGTCCTTCTTATTCTTCCTGCAAGTTACTCTAATATTTATAGCATCAAATTCCAATATTCTCATTTTCCACTACACAGAGAATGACCACCGAATGTAACTTAAGCCTGAGAGTCAGTTTACTGCAGTCAAGTTGTCTGTCTGTTTTAAGTTACAGTACTAGCAAACTCTCTGGAACCAGCATGGACTGCTTCCTTCCCCTCTGGTGATAATGAATACATCTATTCACATTGCTTCTATGAAATGATACCTGCAGCTGATGGCAAGTGGTGCAAGCTTTGCTGCTCTAAAAATGCGGTGCTCTATGGCTGAGTAACCTGAGCTTACACCAGGAAAGAATGCATATTTCAGCTTCAGGAACTTGGGAGATAACTTGTGGTGGGCACCCTGGAGACCAGCCCTGGCTGAAATTCACAGGAAGCCTCCCTGAGACAGGCAAGGAGAGTGCCTTGGAAGGTTGTCAAACTGTTTCACTCTCTGTAATAATTTAAAGTTGGCTTTACTGCAGTGTCTGGATTGCTTGTAGAGTAATTTCAATTATAAATCAATTTATTTTTATTTTCCGTGAAAGAACAAGAAATGCCTCTTTTCATTCTCATTACTCCCACTGGTTCCTGTGTGCTCCCGCCTTTCTCAACACACAAAGATCAGAGCATATCTCAAGAAGCCCTTTTAATATTACCCTAATAATAGATTTCATATGTCTAATTTAGCTTTTTTTATTAGAAATCTTAATGCCCACTACATTCAGGAAACATTCTTTCATCCAGATGAAAGCTCTAACAGCTTGAGAATCAACAGCATCAGAGTAGAATGAAAGCTCTCATTGGGTAGAACCTATCAATCTGGTAACTGCAACTATGTATGTATCTGCAAGAGAAAAATTATTGTTGCAATCTAATTCGAGCCTCCTTTAAAGTGCTAACTAATGATCCTAAACAGTGACAGCTTGTACGAAGATGGTGAGGCTCATCAGCATTAGCAAGCTGCAGTTTCAAACCACAAAACAAAAGGTTTCTAAGAACCTGCAAAATTTATGTTGTCACTAAGCCATGCTCTCTGCCAACAAAGCCTCAGTCTCACAAATGCAGAAAGCAAGCAAGAGTTATGGAAATACACCAACCCAACATCTTTCAACAAAGCTGAGGACTCAAATGTTAATTCTGTTGTATTAGTGTAAGTTATTTTGTTGTTGTTGCTTGGTTTGCATTTTCTGTTACCAAGCATTCAGTATTTTAATTGCAACTGAGAAATATTCTCAGATAGCAGTGGTTTATTTTACACAGAAAAGAATTCTAAAAAAAAATTCTTCAACAAATAATTAGCTGATTTTTTAAGAGAGAAAATTTTTATGAATTTTTGGCAGATAGTTGCTAAACATTTACCTGATACAAACTAGAGAGGAATGAGTGAAGAGTTTCAAGGACATTTTCAACATTACAAACAAATTAAGTATTTAAAACTAATCTTGTAAATTCTACCAATTTTTCTGGCTATTTGAAGTTCAGCAAGACAGATGTTTAAGAGTTTTTCTATCTACCAGCACAGTACTCAATTGCCTCTAACAAGATGCATGCATAATTCATACACATGAAGGAAAAGAGACAGGGAGACTGCATTTGTTTATTTTAATTTCTTTTATCTCCTCATTCACATTTATAAAGAGAACTGACTAAGGCACCTTGCTATGATAAATCATTAACAGAATTTATGGAGTAATAGTTACAATAAGCTTATCTTACCACCATGTCCTTCTCTGTCAAGATTCAGTCCAGTGACTCGGGTACCACAGTCATGTCTCCATTAAAGGAAAACACAAATTTAACAGTTCTTTAACCCACTGATGTCATCTAACTAATGGACATCAAGCATGATGGACATACGTCGGTAGATAGGAGTTACAGGACACCAAATCTGTCATAGCCAGCCCTGGGAGCTACATTATTTAGTAAGTCATGGAAGAGAGAAGTGTGCCCTCGACCATAACCCCTGCTTGCAGTGGATACTCAGCTTACACACTTACCAGGTAAAGGCTGATTGAAGCAGCTTTTGTTTCTAAATTCTTTACAGCAAAAAACCAAATTTCAGTAAAAACACTCATTCTGTAGCATCCTGGGACTCTGTCTGTTGGATGTGGATAATTCCTATTGAACAAAATATTTGTTAGATGTTTCTGGGATAATCTCCAGCAGACTCAGAGCACCAGAAAAGAACTTTAATTCAGGACAAAACTGATGAATTATCACATGGAGTGCTTCCATCCCACTCTTTTAACCTATCTGTCGAGAAATAATTCAAAACTTGCTTTCAGGGCTGTAAGTATGATTCTCAGTGTCAGAGCTAAAAGGAATAACAGAAAGATGTGGAAATCTACCTAAAGGCAAATAGCATAAACTCCAACTTAAAGGATTTAATGCCTAATGAGATGCCCTGTTCTTCACCTACACAAGCATTACCTGAAATGTCAGCTGCAGATTCCCATGGCCCCATGTGGTAAGTTTCCTATTCAACAGGTTTGGAATGTAGTCTAGGAATTCTAACACCTAACACCTGTGAATGCTGCAATTAAAGAAAAATACTATCACATTGACATATAAGATAAATGAACTGAAGAAGAGAAAATAGCATCCATTAGTTCAATAACACATTGCTTATTTAAGACTGCTCTGCTAAACCATAATCAAATGTTATTATACTAGATAAAAAAGAAGAAACGTTTGAGCAAGGGGCTTGGGAAAATGGGAACTCGGTTTCATTAGAGAGAATGGAAATTGGGGTAATTTATCTAGACAAAAACATGGGGGAACCCTTGAATAACTAAACATAAAATAAGCCAGAAATCCTATTTCTTATTTTTTGTAAGCTATATCAAAACTGAAAGTAAGATCTAAAATAGCTATCTATGCATTTGTTTTACACTGCTCACAATGGCCCAATATGACAAAAATCCCAAAAGTCTACTGATGGAGAGATACATAATCTCAACCTCCCCCACTCTTTCTCTATTACATATATGTATACGTGTTCAGACTCTCACCCTGTCTCTAAAGGAGAACATGATACACACTAACCACCCTAATAATGAGCCATTCCAAGAGTCCCAGTTTATGAGGTTTGCCAATAGTTATTCACTCCTATCTGGAAGCTACCTTATGCAATTGGTTCAGTAATATTCTCTTCAGAATAATATTTCCATCTTTAGATAAGTGAATTCAATGTGATAGATACATTTAGCAAATGAACCTCATAAACAAGCAGAGCTATATCATGCAATTAAATGAGAAGTTCATTCAGTCTTCATATTATTGTATTTCTGAAGTCTGATCTGAGAGCTTAAATTATAGGGTAGGCTTGATATAACTTTTGAGAAATGTATGGGTATCACAAAAAGAATGCACACTAAGCCTAATTATTATAACTTGGTCATATTCAGAACTTCATATTCAAATATGTTATAATATTTTGCAATAATTTAACAAAATAAGTATAGAATATTTTATGCAACAGATTTTCATCCAGTAATTTTAGAAAAATAAAATATAGTAATTACCTTAGTGCTTTTATTATTTCTATTCTCAGAAAATGAGAAAAGTCACAGTATCAGAAATTCCAGACCTGTCATCATCATCTAGTCAAAAATTGCTGAAACACAGCAATGAAAAACCAGTTTGCAAGCAACTATAAAATAAGGAGTAGTAGATAATATTTCTTTGGCATTGATTTGGCAAGCCAAGTCAACTTAATTTCCATCTGTGATAGAGTAAAAAGAACAGCAGCCACAGGGAACGTTTCAGACAGAAATACATCCTGACTTTGTCATGAGGTAGATGTAATTCCACACAATACAGAAAGAAAATGCAGTTTCTATGGCATTTTAACCTTTTAAGTGCTTCTATTAATAATTTTATTTAATATATCTGCAAATGAGGCTCACTTAGGAAATTGGAACGATAAGGATGCCTGCTAGATATTAAGATAACTATGCTTTACACTAAGTTGTGACAGAACTGATTTTGTGATGATTTCCATATGAAAAATATGTTACTGTGAAAGCTAAGTCCTCAGCAGCAACAATGCCTTGTAACATCATGCTTCTCTGTTTGATCTTATTCTTGTCTATGTTAAATTACAGAAGGTAAGTCAAAGAATCACAGTTGGAAAAGAGAGAAGAAACTACAATATCTATTTGATGCTGTGTCGTTACCTTTGCTACAGCACTGTGGAGATCTGGAGACCCTTGAGAGGCGGTACGAGTAATGAAATCAGATATGACATCTACTTAATGAATCAGTCCACCTAGGTATCATTTCTATTGATGACCCTAAATGCTTCTTCCCACAATAAGAATTTATGACCCTCTCATCTACAAAGACCCATACACGTAACATGGTGAAAACAGCACCTGCAAAGGGAAATAATCACATTTTAAAATAAGTGTTGGCAATTCCTAAACAAGAAGTCAGAAAAATGAAGTAGCTTTAAAACGTGAAACACCATAATGAAAGAGTATTAATTTTCCCAAGAGATTGTCTTTTTATTAGTTCAAATTAGAAACAGGGCTGCTTCACATGTCAATCCCTTCTCCCTCTCCCTCTACCTCTCCACCCCCAAACCCTCTACCAATCCTCCACCTGATCCCCCTTGCTCCCCAAAGTCGGTCATATCATCCTGGGCAGGGTCTAGGCCCTCCCCATGTCTCCAGGCTGAGAGAGCATCCCTCCATGTGGGATAGGCTCCCAAAGACCCTTCTTACACCAGGGATAAGTACTGATTCATTACCAGGGGCCCCATAGATTGCAGGGACATCCTCATTGACATCCAATTGAGGGGTCTGGATCTGTCCCATGCTGGCCTCTAAGACATCAGTCTGGGTCCATGTGCTCCCCCTTGTTCAGGGCAGCTGTTTCTGTGTGTTTCACCATCCTGGTCCCGACCTCCTTGCTCTTCACTCCTCCCTCTCTGCAATTGTGTTCCAGAGTTCAGTTCAGTGTCTAGCTGTGGGTGTCTGCTTTTGCTTCCATCAGCCACTGGATGAGGACTCATGTTTGTCTTTTTGTGACTGGGTTACCTCACCCAGGATGGTTTCTTCTAGTTCCAATCATTTGCCTGTGAATTTCAAGACAAGATTCCATTGCTTTTTCCCACTGAATAGTACACTATTGTGTAAATGTACCACATTTTCTCTATCCATTCTTCAGTTTAGGGGCATCTACGTTGCTTCCAGTTTCTGGATATTATAAACAACACTGCTACGAACATAGTTGAACATATGTCCTTGTTGTATGAATGTGCATTCTTTATATGGCCCAAAGAGGAATTGCTGGATCTTGAGGTAGACTGATTCCCATTTTCCTAAGAAACCGCCATACTGATTTCCAAAGTGGCCATATATTTAAGTCTTTAAGTGAATGTCATAAATGTGAAAGCTTTGTGAGGGGTGATGGGGGGACTCTTTAGCCAAGTGAAATGGTTTTATTTAGTATACATACCTATTCAATTTCTACACATCCTAGACAAAATTACAAAAGTGAATTTCTCAGCATATTCTTCTTATCCAAAATGGAATGATATCTTATTAATAATCTATCCTATATTATGGCTCATCATAAACAAATAAATCCATCAATCTAATACCTAATGTCAGGAATGCTGTTCATCGTCCATCATTTCTAGTCAAAGTCAATGAATGAGCACAATTACTTGCTTGCATGTTTATTTAGCTTTTGTTGTTGTTTGGGTGAACATCCCACATGGCCACATGATAAAGAATTCATTGGAAGACTGTGGTGTTAAGAGGTAGCAGAACCTTTAGGAAGTGTGGCAAATGGAAAGGAGGCTGCCTTACTGGGTGTATGCCTCTAAAAGTGTTATTTCAAGCTCCATTTTTGGATGTCACGAGATGAACAACCTGACATTATGCAATGTGATATAACAGGTTAAAAACAATAGGAACAAATGTCCTTGTATCTGTGATCCTAATTAAACCACTGTGTGTGTGTGTGTGTGTGTGTGTGTGTGTGTGTGTGTGTGTGTGTGTGTGTGTGTGTGTGTGTGTCATTTTTTGTATGTATGGGTTTATGATAGTGTGTGGAAGAATGCACACATAAGAGAACAGCAGTGTGGAGGTCAGAGTTCAACAAAAGTTCTTCTCTTCAGTCATGCTTATTTTTTGAAAAAGGATCTTTCTTTGAATCTAGAGCTCTCTGGTTGTGTAGTCTAACTGGCCTTTTTGATCTTGTTTCTACCTCCCCTGCACTGGGATTACAAGTATGAACTACCACACCCAGGGTTTTACAACAATGCTGAGGATCGAATGTCATACATTTATACTTCAGAGGCAAAAGCTTTACTAATGGAGTCATCTGTCAACTCCCCCGTTTCCCCCTTAAAATTAATTCTCTTTAACACATTGCTTTTTGGTGAAAGAAAGCTGAATAACAGAGCCCTTTATTACTTGGATTGGCAACATAACATATGACTGAGGAGAGGTTCAAAAAGTCACAAGGAGCTCTGTTTTAAATAGCATGGCAACTTTGTAGACCTTAAGTTTACAAAAGTGATAATTCTTAAAGTTTTTTAAAATTTCTTTCCTTCACTTAGAACTATGAAAAGTTAAACTAATTTCCTTTATCTTGAAAACCATTTCAAGAATCATTTATAGATTGCGTTGGACTTGAGTTTTTCATATTTGTTACTAAGCAATGGAAATACTACATCTGCTTGATAAGTAAATTACCATAAAGTCCTGATGTAATAAATAGGAGAGTCTATCCTTTTTGTTTTTATAATTGCAATTAGACCAATTTTACATTAGAAACAAGCTTATTTTATATGTCAATCCCAGTTCCCTCTCCCTCCCCTCCTCCACTGCCCCCCACTACCCCTGTCCCAACCCATTTCTGCTCCCCAGGGAGGGTGAGGCCTTCCATGGGGGATATACAAAGTCATATCATTTGTAGCAGGGCCTAGATCCTCCCCCATCTGTCTAGGCTGAAAGAGTATCCTTCAATGGGGAGTAGGCACCCAAAGTCCATTCATGTACTAAGGATAAGTACTGATCCACTACCAGAGGACCCATAGATTGCCCAGACCTCCAAACTGACATCCTATTCGGGGGTTTGGGACAGTCCCATGCTGCTTTCCCAACTATGTGTCTGGGGCCCCTTGTTCAGATCAGTTGTTTCTGTGGGTTTCTCCAGCCTGGTCTTGACCCCTTTGTTCATCACTCCTCCTTCTCTACAACTGGATTCCAGAGTTCAGCACAGTGTTTATCTGTGGATGTCTCCTTCTGCTTCTATCAGCTACTGGATGGATGAAGGGTCTAGGATGGAATATAAGTTAGTCATCAATCTCATTATCAGAGAAGGACATTTAAACTAGCCTCTCCACTATTGCTTAGATTGTTAGCTGGGGTCAAACTTGTAGATATCTGGACATTTCTTTAGTGCCAGATTTCTCTTTAAACTTACAACGGATTTCTCTATTATGGTATCTCTTTTCTTACTCTCCTCTATTCTTCCCCTGACTCAGTCTTCCTGCTCTCTCATGTCCTCCTCTCCCCTCCTCTTGTCCCCTTCTCTTTCTTCTAGATCCCTCTCCCCTGCACCCATGTTCCCAATTAGCTCAGAAGATCTTGTAACTTTTCCTGTCTCCTTGGGACCATGTGTGACTTTCCTAGGGTCCTCCTTGTTTCCTAGCTTTTATGGTGGTGCAGATTGTAGGATGGTAATCATTTGCTCTATGTCTAAAATTCATATAGGAGTGAGTACACACCATTTTTGTCTTTTTGTGACTGGGTTACCTCACTCAGAATGGTTTCTTCGAATTCTATCCATTTGCCTTCGAATTTTAAGATTCCATTGTTTTGTTTTTCTGCTCTGAGTAGTACTCCATTGTGTAAATGTACAACATTTCCTCCATCCATTCTTAAATTGAGTAGAATCTAGGTTGCTTCCAGTTTCTGGATATTAGAAATAATGCTGCTAAGAACAGGTTGAGCAGATATCCTTGTTGTATGAATGTGCATTCTTTGCGTATATGCCTAGGTGTGGAATTGCTGGATCTTGTGGTAGACTGATTCTCATTTTCCTGAGGAGTCGCCATACTGATTTCCAAAGTGGCTGTACAATTTGGCACTCTCACAAGCAGTAGAGGAGTGTTCTCCTTTTTCCACATCCTCTCCAGCATAAACTGTCCTTGGTGTTTTTGATTTTAGCCATTATGACAGGAGTAAGATGGTATCTCACAGTTGTTTTGATTTCATTTCCCTGATGCTAAGGATGTTGAACACTTTCTTAAGTGTCTTTCAGGCATTTTAGATTCTTCTATTGAGAATTCTCTAGTTCTGTAACCCACTTCTTAATTGGACTGTTTGGTGTATTGGTGACCAGCTTCTTTAGTTCTTTGTATATTTGGGAAATCAGCCCTCTGTCAGATGTGGGGTTGGTGAATATCTTTTCCCATTCTGTGGACTGTGTTTTGTTTTGTTGACAGTGTCATTTGCCTTAGAAAAGCTTCTCAGTTTCAGGAGGTCCCATTTATTAATTGTTGATCTCAGTGTCTGTGCTACTGGTATTATGTTAAGGAAGCAGTCTACTGTACCAATTTATTCCAGGGTAGCTCCCACTTTCTTTTCTAAGACGTTCAGTGTGGCTGGATTTATGTTGAGGTCATTGATCTATATGGACTTAAATTTTGTGCATAGTGATAGGTATGGATCTATTTGCAGTCTCCTACATGCCATCATCCAGTTATACAAGCACCAGTTAAAGATGCCTTTTTCTCCCCATTGTATAATTTTAGCTTCTTTTTAAAAAATCAGGTGTTTGTAGGTACGTGGGTTAATCTCAGGGTTTTCAATTAGATTCCATTGTTCTACCTGTCTGTTTTTGTGCCAATACCAAGCTGTTTTCAGGACTATAGCTCTATATAAGATCTTGAAGTCAGGGATGGTGATGCCTTTGGATATTCCTGTATGTTCAGGGTTGTTTTAGCTATCCTGGGTGTTTTGTTTTTACATATAAAGTTGAGTATTGTTCTTTCAAGGTCTGTGAAAAATTGTACTGGGATTTTGATGGGGATTGCATTGAATATGTCGATTGCTTTTGGCAAGATTGTCATTTTTATTATGCCTATCCAGCATGGCGGATCTTTCCATTTTTTGGTATCTTCTTTAATTTCTTTCTTTAAAGTCTCAAAGTTCTTGCTATACAGGTCTTCCATTTGTTTGGTTAGTGTTACCCCAAGATATTTTATGTTGTTTGTAGCAATTGTACAGGGTGATGTTTCTATGATTTCTTTATCAGCCCATTTATCTTCTGTATATAGTAGGGCTACTGATTGTATTTTAGCTAATCTTGTATCCTGACACTTTGTTGAAGGAGTTCCCTGGTAGAGGTTTTTGGGTCACTTATATAAACTATCCTATTATCTGCAAAGAGTGAAAGTTTGACTTCTTCTTTTCCAATTTGTATCCCCTTGATCTCCTTTTGTGTCTAATTGCTCTAGCTAGAATTTCAAGTACAATATTGAAGAGGTATGGAGAGAACGGACACCCTTGTCTTCTTCTTGATTTTAGAGGAATTGCCTTGAGTTTCTGTCCATTTAGTTTCATGTTGGCTGTTGGTTTACTGTATATTGCTTTTATCATGTATAGGTATGTTCCTGTTCTTCCTGATCTCGCCAAGACCTTTATCATGAAGGGGTGTTGGATTTTGTCAAAGGCTTTTTCACCAACTAGTGTGATGATCATGTGATTTTTCTTGTTCAGTTTGTTTATATGGTGGATTACTTTGATGGATTTTCTTATGCTGAACCATCCCTGAATACCTGGGATGAAGCCTACTTGATCATGTTGGATGATTTTTCTAATGTGTTCTTGGATTTGATTTGCCAATATTTTACTGGGTATTTTTGCATCACTGTTCATGAGGGATACTGGTCTGTATCTCCCTTTCTTAGTTGTGTGTTTGTGTGGCTTGGATACCAAGGTTATTGAAGCCTAGTAAAAGGAGTTTGGCAATGACCCTTCTGCTTCTATTGTGTATGTGGAATACTTTGAGGAGAATTGGTGTTAGCTGTTTGAAATTCTGGTAGAATTCTGCATTGAAGTCATCTGGCCCTGGGCTTTTTTGTTTGGGAGACTTTTGATGACTGCTTCTATTTCATTAGGGTTTATAAATCTATGTAAATTACTTATGTTTTCTTGACTTAATTTTGGTAAGTAAAATATATCCAGAAAATTGTCCACTTCCTTTAGATTTTCAAATTTTGCAGAGTACAGTTTTTCAAAGTATGAACTGATAATTCTCTGGATTTCCTCAGTGTCCATTGTTATGTCCCCCTTTTCATTTCTGATTTTGTTAATTTGCATGTTCATTCTCTGCTGTTTGGTAAGTTTGAATAAGGGTTTGTCTATCTTGTTGATTTTCTGGAAACCAACTCTTTGTTACATTGATTCTTTGTATTGTTTTCCTAGTTTCTATTTTATTGACTTCAGCCCTCAGTTTGATTATTTACTGGCATCTACTCCTCCAGCGTGAATTTGCTTCTTTTTGTTCTAAAGCATTCGGTTGTGGTGTTAATTCTCTAGTGTGACTCTTCTCCAGTTTCTTCATGTGGGCACTTAGTGCTATGAACTTTCCTCTTAGCACTGCTTTTAAAGTGTCCCATAAGTTTGGGTCTGTTGTGACTTCATTGTCATTGAATTCCAGGAAGTCTTTAATTTCTTTTTCTATTTCTTCCTTGACCCAGGAATGGGGCAGTTGTGCATTATGCAATTTCCATGAGTTTGTAGGTCTTTTGTAATTTGTTTTGTTTTTAAATTCTATCTTTACAGCATGGTGGTTTGATAAGATACAGGGGGTTATTCTAATTTCTTGTACCTTTTAAGGTTTGCTATGGTGCCATGTATGTGGTCGATTTTAGAGGAGGTTTCATGTGGCACTGAGAAGAAAGTGTATTCTTTTATTTTTGGATGGAATGTTTTATAGATGTCTGTTAAACCTAATTGGGTCATAACTTCTGTTAGATCCTTTGTTTCTTTGTTAAGTTTCTGTCTGGTGGTCCTGTCCAGTGGTGAGAGTAGGGTGTTGAAGTCCCCCACTATAAGTGTATGAAGTTTTATGTGTGATATGAGTTTTAGTAATCTTTCTTTTAGGAATGTAGATGGCTTTGTATCTGGGGCTTAGATGTTCAGAATTGAGACTTCATCTTGATGGATTTCTCCTATGATGAATATGAAATGATCTCTCTCATGGAGAGTCTATCCTAATATCCTAAGTACTCATTGTAGAAGATTCATTAACATGCATATGGCATATCTTTGTTCATAAATTATAATTTTCTAATAATATTTCTTCATTGGTTGGTGACTTGTGTGTGTACACATATATTTTGTTTATGCATGCATTTGTGGCTATATGGAGATCAAAAGTCTATCTCAGATATAGTTCCTTGAGAGCTGTCCATCCTGGTTTTAGAGACAGTGTCTATTACTGGCCTGGTGCTTGCAGTTTGTACTAAACTGGCTAGCTGGAGAGTTCTGGGAATCTGCTCTTCTGTCTTCCTCAGTGGTGGAATAACAAGCCCATGTCACCACACAGAGTATTGACACATGTTCTAGGGACTGAATTTAAATCTTGAGATATAATTTACTGGCTGGGCTATCTCCTCAGCTCCCCCTTTTCTTCCTTTAATTTTAATTTTGTCTTATTTTGGGATGGTGAAGAGATTCACATGGTTTTTCAGCCTGGTCAACTGAATATTTAACACCCCTTTCTTTTGACCTCACAATGCTATAGTACTTGGACACCTAAGAAATGGCATTATGAGAGGAGTGAACAACCCATCCCAGATGCTAACTTTTTTAATAATCATTATTCTATATGCCCTTACTCTGAAAAACTTGCCATAGAAGGACTGACTGTTCATGTAGCTATCTTACCTTGTTAAAGTTAAATAGTTAATCACTATTAGACAGTCTTCCATTCTCTCTATGTACTGCACTAGTCCAATAAATACTTAATGTGAGAAAGTGTAATTTCAACAATGATAATAAGGATTCAACCACTACTACTCACATTCCCCAAGACCCCACAGGCTATTCTCTCTCTTCCTGTCTGTGCTTTATAGTTGCATATAAATTCTTAATTCTTTATCATTGTTCAGGGATGGAGAGTGAATTTCAGAAAGATATACTATTATTAAATGCTATTTTCAAAGGAACCATATTTTAAAGTCATTCCATTTTTCAAAGCCAAATTTGTTATTAAATTCTGAAATATGTAGACATCTCAGTCAAAATCAACATACTATTTTACCTCTTGAAATGAGGAACTGAAGGAGTTATTTGTCATTTAGGAGTCATTAAAGAAACAGGGTGTTGACCAAAATATCATCACATTTAAAATAATTTTGAGAGAATTTATGCTTATATAAACTAGTTTCATTAATCAATCATGCTTTCATAAATGTTTTAATTTGGTCTATTAGAAAAAAATGACACAAACAAAATAAATGTTTCTATTAAAAACAACCATCAACTCCCCTCAAAAGAATTGCAGATGTCTAATTATATGTAATTTGGAGAAAAACAAATGAAAATCTCAATAAGGTATCATCTATACCTGATAGATTGGCTATTGTTACAAAAAAAACATGAAAACTGACTAGTTTGTTGAGGGAAGGAATTGTTTTTGTTGTTGTTGGAAATTCATTGATTCTTTGTGGATTTCACATCACAAATTCCAATCCCACATATCTCCTTGTCCCTTGGCATCTGTCTTCTTCCCTTGCAACAACCCCCTCAAACAAAGCCAAATTAAAAGAAAAAACAAAATCAAACAAATAAGAAAACAAAAACAAAGAGTGAAGTGGTATATTATTTATGATTTATTAAAGCTTGCCTAAAGCTTCAGAAAGCAAAGTCAGCCACAAGCTATAGAAGCCAGGCATACACCTTTAATCCAGCAGCCAGAAGACAGGAGGTGGTAATACACACCTTTAATCCTGGGATTCTGGATTAAGAGGTAGACTTATCTCTGTGAGTCCAAGGCTAACCAGATCTACACGAGAGTGAATCAGTCTAAAAGAGAATTATACCTCATGCCTCTAATCCCAGGACTCATGAGAGGTATATAAGTCAGTATCAGTATTCAGTATGAGGTATGCATTCTCCAGTCATGCTGAGGAAAGGTTACCTCTGAGGCTTGAGGAAGGCTCATGGAGAAAGGATCAGCCCATTCAGCCATAGGTAGAGGTAGGTAAGAACCAAGTGGGCTGTTTTCAAGACTATAGCTCAGTAATAGAGCTTGAAGTCAGGGATGGTGATGCTTCCAGAAGTACCTCTATTGTACAGGGTTGTTTTTGGCTATCCTGGGTCTTTTGTTTGTCCATATAAAGTTGAGAATAGTTCTTTCAAGGTCTGTGAAGAATTGTGTTGGGATTTTGATGGGAATTGCATTGAATCTGTAGATTGCTTTTGTCAAGATTGCCATTTTTACTATGTTGATCCTACCTGTCCAAGAGCATGGGAGATCTTTCTATTTTCTTGTACCTACTTTAATTTCTTTCTTTAGAGATTCAAATTCTTATGGCACAAGTATTTCATGTTTTTGGTTATTGTTACCCCAAGGTATTTTATGTTGTCTGTGGCAATTGTAAAGGGTGATGTATCTCTGATTTCTTTCTCCACCAATGTGTCATAGGTATATAGTTGGGCTACGGATTTTTTCGAGTTAATCTTGTATCCTGCCACTTTGCTGAAGGTGTTTATCAGCTGTAGGAGTTCCCTGGTAGAGTTTTTCCTATCACTAATGTAGACTATCATATCATCTGCAAATAGTGAAAGTTTGACTTCATCCATTCTGATTTGTATTCCCTTGATCTCCTTTTGTTGTCTTATTGCTCTAGCTAGAATTTCAAGGACAATATTGAAGAGTTATGGAGAGAGTGGACAGCCTTGTCTTATTCCTGATTTTAGAGGAATTGGATTGAGATTCTCTCCATTTAATTTGATGTTGGCTGTTGGCTTGCTGTATATTACTTTTATTATGTTGAGGTATGTTCCTCTTATCCCTGATTTCTCCAAGACATTTATCATGAAGGGGTGTTAGATTTTGTCTCAGGCTTTTTCCACATCTAGTGAGATGATCATGTAGTTTTTCTTTCTCAGTCTGTTTATATGGTGGATTACATTGATGGATTTTCTTATGTTGAACCATCCTTGCATCCCTTGGATGAAGCCTACTTGATCATGGTGGATGATTTCTCTGATGTGTTCTTTGAGTGGATTTGCCAGTATTTTACTCAGAATTTTTTCATCAATGTTCATGAGGGATATTGGTCTGTAGTTCTCTTTCTTAGTTGTGTCTTTGTGTGGCTTAGGTATCAAGGTTATTGTAGCCTCGTAAAAAGAGGTTCATATTGGCACAAAAATAGACAGGTAGACCAGTGGAATAGAGTTGAAAACTCTGGTATTAATCCACACACCTACAAACACCTGATGTTTGATAAGCAATCAAAATTTAAACGATGGAACAAAGAGAACATCTTCAACAAACGGTGCTGGCATAACTGGTTGCAGACATGTAGAAGACTGCAGCTAGACCCAAGCCTATCATCTTGCGGTAAAAACTTAAGTCAAAATGGATCAAAGACCTCAGCATAAATCCAGCTACACTGAACCTATCTTGAAGACAAAGTGGGAAATACCTTTGAATTAATTGGTACATGAGACCATTTCCTAAACATTATACTAGTAGCAAAGACACTGAGGTCAACAATTAATGAATGGGATCTCCTGAAACTGAGAAGCTTCTGTAAGACAAAGGAGACAGTCAGAAAGACAAAATGGCAGCACACAGACTGGGAAAAGATATTCACCAACCCCACATCTGATAGAGGGCTGATCTTCAAAATATAGAAGGAACTCAAGAAGCTAGTCTCCAAAACACCAAATAATCCAATTAAAAAGTGGGTACAGAACTAAATAGACAATTCTCAATAGAGGAACCTAAAATGGTTGAAAGACACTTAAGAAAGTGTTCAACATCCTTAGCCATCAGGGAAATGCAAATCAAAACAACTTTGAGATACCATCTTACTCCTGTCAGAATGGACAAAATCAAAAACACCAATGACAGTTCATGCTGGAGAGGATGTGGAGAAAGGGGAATACTTCTCCACTGCTGGTGGGAGTGCCAAATTGTACAGCCACTTTGGAAATCAGTATGGCGACTCCTCAAAAAAATGGGAATCAGTCTACCACAAGATCCAGCAATTCCACTCTTAGGCATATACCCAAAAGAAACACATTGGTACAACAAGGACATCTGTTCAACGATGTTCATAGCAGCACTATTTGTAATAGCCAGAAACTGGAAGCAGCCTAGATGCCCCTCAACCGAAGAATGGATAGAGAACTTGTGGTACATTTACACAATAAAATATTACTCAGCTGACAAAACAATGGAATCTTGATATTTTCAAGAAAATGGATGGAACTAGAATAAACCATTTTTCTAATTCAAATAAAAAAGTTGAAAAAAAAAAAGAACCGAGTGGGTAACTGCTTTTCTTTTCTGATATTTATCTAGAAGTTTTAACCCAAATATCAGTTTCTAGGTCATTTATTTCTTCATGTTACAGAAGAGGAAGGCAGAGGAGGAGGAAGAATAGACGAAGAATGAGGAGTTGAAAAATCTTGTCCCAGAGGCTGTAGTGTAGTCCATTGAGAGACATAGTTTATTTGCTAGTCTCTGTATCTTTACTTGCAAGTGTTCATTGCCACATGTCATTTATCTGGCTCCAGGTTTCTGGTTTCTGCTACATCACAAATAATAGTCTCTCACTGGGGCCCCTCTTGGATATCCCATTGTTGTACCTGGTGATAACAGTGAGGGGACCCAAATCTTAGGGCCTTAGTTCAGAGCTGGTGCCACTCCTTAGTGTAGGCTGCATTGGATAAGCTAGCCAAGGCAGTGCTGGAGAGCTCTTCTGGGTGGTGACAATGAAGGAAAGCTAGTGAGCAGATGAACACAGCTACCATTCAACTGAAGAAGCAGGGCTTTGAGTTGGCCCATCTCAACATTCACCTCACCTATCAACTGTTGGAGCATATGAAGGGGATGAAGCAACAAATCCAAAATAGGAGGATTCCATGACACAGGAAAATAACAGGATATAGAGTGGAGGTTCTCAACCTGGCAGTCAAATGACCCTTTTACAGGTGTCCCATGTCACATATTTACATGATGATTCACAACAGCATCAAAATTACAGTTATGAAGCAGCAATGAAATAATTCTATGGTTGAGGTTCACCACAACATGAGGACCTGTAGGAAAGTGTCACAGTGTTAGGAAGGTTGAGGAGTGCTGCTCTAGAGTTTCCTTAAAAAGTTAAGAATAGAACTACTGAATGGTCCAGTCAACCCAGTACTGGGCATATACTCATAGGTACGGATATCAGTGTGTTGTAGGAGTAGTTCCATTCCTGTACTTAACACATGCAAATTATAAGAGAGAAAAACAATCTGTATCAAGGGATGAACATATTAAACTTGTGGCACATAAATATAGTAGAGTAATACTAAGCCTTGAGAAGACATACTGTGATTTGTTGAACGCGAACAAACACTGGAGAGTATATATTATGTGAAATTATATAAGCACCCCCATGGAGACAAATACTATAGTCTACTATTTACATGGTAAATTACAAATTCAAACTCAGCAGAAGTAATACAAAGATAGTGATTATTTGAGTGTGGGTGTGGGGATCAGAGAAAGAGAGCTATTAAGCAAAGTGTAACTTAGAGGGAGGCTCTGGTGTTCTTTTTACAGAAATATTATTACCGTTAATTTATTTTTTAAATTTGAAAGATTTTCAGGGGAGAGTGAGATGGCTCCACTGGCAAAAGTGCCTGCTGATTTTGATCTGAGTTTAATCTCAGGATTCACAACTTAGTAGGCAACAGGCAACTTCTCAAAGATTTCCTCTGCCTTCCACATATGTGCTGCAGCATCCCCCATCGCCATCCACAAAAGTAACTAAATAAAAACCATAATACAAATAAAAAATTCAAAAACCTCTGGATATTTTCACCACAGAGAAACGATAAACGCTGAAAATGATTGAATGTGTTAATGACTCCAATTGGAATATCACTGTATATCTGTTTTCATTGCACCTCATGCATGCATACAATTTATCAGATGACAATAAAACTAAAAGTTCCTAAATTGAATCATAGCAAAGAAATAACAGAATCAGAATGTATAAATTATAACTTTTTTATTATCTAAAACAATATTTTTGGTTTTTATTCCTTTGTTGATAGGTGCTTAACTCATTCCCTCCCAACTTATTTTATGTCATAACTTGCCAACTCATTAAGCTTTGCTGAATTTATGCCCATCTGCTCTTCTATTTTTGCTCTAGTAGAAGTAAGAAAAATGCATTAAATAAACTGCATGGTGATTCACTTTGCACCTTACTAGAGACTGGCAGTTTCATAATTAAAATGAAATTGTTATCTTGGTAGATGGAAAGGTGGTCAATGGCCCATCACTCCATCTTCTGTTGATGCTCGAAGATTGAAATGAACCTCAGTACAGATGCCTGATTTGTTCAACCACAGAGTGTTTGGGAAAGCTTGGGATATTATATTTTTTCTCTAGTCACATGACAAAGAAAAGTACAGGAAGAAAATGAAAGGAAACAGAAGTACAAAGGATAAGAGAGATGAATAAAATACCCCTTCTGATGCTCTTCCTGGGTTTCTGAATCAAGCTTAACAGCTCTCATGGAAAAACAAAATATAAAAACACTGGGAGATACAACAACAGTTAGCAATGGCAGTAATTTTTGCCTAAATCATTGCATATAGGAGACAAGAAAATGCATAAATTATTTAGGTTTTCAAAGCATATGTGACAAAAAGAAAAAAATGGAACAGAAGGAAAAACCCTTTGGCTCCCAATATGAGTTGACTAGTGTTTATTTGCAACAGAGAAGGACTAAGTTTACCAGAGATTGTGCCTGGCATAGATGGTGGGGAGGTGTGGGGGGTGTGGGGTTGGGTGGGTAGAATGTGATGTGAATACAAACTAGTCAATATCTGAGTGCTAGGCAGGGGATATATTCCACTGAGGAACTGGTTAGTGATTCCATAGAGACACCAGAAACAACACTTGGCATTATTCTTGGTTAACCGCAGCAGCTGGTAAGATTCTCTTGCTCATTTTGTGATCAAGGTCACAAAGAAATCAACCTCACAGTACCCAGGATATTAGACCCTGTTGGCTGCCTTACACAGTGCCACAGTTGCATACACACACAGCTTGGTAAGAAAACAAAAACCTTCAGTATTCTTACCCTATATCTTTTGATACCATCCTTTACAGCAAGGTTGCTATAATGATGGCATGATAATCCATAGGGTAGCTGATTGCTTTCTCATTACACATGAAGCCTGTTCTACAAGAGGGATTGTGTGCCTAGTACTGGAATTCTGGCCTAAGGATGCCATAGACTCAGGGTAGGTTGCGGGATTTATTGTCATTGTTCTGCCAAATTATCTTGCTGTCAATCTGTCTTCTAAAAATTTATATTTATGTCCACATATATGTGCTGTTATCAACTTTGATAAGAGAATCTTCATTTTGCAGTGGGTAGCAGTTAATGAAGAGACTTGTAATTGATCATACTGACAAGTATAACTAACTATGAGTGTTCAACCAGTTTTTCGTTATTTATATTAATGTCTTCTCCTCATTCAATGATCTGGTAGCATCTCAGAAGAGCTAGATAATGGGAGAGAGGGGGCTGGGAAGTCCTGAGTTCTGGAGATGGCATGGATTTTGCACACAGAAGTTCACAAAATTACTGGTATTCTTGAAAGATCTGCAGAGGATTAGGCTGGTCAATATCCAAACAACAGTGAGTGGGAGGCCCCTGAAGCTCAACCCTTAGTGGAGGAAATATTGGTAGCTGATGGCTTCTGAGAGGGGGTGAGTTATTAGCCTTTGGAGACGTGACCCCTGGTATGTTAGCCATGCTCCAGTGCATGGCTCCACATCCACGCACAAATGAGGAGAACTAATTAGACTCAAGGTGTTATTGATAATAATAAAAAGCAAGGACACACTGTTTGGATTATAATTGAGTAGGGCCACTAGGAAAAGTTGGAAAGTTTTGGTAGTCATAGATATAACAAAAGTACTTTGTGTAAGTAAGTGAAATGTTCAAATAAAATATTAATTAAAATGGGGATGCTGCCTAAAGAGGTGTATACTTAAGTTTTGCTACCTGAATTGAAGGAATTGAGAGAAGCACACACACACATTTATTTTATTTGTTTTATCTCATCTCCTTGCTCCTTATTCGATGAAATCCTATGCACCTATGTACATTTATACTGATAAATGAGAATTGCAGATAGGCACTTCTTCATTGTGAGTGACATCTACCTGGGAGTGACTTCTGCCCATCATGCTTCTCTTGGCCTTTAACTCTTCTTTTCACAATCTATACCTGCTTGCTAACCTCTAACTTTCTGTCTCTGTGTCTCTGTTTCTGACCCTCTCTGTCTCTCTGTCTCTCTGTCTGTCTCTGTCTCTGTCTGTCTCTGTCTCTGTCTCTCTGTCTGTCTCTGTCTCTGTCTCTCTCTCTGTCTCTCTCTCTCTCTCTCTCTCTCTCTCTCTCTCTCTCTCTCTCTCTGTGTGTGTGTGTGTGTGTGTGTGTGTGTGTGTGTGTAAGCCAGAAGACAATTTATAGCGCAGTTTCCCAGATGCTTAATAATCAAATCGGCAAAGCCCCATACAATGCAACATTTACTGTTTCTGAGACTTAGGACCTGGACATGTTACAGATTATTATCCTATACTTTCGTGGAAAACATTTATGTGTATCTTGTATGCTGTGATAGATGGAGATTATATGAGACTGTTTGTGTGGAATAACTCCCCTCAGACAAAATCAAATCTAACCAAAATATGCAAACTAAGCAAATCTGCATTCCAACTGGAACTTAAAAATATGAAATCCCTGCCTATGAGAATCAGCTAGAAAATATGTTCTCTTCTTCCAGCATCAAGGAAAGGAATCTGAAATAACTGTCAACCAGCCAACTCTTAAAATTTACTCCACTACCATGTTGCAAAGGCAATTCTCCCGTTTTTTAGAATGGATCTACAAAATTCAAAATTCAAGCAAAAGGCAATATATGACTGCTTTCAGCATAATTTTGTCTTCTGGCAGTAATTTTACAAAGCCTTCTTTCTTTAAGTTGCTAATAGCAATCCATTTTCTGTACAAAGAACTATATATGCTCTTATAGCACTTAGACTAGTCAACTCAAGGCAACAGGCCTTCAGTGAAAGGTAAAGTTGTGTTCTTACTTTTCTGAAACACTGATTTTCAGAAGAAAAGTTGCATGCATTGAAAACATACAATGAAGGAAGAATCACTCTGTGAAATCCTGACTTCCTTACCTGTTTCTAGTTAACACTGTCTAACCAGTCTTTAAGCCCAGCACTCAATCAATGGCTGATATTTACGAGGGTCACAGATGTTTGTGGTCACTTTTCTGCCTTTGTTTTATGCAATTATTTTATCACTGTCCAAAACAATTTCGTATATCTGAAATGGCCGAAAGATCTCCAGAATCAAAGAACCAGCTAAGATATATATATATATATATATTAGATGTACATGTGTTTCCCTATAAATATTTGCCATTTCATGTTTAATAAATATAAATAAAATTGCATAATGCTTAATAACATATTTTAGCAAAAATAGCAAAAGTATTTTCTTATATTTTGAGTTTCATATTTCTTTTCATAGCATAAGAAGGTATAGATTGCAGAAATAGAAAATTATAGATCTATGCTTAAGACTTGGGGCTTACAGACTTTATACTATAAAAATATTTAATAAAGTAGTTGAGTAGGGTTTGAGAGCTTGCAAAACTAGATAGACACAGTATGTTAAAATGCAAAAGAATCAATACTGTGGTTATTCACTTTTGTCAATTTGGCTAGTCTCACTATGAGGTTATGGGCAAACAGTAGCCAGAAAATCGCTTCATAGTCATTTTGCAGTTAAGATTAACTTTACAATAGAGCAAATGAAGCCCAGTGCCCTTTACAAAGTGAGGGGAGCCACAGCCAGTTGGTTCAAGACCTAAATAAAGAATTAGGTCATCTGGAAAAGAACTAACTCCTAGATTCCCTTTACACTAAATCAGTCTTAACTCTTTCTTGAATGTCTAATTCACCAATTACAGTGTTAACTACTACATATATGTGACCTGATGGCCTAAACTAATCTCTTTCACTCTATGGCTCCAATTCTCATATCTACCTCCCCTTTCTCCTCTGTCTCTGACAATACCCTCTTATATGAAGGCTTCTGACTGCATTTGACCCAGTTGGATAAACCCTGGTAATCTCTCTAGCTCAATTGCTTAAATAGAATGACATGTTTAAAGTTCCCTATAATATGTGAGTTATTTACTGCTAGGTTATGAAATTAAATCATGGCCATCTTTGAGAGGGTATTTAGTCTATACAGTTGATTTAAAAAAATCAAGCTGGCAATTTTATATTTCATTACAATTACTAATAAGCTGTTTTGTATCTATTTCCTCAAGTGTGATGCTGGCTCCTTCTCTATTCCTTCGATTTAATTTATTCTCTTACCTTACAAAGATTTTCTTTGTTGATTTGTCATTCCATTTACTAGAGTAAATACCAGGAGACAAGTTGTCCATTTTTATATTTGAATTTGATGATCATCTGTGAGATTATAGTGTGTATATTTAACTATAAAACAGAATTGCTTTAATTTTTGAATTTTATAAAATATCTCTTTTTGGTGCATTGTTTTTTATAAATACACGTAGAATTGTATGCTCTACTCAAATAATCTTAGTATATAAATGGTTGATTCTTATTTTAGCATATATGTTTCTCATAGTGTCTTTCAATTAATTCAGTCATTTTATCTTTTGAAAAATCATTTACTTATTTTTATTTTATATGCATTTGTGTGAGGGTGTCAGTTCCTCTGAAACTGAAGTTATAGACTGCTGTGAGCTGCCAAGTGAATTCTCGGAATTGAACAAAGGTCCTCTGGAATAGTCAGTGCTTTTAACTGCTGAGGCATCTCTCTATTAAGTCATTTTATCATAATTGTACTTGTTCGATGTGCCCAAGTTTTCAAAATTTTTCTCTATAGAAATGCTATGCTATTTCCCTTCAGACTTCCTGCCATCTTGTGATTCATAATGAGTGGTAAGACAAAGTACAGTGAAATGCCCAGTAACATCAAATACCAAAGTAACATCAAATACTATACTAAAAAGAAATATAGTTTACTTTATGCAAAGAAATTTACCTATCTTCTAAGAGCACATTCAACATATTTTAACAAGCTACAGGGTTGTTTTATTTTTCTGCCTTTTGTGTTTATTCATTCAGATATGTATGCAAAGCTTCAAAACATTGACCAATAGGTGCATTTGAAATTGTAATCCTGTTTTTTTTTTCTTCCCTGAATAGATGTTAGCTATCACTGTAAGCCCCCCTTTGGACATATTAGGGTATTCTAGACCTGCTTGTAACCACATGGATTTCATTGTTCGAAAATTGCCTTGTACCTCTTGATGATAGTATTAAAATCACAGTCTAAAATCTGGAAACAGTTGCTTCAGTGTGCAAACTAATTTTAACCCTTACTTTGCAACAACCTAGTGTCACTTGGGAAAACAGTCTGAATGAGGAATAATATAGATCCAGTTTAACTATGTGCAAGTCTGTAGGGGCTTGTCTTGACTGATAATCATTGTGGGAAGACCCAGCTCATTTTTGGTTGCACAACTAAGTAGGCAGGGATTCTCGAACAATGTAAGGCAGGAAAAGGTAGATAAGAGCAATCAAGGGTACATTTATTCTCTCTTTAATCTTGCCTATCAATGAGATATGATTAGCTATTTGAATTCCTGCTTTGACATTCCCTAACTGATGGATTATGACTTAGAACTGTAAGCTAAGTAAACTTTTTGTCTCCTCTATGTTGCTTTTTTAAAAATAATTTTATTGCCTTCTTCTTCCCTGCTCAGGGTCACCAGAGGCCTGAGGGCTGCACACAGGGAATCCCAGTTCCACTGGATCCAGCATGTCCAGAGACTTCCAGGTCAGCTGTGCCAGTCCCACCTCCATCCACCGGACTTCTAAACCCACTGGAAGAAAGGATAGGAAAAAGACTATATAAAAACACATTCAACAACAGAAAAACCAAAATGACACCACCAGAGTCTAGCAAACATAACCAGCAAAACTTGAACATCACAATGCAGATGATGCAGAGGAGAATGACCTTAAAAACATCTTCATGAAAATGATAGAGAGCCTCAAAGAGGGTATGAGAAAATCCCGTAAAGAAATGGAAGAAAAATCAGTACTAGAAATTAATAAATCTTCTTTTTAAATTTTCTTTTATTATTTTTTACTAGCAAGAAAATTATTTTATATGTCAATCCCTCTACCTCCTCTCCTCCCCTGCCCCCCTCCAAATAACACTCTACCCATCCCATATCCTTTCTGCTCCCCAGGAAGGGTGAGGCCTTCCATAGGGGGTCTTAGAATTCTGTAATAATCTTTGGGATAGGGTCTAGGCCAAACCCCTGTGTCTATGCTCACGGATATCCCTCCATGGGGATGGGCTCCTAAAGTCCATTCCTATGGTAGCTTTAAGTGCTTATCCACTACAAGAGGCCCCATAGATTTCCAAGGTCTCCTCACTGACAACCACATTCAGGGTGTCTGACCCCTTTGCTCATCAGTCCTCCTTCTCTGCATCTGGATTTCAGTTCAGTTCAAGGTTTAGCTGTGGGTATCTGCTTCTACTTCCACCAGCTGCTGGATGAAGGCTATTCGATGGCATATGAATTAGTCATCAATCTCATTATCAGGAGAGGACATTTAAGGTAGCCTCTCCTCTGTCTCTTAGATTGTTAGTTGGTGTCATCTTTGTAGCTCTCCAGACATTTCCCTAGTGTCTGATTTCTCTTTAAACTTGTAATGTCTCCCTCTATTATATTATATCTTATCTTGCTCTCTTCTGTTCTTCCCCCAACTCAACCTCCCTGCCCCATCATGTCCTCCTCACCCCTCCTCTTCTCCCCTTCTCATTCTCCTAGTTCCCTATCCCCTCCCCCCATGCTCCCAATTTTCAGGAGATCTTGTCCCTTTCCCCTTCTCCAGGGGACCATGTATGTCTCTCTTAGGGTCCTCCTTGTTTAACAGCCTCTCCGGCAGCCTAGGCTGCAGGCTGGCAATCCTTTACTATGTCTAAACTCCACATATAAGTGAGTACATACAATGTTTGTCTTTTTGTGACTGGGTACCTCGCTCAGAATGGTTTCTTCTAGGAAAGTCAAAAAAATACAATCAAAGAGCTGAAGGGAAACAATTCAGACAGTTCAAGACCTGAAAACTGAAATAGAGAAAATAAAGAAAACATAAACTGAGGGAATGCTGGAAATAGAAAATTTGAGTAAATGAAGAGGAACTAAAGATGCAAGCATAACCAACAGAATACAAAAGATGGAAGAGAGAATCTTAGGAGTTGAAGATATACTAGGAGAAATAGACTCATCGACCAAAGAAAATCTTAAGTCCAACAAATCCCTAATAGAAAATATACAGGAAATATGGAATACTGTGTAAAGACTAAACCTAAGAATAATAGGTATAGAAGAAGGTGAAGAAACCAAACTCAAGAAAACATATTCAACAAAATCATAGAAGAAAACTTTCCCAACCTAAAGAAATACATGCCACTCAATGTACAAGAAGCCTAAATAACAACAAATAGAGTGGACCACAAAAAGTTCTCCTCAACACATAATAATCAAAATACCAAACATAAAGAATAAAGAAAAATATTAAGAGCAGCAAAAGAAAGGGCCAAGTAACATATAAAGGCAATTACACCTGACTTTTCCATGGAAACTATGAAAGCCAGAAGGTCCTGAATAGATATTCCACCTACACTAAGAGGCCACAGATGCCAACCCAGACTACTATACCCAGCAAAACTTTCAATCAATACATATGGGGAAAACAAGATATTCCATGACAAAAACCATATTTAGAAAACACATATCCACCAATCCAACCATACAGAAATTTCTGGAAGGAAAACTCCAACCCAAGAAAGTTAGCTACAACCAAAAGAACATAGGCAATAGATAATCCCACTTTACCAACAGCCAAAAGAAAAATGGGGTGGAAATCCACACACAATTCCACCACCACCAAATCTAAAACAAACAAAAATGAACAATCAATGATCATTAATAACCCTCAATATTAATGGCCTTATCTCGCCTATAAAAAGACACAGGCTAGTAGAATGAATAAGAAGACAGAATCCATCTTTCTGTTTCATACAAGAAACACACCTCAATTTCAAAGACAGGTGGTACCTCAGAGTAAAGGGGTGGGAAAAGATTTTCCAATCAAATGGTTCCAAGAAACAAGCAGAGGTAGCAATCCTAATATCTAATAAATTAGACTTTAAACTAAAATCAATAAAAAGAGATGAAGTTGGCCACTTGCTACTCATCACAGGAGAAATCCATCAAGATGAAGTTTCAATTCAAAACATCAATGCCCCAAATACAAAGGAATACACATTCATAAAAGAAACATTAATAAAACTCAAATTACACATAAAACCTCACACACAGTGGGAAACTTCAACACCCCACTCTTGCCATTAGACAGGAACACTAGACAGAAACTTAACAAAGAAACAAAGGAAGTAATAGAAATTATGACCCAATTGGGTTTAACAGACGTCTACAGAATATTCCATCAAAACACAAAAGAATATACCTTCTTTTCAGCATCACATGGAATCTTCTCTAACATGGACCACATCCTGAGCAACATAGCAAACCTCAACAGTAACAAAAAATTAGAACTACCCCCTGTATCTTATCAAACCACCATGCTTTAAAGTTAGAATGCAACAACACAAATAGCAGAAAACCCACAAACTCATGGAAACTGAATAATGCCCAATTGTACCATCCGTGCATCGAGGAAGAAATAAAAAAGGAAATTAAAGATTCCCTAGAGTTCAATGAGAATGTAACACAACATACTCAAACTTATGGGATACTTTGAAAGCAGTGCTAAGAGGAAAGTTCATAGCACTAAGTGCCCACATGAAGAAACTGGAGAATAGTCACATGAGAGAATTAACAGCACAAATGAAAGCTCTAGAACACAAAGAAGTCAATGAACCTCAGAGGAGTAGATGCCAGGAAATAATCAAATTGATGGCTGAAATCAATAAAGTAGAAACTACAAAAACAATACAAAGAATCAATATAACGAAAAGTTGGTTCTTTCGAGAAAATCAACAAGATAGACAAACCCTTATCCAAACTTATGGAACAGCAGAGAGTAAACATGCAAATTAATAAAATCAGAAATGAAAAGGGGGATATAACAACAGACACTGAGGAAATCCAGAGAATTATCAGGCCATGCTTAGAAAAGTTTGAAAATCTAAAGGAAATGGACACTTTTCTGGATAGATTTCACTTACCAAAATTAAACCAAGAACAGATAAACAATTTACATAGACCTATAACCCCTAATGAAATAGAAGTAGTTATCAAATGTCTGCCATCCAAATAAAGCCCAGGACCAGATGGCTTCAGTGTAGAATTCTACCAGAAATTCAAGGAACAGCTAATACCAACTCTCCTCGAAGTATTCCACACAATAGACGCAGAAGGGACATTGCTAAACATTTTTACCAGGCTTCTATAACCTTGGTACACATGTCACACAGACACAACTAAGAAAGAGAACTACAGACCAATACACCTCATGAACATTGATGCAAAAATACTCAATAAAATACTGGTAAATCAAATCTAAGCCACATCAGAGAAAGCATCCACCATGATTAAGTTGGCTTCATCGAAGGTATGCAAGGATGGTTCAACATATGAAAATCCATCAATGTAATCCACCATATAAACAGACTGAGAAAGAAAAACCACATGATCATCTCACTGGATGTGGAAAAAGCCTTAGACAAAATCTAACACCCCTTCATAATAAAGTTCTAGGAGTGATCAGGGATAACAGGAACAAACCTAAACATAATAAAAGCAATTTACAACAAGCCAACAGCCATCATCAGAATAAATGGAGAGAAACTCAATGCATTTCCCATAAAATCAGGAACAAGAAGGCTGTCCACTTTCTCCATACCTCTTCAATATTGTCCATGAATTTCTAGCTAGAGGAATAAGAGAACAAAAGGAGATCAAGGGGATACAAATTGGAAAGGAAGAGTCAAACTTTCACTATTTGCAGATGATATGATAGTCTACATAAGTTACCTGAAAAACTCTACCAGGGAATTCCTACAGCTGATAAACACCTTCAGCAAAGCAGCAGGATACAAAATTAACTGAAAAAAATCAGTAGCTGTACTACATACAGAATATAAATGGTCTGAGAACAAAATCAGAGAAACATCATTCTTTAAATTTGCCACAGACAACATAAAATACTTTGGCATAACTCTAACCAAAAAAGTGAAAGACCTGTATCATAAGAATTTTGAATTTTTAAAGAAATAAATTAAAGAAGACACCAGAAAATGGAAAGGATCACCCATTTTCTTGGATAGGTAGGATGAACATAGTAAAAATGGCGATCTTGCCAAAAGCAATCTACAGATTCAATGCAATCCCCATCAAAATCCCAGCACAATTCTTCACAGACCTTGAAAAAACAAGTCTCAACTTTATGTGGAATAACAAAAGACCCAGTATAGCCAATACAACACTGTACAATAAAGGAACTTCTGGAGGCAATACCATCCCTGATTTCAAGTTCTATTACAGAGCTATAGTCCTGAAAACAGCTTGGTATTAGCATAAAATTAGACAGGTAGACCAATGGAATCAATTTTAAAACCCTGATATTATCCCACACACCTATGAACACCTAATTTTTGACAAAGAATAAAGCTATACAATGGAATAAAGAAAGAATCTTCAACAAATGGTGCCGACATAACTGCATGCTGGCATGTAGATGGCTGCAGATAGATCCATGTCCATGACCATTCACAAAACTTAAGTCCAAATGGATCAAAGACCTCAACTTAAATCTAGCCACACTGAACTTATTAGTAGAGAAAGTAGGAAAGACCCTTGAAAAAATTGGTACAGGAGACCACAAATCTTTCTACTATGTTGTTTTATTTAACCTCAACATTTTTATAACCTCAGAACTCTCTTATATATTGTAATGCCAATTTTCTTATAACCTTAACATATCTGTTTTGGTACTGTTTCAAGTGAATACTTTCACTTCCTCAAAGCATTATCACTTACTGCCACTCAATGTATTTTGTCCTAGGAGAGGTAATGAGGAAGACTATGGGAGAATTCCTTATTTGCTGTGAAAAGATGCTTTTTTATTTTTATTTTTATTTTTATTTTTATTTTGGTTTTGGTTTTGGTTTTGGTTTTTCAAGACACGGTTTCTCTGTGTAGCTTTGGAGCCTATCCTGGCACTCGCTCTGGAGACCATGCTAGCCTCGAACTCACAGAGATCTGCCTGCCTCTGCCTCCCAAGTGCTGGGATTAAAGGCATGTGCCACCACATGGAGATGATCTTTTGCATGCCTTAAAATCTTGAGTATATATACCTGTCTATTTACTATTGATCTATCTATCTATCTATCTATCTATCTATCTATCTATCTATCTATCTATCTATCTATCTTTTAGTCTACTAACCTACCTACCAGTCTACATATCTCTACAATATTTTGAATAAAAGGCAATCTTATTAATAGTTGTAATTTATATTAATGAAGTGGTATGTGAATTTCACTTCTTAAAGTAAACTAAAATTTTAGAAAGAATACTAAATATAAGTGAAATGCATTAAAGGATAATCATTGAGTTACTATGCATTAATGAAAATGTGAGATTTTTACTAATACTTGTATTTGAAGTACAAATTTTCCATTGAATCCATAAAATTTTTATTATCTATCTTATCAAAACACATTCATAGAACACAAAGGTATCTGTTACAACTGTAATTTTTAAACATGATAATTGCTCAGTTTAAAATTCAATACTCTATATTATATTTAAATACAATTTTAGCTATTTATTTCAGTATATAAATAAAATCAGTCAGCAAAATGTGTAAAAGTGCAGTGGCAAACTTATGTGGAGTAGGAACCTTTATCAATAAATATTTTAAAAAAATGTGAGGATGGCTAGATGACTCAATGGATAAAGGTACTTATTACCCTAAATTGCAAGCCTGATTACCTGAGTTCTGTCTTGGAACCCTTATGAAGTTTAGAGGAGAGAACAGCTCTACAAAATTGTCTGGCTTCCACATACATACTTTGATATTCACACTTATTTCACACACACACACACACACACACACACACACACACTCACACACACAGAGACACGTAAAAAAAACAAGAAGTTAAATATATATATGGCAATTTAAAAATATTTAACATCATTAAGTTTGCTTCTCTTGAAAATTCAGTACTTTATAAATTTAAATATAATTAGTAAAAATAGGCACATATTAAAATGAGAAAATAATATTTTAATTTATGTATGTGTGTGCCTGTATGAGTTTATGTGTGTCATGAATACACAGGAATATTTAGAGGTGACAAGTGGGCATTGCATTTTCTGAAACTGAGGTTACAGGTGGCATTGAGCCACCCCTAGAGTCTAAAAATTGACTCCATATTCTCATCTAGCCATGCCATGGGCAATTGTTTTCTGTCTTATTTTCCATTATAGCTAACAATGTTCAATATCCTTTTAAATCAGAAAATTTAAAGCTATCTAGAAATATAACAATAAGGTGCTTTATGATAGTTTTATTGTAGAAAATAGTAGGCTTCATTATGATATTTTCACATGTATTTAGCGAACTGGCATTTCCTTCATATCCCTTACCCATATTGTCTCCTGAAATTATTGGTATGGTATTCATTAGGTCTCCATTTACTTAGAAACATGTTCCCAGTCATTGTATCTTTCCATTAGGAAAATAAAAATACTTCAGGAAATTATCCAGAATTCTGTTTTTCATAGTTTTCAACTTCTTTTGCAATCAATTATTTTATGTTTCTATTTTGTTTTCATGTTCCATTCTAAACCATTATTCTTTATGTCCTAACATCCAAACACATTTTGAGATGCAATACATCTATGCATGTGTTATCATGAGCCATAGCACTCTTTGTTTTCTTTACTGTTAAAATTTTATTTTTATTTAGATGTATGTGTGTGTTTCTGTACATGTTGTCTGTGAATGTGTATATGGGTGTCCTGGGAAGCCACAAGAGAGAATTGAATCATCCTAGAAACACAGTTATAGTTATAGGCAGTTGTGAGCTACCCTACATAGGTGCTGAGATTCAAAGACTAGTCCTATGAAGGACAGAAAATGATCTTAATCACTGAGTTTTTTCGTTAGCCTAATGAGTAGGGGTTTTTTTTTTTTTTAAAGGAAAAAATGTTTTATGGTCCAAACCTTGTTGATGTCACATGTAATATGGGATGCACTGCTTAAAATCTTAGTGTCACCTTGCTATCTCTTGATAGATCAGGGTTTCTAACACCAAGTATATACCCTCTGCCTTCCTGCCTTACACTGTCTAGGCTGGCTCTGAGTAGAGAAGTATTCCATTTTTATAAGCGACAATAACTCCAATGCTGTAGTGATCATCTGTATATTAAAAGCCTTTCTCCTTAGCATCATTCTAATACAAAACTTTGGTTCTCTGCAGATGATATTCAAAAGGCTTAGTCTTTTCTTTCAGTAATCTGAGGTTTCTAGACATTTAGGAAGCATCCATAACCTTGATAATTAGGAGAGACTACAAGAGTAGAGGGTGAGGAGGGACTCGGGTACCTGATTTTCTTGTGAGTCAGGTAGCTATCTGAGGTCTAGAAGCTCATATATAGACATGGCAGTAATGTTTTTTTCACAAGCATGGAACATCAATACATCTTTTATTGCAACATCTTTTGCAGGATATAGTAATTTATCTTAAGTGTGCAGTAGCAAACTTCATTTTCCTACATAAATCATGGCTCTAGCTGGAAGGAATGGGTTTAGTTCAAGTCATAGGATGCCTTAATTTTGTCAGCATATCATAGTTATTGGAACTACCAACAAGAAACTATAATTTTAAACAACCTAATTTAGATCAGAGAATATGACAGTGCACTTCTTTCTAAATGAGAATACCACACTCCCTCTACAGTGAAAAAGAGAGTGACTATGGTGGGAAGATCATTACTTGAGAAAAGCATGAAAAGCATACCTTATATAATACTGTCATGGCATCTTATAGGAAATATTTAAAAGTATAGACATGTGGTCCAGAGCTCAACAAAAATTGAGTTGTGATTTATATAAAAAAACTAAGTTTTTCAAATGAATTAATTTGAGGTCATAATCTACAATGTCACTCCTAGAAAGTAAAGAAAAATCATGGAGAGGGAGAATGAGAAGTAGTAATATTTCAATAAATTATCAACAATGGGGTCCCACTCCAACACACTTCTTCACAATAGTATTGCCACCACCTTGGAAGCATAGAATAATGTTTCCCTGTTATTTTAACTTTTACCATAGCTAAACAAAGTTCTCTATGTAAGACTCCATTTAAGGCTGCCATAATGCATCCCCCAAGAATGATGATACCAAACATTGTGATAGATATGAGAGATGAAAAAATTAATCTAACCCAATTATCCATGGATTTCAAGACACAATGGATATCAGTTCAGTGTATTATTTGCAGTATTGAAAGGTTAGGATTTGGTATCAGTTAGAAATGAAGGATTCAGTTTTCTGTAAGGGGATATCTAAGGGGAGTTTGACAATGCTCCAATGAGTATATGGGCAACAAAAATTGGACTTGGATCCAGACAGTGGTGGTGCATGCCCTTAATTCTAGCACTCAGGAATCATAGGAAGGCCAATCTCTGAGTTCAAGGCCAGCCTGGTGTACAGGGTGAGTTCCAGGAAAGACTCCAAAGCTATACAGAGAAACCCTATCTTGAAAAACAAACAAAAATAAAAGAAAGCAGAAAATTGGACTTGGTATATTTGTTTCTTCTTCTTCTTCTTCTTCTTCTTCTTCTTCTTCTTCTTCTTCTTCTTCTTCTTCTTCTTCTTCTTCTTCTTCTTCTTCTGTATGTGGAATTCACAGGGTGGGGTATGGACCTTGAAGGACTGGGAAGTGAGTGTGATCAGGACCCATTATGTGAAATTCCCAAATAAACAATAAAAATATGTTGGAAAAAAGGACATGCAGTGTAAGCTAAGGGAGACAATCAGGGACCCTAGGATTTTGACAAAAGCAATTTTATATGGTCTCTGTGCATCATTCATTGATGTTGAATATACAAACATAAGCAGTATTAGCCTCTAAATCTTCTACTCCATAAGAACATAGTAACATTTTGCTTATATCTATATAGTCTGTCTTCTACTGAACATTGACATATACATGCTATGTGCCAGCATTGTAAACATCTTTATTGGAGAATTTTTTATCTTGTATCTTTGAGCTTATCCTTAATTGGTGATGTTAATCTCCTGACGTGGCCAATTGAGCCATGAGTAGCTATTAGACCCAAGAGGAAAATAACCCATAATCTGATCTGAATTAATCAGATTCTCTTTTGAGGGCCTGAACAATGATGAGCAGGAATCTAATAACTGAACTGAGGTAATGGCTGGTCATTAGAATAAGAGTTCCTGAGCCCCTGCAGCTGAGCTCTTAACATTGCTCTTATTTCCTGTCTCAGTGACATGCAGATTTTCGGGTTTTCTTTAAATTAAAACTTATATTAAATCCTGCTATAATGGAATGAGTTGAGGAGGTTTATATTGTCTACAAACAGTTTTGACTGCCTAAAATTTGGCAAAAACTGGCGTTTACTGAAGAAAAATCAATAAATACTATTTAGATGCCATCCTAATATTTATGAAATTAGTTATTTTTACCTGAATTTCAAAATAGAAAGATCCATCAAGATTAAGGACTTTTATTTTCTGTATTTGATTCACCCTTTAGTGAGAATTTTATCTGCTACTTCATATGTATCTTAGGATTTTCATTAATGAGATAATCTTACAAAATATAGGTACAAAAAATATCTACTACAAAATCTTGAAGGAAATTCCAAGGTTTTCTTTCTGAACCCCAAAGTGCTCAGAATAGGAAGCTAAGGAAAGAAATAAAAGTTTGATGATATTTTTCTGCTTTGCATTATATTCCTAAAGAAATCCATGGCCTCCTAAGCATGTAAGAATTCAGCTCTCCTCTTGAGTCATGAGCAAAGGTTGCTGTTAGAATCAGATCAAAATGACATGGGACTGAGTGATAAACATGGTGCTGGTGGTTATTATAAGGAAGCACCATGGATATCAAGAATATCTACTTCTAGTTTTTCATTTCCTTGTGGCTAATAGAAAAATTTAGGTGAATTTTTTTTCATAACAAACTCAGGTATTTGTCACATAAACAGTAATGAACTATTAAAGGCTAACCTGGAAAATCCAGTTAAGGAACTGTGTGCTGCAAATCTTTACATTTTGATGTCTAATTAAAGTAATAGACCTAGGAAATTGGTAATTTAGAAAATTATACATGATGGACCAAAAGACTGTTTTCTTTTAAATCATACTATATTTAAAGAAAATCTTGATGGATGCAGTGAAGTTACCCAACAATGTATTAGGACCAGGTTCACCTGGAAAGTAAGACATGAAACCTGACTTCAAGGTGTTTACAATCACACAAACCTGTATGCATTCATAAAAATTTTAAATATAAATACTGACAAATCCATGAAGAATAATGTATAGAATTTTAATTGATTTGTGCCAAGGTACTAACTTAGTTTCTTCTTATATTTTTATGATTAAGTTGAAATTTAAAATACGTATTTTAAATACAAATATTTAAAATATAAACACCATAATATGTGAAGAACAAAGAACATGTGTAGAATTTTAATTTACTTGTACTAACTCAGTTTCTTCTGGAATTTTTATGATGAAATTAAAATTTGAGGTTTGAGAAGAAACAAATCTCTAGTATCCCTTAAAATATTTTTGTGATACTATAAGTAATTTGACTTAAATATGACATTTTCAAATGTCATACTTAAATATTTCTAGGCATCTGAAGCCAAATGATTAAGTAATGTTATAATTTAGGACTTGATTTTTTTCTGCATCCTCACCAAGGAAAGTATATAGAAAGAATGTCTGCAAATGTACTTAAAAGTCCTTGGGACTAAATATAACAGTCTCCAGTGTGTTACATCATTGAATATGTTTTGTTCAGCTAAGTGCCAAGAAAGAAAATTTGGGTTAACAAATTAAATAATAAATCTACCAGATTAATAGAAAATATTTGATGCAGAAAGTTGTTCGTGGCATGCAAGTATTACCAGAAAACAAATTCAACCAATTTATTGTAACTTCCAATAGAGCATCTGGTAACAGAATTTCTCTAAGTGCGAACTTGTTTCCCCATGCTTGGATATGTGAGCTCATTCATTTATTTAAATTAGAAACAAGATTGTTGAACATGTCAATCCCCATTCCTTCTCCCTCCCCTTCTCCCCTGACCCCAATTAACAGCCTACCTATCCCATACCATTTCTGCTCCTCAGAGAGAGTGAGGCCTTCAATGAGGGGGTCATCAGAGTCTGTCATATCCTTTGGGATACGGCCTAGTACCTCCCACATGTCTAGGCTGAGGGAGTATCCCTCTATGTGGAATGGATCCCAAAGTCCATTCCTACTCTAGGGATAAGTACTGATCTACTACAAGAGGCCCCATATATTCCTGAGGCCTCCTCACTGACACTCACAATCATGTGATCTGGATCAGTTCCATGTTGGTTTCCCAGAGATAAGTCTGGGGGACAAGAGCTCCCTCTTGTTCAGGTCAGCTGTTTCTGTGGGTTTCACTAGAGTGGTCTTGACTCCTTTGCTCCTCACTCATACTCTGCAACTGGATTCCAATTCAGTTCAGTTTTTACCTGTGAGTATCTGTTTCTACTTCCATCAGCTGCTGGATGAAGGCTCTGGGATGGCATATAAATTAGTTGTCAATCTTGGTGTCAGGGGAGGGGATTTAAGGTAGCCTCTCCACTGTTGCTTACATGGTTAGTTGGTATCATCCTTGTAAATCTCTGAATATTTCCTTAGTGCCTGATTTGGCTTTAAGCCTATACTGGCTCCCTCTTTGATGATATCTCTTATTTTGCTCTCCTCTATTCTTCCCCTATACAACATTCCTGCTCCCTTCTGTCCTCCTCTTCTCCACTTCTCATTCTCCTGGTTCCCTCTCCACTGCCCCTATGCTCCCAAATTGCTCAGATCTTGTCCCTTTCCCTTTCTCTGGGGGACCATGTATGTCTCTTTTAGAGCCCTCCTTGTTGCCTAGCTTTTCTGGTGGTGTGGATTATAGGCTGGTAATCTGTTGTTCTACGTGTAAAATCTGTATACGAGTGAGTGCTTACCATGTTTGTCTTTTTTCTGACTAGGTTACCTTGCTCATGATGGTTTCTTCTAGTCCCATCCATTTGCCTGCAAATTTCAATATTCCATTGTTTTTTTTTCTTTGAGTAGTACTCCATTGTGAAAATGTACTACATTTTCTTTATTCATTCTTCAGTTGAGGTACATCTAGGTTGCTTCCAGATTCTGGCTATTACAAATAATGCTGCTATGAACATAGTTGAACAGTTGTCCTTGTTGTATGAATGTGATTCTTTTGGGTATGCCTAAGAGTGGAATTGCTGGATCTTGTGGTAGGCTGATTCCCATTTTCCTGAGGAATTTCCATACTGATTTCCAAAGTGGTTGTACAAGTTTGCACTCCCACCAGCAGTGGAGGAGTGTTCCCCCTTTCTCTGCATCCTCTCCAGCATAAGTTATCATTGGTGTTTTTGATTTTAGCCTTCTGACTGTCTCTAGTCAGAATATAGATTTCTTGACCCTGACAGATGTATGTTAGCAATTCTGCCTAGTAGAAGAGGTCTAAGGGCCCACACAGCCATAGGAGGGTAATAAACATGTTTTTAAAGCATTATATTGAATTCTGTCACTGATTTTCTATTTGATGTTAGACTATGAAACCAAGATATTAAATGTGTGCAAACAACGTAAGTCCTATTGGCCTAAGGGTAAACAGTGGGTGACCTCATTTAATTTGTGGAAACTCTAATAGCAGAAACTCTACAAATGAAATAAATGATATGCCTCATTGAATGAACTCAGAACTCTCCAAGGGTGGACTCAAGTTCCGGAATCCAGCACATAACAAGCTGTGTCTTTAATTGAGCTGTAATGCTGAAATGGTTAGTTAGCAAAGATATTGAGAAGGATGCAAACTATCAGCCCTGAAGGAATCTGATACTCAGCCATTTCAATGAAGATCTCAAGAATTCAAGCTGGAATAAAAGTACATTAGATTTCCAGGTTGAATAATTCCCAACTCTAATTCTGTTCTCTCCTGCAAAGAAGTCAGACAATATTTTGGTAAGGATCATAAACAGATTTTTCTCCTAATGAGATCCATCAAGCAGTGTTTAGAATTACTTGGTCATTTAGTATTCCCTACTTATCATCATCTGGGTAAATTTTTCTGGTTTTTGAAAATCAGTATTTGGGACACACTGAAATACCCTGTTTCCACTTACTTACTATAAAATATTTCCATACAATTACAGTCCCAAGTCATAAAGTGTAGTAAAGCTGACTTACTCTGTTCTGCAGAACTGACTTCTAACACAGGGCTTCTGTTTCAGTAGCTTCATCTATTAAAATTACCTAAACCTTTTCTCAGATATGTTTGTCTAATAACTTAAAATATGAAGTCAATGTAGCTACACAGATGCTATTCTCCTTTTCATGAATTTTCAATTAGTGCAGGTGGTTTAGGGCACAAGTCAGATCAGAAGTGGTCAATGGCACCCTATGCATAGAAAGAGAATATATGCCTATTTTCTGACTCTGACACCTAAGGGCTTGCTTGCATTCTATTGGACAGCAATTTTCTTTTGCTGCAGCAGTTCAGTGGTGATTCAAGGTCCCTAACTCATGTAGCTCTTATGAATACTTAGGAAAACAATAGGCGCAGAAATCCTCTAAAAATACTTCAGGGGATAGAGAAATGGCTCACATATTAAGAGCTCTGGCTGCCCTTGTAGAAGACCCAGGTTTGCTTAATACCATAAACATGGTGACTTACTGCCATTTATAACTCCAGTTCTAAAACTTCTGATGCTCTCTTCTGACTCTCATGGGCAGAGGACTCATATGACATGCATTTGCATTCAGGCAAAACACCATACACATAGAAATGTGTGTGTGTGTGTGTGTGTGTGTGTGTGTGTGTGTTATAAATAACATACTTATATTTTGTAATTAGCACACTAATTGACAGAATTTTCTTATTTTTACATATACTATATTTTTGCTGGTCCTCTTTTTCTTTTTTGTCTCCTTTCCCCTGTTTCCATTACCTTTTCTCTTTCCAAATTCAACTTTCACGTGAAATGTCTTCTAATTTCTTTCCTTCTCCCTACTTCTCATTTAAATTACTTTACCCTACTTGTAACCCCTTTTCTAGCCTTAGGACCACATGAGAACATGTAAAAACTGAAAGCTATGAACATCAGATGAGGGAGAACAGGTAGTATTTATCTTTCTGAGTCTAGGTATATCTGAATTTATTAACATGTAGATACCCTTTTTCTGAATATTTTTATGCTTTCTGTTCACTTCATGACTGAACAAAGATTTCATTCTGTATATGCACCATATCTTCATTATGCATTCATCTGGATATCTGATCTTTTAACTTCTTTCTTGTGTGAACAGAGCAGCAATAAGCATCAATATGCCAGTATCTCTTTAGTAGAATATAGCATGGTTGAAGCATATGCCTTGGAGTGCTATAGTGTATATAATACTTCTATATTTAATGTTTTGGGAAGAAGCTACTGTACAGCAAAGGAATGTATCAGAAGAGTACACAGACAACCCATAGAGTAAGAGAATGTTTATCAACTATATTTAAGATAGGAGTAAATATCTAAAGTGTACACTGAACTGAAAATTCAAATACACAACACTCTTAAACTGCCAATGAATAAATGGGCCAATTAACAGAACAGATAGTTCACATAAAAGAAACATTAATGGCCAATAAATATTTTGTAAAGTGTTAACATCCTCAGCCATCAGGGAAATGCAAAGTAAAACTACTTTTGTGTTTCCATTAGCCTCACATTAGTCAGAATGGACATAAAGAATCTCAAATGATGGTGAGGTTGTAGACAAATTGCATTCACTGCTGATAGGAATGTGGGTGGTACAGCCATTCTAGGGCATTTTTTATAAATGGCTGACCACAATATTAGGTATTAACATTAATGTTTCCCATGGAAACAAGTTTAGATTTAAGAATTAAATGAAAATTTATTTTGAATTGTAATCTGTCAAGTCTTTACACCAAGCTGCCAGAGCTCTGCCATCATGAGCACAGCCAAAATAACACACAGAGACTTATATTAGTTTACAATGCTGCTGACTAGGATTTCTTATATGCTTGCTCAGTCTTAATTATCAACCATAATCATAAGACTCATCTTATAGAGGATGCCAAAGGTAAGTGCCCTCTGTTGCTGGTGCCCTCTGTTGCTGGCAGGTCACATGGTTGCTCCGTAAAGAAGAGAGTGCAGGAGGAAGAGGAAGAGAAAGAGCAAGAGGATGATTTCCTTCTTTCCCTGCTTGTATTCTGAGTCGGCCTGCTATGTCACTTCTTGCCTGGGTCGCAAGACTTGTTTACTACATTTCCCAGAATCCTCCTCGACTCCTAGTCCCACCTATCTTACATTCCAATTGGCCAACATTACTTATTTATCAACCAATAATACAAACACATAACAGAAGGACCTCCCCCATCATCTCCTCTTTTCTGTCTAAATAAAAAGAAGGGTAACTTATCTTTTACTATAACCATAACTATCTGTCTTCAACTCCATCAAAGACCACAGAAGGATAATATATAAACTCTAGAATTGACAGAGACATCTCACTACCTGGATAGTCACCCAAAGTTCCTCTGTAATGTTGGGGCATCCACCTTCAGCCCATAGGCCACAGTGTGTCTGGCACACTTCTCCATTTCAGCAGGAACCCTTCAGGACTGTTCATTTGATTTTGTAAGTTTAGCAGTCACTTTCTTGTGGGTCCTGCATGTCCAGTTTATATAGTAACAAACAGTCCAGGCAAGAACAGTTTCTTGCCCAAATCTTGCCATGTTGAAGGCAAACTCCATGTTGAGTTTCTTCGATGCCCATCCTCCTTTCTGATGTAATTGTGTGACAGGAGCATTTGTGTCTCACTGTCAAGAAAAACCCTGAACCATTTCAGTGCCATTTTTCTGTAGGTCTTTGAAAGTTTTGAAGAATATCTATCCATCTCAAACACATCTCTGTATATATCTAGAAAACCTAACTAACCTAGCTGTAAGTTCTAACTATTATGGGTGACTATATAAGCTGTATTTAATTATGCATTACATTTTAAAAGATCAGCATAAACACAATACCTAAACAAGAGGAGAAATATACATATCACAAAATTGACCTTAAAGTTGTATCAGTAAATGAAAATCCATACCAATGTAAAGTATCATCTCCATATCCTATTCCCTTTTTTTCCTTTAAAAAGAGCTTGACTATGATCATTACCATTTATAATCAACCCCATTTAAATGAAAACAAACATTCATAAACAATATTTGGGAATTTGGGTGTCATTCACTCCAAACTGCTTCCTGCTGGTTGGGGGCGATGTCCATACCATGGGGATCATGATAAAATACAGTCATCGATGATTGCATCATCTCAGCTATTTTGGATGTAGGATCAGTTGGGCCACTGCTTCAGGGGATCTTGCTTGATCAAACCATATCAGTCTAGAAGGAATCCATAGCTTTCCATTTTCTGTAGAAACACAATCAAAAACTCTTTTCCCAAGTAACCTGTCCTTATATTTAAACTTAGA